>NC_143143.1:5279038-5879423 GCF_059928025.1 Delphinapterus leucas
AGCCGTGCAGAGCCACGCTCGGGACACCTGCGTCGTAGTCTTACAGCCAGGAGCCCCCAGAGATGTGAGGTGGACTGCCTGTCCTGGGGCAGATGGGGAGCCTGGGGGCCTGTGTGCTGCTTTTCTGTATTCACAAAAATATTCTACTGGGATTTTGATGGGAGTTGCATAAAATCCATAGATCAGTTTGGGGGAGAATTGACATTTTTACTATGTTGAGGCTTTCAACTCATGAGCACGGTACGTCTCTCCATTTATTCAGTTCTTAGTGTTTTGTAGTTTTCAGCAGGCAGATCCTCTGTGTGTTTTGTTAGATTTATACCTAAGTATTTCATTTCTTGGGGAGCTAGGTAATTTTAAAATTTTGGTTTCCATTTGCTCCTTGCCAGTATATAGAAACGTGATTGACTTTTTTCTAAATTAATTAATTAATTTTTTTTTTTTGGCTGCGTTGGGTCTTCATTGCTGCATGTGGGCTTTCTCTAGTTGCGGTGAGCAGGGGCTACTCTTAGATGCAGTGTGTGGTCTTCTCATTGTGGTGGCTTCTCTTGTTGCAGAGCACGGGTTCTAGGCATGCGGGCTTCAGTAGTTGTGGCTTGCGGGCTCTAGAGTGCAGGCTCAGCAGTTGTGGCACACGGGCCTAGTTGTTCTGCGGCATGTGGGATCTTCCCAGACCAGGGCTTGAACCTGTGTCCCCTGCATTGGCAGGCAGATTCTTAACCACTGAGCCGCCAGGGAAGTCCCTCAACACATTTTCTGGTTTTCCTTGAGACTTTTCCTTTGACCCACGGATTATTTATAAAAAATATTGTTTAATTTCCAAGGGTTGGAGATTTTTTTTTTACCTTTCTGCTACTGATTTCTAGTGTAATTCCATTTTGGTCAGAGAACATATTTTGTAGGGTTTCAACTCCTTTAAATGTGTTGTTTTGCTGTAGAGCCAGGATATGGTCTATCTTGGTGAATGTTCCATGGGCACCTGAAAGAGTGTGTATTTTGCTTCTGGTGGGTGGATTGCTCTGTAAATGTCAGATGCAGTTGGTGGTTCATTTCTTCTGTATTGTTACTGATTTTTCTGTCTACTTGTTCTGTCTATTACTGAGAGAGAATTGTTGAAGTCTCCGGCTATAATTATGGATTTGTCTGTTTTCATTTCTGTCAGTTTTTGCTTCATCTGTTTTGTAGTTCTGTTAGCTTCATACACATTTAAGATTATTATATCTTCTCGGTGAATTGACCTTTTGTCATTATATGATGTCATTCTTTATTCCTTTCTCTGATATTCATAAAGCTACTGTGGCTTTCTTTTGAGTAGTATTTGTATGATGTCTCTTTTTTTCATCCTTATACGTACCTGCATCCCTGTACTTGATAGTAGTTTCTTGTGGAAAGCACATAGGTGGTTTTCAAAATCTATTCTGAAACTTTTTGTCTTTTAATTGGTATTTTATGCCACTTACATTTAATAAAATTATTTGTATTTGGATTTAGGTGCATCAGTGTTTTTGTTTGTTCCTCTGGTTGTTATTTCTTTTCTTCCTCTTTTTGCTTTCTTTTGGGTAATTTGAACAATTTTTAGAACTACCTTTTATCTATGCATTTCTTACTATATGTCTTCTCTTAGTGTAGTTTTTGGAGTGGTTCTTGGGTTTACAATGTACATACTTAACTTTTCACAGCCTCCTTAGAATCCGTGTTTTACCATTTCAAGTGGAATATAAGAACCCCTGTACCCTGTGGGCCCTTCATCCCCCCCCCTACCCCTTTTCTTCAGGTTGTCTGATGTGTCATATGTTTATTTATCAAAAACCCCATCACACAGTGCTCTATGCTTTACTTCTAGTCATCAAACATGTTTTAAGAAACTGAAGAGGAGAGGAATAGGATTATATTCACTCAGATAGTTACTACTGTTCTTTTTTCATTTCTGATGTTCCAGGTTCCTTTTTATTATCATTTCCCTTCTGTTTGAAGAAGTTTGTGTGGCCTTTTTTTTTTTTTTTTTTTAAACAAATTCTCTTAGCTTTTCTTCATCTGAGAGGGTCTTTATTTTACACTCATTTCTTAAGGATATTTTCTCTGAACATAGATTTCTGAGGTGATAGTTCTTTTCTTTCAGCATTGTCCCTGGCTGCTTTCAGGAGTTTTTTTTCTTTGTCTTTGGTTTTCAGTGGTATGATTATGGATTTCTGGAATACAGGCATGGATTTCTTTGTATTTATCTCATTTTAAGTGTGCAGAGCTCCCTGAACCTGTAGTTTTATGTCTTTCACCAGATTTGAGAAGTTTTCAGCCATTGTTTCTTCTTTTCTTCTTCACCACACTCTGTCTGTCTGTTTCTGGGACTCCAGCGTTACACCTTTTGGTAATATCCTAGTATATAGGCCCTGAGGCTCTGTTCTTTTCTTTTCCTCCAGTGTCTGCTTTTGCTGTCGTTCAGATTGGATCATTTCTGTTGATCTGCTTCACGTTATCTTATTCTGTCCTCTCTCATGTCCATCCTGCTATTGATCCCACCCAGTGAGTTTTAAAATTTTGGTTATTGTATTTTTCTGTTCCAAAATTCATTATTTTTTATCTCTTCTTTTGCTGAGACTTTTCCATTCATTTCCAGTGTGTTTTCCCATACTTTGTAAGAGCATATTTATAATTGTTCTCAGGGAATTCCAACATCTAAGGACATCTTGGCATTAGCATCTGTTGATTGTTTTTTCTCCTGGGAATTGAGGTTTTCCTTATCCTTTGTTTGCTGAGAAAGTTTAGATTGTACCCTTATTATTTTATCGGATTCTGTGCCTTGTTTAGATTCTATGGATAATGTTGATGTTTTCTTCTTAGAAGGCGTTGACCCAGTTGGGTTCAGGTCACAAGTTCCAACCCGCCTTCTGGGGATTGGGGTCCCCTTTCAGAGCCTTTGTTGTGCTGTTTGAACCTGTCCTGTGCATGTGCCACCCCCTGGCCAGACTGGACCTTGGCAGTGGTCTCCCTGAAATTCAGTTCTCAACGCTTTGGTGTGCTGTTTAGGGTCAGATCTACCCTGAGCAGCTGGGGGTAAGCCAGGAGCTCATAAACAACTGATGGGATCCCTTTTTTGAGCTCCCCCCTCCCTGGGCTGTCCAGTGTCTTGGCCACTCTCTTCTTGGTCCTCCGGCCAGAAGGCTGGGCTTTGGGTTACCACAGTACGCTGTGCAGCTGCGCAGCGGGAGGACGGAGAGGGAAAAGGCGTGTGGGTTCTCCAGGCAGAGAGGAAGCTCACCGCCCTCAGAATTACAGGTGCCTGCCACCCCTGCTGCTGTCACCCAGGATTGCTTGGGCTGGGAGCAAGAGAACAGGGGGAGAAAAGCAAACCCCTGGAATTTCCTCTCCTCTTTCTAAGCATCAGAAGACCCCCCCCCCTTCCTGCATCTGGAGCCAGGACCCAAGTGGCGGGGGTGGGGTGGAGGGGTGGGGTTGGTTCACCGCTGGCTTGGTGTCCTTTGACTCCAGCGCTCTGCCCCAACCTGCCTGCTGCGTCTCCTCCTCCGAGGTCTCCCGTGGCCACTTTGTATGTCTGCCCAGGATTTAGAGCCCGTTCCGCGGGAGAGATGGGGCGTGGACTCCCGGCCCACCTTCCCCAGGGGTGGGAGGGACAGGTCACAAATGGTCGGCGAGGGCCCCTGCCCCAGGGCTCCTGAAAGCAGGCGCTGGCTGATGGGAACTTATGTTGGGCTTTTCAGGAGACCCCGACCAAAGAGCTGGGCCGCTGCGGAGGAGAGGCGTGCGGGCCGGGGCTGAGCAGCCCCACACCGTCGTCAGGCTCCCCCTACCCGAGCAGGTGCATGAATTCCGAAAGTTCCACTGATGAAGAAGGTATCTCATTGGCAGGTTTAAAAGGCAACTAAACATGAGTGTGATGTGAGCTGTTTCTGAGGATAACTTCACATGTCTGTCGCCCTGCGGGTGTGGGGTGGGCAGCTCTGCCGTCTGCACCCGGGGTGGTCTGTGCCCCTCTGAGCCCACCTGGACGCCTGCACTGCCCTCTCTGTTCCTTAAAACGAAGTCATGAAAGGAGAGTTACTTTTATGTCTTACTTCCAGGTGGAGGCTTTGAATGGGACGATGACTTCTCCCCGGACCCTTTTATGTCAAAGACAACGAGTCACCTCCTCCGCTCCAGACCTTCCCTTCAGACATCCAAGTACTTCTCCCCGCCGCCGCCGCCGCGGAGCACGGAACCCAGCTGGCCTCACGGGGCGCCCTACTCCAGGTTCTCCATCACGCCCGCCAGCATCGCCAGCTTCTCTCTCACGCACCTGACAGACTCGGACATGGAGCAGGGAGGTGAGCAGGGTGCGGAGCCAGGGCAGGGCCGGCTGCCGGGGAGCGGGGTGCTCCCCCGGTGCTGGCAGACAAGGCTGTTCGAGTCTTTACGAAGAGCTCACAGCCTTGGCAGTGTGCTCCGGAGCCTCGGCCCCCACTTCCGGGCCCCGTCTCTGCCCTGCTGGGCCCGGTGGCCCTGGGGCTGCTCTGCCACCTTTCTTCTCCTTTTTCCCTTTGTTCTATTAGCTCCCAACCCCCATCCCTCCTTCTCTCCCCCCGAGAGGAGCAGCTCTTCAGAAAGCTCATGCTCTGAAGAACACTTGGCCCTGACTTCGGGCTTGAACCCAAATGCACTTGGGCCCCTCCCCCGGGAATGTTGATTTTGCCATTAAGTCCTAGTCTTCGTGTGCCACCAGAGGGCCCGGGGGAGGTCATGGGCCGGGCACATTTGAAGTAGTGGTATCTGAACATATGGATCCTTTTTTCCCCACAACTAGATTGAAGATAAATGTTAATAGGTACACTTTTTTGATGTGAAGTTTGCAGATCAAATAATAGTAACTGCGAAATATAAAGGCTTTTATTTGTGTTTGTCCTGGGTTTAATTGTGCCGATTAGATAACGCCCATGACCTAATGATCTGTTGGGGGCAGATGTGTGGGGCTCAGAGCCAGTTCTCTCCCGCGCCCAAAGCATTGGCATTGAGCAGCGTGTGAGCCGCGCAGATGTGTCTGCGAGAGAGCCTGGCAGGTGCTGCTGTCGCAGGAAGCGGTGAGCGGCCGGGCAGGTGGCTGAGAGCCACACTTCTAGCTTCAGTTCCTCTTTCTGCAGCGAAGCTCAGACGCCGTCCACACTGTTTTTATCTGTGACGATCGTTTTAAAACACAGCTTTGCTTGCTCTCTCCTAATAGGAAGCAGCGAAGATGGGGAGAAAGATTAGGTGATGCTAAGGCACCTTGGGCCCAGGCGGCTCCCCGGCGGCGGCGTTTCTGGCTGCCCAGTGGCACCCACTCGACAGCTGCTGACATGGGAAGCGGAGGAGGACTCAGGAGGCTGAGGGAACGGCGCCGCGGGATGCCCGGCCAGGCGTGGTCTCCCAGCTCGTCCAGCTCGTCCAGAGCTATTTGCTGCCCTCGCCGCCCCGCCAGCTGGAAGGGCCGGCGCACCTGCCGTCCACGGGGAGCCTGAGCCTGGCCAGCGTGGGGGGCTGTCGTCTCTGGGCGGTTTCTGGTTCCCATGTGGGGCGTTCTCCGCGTCCGCACCTGTGCATCCCGTCCGTGCACAGGTCCCCGAGGACCACGATGGGAATTGGCACCAGTGAGCCATATTTATTGTTTTTAAAGAAATCACTAATTGCTTTCTGTAATTGCACTGTGGATAAATGTCCTGAGAGTCCCTGATATTGTACAGAATCTTAAATTATTCAAGGAAAATAAGGCAGGTCAAGCTGGTGCTATCCACTAGTTTGATTTTTTTTTTCTCCTGTTTTATAGTTTGTTTGCATGGTACTTGTAAAGCTTAAGTATTTTGAGTGTTATGCTGTCTTTAGCAATTGTTGGAATTGTACATATGGTACTCTTTCGTAAATGATAAATGATTCTGAATGTTAGTGTTTTATGTTCTTATAGGAAATATTTTTGATGAGTCCAAGAAGACTGCTCTGTTTTGCTGATTGAATGAAACACATTTCTGTCTCTTCTCTCTAAGGTGGTTTTTTTCCTTGTTGCAGTTGAGGCTTCTCTGAGGGGCTGATGGGTCTTGCAGCCCCTCTGTGTGATTCTCCCACCCTCCCCTCCCCCAACTTTTAAAAAACCCTTTTGGTAAAAATCGACAGGTGGTTCCCAGAGCTCAGCTTGGTTGGAACATCCAGGTCCCCCCGTTGTCCCCAGGGGCCGAGAGGCCTCCTCCCAGCTGGGCCCCGAGTCACTTCCCCTCAGAGCCGGCTCTTCTGCTTGGTTTCTAGAAGCGCAGACAGCGGTGGCTTGAGGGCCCTTGTGTGGTCAGTCCTCCCTTCAGGAGCATAGAAGCGGCTCCACGGAGGGCCCTGGGGGCCGAGGACGGTTTGTGTTCGTTCTGTCTGTGCGCTTGAGGTGTTGAGCTTCTCACAGCCCCCAGAGCCAGTCCGGATCACGTCCCGTCCATGTGTGGCTGGTCTCTGTAACCGAGGCAATACACTACATCCCGCAGCCGTGAGGACGACGGAGGAGCCTCCACAGCCAGCACGTCCTCCTGGTTGGGCCCTCGGGCAGCCCGAGTGGCCGTCGCCCCCAGACGCCGCCCCGGGCTCATCTGCACTGACCCCCGCCTTCTGCGTTAAGCCCCCAGTTCTCCCCTTGCTCTGAAAGGACCGAGAGTGTCCAGTGCAGCCTCATGATGTTGGCAGGTGTCGGGTGTTGGTAATGAAAAGCTGACCTCACTCTGCGGCCCTCGAGTTCTGCTCTGCCAGCAGCGTGGCAGCCAGTGTATACGGGTGGGGCCTTGGGGCTGGGTCCCCGCACACCGGCCCCTCACCCCAGGGGTTTCCGGTGCTGACGTGCTTTCCCGACTTGAGCGAGAGGCTGGGATGACCCTCCAGGCCCGCCTGGGGCTGCAGGACATCGGTCACGGGAGCTTGGGGACCCGATGCAGGTGTGTGCGCTGGCTAGAGTTGACGTAGTAAATTGTGACCTATGTTATCAATTCTGGCTCGCCCCCTTTTTATACTAGCAATGACTTTCCAGAGCGGCAGGGGCGCCCTTCCCCTCCCCCGGTGTGAGCACAGAGCACTGCCAGAGCCGGACCCTGGGACACGTGCATGTTGAAAACACAGTTAACAGGGCATTAGGAGGTGATTTTGCCAAAACTGTCATAACTCTCAACTTCTTGCTCTGGAGACTTCCAGGGTTTTCTGAATTTTTACATCTACCAGTCTTGGTTAAAAGAAAAATGAGAGGCAGTTATACTAGTTTTTTTAAATTTACAGGTTTAAGGAGTTCAGATCTAATGACTAAAATCAAGTAGATCCATAGACTAGATAGTCTTCTTATACAGTCAGCCTGTGGTAAATTTATTGATGCTTTGGGGCTGTACATTTTTCACTATGATTAAGGAGATTTTTAACAACATAATTCCCATTTTAATTTATTTTAAGGTCTACATCACTCTGATACCATGAATTGCCAAAAACATTTTATACAGGGAGCTAGGGGTGGGGCTGGGTTGGAGTAGTAGGTCTTAGTGTGGTGTTGCATGGTCGGGTAGATTTTATATTTATAATAAACATGGGAATTAACATGTTCTTTTGAAATCTCAAGTAATACACAGGAAATTATGTAGATTAAAATTTTCTGCCCATTTTTGAAATGTCAGCATGTGCTTTGTTGTTTGTTTCAGTTTTCTTTTCACTCGGTTACCAGTAGGTGGGTTTGTAAACCGCTTTTGTTCTAATAAGTTACACAATGAAATAGTGTCAGTGGAATTCTCTAGATAATGTGGGTGAGGTTTGTCATACCTGGTTCACAACGATATTTCCTGGCCTCCTTTGGGATCTGTCTTACTTTGGTGGAGTTTACGTATCTTAAGTCCTACAATAAAAATAATCTAACCTTCATCTCCTTCCTAGCTAGATGTTAATTTGTGTTATCAAAGGACTTGGTCATTAAGCCAGTAAGAGCAATGTAGAAAAAGTGCTCCCCCAAAATCCTTCTGAAACTTGGACTGTGCGTCTGGGTAAGAAGCCATTCATCTTAAGGGTGAAGAAGCTCCAAGAAGCTGAATGGAGAACAGAGTATCTGTTCTATTTTTGAGTGTACAGGCAATTGTTTCTATGAAAATGGGTTTATCTAAGAAAGGCCTTGGTATGTCTTGCTGCCCTGAAACCCCTTTCAAAGGCTCCTTCTTTTATTAACACTTTCCACAGGGTGTTCGTGGGGTTAATGACTTTCTGTACGTTTGTCCTGAGGGCCCAGGTGCAAGGGAGGCAGCTCCTGGTTTTACTCTACTCAGTCCGTCATCTGAAAATTCCAGAAGCGAACCAGGTGTGAGGCTGGAGATGCCGGGCTTCAGTTACGAGGGGCTTCAAAATATTAGCCTTAGGAGAAGTAGCCTTAAAATAAGAATGGGTGTACACAGTTACTTCAGGTGTAAGTCTCAAAAACAATGTTCCTAAGTAGTAACGGGGTTGGCCCAAGCTCTGGCTATCAAGAAGTAAAACACTCTTTGGTATGTAAATTAATTCTTAAAAGATGTGTGGACAGTATTGAATCGCCAACAACCTGTTATCTGAATGGCTGGAACATGGTTAAGTTCAAGTTGGCACGGGCGTAGATAGACGGTAACAGCGGCCCGCTGTGAGTACCCACTGCTTCATTCCAGCCGCAAATGAGGACGCATGGGGCCATCCCACCTCCGAGGTTTCCCTGTTGTGCTTTAACACAGTTGTAAGAGGTTCACGGCAATATAATAGTTAATGAACTTTCAGTTTCAATCGTGTACATTTTTAAATTGTAAGATTTTTACTGTATATTGATGCATAGTGTGATTCAATAAACTGCTTGTAATTTAAAAACTATTTAATATTCAAAATAAATATAGTTATATATTTATAGATTCTGTTACCGCCTTGATTCTGTGTGTTTTCCACGGTGTAAGGCCTGGGGTGGGCGGTCTGGCACTGCCCCACTGTGGGTGCTTGGAGCCTGCAGCCCTGGGTCACTCACTGCCCTGGTCTCTAGAGATGGGATGCCCTTTTCTGGGACAGACCTAAACCCCACGCACCCGAGAACACGAAGATTTGCATAATCACCGGAAAACTAGCATGGACTGTTTGTGCTGCCATAAAGTGTACCTGTAATTCAAACACTGATGAATTTCAGAAGCATTTTTTGTTTTTTTTTTTTTAGTATTTATTTACTTATTTGGCTGCACCGAGTCTTAGTTGTGGCACGCGCGATCTTCGTTGCCGTGTACGGGATCTTCACTGCGGCCCACGGGCTTCGTAGTTGCGGCACGCATGTGGGATCTAGTTCCCCGACCAGGGATTGAGCTCCGGCCCCCTGCATTGGGAGCGCGGAGTCTTAGCCACTGGACTGCCAGGGAAGTCCCAGAAGCGTTTTAATTTCTGAGATCCAGCCTCTAAGGAGCGCTAAGCCCAGAGGCTAATCAGCTCAAAACCAGCCTTTCTGCTCCCCGAGTGTCCCCTCCTTGCTGTCCTGGTCCCAGCTGTCACAAGCAGGGAAATGGGCCTCCTCGTACCAAAATAGGGGCCTGGCCCCAGCTCAGGTTACACCAACTGCAGAGTGACCCTCGGGGAGTAGATGGAGGAGACCTGTGCACTCCCATTCCCAGAGCCCAAGACAGGCAGCGAGTGGCAGTGTGCGGGGCCAGCGTAGACCCTGGGCCTGCAGGACCGCAGCCGGTGGGAGCCCAGGACCGTGTGCCGCCGCGGGTCCTGCTGCGCTCCGGCGCCTCCCATCAGCCCCCAAGACCCCTGTGCAGTTGCTGCTTTTAACGCCTTATAGTGAGTGCTCCGGTCAAAGGTGAGGAAACTGAGGCAGGGGACGATGAAGTAAAGCAGGTGGGTGGCAGCCGGTTTTGAGCTCGAGCTGCCTCTAGCCCCTGGAGACCTAAAACCGATGACCAGTTATTTCTCGGTGAGCTGCCCACAGGCGGCCGGGCAGATGCTCCCCGGGCAGGGCTCCGCCGGCTCGCACCTGGCCCGGCGCCGCGGGCGTGGCGGGGTCGGGTCCTCAAGCCCCCGGTGCTGCAGGGTCCTCCCGAAACGCGGGGTGAGGGCGCGGGGGTGCCTGGGCTATTGCTCTTCGGGGCTGTGGCCGCCGCCCGTTTGAGAAACTCGTATTACCGCAAAACGGCTTTTCCACGAATCTGACTTTGGCCCCGTGTGCTGAGCCTTAACCCCAAGGCCAGGTGCGGCGGCCAGGTGTTTCCCCTCCGCGCAGGCCGGCTCGCAGCGAGGCCGGCGGAACTGGCTCCGGGGGCCTGCGCGGGGCGGGGAGGCGGCCCGGGAACCCTTCGTGGGCGGGCGGGGAGGGGCCCCAGGTCCCCAGCCGGCAGGTGCGCCCCGCCCCCGCCGCGGGGCGGGGACACGCGGACTCCGGCCCCGCCCCGCGCCCGCCCCACGGGCTCATTTACATGCGGCCGCCGCCCCGCCCGCGGCGCCTAAAGCGACGTGTCCTTGCCCCCGTGGGCAGCCCCAGCGCGTGCGGCCACGGATCCCCAGGTAACGGGGTTGGGGTGCAGGTGGGGCGGCGGGGAGAGGACCCTGGGGCAGGGCCGGGTGGCGTCTGGAGGGAAACCTGGGTGGAGGGTCCGGGTCTCGAGCTCTGGCCGCCGCCATCCACGCGTTGGGCCTGGGGACTGCGGCGGGCTCTGGTCACCGTCCGCCTCTGACCTCCGACGGCCTCCTCACGTCCACAGCCATTCTGGCACCAGTGTTGTCCCTGCATGTGTGACGTCCAGTGGGGCAGGACTGTGAGTGTAGTGGCCGGAGTTGGTGCCTGTCCGTCCAGGCGACCAGGAGGTAGTGCAGCCTCGGGCAGAGGGCCTGCCCTGGGCTAGGATGGGGCCGCGCCTCTAGGCGGTCTCAGCCAAGTGTCAACGGCCACCTAAGCCCAGGAGGCACTCAGGAGGCAGTGAGGGGCATGGGGCCGGAGAAAGGTCCAGGGGTCAATACGTGTCACCCAGGGGGGAGAGGGGGCCACCAGACCAGGGAAAGGTCTGAGGGGTCAGTGTAAGGTCAAACAGGGGCATGGGGGGTGGGGTGGGGTCAGCTCAGGGCCCTGCGAGTGACTGGGAAGGACCCTGGGGTCACTGTGCACCAGCTGGGCAGCCGCCACGGGGGACCGCTGCCCTGAGCGTCCACTGGCCTGCCGAGTAACCGCGGGGTGGCCTGTGTTCTGGATTTCAGCTCCAAAGGCCCCCCCCTCAGAGCCACCCCCACCCCCCCCCAGGACAACCAGTCTGGAGCCATGAAGACCAAGAGCCGGCCTCCCCGGCGCCGGGTGCCCCCGCAAGACCCAGAAGCCACCCCAGGGGAGCGGACGCCCGACAGGCCACCGCCGGGCTCGGGGCCAGACGCGGCCAAGGCTCTGCGGAGCCGGAGGGCGCGCGCGCAGGGGGCGCGGGCAGAGGGTGGGCGCCGGCGGCCGGGGCCAGGGAGCCGGCGGGAGAGCAGCGTCCAGCGGCGGCTGGAGAGCAACGAGCGCGAGCGGCAGCGCATGCACAAGCTCAACAACGCCTTCCAGGCGCTGCGCGAGGTCATCCCGCACGTGCGCGCCGACAAGAAGCTCTCCAAGATCGAGACGCTCACGCTGGCCAAGAACTACATCAAGTCGCTGACCGCCACCATCCTGACCATGTCCAGCGGCCGCCTCCCGGGCCTGGACGGGCCAGTCCCCAAGCTCTACCAGCACTGCCAGCAGCCGCAGCAGGCGGCCCGGGGCGCGCTCGGGGCCTCCGAGGCCCCGCCCGAGGGCCACCTGCAGAAGTTCTCCACGCAGATCCACAGCTTCCGCGAGGGCTCCTAGCGCGCCGCCCCGCCCGGGTCAGCGGCCCGGCCTGCCCCTCCCAGCCCTGGGCCCTCCGCGCCCCGCGGGTCCGTTTCCCTGCACTCTCAGCGCAGCCCTGGGCGCGTCCCAGGGCCCAGGGACAAGACCGGTGAGTGGCCTGGTGGAGGCCACGGCTCTGGGCAGCATGAGGCCCATACCTCCACAAGGTCCCAGGGCTGCCTCGTCATCGTCTAGGCAGGAGCTGGCCGGCCCTTGTCACTAACTCCTCTTCACTCCCGCTCCCTCCCGAAGTGAGGGGAGATTCCACGCAAAGGTTTGCTTGGGTAAGTTCCCCAGTTACTGCTCAGGCCCAGGCCCAGGCCCAGGGCGGAGCCTCCCCCAACCTGCACCATAGCCTCCTCGTTCGGGGTAAACTAAGGCACGGAGCAAACAAAGCCCACAGCCTCGAGGGGAGTGGGGCTGAGCAGAGGTGCTTGAGTGTCTAGTTCAGCATCTGTCAGCGAGAAGCACCTGTCAGGTCCCCTCCCATTAATTCTGAAGGGACCTTGTCGGGGAGAGGGGCTGGGGTCTTGGCTCCTCCGGGTGGGGCTCCTGACCGTGGAGGGTCTGCGGCCCGTCACCGAGGGTACCGGAGACGGGGCTGGGGGGTCGGGCAGAGAGGCTGCTAGGCCGTGGTTCCCCTGAGCGGTCAGGGGTCTCCTGCAGGGAGAGGGTCTATCCCCAGGCCTCCCTCAGGGTCCCACCGAGGTTTGCCACTCATTGTCGTGTTTGTGGTCGTGTAAGTGGCAGAAGGTGGTCTGACAGACTTCAGGATGTTCTTGGGTCCTGGTTGCACTTGGGGGCCCTGCGGGGAGGAGCCTGGGGTGGCAGGGACTCCCCTCCCCCAGCGGGTGCTGCTCCTTAAAGACGGGACTGAAGATTGGCAGGTCCCCACCGCCTCGGGCCACGCTTCCTTCTGTGGCGTTCCCACCCCGCTGGCTCTGACAGGCTTGGCGACTTTGCTCCCAACCCTGCTGGCAACTCCTCTCCCTTGTCCGGCTGCCCACAGCCAACATGGGGAGGGGACAGGGCCCTCTGCATCTCGGGTAGGAAGCCCAGCCACAGGGCTGCGGAGAGGCCGGAGTTGGCCTGGCACATGGGGCCGGGTTCCCCGTGCCCAGATCTGCCACAGAGCCGTCAGGGGCCAGGCACCTCTGCACGCTCTGCGTGGGGCTGAGCCAGGCCGGGAGCGGGGCTGCCGCAGCTGAGAACCCAGCCTCCGTGTACGGCCTCACCCTCCCGCCCCGGCAGTCCCGGCCCCGGCCACTTAATGCCCCGCCCGGCTTGGCGTCAGCCCTGGCATCGTCGAGGACAGCAGGTGGCACCCCTGGAAAGAGCCATGAGGGGCTTCAGTCCCAACTTTCCAGGTCAGACACCAGCCGACACCCCTGCCCCCCCCACCCACAACACCCCAGTCGCTAGGCCCCAGTGCCTGGTGGCCCCCGGAGGCCTGGTCTGGTCCTGGACCCATCGCCCCAGCCGACCTTCAGCATGGGTCGGGGGGCCCCCAGATGTCCTGGCCTGCCCCCCAGGGGTGGCCACGCGGGAAGGTCAGTGGTCAGGGGCCCACCAATGGGAGCCGAGATTGCAGGCAACTCTGAGCTCGGGACAGATGGGGCCCACACGGCCCGTGGTAGGAGAGGGAGGCCTGCAAGCCTGGCACCTCTCGTTCTGGCTAAGCTGAGGCCAGAGCAGGGCTCAGCGCATCCCTGAACTTGCCGAATGAGCCGACAAACTGAGACTGAAAGCCTGGGGTGGGGTGCGCCCAGCAGAGGCTCCGTCCAGCAGCCCATGCCTGGTGACCGGGGGCCTGTGGATCACCACCTTGCAGAACAACAGCCTTTGTGACTCTGTCCCTCTGTCCCAAACTGGCATCTGCCCCCACTCTGCTTCCCAGAGGGTTGCCTGGGCCCAGATGTGCAGTCTTTTCCGCCCGAGGCTGGAGGGCACTTGCCTGCCCTGTGGCCACATCACGAAGGAGCCTTAAAGGTCCCAGTCCAGGTTTGGGGTGTTGAATATGGGGAAAGGGGTGGTGAAGGGACAGGTCTGGTGAGCCTGCTGCCAGGTCCGCTCCGTCGACCCTCGTCTTGGACTCCAAGCCCAGGCTGTACGCTTCTGTCCTGCAAGAAGGCCCTGCCCTACCCTTCCAGGCTGTGCATTTCCTAAAGTCAGAGACTCACGCACTCTGAGCCCGGGCCGCCCGGCAGGCACCGGGGGCCACGGACCCACCTGCAGACCAGACCTGCGTGAGCTCGGGGGCGACAGAGAAACAAGAACTGCGACTTTTCTATAGAGAAAACCTACCTGGAACTGAACGGCCAGTGCCCCTGCTATAATTACGGTGAAAATGTTTCTTAAATGATCCCAATTTGCTTTCATTTTTCCTAACAACCTCTTCAAAGTACTAATGAAACCAAAATAAAAGGTTTCATGGCAACTGCTACTTTTGCCCCAAGCTCGAATGGGTGGGGAACTGTGCATTTTAATCGTAGTGCAGCAATAAAAATATCGCGTCCTTGACAGTCTGGCCTAAGTTTTTATTGAATAAAGCATCCGAGGACTCGAGATGTTCGGTGATGCTGAGCAGGTCAGCAGTCGGCACTCCGCAAGGAGGGGACACGGTCGCCCTGGAGAGAGGGCAGGGAGAAACCAGCGAGTCACAGCAGAACGACAGGGCGCTGCCACAGAAGAAACAGTAATGCCCGCGCGGAGAAACCTGACAACCACGAGTGTAAACAGACAGGAGGGCGCCGCCCACCCGGCCCTTCACTTGCTTTGCCTGGGCACTGCCCCCAGACTCACGCCTCCCGGTCCCACCTCCAGGAGATAAGGCAGAGGCCAGCGGCCCCTCCAGTGCCCCTCAGGAGGGGGCCCAAGGGAGACCTTCTTAGAGTCAGCTTCTGGGCGGCAAACACTGCACCACAAAACAGCGCACAGCCGAGCCCTCCTGACGGGAACGCCGGGGAAGCTGGCGGTCAGTGAGCAGAGAAGGGACACGCACTCTGATGACCCCGGGCAACGCGTCCGGCTGTGGGAAGCAAACTTGAGACTTAACCAAATGGGGCCTTTTTCTGATTAAAAAAAAAAAAAAGCAGCCGAGAAGCTGCCCGCTGGGAGTGGGGCTGCTTGGTGGGTGCCTCCCTAGGGCTCTGCTCCGGGCTGAGGCCTCCAGGCCCCTCTCGGCTGGTCTCCACCCTCCCCACCCCCTGTGACACGATCCGATGTAAAAGGAGCCCCCAGTCCCCAACCCCGTCAGAGGAAGGGCTGGCTGAGGACCGACGACGGTGACTCTGCACTTGGACAGCTTCTCGCAGCCACGGGCGGCCCCTCCGTCCTCCGACCACCCCAGGAGGGCCCGGCCCACCCGGGGAAGAAGACGCCCCTCCCCAGCACTTATTTCCAACCTTCCAACTCCTTCCTTAACTTTTGAAAGGAAACCCCGTTTGCGAATCCTGCTCAGAGAACTGATCAGGTCCAGGCGAAGCCACCCTGAGCCCCACAGCCATTTTTCTTTAGGGGGCAGGGCTGACGCCGTCTGGGGATGCCTGGGGCTCAGGGGTCCTTCGTGGGCTCTCTTCCCCAGGGGCAGTGCTCCTGGAAGCCTCCAGGCTCCCGTCCTGGAAAGGGAGGAGGCAGAGAGGGAAGGGACGCGCAGGAGAGGCCGGGGCGAAGGGGTCTGCACCGCACACCCCACGTTCTCCTCGCAGCCGGGGACACACAGCGTCCACAGAGCTTCACATTTCTGGGTTGTTTCAGTGCCTCCAAGGTGGCCATGATCTCAGGCCAGGTTCCCTCCCCAGTCTCGAGTCTGGGCCTGGAGACACCACTCCTGGGATCCACGTTTCAGCACGTTCAGCACGAGAACAGCTCCCGACAGGAAGGCTTGCATCAACCTTGGTCCTTCAAACCCAGCATCACACCTGCTCCAGGTGAGGGGAAGCAGCCTCAGCAGCAGGCGGGATTGGGGGTCTCCTGCGGGGCACCGGCCACCTGCGAGCGCCCACTGGGGAGGCCCTGCTCCCTTCTCCACTTGCCGGCTGTCTCCTGGGACGAGCTCCTGGGGCCCCTGGTGGCACTGGCCCGGACGGACAGGTGATCCCAGCCCCCCTGAAAGGAGAGAGCGGAGTGACCCGGGGCTGCCAGGGATCAAGGGGCAGAGACCATCCTTCTAGACGGTTGGACTCTTGGGCGGCTCTGCCCGGGGCCTCCCACCCGAGAGCCCTCAGGGCTCGGAGCCCCAGGCCAGCACAGCCGCCCCGTGCCCAGCCCTGCTTACCCCGATGCCATAGTCCCAGCCCTGCCCCTTGGGCTCCAGGGGCTGCACACCCGTGCGGCGACACACAGTCCCCCGGCTCAGGCTGTGGCTCCCCTGGACTTTGTTGGCGATGACCCAGACCTGGAATGCAGACCCACTGAAGGCCCGGCCCCACCGCTGCAGGGGGACCATGGAGACGGCAGCGGGGAGACCAGAGCAGAAACCCGGATCCCCCCAAGTCCCCGACCCCAGGGCAAGCACCCACCCCCCGCCCCTGTCGCCCCAGACCTGGTCCAGGGGCCCCACGGACACGTGGCGCACGTTGTTGGACACGTGTTCCCAGCTGGTGCCCTGCGGGTAGCTGGGTGTGACCCCCTGGCGGTACCACAGGTTCCCTAGGAGAGAAGCACCGATACCGTGAGGCCCCGAGCGCTGGGATCCACTTCGGGGTCTGCAAGGCCGGGAGGTCTGACCACGAGACAGGCGGGGTCTCCCTCTGCATCCCTCCCACTGCCCGGGGCTCCTGCTGACCCACAGCCGGAGAGACCCTGGCCGTAGCCAGCCCTGCCCTTCCCACGTTTGCCTCCCCCACTTCATAATTGCCCCGCTGTGCTGGGCTGGCATCCTCGTCTGCTTTCTATGCATGAGAAACCGAGGACAAGGAATTCTTTAAACAATAAAGAGACCTGGTGTGGAATAAAATCCCTGGGTTCCAGTCCCGATTCCGCCCTTTCCTCGCCTTGCTCAGCTGGGACAACAACTACAGACCATTAAAGGGCACGGGCGGAGCTGGCTGGAGGCGGCACGGGGGTGGGGCAGGGATGGCCTGGGACGGGCAGGTGACCTCTGCCAGCCCCAGCTGCCCTGGGGCTCCTGAGTCACGGGCCTGGATGGCACCGTCTAGAAGATGCTCCCAGGCCTTGGCACCGGGTCCTCCTCCCGAGGTGCAGGCAGGCCAGAGCACCTGGGGGGGGCTGGTGGCCCCCGACCCTGCATGACTCAGGGGAGGGGCCTGCTTGGAGGCTGACCTCAGGCCGGCGGCCTCTCATGGGGCTTACGAAGGTCTCATGTTGGGGCCTGGGGTGGGCGAGGGTTTGGTCTCATCCCATCAGGGCACTCAGGGAACCCCAAACCTCCCCTGGTGACCACTGGGGATCAGAAACCACTTGCCGTTTTCATCCAAGGCGAACACCGCTGTGTGCCCCACGGACACCTGTTTCAATCTCTGTTTGGGAGGAGATGGGATGAGGTACCAGCAGTCGCCTGCGATGGGAGATTGGATTTGGGATGCAGCACCGAAACTGTCACCCCGGTGCTCCTGGAGCACGTGGCCTCCCCTGCAGCTCACGGGGTCGAGCGGGTGCGGCTGGCCTCTGTCCCCAGACTGGCCGGACCACAAGTGTGAGAGGGCCCAGCGCGAGCTGACCTGTGTCCTGCTGTCCCTTCGATGCCCCGGCCTGCCCAGTGCCCTCCCCAGGGCCCGCCCGAGGCTGTGGCAGCTTCCAGACGGTGGGGTATGATGGGCTGCTGTCCCGAACAGGGACAGGAAGGTGCCCGGCCCAGCATGCGGTGGAGACTCAGCCTCAGGGCCACTGTGCGAACCCACTGCCCCTCGTGGAGGGTGGCGATGCGCCAGCCACCACCCACCCACCCACCCGTCGGTCCATCCATCCCTGTGCCGGACACTGCCCAGAAGTCCAGAGAAGAACAAGCCTACATGGCCTGCACTCCCGGAGGGCAGCCAGGGTGGACACTGGACGGGCTGTGCCGGTGCCCAGGGCCGTCCCCGAGGGGCAGGAGGCCAAGGGTGGTGAAGGGCAGCCCCACTGCCAGGTGACCACCCCTGGGTCAGTCCCAGCGGAGGAGGGCGGCCTCTGGGGGGAGCCCAGCGCGGCCCCTGCGCCTGGTCCACAGGTGTGTTCGGTAAATGCTTGTTGAACTACACGGAGACCCGTCAACCGGCTTCCCCGGAAGCGGAAGCAGCTCCAGCCGCCCCTGGCGCCCGTCACAACATGGCAGCGGTGGCAGCAGGTGGAGATCCTCCCGAGGGGTGGCACTCACCAGCCGGCTTGGACGGGGACACGGAACCACGGTAGAAGGCGGAACCGTCCCTGGCCACGGCCCACACCTGGTAGCAGCCCCCGATGGAGACGGAGGCGAAGGGCTGGTCGGTGCCCACATGCAGCCAGGAGGAGCCCTGCAGGCGGGGAGGAGGGACACTCAGGGCGGCCGGGCCCCGCCTCTGTCACCCACCCGGGTTCCGGGAGCTGGCGGCTCCTCACGCCAGCTCACGTCCTCAGCTCCAACTGCCCGCAGGGCTTGGCGACCGCTCGGGCCACGAACGGTGTCCACCGGTCCCAGGGAATGTCCTGGGCAGAGGCCTGGGGAGGCCTGATCCCTGCCCGACTCCACCAAAGAGCCCTATCTCGGTAAGAATCCGCCAGAGCTTCCAGGGGGCTGGCAGGTGGGCAGGCCCTGGGTCCCACAAGGTGCTCACCGCGGGGTTGAGCTCGGACACGCCCAGACGGCACAACACGTCCCCCTTGTCACTGACGGCCCAGAGCGCGATGCCGGGCCCGCTCCCGTGGGCACCCGGGCTCTCCGGAATGATGGACACGTCCCCCAGGGCGATGGGGGCCACCTCCAGCCAGGGCCCGCTGGTCACTAGCTTGCACTTTCTGTGCGGCAGAAAGAGAGCAAAGCCCCGGGCACCCTGATGCCGCCGTGAGCCTCAGGGCCGTCTGCTCTGGACAGAAGGGAGCAGCCAGGCCCCTGGCCCTGGGGAGGGCTGGGGCCACAACCTCCGACCCCCCAGAGGAGCCGGTGGGCACCACCCTTCACGCCGTCCGCCCCTGCCTGGCCTCCAACCCCAGCCGGGCCTTCCTCCCATCCTGCGGGTCCTGTAGAGCCTGCCAACATTTGTCTTGTTTGTTCTTGAAAACAGACTCTTCAGAAACAGCACTGGGAGCCCGAGGGCACTTCCTGGGCTGACATTTACTTTGATCCTCTTTTCTCCTCCCGCCTCTAACCTCCCCTTTGCTTCCACAGGGACTGAGGCCGAGGCAGGGAGGGGCATGGCGGCACCCCCCAGTTACCTCCCTCCTTACCTGGTCCAGCACCTTCTCCTGACGAAATCCTTCATGGTTTTGTGCCCGTGGTACAAGCTGCAGAGGAAGAAGCTGACGTTGAGACCATGCCGTGGAAGTTTCTGGAAGGTGACACTGCACGCACATCCTTTCCCCAGGAGTTACAGAGCCCAGCCCTCAGTGCGAGCCGAAGGGGGGGCTCGGGGGCAGCAGGTAAGGGAGGACACCGTCCTCCTGCTTCAGATGCCTCTGGCCCCGCCCGGGCCTCCCTGCGGGGTCTCCCCGGGGCTGGCAGCTGCCCAGCTGGGGGGTGAGCTCTAGCCAAGGGGCCTCTGAGCCCTCCCCACCCCCAGGCGCCATCAGAACGCTTCTGGGGAGCAGTCAAGCTCAGGGCCCAAGGCCAAAGCAGGGGGATCAGTCCAGGATAAACCAGCCTGGGGCTCAGAAGCCAGGCTCAGGCCCTGGCTCAGTCTCGCCCGGCTCCATCCTCCATCTGGACATGAACTGTGTACCGTGAAGGGTCTGCACTGTGGGGCAGGGGGCAGGGACTCTGCCTGGCTGACCGGGCCTGACACTCAGGGTCGCAGCCCCCTGAGGCCCCCTCCCCACGCAGAGAGAGACATGCTTACGCAGGGAAGTCGCTGGCGTACTGCCACCCCTCCTGGTCCGTGCCCCCAGGGACGCTGAAATCCACGAACCAGTCAGAAACCTGGGGGATGGGCGGGTCAGTGCGGGCAGACACCCCCCACTGCAGCTCCTGCCCCAGCCCCAGCCCGGAGCTTACCCAGGCCCACTGCAGGGACGGGGGCTTTGTGCTGGCCTTGGTGCACTCCTGCAGGCCCGTGGCGTCACTCCACATGTACCGGTCGGTGGGCAGACCCCTGCGCAGGACAACAGGGCTGAGGTGACACCAGAGAGAGGGGAGAACGGCCCCCCTGCCCAGGCCCCTGGGACGGCTGCATCTCTGGAGGGGCAAGAGGGCGGAAACAGGATGGCCCCAGGGCGGGGACAGCAATGGGGGGACCCTACATCACACGGGGGCCAGGCGCCAACCAACCACAGCCAGGCCACCCACCCGAGGGACCCCACACCTTGTTCTCTCATGATGTGGGTCATCGTGTCCCGAAAAGACGTTGAAGCCCCAACCCCAGTGCCTATGAGTGGCACCTCATTTGGAAATAGAGTCTTTGCAGAGAATCAAGTTGAGATGAGACGGTTATTTAGTGGGCCCCAGTCCACTAGGACAGCGTCCTTACCAAACGGGGACATCTGGACCCAAGTTTCCCAAATTGGGAAGACGACGTGAAGACAGGGAGAAGGCCATGTGACAACTGAGTCACCAGACAAGGAACACCGGAAGCCCCCGGAAGCCAGGAGAGAGGCCGGAACAGATCCTCCCCAGGGCCCTCAGGAGGAAGCTAGCCTGCTGACACCTGATCTCAGACTCCGCGGCCTCCAGAACGGAGAGAATAAGCGTCTGCTGTTTAAGCCGCTCAGCCCGTGGTGTTTTGTTACAGCAGCCCCGGCTGACTGATACACTCCCAGCAACACACAGCGCACGGTGGTCTCCGCGGGCGGCTGTGGCCCTGGCTTTGCATCTCTACACGGGCTGGGGAGCCCGGCGCTGCTTTTCTTCTCCCGAGGACCAAGCAGGGAGTGAGGAGGAAGGGGACAGGCAAGCAGGTCAGCATCCCGTGTGGACCCTACACACAGCCGGGGCGGAGGCTTCCAGAACACATGCGGGCAACGTCTATCAGCTCCCTTAGAAGGGCTCAAACCCTAAGTTACTGGGGTGAACGGAGAGACTCGCAAATATTTACACACGAGGAAATCCTTTAAACTGTCCAGACGACAGCAAAAGGTCACAAACAGTCTACATGTCCAAGACCGAGGAGGGGTGAGATAAGCCAGGTCCACCCTCGGGGATCAAATTGGGAGGCTGTCACAGGCCATCTGTACATGTCTGACTGTCCCCCTGCCTCCAGCAAATGCGGGCACACTGGGGACGGGCAGGGGGAAACACCGCAATACGGAGAGTGGCTACTATTTTTGGTTGGTGGGATTCGAATTTATTCTTCATGTTATTTGAAATTTCTTCCTTTCATCAATTTTGAAAACACAAAGGAAATTTAAAAGTTTGTGCCATTTATCATAGACTCAAAAATATGAAATACCACTTACAAAAGATGTCAAGACCCCGTTACAGAAAATCACAAAACCCTATACCCTATTAATACGAAATTAAAGATCTACATAAATGGAGGTATGAACTGCGTCCAGATTTTGGAGATTTAGGAATGTGAGATAACGTTTCTACCCAAACTGACCTATAGATCCAAGGCCATCCTGACCAAGACCCCAAGAGCTTTTGAGGACTGCTTCTAAAGTTCACCTAGAACTGATCCAGGAAGAGCCAAAGCTAGATGAAGAAGATGAGAGGCTTTGACAACTTCCCATAAAGGGACGGCAGCTGGAACAATGTAGGGTTAGCACGAGGATGCCCAAAGCCACACGGAAGAGAAGGGCTTGGGAACGGCCACTGCCCCCATGGACACTGGAGTTAAGGCAAAGGTGGCTGCTGTGATGCAAGGGGGAAGGACAGTCTTTTCAATAAATGGTGTGGGTCACTGGAGAGTAAAAAACCAAAAACACTTTACCCCTACCTCACCTTATATACCAAGTAGTTCAGGCCAGGGGGTTCTAGACCTAAATGGACAAGACAGAGGAATAAAGCTTCCAGAACAGGGTGGACAAAAACACGCCTCACAGGCCTAATCAGGACTGTTTCAGCACAGCCTACAAAGTAAGGGTCGTTTTTACATTTTTAAATGGTTGAAAAAAATTCAAAGAAGGATAATGCTTTGTGACACGTGAAAATTCTACGCAATTCAAATTTGTGTCCAGGTATAACGTCTTATTGGGACACAGCAATGCTCATTCGTTTACGTGGCTGCTTTCAAGCGGCAGCTGCAGAGTGAGTCACTGACAGAGACCCTAAGGCCCACCACACCTGAACTATTTCCTATCTGGTCCTTTATAGAAAAAGTTTGCTGACTGCTGTTCCAGAGATAGAAGGATGTATTAATCCCCTTGGGGTTAATGAGATTTCTTAAGAGGTTTTTTTAAAGGCCCCATCTTTATGTAAAGAAAAGGATGATCAACAGGACTACATTTAATAATGAAGTCACCACTAACAGGGTGAAAAGCAAGCTGCAGAACAGGAGAAATAACAGAGAAAGGGCTCACACCTTCATATGTAAAGAGCACTGGCAAATCAAGAAAAAGAGATCATCCGACCAAAACATGGGACAAGGACTCAAAGGGGCATTTCACAAAGGAGGGCATCCAAGTGCCAGTACATGTTTGAAAGGTGCTGTGTCCCATTAGCCCCCAGGAAACAGAAACTGGAAACAGGAGCTATTACTACACGCTCATCAGTGTGTCTAAAACATAAGAAACCAGCAAAGATGTGGGGCGTGCCCTGCCTGTGAGAGTGTGGACAGGTCCACCCACTGCAGAGAACTGGCTAATTCCAACACCAACTGGGTGGACTGCAACACCACTCAGTCCCCACAAGGTAAAGGCACGGTCCCCAGCAAGACCGCCCCCACTTGAGATACCAGCCATACTGCACTTCTGACCAACTGGCTACAAATGGGGGGCAGTTCTCATTACCTCCTCGGGTTTGATAGTTTGCTAGAACGACTCAGGGAACTCAGGAAAGCTCTCTACTTAGGATCGTAGTTTTATTATACAGGATATGAAATGGGACCAGTCGAAAGAAGAGACCCACAGGGCCAAGTCTGGGAGGGGCCCCAGCGCAGAGCTTGGATGAGGCTCAAGTTTGAGAACCGCTGTTCTGGCCGGCCGAAACCCCTGCAGTGGCTTTAAGAGGTAAGAAACACCACAACTCGCTTGCTTTCTGAAACAAACGAACCAAATGCCCCAGGACAAGGTATGAGAAATACGCTTCTGGGCTGAGTGGGCAGGAAATCTAGATTTTCTAGAGCGTCCCGCTTCTGCACCAAACACAACGTACTGACGGTCTTGTCCTAAAGCCTCACATTTGGAGAATTAAAATAATTTCGGTGGAGGCTGTGACGTTCTCAGCAACTTCAGTTAAGCACAACTTTGTAAGAAAGTTAAGTAACCACCCCACTCAGAAAAGCACCAGCGGGGATGGGGAGGGAGGTGGCGATGTTCTATTTCGTGACCCGGGTAGTGATTACGCTGGTGTTTGATCTGTGAAAATTCAATGATATATATGGACATACCAACATATTTAGATACATCTCACCGTATGTACGTATATGTGTATGTTTCACGCACTTTACGTATGTCATGCTCTCGGTAAGCGAGTTTTTAAAATACGCATTATACTTTAAGGGAGAAAATCCTGCTAAGCGGTAAGATCCAGTCAGTTCCACATCTGGGGCCAGACGCCAGCTCTCCCGCTACAGCAGATGCGCCCGTTCAGCTCGGTCCTGTTTCCGCGGGCGCGCGACTGGCTCACCTGCTGGTGTAGCCCGTGACGGGGTTCCAGCGCTGGTTCTCGTAGATGTAGACACACTTTACGTCCGACTGCGTGTAGATGTTGCTGGTACTGCTGGCCAGGCCTGGGGGTGGAGAGGAGGGTGCTGGACCCAGGCCACCCCTGCCCGCCCGACCAGGTGAAAGCAGGCGGGAAGAGAGGGCCGAGAGGATTCACAGGCCGGCTGAGCTCCTCTGGGGTTACCCAGGGTTGCATGTCCTGGTGGCAAGAATCTGACACTCCTCCACCTCACGCCCTATTCTCACCTGCTCCTCTTCCCCCACCTTCCAGCCCACTCACCTGGCACTGGGCAGGTGTGAGGCCCCCCCAGCTCATTCCTTACTAACAAAGGTGCCTTGGACCCCTCGTGTAAGCCCATGAGCCCCACTTTCCTCACCTGTAGGACGGGGACAAGAGCAATTCCTGCCTCACAAACAGGGAAGCTGTTAAACCTGCACGGATGTGCCTTCCTGGGGTCTCAGTGGACCACAGTTCTACAGGATTAGCCACCTCCACTGTGGGGCGTGTGGGCTGGGGCATGGAATGTCCCACTTCGGTGTTTGTTTCTGCCTCTGTTTACCAGTAGGAGACACAGGGACCCTACCTCCACAACTCGGGGAGCCCCCAGGGGTTCAGCAAGCTCTCGTCCCCTAAGGCACAACCCATCTAAAGGGGAGCTGGAATCCAGGCCTGGGAATCAGGAGACTGGCCCTGGCGGCTGTCTTTCTAGAACCTTCACGGCCTCCAGCTCAGCAGTGGGTGCCCAGGAAGGCCCACTGGGGGCGAGACCTGGTCTCTGGGCTCTCACGCTTTGTGCGCTGGCCCCGGGATTTGGAGGTTGGCAGTGGTGAAGGTCACCTGTCAGCCAGCTGTCAGCTGAGCATCGATACTGGCGCAGCGGCTCCGGCGTGGGGCAGGGAAGCCAGCCAGGGATTAGAGGGGGGACCGGCCCGTGCGGGAGGCTGGGGGCAGGGCTGGGGGAGCCGGTCCTGCCACCCTCACCTTGGAAGCAGCCTCCGCCGTAGCCACCCGTGTACACCCAGGCCGTGTGGTCGTAGCCGATGCCCCACACCACGCCCCGGCTGTTGGCCTCCACCACCCGCAGGTGGCCTCCCATTTGCCGCCAGAACCTGGAGATGAGGAGGGAGGGAGGGGAGGGGAGAAACTGTCCCGCAGGGCTTTCCAGCGGCTACCCCTCTGCTCCGTGGCCTCCCGGACGTCCTGCTTCACTCACCTTCGGCCTCCAATGACAGACTCTATTGAGCACAAGGGAACCCGCCTGGCTTCCCACTGGGAATTAACCAGCTAAGGCAAACCCTGAGCTGGTGCAGGAGCCGGTCAGGCCCCCAGCGAGCGGGGGCTTCAAGAGCCCCTGATCCCTGGAGTTAGGCAGACGGGAGCGAGGTCAGCAGCCTGAGTCCCCCCTGCACCCTGGGGTCTGGGACGGGCGCGTCACGCCAGACCAGGAGGGGCCACCACTCGGGTCAGCACGGCCTCCTGGAGTGCAGGGTCCAGCTGCCACCTGGGGCGCGCTCCTGCGGGTGGAGGCCCTGCCACTGTCCGGAGGCAACTCGTCCGACTGGGCGCCCGGCACACAGGGCCACCAAGAGCGGACGAGCGAAGGGCAGACAGACATCCCCTCTCCCTCCCGTGCAGGGCCTCCCAGCCTCACCCACGTCCCCCTGGTCCTCACGGGCTCTGGGTGACCTTCTGGGCCAGGTCCCCAGCTCCGTCAGGTGCAGCCAACTCACATCTGGTCACAGGGCAGCCAGTGCTCGGGGGCCTCGAGGTCTGGGCTGGGCTCGCTCACGAAGATGTCCCCCTTGCAGGTGACGGACCAGATGGCCTGCGGGGAGGGGCGGCCGTGCACCCTGCGGCTCTCGCAGCAGGACAAGTCGAGCAGGGCGAGCTGCGGCGGGGGGATGGCCGGTCAGCGAGGCTGGGCGCCCAAGACTGAGGCTCCCTCATGCCCGCCCGCGGGACCCCCGCCCGCTCACCCAGTCGCTCATGTCCTGCTCGGTGGCAGCGGCCAGGCGCACAGGCCACCTCTGCCGTGTCCTCTCGGGGGTGTACACGGCGAAGGAGTGCTTGGCCTCACTGAGCACGGGGACCAGCGCCGTCACCTCGTTGAGGAACACGTGGATGTACTGTTGGCAGAGGACAGGCAGCAGGGCCGTCACCGGGGAACCCGCAGGGCTGGGGCTGCCTCGGGCCCCTGGATGGAGCCCTCGTGTGGTGTGGCGACGGGGACGGCTGGGTCACCCTGATTCGAGAGCCGACCCCTGGGGGTCCCGGGCCTGCGGGGTTTAGTGGTGGGTGGCAGGTTCTGATGGGGAGGCCTTGCTCGTGAGCAAGGGCCTTAGTGATGTTTTCGATGTGGACGACGGCATTTAGAGCCAGACTGACTGCGTTCAAACCCCAGCCCCGGAGGGGGCGGCTCTGTTTCCAGAGCCTGGTTGCTTATCTGGAACATGAGGGCCCCTCAACAGCTGCTGGGGGTGAGGCCGGCACACGCCTGCCGGCCACTGCCCGGCTGCTGCCACCGCGGACGGGTGCTTTGCAGATGCCACACGCTGTCCTGGGCCAAGCATCTCGGGGCCCGTGTCCCGTGCCCACTCCTGCACCCCGGCTTTGCAACCCCTCCCCTGGGACACCCCACCCCCCTGCACCTCCCCCCTCCCCTACACACCCCACCCCTGCACCTCCCTCCTCGCCTACACCCCCCCCCCCCGCATCTCCCCGCTGGCGCCCCCACCCACCTTCTTCTCCTCATGGACCACGTAGTAGATGAAAAGGATGCTGTCCCGAACCCCATCGTGGCCCGTGAACTGTTCCAGGGCCACACGGACATCCACCCACTTGTGGGGTTTCCAGTCGCACCACCACTGCAGGGCCCCCGTCTTCACCCACACCGACTGCAGCACAGCGGGACGGTGGGACAGGTCACAGGCAGGCCCTGGGGCGCCACACTCCGGCCCAGTCCCCGGCACCCCGGGGCCACTCTGCTCCCTTCACTGCCACACTGGGGGCTCCTGCCCGGCCCTCCTGGCTACCCCCCTTCACCCTAAGGACAGAAGTGACGCCATCAGACACCGCCAGGCCCTGAGCCAGCGAATTCTATGATTCTCAAACAGTCTGTGGGATCGGCACTGTTACCCCATGCTCTGGATAGGGAACCTGAGGCCCGGGAGGTTCTGTGCCTGGCCTGATGTCAGAGAGAGTCAGCGGCAAAGCCGGGACCCACGCCACCCGAGACGCAGCCAGGTCCTCTGTGCCTACAATGCAGTGGGGCCCGCACGGAGTTCTTGAGGGCAAGTGAATCAACAAACGGGCTCATTGCTTCATCTTTGATTCTACACGGGCCTGGAGGGGACGGCTTCACATCCAAGATGGACAGACAGAAGGATGGCTGCATCCATCTGTGTCCCTCCCACCTACCTCAGGGCTGGCATGCAGCAGGTGCTCAATGAATGTGTGCTGGAAAAAGTGCACCCGGGCACTGCCCACCTGCTCCACGGCCTGCTCGTAGTGTCGGAAGTTCTCCAGCTCCCGCTTGGTCCTTTCTGTGAGCTGCTGGAAGATCTGCTTCCGCCAGGCGGCGGTCTGGGCCGGCGTGATGGACAGCGAGAGCATCTGCATGGAGGCGGACAGGCCTGCGGGCCGGTCGGAGCCTCAGGGCTGGGCAGCAGGCCAGGCCTCTCTGCTCTGTTTTTCACCAGCCCTTTCTTTCTAGAAAGCTACCATCTCTGTAACATGTCCCGTGAGCCCTCCCTCCCATCATTCACCCTGATGGGAAAGTTGATGTCCCCCAGGTCAGCCTAGAATGGCCACCACTGCTGGGACAGGGGGAGGGAAGGGGCTCCAGGCCCACGCTCTTCCTCCTGACAGCCTGGACTGGTCTTGGAAGGCTCCAGAAAGATGGGCTGAGCACGGTGGGGGCATCAGGCCTGCCCCACCTCCCCTGGGGCACCCTCTGGGGCGCTGGGCCGCTGCCCTTACCCGAGTGGACGGTGAACCATTTGAGTGTGGTGTGGGCCTCCACGGCACAGCCTCCTCCGGACACCCAGGCCCACAGCGCGTGGCAGTTGGTGCTGTCGGGCTCCTCCAGGCCCAGCGGGAGAAGTGCCAGTGAGGAGAGGTTGGTGGCCTCGGGAAAGTCGGCGGCCGCATGGCTGGGCCCTTTCTTGGGCTCCTTCAGGTCGATGTTGGTCCAGGGCAGCTCGGCCGGGGCGGAGGCAGGGCCGGCGACCTCCACGTCATGCTCAGGGTCAGGCCCCGGTCTCTTGGCTTCCGAGTCGCTTGGCACACGGGACTCACCACCACCCCTCACCTCGTCGCCAAAGAAGCAGCCGGCGCTGGAAGGAGAGGGGCAGACCCATGATTCCCTCGGGGAAGGACCATGCGCTGTGTGACCCCTGGCCAAGTCATGGCCTCTCTGTGCCACACACACCAGTACCTGCTCCCCAGGGAGCTGGAACCCCTGGGAACTTTTTTTTTTTTTTTTAATTTTTGGCTGCGTTGGGTCTTCGTTGCTGCATGTGGGCTTTCTCTAGTTGTGGCGAGCGGGGGCTACTCTTCGTTGCGGCATGTGGGCTTCTCATTGCGGTGGCTTCTCTTGTTGCACAGCATGGGCTCTAGGTGTGTGGGCTTCAGTAGCTGTGGCATGAGGGCTCAGTAGTTGTGGCTCGCAGGCTCTAGAGCATGGCTCAGTAGTTGTGGCGCACGGGCTTAGTTGCTCCACGGCATGTGGGATCTTCCCGGACAAGGGCTCAAACCCGTGTCCCCTGCGTTGGCAGGTGGGTTCTTAACCACTGCGCCACCAGGGAAGTCCCACCCTCAGGAACTCTGAAAGGTCCCCAGGCCACACCCAGACCAACCAAATCAATGTTAGGTGGAGATCTGGCAGTATTATTAGTTTTTATCGTAAAATACATGTGATGTAAAATGTACCATTTACAATGTTGTGCAACCACTACCAATTTCCAGAACCTTCTCATCTCATCATAGAAACCCTGTACCCATTAAGGAGTCACTCTCTAGCCTCCTCTTTTCCCCCAACCTCCTGGCAACCACGAATTCGCTTTCTGTCTCCATGGATTCGCCTGTTCTGGACACTTCATATAAACGGCATCGTACGGCATGTGACCTTTTGTGACTCGCTGCTGTCAATTAGTGTAAGATGTCAAGAGTCATCCGTGCTGTAGCATGTGTCAACACTTCATTCCCTTGTATTGCTAAATAATATTCCGTTGCATGGATAACACTATGTTTTATTCATCCATTGATGGACATTTGAATTGTTTCCATGTTTCAGCTATTGTGAATAGTGCTTCTTTAATATTCATGTACAAATTTTTGTTTGAACATGTTTTCGGTTCTTCTGCGTATCTATCTAGGAGTGAATTTGCTGGGTCCTATGGTGACTCTATCTTTAACTTCTTGAGGAACTGCCAGACTGTTTTCCAAAGTGGCTGCCCCACTTTACACCCCACCAGCAGTGCAGGGGAGTTCTAATTTCTCCACATCTTGTCAACACTTGTTACTGTCTCCCTTTTTGATTACAGCTATTCTGGTGGGTGTGAAGTGGTATCTCATGTGGATTTTTTTTTTTTTTAATGTGGTTTTCTTTGCATTTCCCTCATGTCCCACGACGTTGAACATCTTTTCCTGTGCTTGTTGGCCACTCGTATATCTACTTTGGAGAAATGTCTATTCAAGTCCTTTGCTCTTCTGAGTTGAGTTGTTTTATTTTTTTGTTTTTGAGTTGTAAGAGCCCTTTATGTATTCTAGATAACAGACCTTGTTAAATATATGATTTGCCACTATTTTCTCCCATTCTGTGGATTGTCTTTTCATTTTCTTATAGTGTCCGTTGATGCACAAAATTTTAAAATTTTGATGAAGTCTGATTTATGTTTTCTTTAGTTTCTTGTGCTTTGGGTGTCATATTTAAGAAGCCACTGCCAGTATATGTATAGCTGATTCACTTTGTTATAAAGCAGAAACTAACACACCATTGTAAAGCGATTATACTCCAATAAAGATGTTAAAATATATATATATATTTATATATAAAAAGAAGCCACTGCCAAGCCCAAGGTCATGAAGATCTGGCGTCAGTGGTTCTGGAAATTCTCAGCTGATCCCAATGTGCTGCTCCCTTTGAGAACGACCAGCTGAAGAGCCTAAACTCTCAGGTGAATGTGAGCAAACCCTGCCTGGCCAGCCTCCGGGCATCTCTAGGCTGACGGTGCAGCTGAGCGCTGACCACCAAGCTGGGGGAGCAGAGGGTGTGGACCAGCGTCTGAGGGGGGCCCAAGCTGCAATCGGACGGCAGCCGGCTGCAGAGTGCTGTGCCGAGGGCCCTGGGCCCCATGACCGGGCAGGTGAGCGCTGGTGGCGCCCCCAGCTGAGACGCTAAGTCACCTGCCTGCGTTCTAAGGGCCAGTGGGCAGGGCTGGGATGGGTCCACACGCTCTAACCCCAGGGCTCTCAAGGCGTGGTCCCCAGAACTGCAGCAGGAGCACACCTGGGACCTTGCAAGACATGCAAAATCTCAAAAAAGTAGCTCTGGGGGCGGGGCGTGGAGATCCTCGGGAACGAGTTCTCCAGGTGATTCTGGTGCATGTCTTAATTCAGGGCCTCTTCTCCAGGCTAGAAACCCTCCATCTTCTTCTCTGCCTTCCTTTAACACAGGGGCCTGAGCATCCTCCCGCAAAGAAGGCTTTTGTCTCCCAGACCTTGAGGCTTCAGGACCAACAGGCCAGCCCTGCTCTGGGACAGCCCCCAGCCCCTACATGGGAGGACATCCTGGCCTCGCCCAGCTGCCCTCTCCCGCCTCCCGCGTGCTGCCCCCGACCTCGGGCCGAGCAGGACCCCAGGCACAGGAAGGGAGAAGGCCACACAGCCGCGGCTCTCGTGGGTCGGGACCTGCTTTTCTCCCGCCTGGGGTGAGGCCGGGCAGCAGCCTCCTCCGACACGGCCCCCCACCCCGGACCGACCCTGCGGAGCCCCACCGCCTGATCACCTGAGGAGGCTGGACAAGCTGCCCGCGTGTGAGCCGTCACACTCCCGGCCGGCGACGATGGCCTTCCACGTCTTCCCGCTGAGCTCGCTCTGGGTGACGCCGTGACGGAAGTACAAGGCCCGGTCCGCCCAGCCGATGCCCCAGACCTGGAACAGAGAGAGGTGCTGCTGCGGGGGGTGGGGGTGGACCTGGAACAGAGAGAGGTGCCGCTGCGGGGCGGGGGGGGGGGGGGGGGAGCGGGTGCCCGGTCCGCCCAGCTGATGCCCCAGACCTGGAACAGACAGAGGTGCTGCTGTGGGGGGGGGGAGAGGCGGGTGCAGACTGGGGCTCCCTTCCCCTGGGGGCGTGGGGGGAGCCCCCCGGTCTGGAGGACACGCCTGCAAATGCAGGCAGGGGGTGGGGGGGTGCGCCTGTGTGGGTGGGCTGCGAAGGGGCTGGGGTGGCCGAGAGCTGAGTCCAGGACTCAGATGCAGGAAGCGGAGCCCCGAAGGGGCTGGGGGAGGGTGCGGCTCCGAGGTCAGGAGGAGCAGGGACCCAGCCTAGCTCCCCGACCTCAGGCAGACTTGGGCCTTTGGGACAACAGCGTCCAGGGGAGGTGCTGGTGCCGGTAGGCACTGTGCGGGGACAGGAAGTCCACCCATGTCCCCAGCTTCCCTGTGGCCTTGGTGGGAAGGGAGCTGTTCCCCAAGTGAACCCAGAGGATGGTCCTGGTCCTTTTAAAGATGCAAAATAACCTCCTTGATTCTGACCTCAGTTTTATGGGGAAGGTGGCCGGGTGGGCGCTGAGGAAGGAAAGTGTGCTGGGCGGCTGAGGGGCCCAGGGGAGGGGCCTGGGAGCAGCCCCTTGGGAGCCCTGGCCTTGGGGGTGCCTGAAGGCGGAGCCGTGGCCCCAGGTGGCCTTGCTGTGGGAGGGGGGGCCTACGGCATCTCTGTCACTTGGTTATCGCACGTGGCCTCCGTGCTCAGGCCCATGGGCACCAGCTGGCACCCCCTTGCCCCTGCCCTTGCGTGCCCAGCTCACCTGGGCAGGTGAGGAGTGTGTGCAGACACAGGAAAGGCCAGCCCCCCCGCCCCCAGGAAGAGCTTTCAGAGCATCGGGAAAGGCATCACCTTCACACCCTAAGTCTTAAAACTAGCCAAACCACATTATCCACCAGAAAGAGGCTGCGATAGGAACCATGCAGGTGATGTTTAAAAGATGCTGCTCTTACAAAGTTGGAAGATGTTTTGTCCTGTACTCAGTGATCTGATTTCGCCCTGAAATTTCTCAACAAAACTTTCCAGTCTCCAGGATGAATGTCCCTCCCCAGATCCGTGCTCGCTACCACTGCTCTGAGGGTCCTCGGGGGTGTGACCCAGGACAGTGGGGGCTCCAGGACTTGGGGGAAAGCAGCCCCCTCGGGTGCCCTCGCGGGCCTGGAGTGGGCAGAGGTTCTGGGATGCCCTCCGGTACCAGCCTCATGAGCATGCCCAGTGGAAAGGGATGGCGGGAAGCATGGGGGGCCCCATTCTGATTCCTCTGCCGCCCCCCACCCCCACCCCTGGGGACCAAGGCTCCGGACCACACACACCTGGTCGTTTAGCCCCACGTTCACCATCATCATTTCTCCAACCATCTCGATCCAGCTCGTGCCGCAGGGGTTGTGAGAGTTGACGCCTCTTCGGAACCAAACCTGGGAAAGTCAGAAATAAACACACCTCCCTGGAGGGCCACTGAAATAGAAGGGGTTTTTTTTCAAGGCCTGGGAAAACAAATGAATAATTTGGTCCTTTGGTTCAGGCCACAGATGAGCACAGCACATTGTGCAGAAAGGATGCCCCTGACGTGGGGTTAGAAAAAGATCACGGAAGCAATGCGAAATCAGCTTACTTCACTGGACTTGCCTCTGATAAAGTCAAAATGACAAGCTCTGGATAGAGAAGAGGGGAGGCATTCATTTAGCTGAGGGCTTCAGAAAATTAGCTTCTGATTATTTGAAATGTTACAGCCTGTTGCACAGTAAATACAGTCATTCTGCACTTTGTACAGGGGTGCAGGCAACGTTGGGGGGGGTCACCAAACATCTTGGAGATCACCAGTGACGTCAACAACAGAATACGCACGGTGCCTGGCTGACACTGGATTTGTTCCAAAGGGTGTGGACCACTCTCACGAGAACAAAAAACCACACAACCCTCAATGTTAAACAGAGCCATTGGACCCAGCCCCCAGGGACCCCGTCCTACCTTACGGTCCTTGGTGACGGCCCAGACGACACCGACTCCTGCGGAGACGTGCAGGATCCCGTTTTCAGACGTGGGAGGCTCCACCACAGACCACGAACTTCCTACCCGGCCCCAGAAGACAGTGCAGGTGGCCCCCATCACTGGGAGCTCCCGGGAGAAGGTGGGCGGCCCCGCCCTCCTCTCCTCCGCAAGGTGCAGGGCTGCCCACCTTTGGGATTGTTCCTGTTGATTCCTTCCCGGACCAAGGCCTGTCCCTCCCAGAGCGACACCCACAGCAGGTCGTGGGGCCCACAGCTGATCTGAACCGCCTCCCCCGGGGTGTCCACCAGGGACCACGACGAGCCTTCGGGGTTGGGGTGGCTGACGTCCTCTCTGTACCACACCTGGGTGGAGAGAGAAACCCATGGGGAGGGTCAGGCAGGGTCAGGCCGGGGCTCTGTGGCCGGGTTGGCTGCCCGAGCTTGGCTGCATTTGCATCAGCCCATGCACAGCCCAAGCATGGGGTCTCCAGGGGACCGGGGGTCTCCAGGGGACTGGGGACCGGGGTCTCCAGGGGACTGGGGACCAGGGTGCCGGGACTGTCCAGATCTCGCTCACCCTGCCCCCACTGCCATCGGGATTCTCGACCAGGTTAGATGACTCCCCCACCCCTGCTAAAAAATGCAACACTGACACCTGGATTTTGGCAGTCCTAGGGGACAGACCTCTTCTGTCGTCTGCTTCACTTGTGAGAACTCCAGCCCCAGCCCGGGTGTCCTGCGCCCCCTAGTGGCACAATGCCCTCAGGACACCTGTCTCTAGGGGAAGCCAGGGGCCCCAGCGGCTGGATGAGGAAACCCCCAAGCCCCCTTCATAGGAATGTCTAAAACGTCCACTTCTTTTTCTCCTTAACCTTAAGACAGGGAGCATAATCAAATATTTAAGACTGAGCCACCCGCTCCTATTGCCCAAACTGGCTGATTTCATCTGGAGGGGGCAGCACATCGCTGCGTGGTCCATGAGGCCTCCCAACCCTGTCACCTTGCCCTTTTTTTTCTTTTTAAAATTCTTTATTAGTTAGTGGGATTTATTACTCATACTAATTTTATTTGTAAACTTTAAATTCTATGCTATCTGAACAGACTGCCTTAACACTTGTGAATTATGTGACATGATCTCACTTATAATAATGAATAAAACATTTTCAATGATTTAGCACAGACAGAATTTTCCAAAGACAAAAGAGACAATAGACTGGTTATAAGCCTCCACCATGATCACCATCACTCACAAATGCGTGTGCTATGGGCCCTGTTTGCACGTGATGGTTTGCTGGGTGCTGCTTCGAACACCTTATCCAGTGAATAAATCAGCAGCTGGATCAACTGCCTTCCTGCACTGCAGAACCCGGTCTTGGCAGCCCCGCTTCTGCTACCTGCTGGTTTGGGCCCAACTGTCTGCCCGGCTCCTCCGGGAGCCCCGGGTCCTGGTTTCACCTTTTACGGACCACAGGAGTGATGCAGGGCAGCGCTGGCTCACACCTGGTGCTGTTCTCAAACCCGTTCTCCCCTCTCTTTGCATCCAGGTGGCGTGGCCCCTCGATGGGGGCTCTGTCCCCGGCCAGCTCCCCACCACCCTTCAGTGTGGCTCAGAGAAAACTACTACGGGTTGACCTAAGCCCAGACCAAGCAGGACCTGAAGGTAAGCCTGATAAAAGCCTGCTGTGGCTGCTCCAAAGCCAATCAGAGAACTTTGGTCCATTTGTGTTAAGGGTACTGAACGGTCACGAAGTACGCTCTACAGCCGCAGCCGAAGTGTTGGGTCACCTGCACCCAGGCCCATCCGTGCCACTGTCACTGTTTCTGTCAGCAGTGGGTTTTATTCCTTTGCTTAGTTCACAAGCTCCCCGAGAAAAGAATCTCCTCTCCTCCCACCCACACAGCTACCTCCACCCACCCATCCCAACAGCCATCCATCCATCCACCCACCTATCCACTCATCAATATGCTTATCCACCAAGCCACTTGCTCATCCATCCATCTATCCATCTCCCGGTGCATTCATCCACATAACCGTCCATCCATTTATCCATCCACCCACACACACCCACACGCACACATCTATACCCCTATCCATCCATCTACTTATTCATCCATCCTCCTACCCACCCACCCATCCACAATACTACTGGAGACCAGCATGTGGGAGGCAGCACAAGGCAGTGGGCAGGGAGCTGAGATTCTATCTGAGGAGCCAGTATTGATGCCCTCTGAGCCCAGGGTGGACACTCATCAGTGCTCCAGGGGCTCAGAGGAGGGACAGGCCAGGAGCAGCCATGCGGTGGGAGGTCAGAGGCTTCTGGGAGGAACAGGACCCTGTGGGTCCCCAGGACAGCAGGATTCACAGGAGGGGGACTCTGTGGGGACCCCAGTAACAGGCTGACCACTCAGGGCAGCCCCAGCTGCGGGGACAGGAGGCGAGGAGAGGGTCCCGAGGAGAGCCCTCCTCCCTCCTCCACCTCTGGGAGGTCAGTGGACGACAGCTTCTCTCCTGCCCGCTCCCTGCGGCCGGCCTCCTTCAGCCGCCTCCCATGCCAGGCCGGGGGGGGGCGGGGGCACAGGCCTCACCTTCCCCTGCAGAGACACGGCCCACACGGACAGGCGGCCCACGGGCTCGTCTGTGATCTCCCAACCCCCCACAGAGATGTCGCTGAAGGGGTCAGGCAACCGCTGGGGGTCATCCTCCGACGGGATCTGAAATGAGGAGGTGTGAGGCAGCAGCGGTCAGTGCCTGTGGCACCTGGGCCAGGAGGTGGCCCTGCTCCCCGCCTGGTGGACACCTGGACGTGCACACTCCCACCCCTGGCTTCCCCTCCGGCCCTCAGCACGCTGCCTTCCGTCCTCCAGCTCGGCCCCAGCGGACTTCGCAGGGCCGGCAGCATCAGGATGGAGGGTTCCCAGCCCTGGGCCCCCTCTGACCTGTCCTCCCCCTGTTGGCCGCCAGGCCTGGGCTGCTGTCCCCAAGGAGTCACTCCTGCCCCTGCTCTGCAGTGGCCTGACCGCTGTGGCTCCCTCCCCCCATCACAGAACACGGCCCTGCAGTGAAGGCCTCCCGTGACACTGGCCGTCACCTTGCTCCCAGGCTGCTCCCAGCCCCAGGGCCAGGCAGGCTGGGCTGGCAGCCCCACCTCGCGGCGTGGACCCTGCAGAGGGGTCAGGCGAGGGCCTGTGGCCTACCTCTCGTTTGAGGCCACGTAGGACCCCAATACAGGCCTTGCGTCCCTAAGCTGGTTTTTGTGGGTCACTGGAAAAATACAAGAGCCGGAGCGGCTCCCACGCGGGATGGGGGGCAGGGGAGGAAGACGTGCACAGACTGAGCCTGAGTCTGGGACAGGGCAGCCTGGAGACCAGGTCAAGACAATTCTGTGCCGTCCGGGGCCACGGTCTGGCCCGGCTCCCCGACCAGCCATCTCCCAAACGAGGGCCGCCCAGGGCCACAGCCTTCCGAACAGGAGAGCAGGAAAGGCCAGGCCCCGGGGCGGGCATGGCGTCCCCAGAGCAGGGCAGGGAGGGTGGGGCTGAGGGCCACGTGACCCTCCCCACTACAGGGCTGCGCTCTGGGCCCCGCCCCCGGCCCCCGGCCACACGCGGGACCCCGGACCTTGGCCCAGGTGTCCCGGGACTTGTATCTCCTGTACCGGGTCCACCGCCGGCGCCGCACACAGGAGTTCCACTTCTTGTCCCTCGTGTACGTGGCGGGGAAGTCAATGGCATATGTCCACCCCTGCAATACCAAGATGGGGGGAGGGGCCATAAAGCTCTCGAGGAAGGACGTGAAAGAGCTGGGGAAGGGGGAGCAGGATGGAGGAGGGGTGGAGAAGCAGCAGCGCGGCCCGAAGCATCGTCCCCATGGATCCCGTCCGGCAAGCGGGGAGCACGCGGGGCCCAGGCTGAGGTCTGATGCCACGGGGTGCTGGGGATAGCACTGGGGGGACGGGCCGAGCCCAAGGCGCTCCCTCCCCTCAGGGGAGCCCCGGCGGGACCCAAGTGCACCTACCCCTTTCTCTGTGGGTTCCCCTCCAAAATTCTCATCCACGTACCAGTCCGACTCCCACTCCCAATGCGGCGAGGGCAGCGCCACCCCATCCAGCGGCCGGTGCTGGAGCCCACTCACGTCACTCCACGGCCAGCGGTCACTCGGCAGGAGCGTCTCACAGAAGCCGCCCACGGGGTTCCAGCGCTGGGGGCCGGAGGCAGAGACCAGCCTTAAGCCTGGTGGCCAGGGCCTCTCCGAGGCCAGTGGGGACCTCCTCTCATCTCCAGGGCGGGAAGGGAGCAGAGGGCCTGGCTCTGCATCGTAAGCCCGCAGCCCAGTCCGGTCCCAAACGGCAGAGGACCTGACGCGCCGAGCAGTGGGGGACACGACCGTCCTGGGCTCCTGGAACCCGGCCAGAGCCCCGTGCCTGTGCGGACCCGGCCAGCTGCCTGGATAGGGACCCACAGGGTCTCTGGCCTCAATGACTCGGATGCTGCAGCACTCGGATCTCAGCAGAATGAAGGCGGTGAAGGCGGGAACAGGCCAGGAGCCTGGGGTGCGGGGGCCCTTACCTCCCGGCAGAGCGACCAGCCCAGCAAGCCCGCCGCTCGGGACCCCACCTGATTCTCATAGGCCTCCTCCCGGCAGCGGATGGGGACGTCGCTGGCGCCCACGTGCACGTACACCTGGTTGTCGCAGGCGATGCCCCAGCAGCACGGCGCGGCCGCACTGACCCGCTTGAACTCCAGCTGGGCGTCCCTGCACAGCTCCCAGTGCCGCCCGGCCGTGGACAGCGTGAACACCCTCCCGAAGAGATCCACCGCCCACAGCTCTGAGCTGGGCATGGCCGCGGCGCTGCGGGAAAACAGCGGCGGGAGGGCGAGGGTCAGCACCCACAGCCGCTCCCGGCCCGGGGCCAGCCGGGCCAGGCAGGAAGCCCGGGCCATGACCATCTCCTGCCGCAGGGGGCTGAAAGGCCCCCCGCAAAGCAGGGGCAGAGCCCAGCTGCAGTCCAGGGCCCTTTTCTCTTCTCTGCCTTTCGCCCTTCTCGTGATGGGGATTTTTTTTCAAACACACAAAAAAGTCCAGAGGACAAAACGTGTAACATCCGAATACCCACTGCCCCCAATTTAATGAATGTTATTATTATCTGGTCATAGTTCATTCAGATCTTTCTTGTCTAAAGAATAAGTGAAAAGTTGTAGATTTAATGAATCCCAAACCTACATGCGTCCTGCTGCCTCCCTGGGAGGCCTCTGCCCCACAGTGGAGAGGGACCCCCTCGTGCTGGTCCCCCTGTGACCTTCCTCTGTGCGTTCGTGGGGCGTCCCCACAGGCCCGGCACCGCCCCCCCCCATCCCCCGAGCGCCCTGTATGGTCGCGCAAGAGCTCTGTGGCTGTGTGCGTGGCAGGGATGGGAGGGGACTGTCTCTACCCTCCTTGTGTGACCACCTTCCTCTCTTCCCCGACCCCTCTCCTGCCATTCTCCACTCCGGTTCCTTCTTCTCTCCTCTTCCTTTCTTATTTGCGGGGGGTGGGCAGAGTCACGGCTATGCTCTACCGCTGACCCTCCCAACCCCAGGGCTGACAGTGCTGCTGGGACGTAACTCCTAGAGGCGTGGCAGGGCCGCGTGGCCAGGCCCACGGCAGCAAAACAGAGCAGCTGGAAGAGGGCAGTGCAGGGAATCCCAGTGAGCAGTTCAGCCGGACAGGGCGGCTCCCACATCCAAGACCCATCACTGCCCCAGGGCGAGACACGGCTTGTCTGGTTCGGAAACCAGAGCTACGGGGAGATAGAGCCTGGGCGCCTCGAGGCCGGAGCCAGGCTATTCTGCTCCCGAGACCTGCCAGGGGCACCAGGGCGCTTCAGAAAGCGTGACGACTGGAATGACAACACGGACGATGGAACCCGTCTGGAAACAGGAGCATCTGCTACGAGCAATGAGGCTCTTTCGGAAAAAAGTGTGTCTTACAAACACCGGAGAAGAAAGAGCGCGGGCGGGGAAGGAAGTGACTGAAGGATAAAGAACAGGAAGCAGGGAAGTGGAGCAGGCGCCAGCTTTGGGAAACACCCAGAACAGGAAGTGGAGGAAGACGACGGGGGTGGGGGGTGGGGAGCCTGACTGGCAGAGTGGAGGAGCTTGATCCCTCCACCCGGGGCCCCAACGCCCAGGTCAAACACACGGGAAGTCAGGACGCTAGCCTTCTGAAGCCATTTGAAAACTGGCATCTGTATCCGGGTGCCTGAGATGGGACCCCTGGAAGCCCCCAGATGCCCCTCCACTCCTCCCTGGGCAGGCCTGAGGGTCCACTCTCCCCCCTGCAGCATCTACGCCGTGACTAAGAGTGACCAGAACCACGCCGGACCCACACCATCCCGGCCCCACCACTTTCTAGCATGAACAAAAGCCCACTACTGACTAACCTCTCTGTGCCTCGATTTCCTAATCTGTAAAAGGAAGAAAGGAAGACTAACCCAGTTATGTGGCTGTTGTGAGAACTGAATGAGATAACACAGGCACAGAGCTACAATAAAGAGCCCAGTACCCAGCAAGAACTCAATGAGTGTTACTGAAATCATTTTATTACTTGCCATTTGCTCTCACAAGCTGCCACTTATCTTCTATCTCTTAAAAACAAAAAACTCAAAGCCCTTTCTGGTCAGCCTGAGTCTTCGGCCTCTTCATTTCCTCTGCATCTCCCAGTGCGCTCTGCACAAAGTGGGTGTTTGTTCAAAGTTATGGAAAATCACCGCCACCTACATTCACCACACCACCACTCCCTGAGCTAAGAGACGGAAATATGGCTCCAGGGAAGCTGAATGTCACCAGTTACTTAAGGTTAAAAGTAAGGTACTAGGAGGTGGATAGATATGTGATAAAGCAAGAATGGCAAACTGTCAATAGTAGAATCTAGGTGGTGGGTGTGTGGGTGTTTACTGTATAATTCTTTCAACTTGGCTGTATGTTTGACAATCCTTATCATAAATTGTTGGGGGAAAAAAGTAAGATTTTTACATGGGGGGAGGCGTGATGTCGGTTCCCATGGTGACATTTTAATATAAATACAGTCTTCAAAGGTATTTCTTGGCTCACAGGTCACTGTACAAGTAGCCAGTTAAGTCAGGCTCAGTCTGCATGTTGAGCTCAATGAATGGTGATGTTGAACTTGGATACACTTTCCTCCAGAGAAATGACTAAGCAGATAGATGTACTTTCAGCCTTCTGGGCAACTACCAGAAGACTCTACTGCAGAGAAAAGATGGGGGGGTTATGTTTGCAAATTCCCTTTGGTGTGGAAATCCCGGTACCCGTCACTTCCCACCTAAAGATGACACGAGGTGGACATCCTTGGTCAGCCTCACCTCCTTTCCATGCCAGCCAGGATGTAGTCCCAAGATCTCCCAGGCCACTTCCTGGCTGTGAGGTGATGGGGTAACCTGTCCAGGGACATGGGGTCACTGGATCAGAGGACTCTTGAATGGGAGGTTGGAGCACTAAGCTGCACGATTCTGGGATCCTGGGATCTCTCTGTTTTCTAGGGGTGGAGTGAGGGAGGCAACATCTTCCGAGAAAGCAACCTCCAATTCACCAAGAACTTCTGCACAATGAATTCCAGGTGGACCTTCAGTCATTCTTCTCAGTAGGCCTGCTCACCACCCGCAGAGTCATCTACCTTTCTGCTCGGGTTAATTAACAGATCCCTTCATAGATGTAAAGGTACCCAAGGGAAGGTGGGGGTTGAGGGAGTAGCGTGGGGTGCGGTACAGGGAGGGACACCGTCCCAAGGGAGTGCCTAAAGCATTTACTTCCCAGGCCACCTTAGGACTGCTTCCTGCCCAAGATTTCCTGCGGGTTTTTTTTATTATTATTATTACACCCTGTCACACCCACCCCCTGAACAAACAGAGAAAACCCTGGCTACTAAAGCAGCTCACTGCCTACCAGTTGTGGGAGCTGCTGAAAGGCGACATCAGGGTCTAAAGAGGTGGGGGAAAACAGCGGGACATGCACGCTAGTTGAGTCCTTCCATTCCCACAGGGAAGGAGGTGCCCTGAGCCGCCAGCTCTGAAGATGAACCCCCGGCTCCCATCATCTGGGCGGTCGGCCTGGTTTCGTTCAGGTTCCGTGCCCTTGGGCGCCAGGTGGGTCCCCTGCCCGGCCACCAGTAGCATCTCAGCGCCGGGCCCTTACCATCTGCCTGAGCTAATCCCACGCCAAGCAGCTTTGCTCTCACCACTGCCCAGAGGAGGGACAGACGGGCTCCTCGCAGCTCGATCCTCTACACCCGCCAATCACTTCCCAAGTCACTCCAGCGCAAAGGCTGGTGGGGGTGTCACGTTCAGGGGTCGGGGTGGGGGTCCGGGGACGGCGACCCGCCGGGTGTGCAGGAAAGAGCACTGGCACAGCCCCTTCCCACCTCGCCGCGCGTGGGGCAAACGCTGCTGCTGCCTCCGCCGCCCCAACCTGTCCGGAGGGGCGGGGGCGCCCGTCCCACCTCCCGGCCGCCGCTGCACTCACCTGGGCCGGCGCCCGGAGGGCGGGGTCGCGGCGATTGCGCCTCTGAGGCCGGCAGAGCGAGCAGGCTCTCCCCCGGGGCCGGCGAGCCTGTGGGCAGGAAGCGGCAGCCAGGCCCGCGCCCATTGGCCGGCCTCGCAATAACGCAAACGCAGGAGGCGCGCGATTGGCTGCGGCACGCTGCGTCACCAGCCGGCTTTGGGGTCTCGGCTGGGTCGCACGCCCGCCCACTTCCGGGATCTCGAAGAAGTTGAGCTTCGGGGTTGCGGTGATGGGGCGAGCTGCCCGCGCTCCCGGTACCGAGGCGGGCCTGCAGACGGCCCGCCGCCCCCCAGGACCCGGCTGGTCGCCCCCTAAGACCGCCCGCCACCCCCAGGTCCACCTGCCGGAGCAGGCGGTGTGCTCTCTGGGCCGCAGGCGAGGAGAGGGGCCAGGTAGGGAGGTGCCTGGGTGCGCGGCTCTGCAGGGACTGGAGGAGGGGGGAGGGGAGCCGGCTTCTGGGCGCTTGGTCTCGGGCATCGAAACAGGTGTCTAGGTGGTTTCCATCTAACCGAGATGTCTGAGTACACATAAAGTTTTAACCTTCTTGGGAGAAATTGTGACTACGGCGTGGTGTGGTAGCAATAACAGGTCACCGTTTTGTTCAGGCTCTTGTGTTGCCAATGGCAGAAAACCTAATTCGAGGTAGCTTGTATAGTGATACTGCCATGTGAGCGCTGGCTAGGTGCCAGGCTCTGGTGTAAGTGCTGTACGTGGACCTTGGGATGGAGAAAGAAAAATAAAAAAAAAAGGAGTTGTGACTGATGAAAGGCCAGGCACAGCCAGACAGAAAGGCTGAAGCAGTGTCACTTGGACCTAGTCTCCCTCCCTTCCTCTCTGGTTCTTGCTCTTCTGAGGACGCACTGGGGAAGCCCTCCATGGGTTGACTCCAGAGGCAGAAAAGGCAGAAGCCTCTGATTCACCCTGGATGGCATTATGGAGTCTTGTGTGTAATGAGGGAATGGCATTTGTGGACTGGCTTAGTCTGGAGATGTGGGTTGTTATGGATGATATGTTTGTGTCCCCCCCAGAATTCATCTTGAAACCCTAATCGCCAGTGGGATGGTATTTGGAGACAGGGCCTTTGGGAGGTAATTAGGTCATGAGGGTGGAGCCCCGATGAAGAGACTAGTGCCTTCATAAGAAGAGACACAAAAGACCTCACGCCTCTTCCCCTTGTGATGATACAGTAAGAGGGTGGCTGTCTTCAAGCCAGGAATCAGGCTGTCCCCAGATGCCATCTCTACTGGTGCCTTGATCTTGGACTTTCAGCTTCCAGAACTGTGAGAAGTATTTGTTGTTTAAGCCCCCAGTCTGCTATTTTTGTTGTAGCAGCCTGAGCTAAGACCCTTAGCATGAGGGCTCAGCCAGACAGAGGGCGTGGTTCCTCAGAGGAAAATTAGGGTACTATTAGCAGGAGCATGAGTGGCCACTAGTCTGCAGAAACATTAGCCTCAAAGTCGAGACCACTGGACTCTGTTCTGTGTGTGACACTTTGTAGCCATTTCTTCTCTCTGGCCTTGGTTTCTACTTTAGAAGAAGCATGAATTCGGAGCTCTCCAAGGTTCTTGCAGTGCTCATGGGCTGTGACAGAGTTCAGTGCCAGTTTTCTTGGATTCAGGGTCTGACCCAGTGGACTCTCTGGGGACTCATGTTCCTCCCCATCGGCCACCCCCACCCCCAGTCCTTCCAACCTTCGCAGAGCTGACTCTTCAGTTATTGTCAGGAGGTCTGCATTTTTCTGCCCTCACCGCAACGGATTATCCTCATTCCTATTTCTGCTTTTTAATCTTAGCTTTCATTTCCTGTTTCTTTTTTTAAAAAAATTATTTATTTTTGGCTGCATTGGGTCTTCGTTGCTGTGCGCGGGCCTTCTCTAGTTGTGGCGAGCGGGGGCTACACTTCGTTGCGGTGCGTGGGCTTCTCATTGCAGTGGCTTCTCTTGTTGTGGAGCACGAGCTCTAGGTGCACGGGCTTCAGTAGTTGTGGCTTGCAGGCTTTAGAGCGCAGGCTCAGTAGTTGTGGCACGCGGGCTCAGTAGTTGTGGCACACGGGCTTAGTTGCTCCGCGGCATGTAGGATCTTCCCAGACCAGGGCTTGAACCCGTGTCCCCTGCATTGGCAGGCAGATTCTTAACCACTGCGCCACCAGGAAAGTCCCCATTTCCTGTTTCTTCTCCATCCTAACGCTGCCACTTCTCTCCTAGGCCAGACACAGTGGGTTCAGGTTCCAGGTCCATCACTTACTGTGTGAGCCACTCACCTTCTGAGCCCGTGTCCCCCTCATCAGCAAAATGGGCATAACACCACCACCTGCCTCTTTGGGTTGGAGGGAGGATGAAGGGAGAAAGTGCGTGTGGAGCATTTACAGCAGTGCTCGGTGCCCGCAGAGCCCTCACACATTCCTAGTATTGTTCGTATCATCTCTGTGTAGCTGGGTTGGTGCACTTGCCATTTGCATCACTGCTTAGTGGAAGTTCCAGAAACACTTTAGAAACAACCCTGGATCCAGCACCCTCCCAAATGATTGATGGAGAGATGCTTTCAAGGTGACGGACGTTACCGTGTATATTCTGGTATTTGGGACAGGGAGGGATGGCTGGACTGATGCCAGGATGGGCTGGCTAGACTTTCCCAGTGGTTGCCCATCAGCCACAGGCAAGAGCTCGGGCTCTTCCCAGCAGCCTCCCCACCGGCTCCACGTTTTGTGGTGCCTCATCCCCCGTGAACCTATAAGCTTGAGCCTTGGCAGAGGTCCCTGTGCGGGCCCTCCCCACTCTGTCAGACCCCTAGGCTTCCCCCACGCAGCTCCCACTGTGCCAACGTCCCACCCACCTTCCTTCTTCCACTGTCCATTCTCATTCAGCCTCAAGTCTCAGATCAAAGGTCAAGTCTTACTGAACCCAAGGGAAAGCAGATCTGCATTATTGCACCCTCATACTTTGTACTTTCTCCATTCTAGCCCATCACATGTTGTATCGTAATCGTAATCCCATCTGTCTCCCTGACCACACTGTGAGATCTCCAAGGGAGTGCCTTTCTTACTGACATTGGAATTTCCACGGCTTTATCATTGCCTAACACACAATAGGTACTCAACTTTTATTAAAGGAATGAATATCCCTCCCTCAGTCCCCCAGATAATGGGTAAGTCATGCACTGAAAAATGTTGGAAGAGCCCGAAAAAAAGGGGTATAGATTAGCAGAACCGACCCTCACACATCTCAGCCCCCTGCGTCTCACCCCCACCTCCACCAGCACTGTGCGTGGCTGTCTTCACCCTCTCATGATGCAGTAGGCTCTCCGCCGTGTGCCAGATGGAGGTGGCCAGGTTGCTCCTAAACTCCCTGATGGCATATCTCTTTATCACTGTTTGAAGTTTCCTTTCTCTGTGGAAACTATTATTCACTCGGAGTAAACTCTTACTCACAAGCGGTACACAGTGTTTTCAGTTTAATTCTGCTTACACCCATTCCTCCCTTGTAAAGCCAATCAGTCACATGTCTGCCGTGAGCCTGGTACCCCTAGGGCGGGACCCTGGGCAGACTGCCTTCTCCAGGTCCCTTCTCACCACTCAGCCGGTGGTGCCCAGCTCCCGGGGTGGCCCACACCGCACAGGTCCTTCCTTTACACTCTGCTAACGAAATTAATTTCAACACTTCCGTTTTTCCTTTGATACTTACGGTGCTAGATGAAGCAGCTAAAAATGTGCTGTTTTCCCCGTCTCTGGCAAAGGGAAACTTGCAGAAACGGTCTGTAGAAAAATGCAACTCAAAGGTCGTGTGCACGTCCAGATGCACACATCCAAGTACAGGCGACGCCGCCTTGAAGTGAAGAGATGATGTTTTTGTGTCTAAAAGAAAACCTACAAAACCTCTAAAAGCAAACAAAGAGTGAGCGAAACCTGGAAGCCAGTGATAGGCACTGTCGCAGCTGCCTGACCCTCGCCCAGTTATGCAAAGTCATGTAAACACAGCCAAGTCAGGCGTTCATTTGACAAACATTTTAGGAGTGCTTACTATGTGGTAGGCTCCATGCAGGCACTGTTGGGAGTTCAGATTGGTCAAGAGTCCTTTTCACCTGGAGCTGAAAAGGTCCAAGAGGGGAGAGAGAAATACCTTAGAAGGCAGGAAAGACTGTAACCTGTAAGGTTTTTTTTGAGTTGTGTGTATAAAGGCAATTAATTAGGGGTTAAGGAGGAGAAACTGATAAGGTCAGGGGTAAAGTACAAGGGTAAGGAGTAGACCAAAAGAAGACCCAGGGTTATGTGCTTAGCATAAGCTCTGCTCCAGGAAGCAAAATAAAACTTGCACTCATACATTCAATCCCTAGTGTTTATATACCTGTAGGTATATGGGTCTCTGTATTTATCTGTTATCTGCCAGAAGCTTCTTAGGATCCACCTTCCGCTCGCTTTATGTGTTACCCTGCGCTACGCCACATGACGGCTACTGGTCGACAGCAGTTTGAGGAGCTTCTAATGGCACTAAACTCGCACCGAACATTCAAAACCAGGCCACCAGGGGCTTCCCTGGTGGCGCAGTGGATAAGAATCCGCCTGCCAATGCAGGCGACACGGGTTTGAGCCCTGGTCCGCGAAGATCCCACATGCCGCGGAACAGCTGAGCCCATGTGCCACAACTACTGAGCCTGCGCTCTAGAGCCCGCGAGCCACAACTACTGAGCCCGTGTGCCACAACTACTGAAGCCCGCGCGCCTAGAGCCCGTGCTCCGCAACAAGAGAAGCCTGCGCACTGCAATGAAGAGTAGCCCCCGCTCGTCGCAACTGGAGAAAGCCCGCATGCAGCAACAAAGACCCAACACAGCCAAAAATAAATAAATAAATTTATATATAAAAAAAAAAAAACAGTCGTCCTGTAGACCCATTCAGTGGCAGGGCTGAGACTGATGCCCAGGGCTATGTACATGAATTTTACTGTCCCTTCCATCTTGCTTTGGACCCGGGGGATGGGACAGGTGGTGAACACTGGTCACCAGTGGCAGCATTCTCACCCACATGAACAGAGAGCTCACGCTGCCTGGACTGGAGACCACTTGCAGGAAGCTCCCGAGGTCCCTTCACAAGAATAAGTCCCAGCAGCAGCTCTTCAGTTACTTTAAAGCCAATAAGTGTGCAGGTGCAGAGAGGAAAAACTCCAGGCTCCTGCTCTAAAGAGCTTGCTGCCTACCTTCCTAAAACACCAGCTGGATCTTACTGCTACCGTGAATGCCTTTCATGTAAAATTCCCGAATTCCTCTTTCTGGTCCCCCATTGTATTTCCAAGTATATATTTTAGGGGTCAAGTACTCTGTGTGAAATCTCTTTTCCAATTTATGTTTTACAGTTATGGTCACGCCTCTTTCTCCCCAAGTGATAAAGCTCATCTATTAGAAGAAGCTTTAGGAATGCGAGTTTCGGGATTGTTTGACAAGCTACTTCACTGCCTGGTGTAGTTCTTTGGGCATCATGGTAAGTACTTGCCAAATACTAGTGAACGGTGAGAGGTGGGGCAGCAGGTCGTGGAGAGAGAGGATGAATCTGATTTAGGTATCGAGAGGCTTCCATAGGTCACCTAAGATAAATGTCTCCTGATCCGAAGGAAGTCAAATTAAGGGAAACTTCATAAAGGAAATTCCTCCAGAAAGTGGAAAGGACCAGCAAGGGGCCAGGAGCAGCATGGGATCCCCAACCAGGGCCTCTGACCACCAGGAAGGCAGGTGAGCTTGCCCTGAACCCACACAAGGAGCCACTTTCATCCCAGGTAGAAAGGAGTCAGTTGGATAACTGTGTATGTGGGCCAGGGGTCTATGAGAGCCCAGACTCCCGTCCGCACTTAACCAAGGACGATCCTCGGGCTCAGGGTGGGAGGTCACATGGTGGGTCCAGAGGCAGCTGGGGTTCACCCTTCAGTGCCTGGCTCCTGACCCCTACACTGCTGCCTCTCTCAGTGGTTTTCTGATTTCTCTGATGGGGCGACAGTTTAGCAGAGGCTGGAATACAGTAAAGGAACGAGGATGTGGCTCCCTCAGGGGAGAGGGAAGTGGACAGAGGGAACGTCAAGTGCAAAGGCCCGGGACCAGCAGGCAGGCCAGGTGGCAGGAGACCCAGCACAGGACACCTTGAGGGAGACGGCCTCTGGGTCTGCGGCAAAGCCACAAGCTCATAGTGAAACTCCAGAGGGAACCGCTACTATGATGTGTGCACAAAGGTAGTTGTAACTGCAGAAGATGGGAGAGAGTGGCCCCCGAGATCTCAGCCCGCCATATAGCCCCCTCCCTTGAATGGGGGCTGACCCGTGACATCCTTCTAGCTGGCAGAACGCTGCAAAGGGAAAGGGATTTTGCAGGTGTGATTAAGGTGCCCAGTCAGTTGATTCTGAGTTAATCAAAATGAAGATTATCCTGGTTGAGCTTGGCTTAATTAGGGAAAAGCCCTTTGAAGAGAGGCTAGGAAATTTCTCTCCTGCTGGCCTTGCAGAAGCAAACAGCCAGGCTGTGAACAGCCTCCGGGGACCGGGGGCAGCTTCTAGATCCCAGGGCAGCCAACAAGAAGCCAGGACCCTCAGTCATCAGCTGTGAGGAAATGAATCCTGTAAACACCTTGCATGGGCCTGGCAGCGGATTCTCCTCACTGAGACCTCCAGGTAAGAATGCAGCCCGATTGACCCCTTGACAGCAGCCTTGTGAGACCCTGAGCAGAAGACCAGCTGAGCTGAGCCCAGACTCCTGGCCCACGGAGACTGTGAGATAATTAATGGGCATTGTTTTCAGCTGCTAAACCTGTGGTCCTCTCTTGTATAGCACAGAAAACTAACACAGTGGGCGGCTGCTAATGTATAGGTATGCTGTCCACCCCCTGCCCCACCCCGATTATAAAGTGATGCTGGGTATTTGTTTCTGTCTGTGTAAGTAGAAACCGGTAAATGCATGGACCAAGGGACAAAGCTAGTGGCTCCCAAAAAGCAGGAAGTGTCCACACTGGTGGTCGCTCATGAGAGCCAGGAGGGGTCTGCCCCAGCACTCACACACGGAAGCCAGGTAACGGGCAGGCTCAGCAGGGTGTTCCCAGATCTGTACTCCCCAGGTGTCCTGAAGAGAAAACTTAACCATGAAGATTCAACCCTTCATTTCTGGGCGATGGAATTTCTAGATGGCCTTGCTAATTTTAATGCAATACTAATAAGACACACATAACTCTTTAATAATGCTAACAGATAAGTCACTAATTCATGATGACAGGACCAGGTTAGTTGATCAGAAAAACCCAAAGATGGATTACGTAATACTGTATTACCAAGCGAGACTTTACAAATGCATCGTTTTAGGGGAAACACAGGGCAGCAAAGAATTAAAACCTATGCGAAGGGTTTGAGCTTTCAAATCTGATTGATGTAGCAAATGGCATTTACTTATAAACAGCAACTTTCAACTGATGGCCTTGGGAAGAACCATCTAGATCCAGCCCTATCCAGGAATTACTCCATCTATAACCAAAATGCCTTAACTCGGCTGATTAGAGATGGTATTCTTCTTCTCTGGGGCCGTCAATCCTGGAAGAATATCAAAGTAAAGATAGCTGTAACCCAAAAAAGGTATTTGAAAAAAAAATAAAGGAAATAACGAAGAGATTAGTTAAATCCATGATGTTGATATTTGGAGTAAGAAATTGGTTTTGTAGTCATCACGTTAATATAAGCTTTATTTGCTGTCTGAGGTGTTTGCAATATTCGAAAGAATCAACCATGCCATATTTATAACTGCAGGTTACATTGTTTAAGAGAATTACTTCAGTGTATTTGTAATCGTTGTTTAGATGTGCAAAACAGAGAAAGATGTGTAAAATTTGGTTCATTGGACATGAGAGTTACATTGAGCATTAAACAAAGTGCAGGGAGTGTGGATGCTCCTGGGACAATTGGGAACCCCAGCAGCAAGTGAAAGGGATCTGGGTATGGAATCCCAGTTGGGGGACCTGGCCTTCCGACAAGCAGGGACATATATCGATCAGACAGAGGACAGAGATCATGGGTATCTCGGAGGAGGAGCAAAGATCTCCAAGTGGAAAAAACAAACTACACAACAAGACAGAACATGTCCCCACGTGGGGAAAAGGCAACCCTAGTCTATTACATATGCATGTAACTGACAGGAAAGATGACAAGATCCACTCCACACCATCCACCAGGATTGCTGGGTGGGGGGCAGCAGGGGGACGGTCAGGTCCCACCGAATGTCAGTGCCTGATGTGCCGCTGCCCTGTGCAGGGGCCCCAGTGCTCAGAGGCAGTAACCACACTTGGCTGATGGTTGCTCACTTGGTGCCGCGTGCCGTGTCCTGGACCTCTCACAAAGGTCGGGTGAGTACATGCTATTAATGCCTCATTTTACTGTTGAGGAAACTGAGTCACGAGGGGTCTCCTCCTTAGCAGGCTAAGGAGACGGAGTAGCGGACCCCAGACGGCCCGGCCTCCTGGCGCCTGCGTGCTGAGCGTGGAGGCTCTCAGGCATGGTGTGAGGGGCGCCTGGAGAGATGGGAGGCCTGCAGGTGACAGAGGCCAGGACCCGCAGCCCTGAGATGGAAAAGCAGGCTGTGTCGCCTTTAAAAGAAAGACCACACGATTACACCTCCAACAGGCTACAGGTAGGAAGACAGGAAGGAGACCTGTTTCCACTAAAGGCCACTCCTCCTAAATGAAAGGGGTAAGGGTTACGTAGTGGGTAGCGCCAAAGACCAAAACTTACGCTACAGCACCCAGCTCTGCTTGCTGTAAGGATGTGAACTGCAGATAACAGCTCAGTTTGCCAATGGGTTCCTTGGGCAAGGCGGTTCGTGGTAAGCATATGGGAACCCTCCCACACAGCACACCTGTTACCGCTTTCCACCTGCAGCAGCTGAAAGTACGGGCAGCCCAGGGAGCACAGGACATGCCCTGAACAGAGTGCACGCCTCCGGGGTCCTCCCACCGGCTCCCCGCACAGACCCCGGGTACCCCCTCCTCCTGGCGGAGGTGCACGACACCACTCCCCTTTCCTTGGGTCTTTGTCAAAACTGCAGAAGGAACTTGTCCTCAGAAAGTAAAGGGAGGAACCCGTGAAAGCAGACGAATGAACAGTGGCCCCACTTGAGGGGGGCCTGGCTCCTGGAATTTCATGGGTTATTCGTGTCAACATTCCCCACCCCTCCAGTCCCTGCTGACACTTTCTAGGGACACAGGAAACACCCTGACGCTGGGCCTTTGTCTTTGGTGCCGGTCACATTTTGTCACCTGAGTGGCTCTCCCGCCCCTACAGACCATAAGTCATGGTTTTCATCAAGGATCCCCTGGGCAGTGCTCTTAAACGGGCTTCTCACCAAACCCTCCCAGCTCCCAGAGGTGAAATCTGGTTGGTGGCACCTCGAGCCTCTTCCTAGTGGCGGGACTCCAGGCTCAGAACCTGAGAATCTTGGATTGTGAGCCAGCATTCTGTCCCCCCGGAGGCCCGGCCCTTCCGGTGATGGCCCCGCCCCCGTGGCCTTCTCCATCACCCATTCATGACGGCCCCTGCCCACCTGCTGGAGCGTAAGCGAACTCTTCCTGGCTCCCGTCCTCAGGCTCCCGCCCACCGCCCAGGGGCATCTCACTGAAGCCAGCCATGTCCACCGTGCAGGGAGCAGGTAGGAGCCACCGAACAGGGCCGGAGAGGGGACCCAGGGTGGGCCTGGCCAGAGGAGGGTACGGGGCAGAGGCGGCCTCTCCTTCCTGAGGACCCCTGCCCTCTGCAGTCTTCCGGGCCGCTTGTTTTACAAAGCCAGGGCCCCATGACGACATGGTTTCTTCTGCTTCCCTCTGCGGCCTACAGGAAAACTGAGGTATGTGGCAGAATAGACTAATGACCGAGAGAGCAGGAGACCAAGACTCTCCCAGGCCCCGCAGGGCCCCTTAAAAATGACTGACGATGAGGGGAGGCGGATGGGTGACCCACAGAGGTCCCGCCCTGACCTAAGGAAGTGGCCTCTCCCCTCAGCTTGGGAGTGGTCATTCGCTTGCCCCCAACCAAAGAAGATGTCTGCTGTCACCAACTTCAGTGCTCTGGTAAATGGTAACGAGTCCACTTGGCGGCAGATTTCAAAGGGAAGTACTTGCTGTAAAGCTGAGTAACTTTCACTGATGCCTGGCAGAGGGTAGAAAATTTGAGCGGTCCGTCATTTCCCCTGAATGATACTCTGTAATCACAAAACACCGAGTGAGTCCCAAAGAGCGGTCATCGTCTTAACGAGTGTCTCTCCTTAACTCTTGATTTTATAAAACCAGGAATGGCCTGGAATGGTCCAGACCTATTTCTAGCCTGAAGCGGGGGTGGGGGTGGGGTGGGGGACACACCTCACAGTCTCTGGGCCGGAGCTCAGTCTGGAGGCAGAAGGACCTAGGTTTGAACCCTCACCTGGGCAAGTGACCCTGAGTTCCATTAGACATTCATTGAGCACCTACTACGTTCCAGGCACTGGGGATGCAGAGATAAGTTACAAGGGGTTCAGTGGACCCAGCTCAGTGGGGAGGTGGCCTCTTTCCTCCAAGTTGGGGGTGATACCTGAGTATCACGGCCTTGATAACGAAGTATGAGTCCCTACAGCGTCCAACACATAGCAGGAGCGGGATACACATTGGTTTCTCTCTCGAAGTTCCATTTAGAATTGGCGATTCTGTCATTCTGGAAGGTGATGGGGTAAAACTGCCCCCCACAGAAGAGACGTTGTTGTATTTCTGAAAGGATGGTGGATATCTTCGTGTAAGAAAGCCTGGCTCCCAGAGGTGAAGTGACTTGTCCAAGTCACACAGGGAGTTTGTAGAACCGTCAGGATGGGGACCACATGCCGCCTCAGCATCCAAATGTGGCTGAAGTTTTTTTGGACTCCCCCTGCCCTCAGTCAAGAAGTCCTGGAGAAGCACCCTGTTCTGTTACTCTGAATGTGGCAGATGAAAAAGGCGTTCAGTTCATCTTGCCCGTGGTTGCCATAAATGTGTGGACTTTTGTGTTTTAGCTCATCGTTAGTCCAGATACATCACTGACATCTATTGATACTGCAGTGTTTTCAGAGGTTTTGAGGACAGCTGCTTGGTAACTTATTTAGCTAGAAACGTTCTATTCAGAACTTTCTCTCTGTTCTTGCGAGAATTGCTAGAAAATGTTGACTTAAGGAGATGCTTCTGTGTTTCATTGCACAAGTAAGTGTGCTCTACTGGGCAGGATTATGCAGTGAGGACCACCTCTTAGAGACTGAAGGGCGTAGTATGGATTTAAATATAGTAAAACATCCAGGCAGACCTCGGAGGTATTTTGGGTTTGGTTCCAGACCACCGCAATAAAGCGGGTCACACAATTTTTTTCTTTTCCCAGTGCATAGAAAAGTTATGTTTACGGCACACTGTAGTCTGTTAAGTGTGCAACAGCATTAGGTCTAAAAAAAAATGTGCATACCTTAATTAAAAAATAATTTATTGATAAAAAATCCTAATCCTCTTAGCCTTCGGTGAGTCGTAGCAGTGACACCAAAGATCACTGAGCACAGATCACCATCCCAGAGATAATAATGAAAACGCTTGAAATGTTGGGACAACTACCAAAATGTACCACGGAGACATGAAGTGAGCAAATGCTGTTGGAAAAGTGGCGCCGACAGACTTCCCACGGGCCTTCAACTTGTAAAAAATGCAGGTCTGCAAAGTGCAGTAAAGCAAGGTGCACTAAAACGAGGTCTGCCCGTGTATTGTACTTGCGATAGGACTGACCTTGTGATTTGCATGAAATTGTCGTTTGTGTTGTGTAAAAACATCTGTGCTTAATTTCTAAAATATTTAGAAAGATTTTCCTGGTAGAAGTGTAAGGCTTGCCATCAAACGTAAAACTCGGTGTTCATCTAAGGTAAACATTTAGCAAATATTTGGCAAGGGCTTTCTCCAAGCCAGGCACTTGTAATCAGTTACAGCCTTGAATTTGGAAATGATATTTGCTTCCTTTTTAAAAATTTTACTTTATTTTTGCCACAATCCCAGCCACGTGAGGTGCTAGCTTCTCAGATGCGCAAGCAGCCCATGTGACGGGTTATCGGCACTTCTCAAAGCCTGGCAGAAAGGGCGGAGTCCCGGTTTTGGTTTCCTTTGGCTATACCTGAGGACAGTCCTTGGTGACAGTCAAGGTCTGGAGGACAGTGGCACCTTCCCTGGCCAGGGGCCAGCACGTCCCCTACCCGACAAGGTCCCCTGCTGAGTGCTCCCAGCGAAAACATGTACGGATAGCAGTTAAAATCATATTCTCGTTTCTGTGGAACTGGCAATGCTAAAAAATTTCTTTTGTTAATGTATGCATGATATAAAAGTGGATTGGGAGGAGGATTTCAGAGACCTGAAAAATACGCACTGAGGAAGGTATGTTTCCAAGCCTTCTTCAAGAAGAAAGTGTTTCTGTTAAAATTAGCACACAGTGGCTGGCTTTCCTCTCATGCATTTGTCATGGAGGCCACGTGCCGGGATCGTTAGGGTCACCTGTGCTGGATCTGGGATCCAGAGATCCACCTTCTGTGGCCGGGAGACGGCGGAAAAGTCACGGAACCTCTGTGTGCCTGGGTTTCCTCGTCAAGCGATTGGGGGATGTTGGTGACTACTTCTCAGGATGGCCCCAAGGATGAACTGAGATAGGAAGTAGCTTGGAGGTGAGGTTACTCTCGGAGGCTGGACTTGTTTCCTGTTTCATATAGAAAACAGAAGCAATCAGAAGCCAGCGTCCCCTCCCTCCTCCTGCCCACCTGCCCGAGTGCCCACATGCTCCACTTTCTCCTGCTTCTGTGAGTGGCTCGTCTGGGACTCTGCCAAGGACCCCACACCCTTTTTCCTCCTCCCCCCCTCTTTCTCCCACACCCCCCTCGTCTGCATCCAGTTGTTCCCAACAACTTACAAACTGTGCTGTTACTTCCCCTTTCCCTTAAAACACCAGCAAACTGGCAAACACACAACAGCTGGTCCTTCCGGCCTCCTCACGGCTGGCTCTCTGACCTCCTTGCAGACTCTGCCCACCTACTGGACCAGCCTCTCCGAACAGCAAAGTAAAATCACACACCACTCACTGCCCCGCCTTGCCTGCCTCACTCCCTATGCCCTTGACCTGCTCATTCTGCACCCCTCCCACCCACCCCCGACACCCCCCCCCAGCGACTCTGCAGCACCGGCCCCACCCTGTTGGAGTGTCAGCTCCACAAGGCAGGATGTCGCCAGTTTTGTTGCCTCCTGGGGCAGAGTGTCTGCTCCAAAATACTTGTGGGTGAACTGCCACTGAGACGGCGCAGGTCTTTATCCGAAGACTAGTGCTTCGCGGATGCATACGCTTTCTTTTGGTTAGGTGTTGCTTCAGGATGTGCGCGTTCTGGGTCCACCCGGGCCGCTCAGCCTCCCCACCCGCCCCGTCCCCTCCTGTTGGCTCCTCCCGATCCGCATCCAGGTCCTGGCACCACTGTCACCTGAGCCAGAGACCCGAGCATCCTGAGTCTCCCATATCCAGCCAGGCGGTCGCCAGGCCTTAGCGGGCTCTCCACCTCACGCACCTGGCCTCTCCTCCCTGTCCCTGCAGCTGTCCCTCCTCGTTGATCCCCCTGCGCCTCTCACCCTTCACGCTGCTACCAAAGTCATTTTTCTAATAGGAGATCTGACGCTCCTACTTCTCTGTTCAACTCCCAGCGGTTCAGCCCCCTCCCAGGGCTCCGGCCGCACCAGGTGACCTAGAGTCTCGGCAGGTAGTGGGCTGCTGCTCTCTGGGACCGCAGTTCACTCTGCCTGGAATGCTCGTCCCCTGGTCCCTCGGGACCAGTCACTGCTGGCCATACTTTCAGGTGGGGGCACTCCCGGGGCACCCAGGGTTCAGAGGCACCTCTAACTCTCCCCCTTCAAGCCTCGCTTGCTTCGCTGCTGTAGTGAGGCTTCCTACTGGACCGCTCCTTTTCCGTGGCCAAGGTATCTTTGTTCCCCTCAGGCCTTGCTTGGGGGAAGCTTGGAGAGCCGGTCACCCTCGGCTCAATGAAGGAATGACAGGGAGGGGCCTGCTTTGTTGGGAAGTCCCACATCCTGTCATTCACTGAGACATTTCCAAGCTGGGGGGTACTGCTGGGGGCGAAAATCTATTATTAGACGAGAAGGGAGCCTGAGGCTATGGATTTTTCGGAGTTTGATCTGTAAACACAGACACGTGAGGAAGGGAAAATTAACCATGAAATTGAAGAGACATCTGCCAACTTGAGTCTGATAGGAAAGGCTGAGGGGTAGGCGGGGAAGGATGGGCGTCCCGCAGGAGTGTCCACAGCTGACGAACCTTAGGAGGCCTGCCGTGAACCCACTTTTCCTCGCTCCTTGGTGAGGCTTGGGGTCGTGCCCCAGTTTTCCCTAGGGCGGGGGGGGCGGTCTTGATTTTGGCTGCTCTCACCCTGTGGTTGGTCAGAGCTCACAGCTGCCCCTTGGAGTGCAGGGCCTCCCCACCGTAGGCAGGACCTCTGCTGGCCGGAAGTCCTTGGCCACTCGGGGCCAGCCTACATTCTGGACCTGGCTCTCCCCCACCAGTGCCAGCCAGGCCCTTACCCGGCCGCCCCTCCTCCCTTCCCACTGGATTGTTGGGCTACACTTGCGATAAAGAATCTCGATGGTCTCTTAAGAAAAGTTAAAAATGAGGCGGGGTCTGAGAGTTGTCCCCGAGCTAGATCAAAGTGTGGGTCACGTGAGAAAGGCTGGGAAACCCCAAACGCTGCAAAAGGCCCGGGAGGGGTGCAGGGGAGCTACAGGGTGTCAGGGCCTGAAGCTCACACATCTGTTTGTTTAAAGTTTTATTACAAAACCGTTAAGCTCTTAGCATGTGACATAGTGCTTCCGTGAGGTAGTGGGACTGAGCGGCCTTGGTGGTACAGTCTAGGTCACTCCCCTCTTCTGAGCCGTCTCAGGACTGTGGACCAGGGGTCAGTACTTCCTTGGGTTGCCGTGAAGATTACCGGAACCGAGGAGCAACAGTGGGACAGAACCTGCCACACAGCGGTGCCCGATATTTAGGGTTTGTTCCCAACAGGGGAGTTAATTTGTAATTAGTGGCCACAACCCCTATAAGTTACCGAATTTAGTTTGTCAAAAAGAAAACCGAGGAATTGAACACCAACTGAGCACGAGCAGGCACGATTCACAGGGTCGCTCAGAATGCGGAGGCCCCGGCCCCTCTGTCCGGGGCGGTGACAACCAGGGGGCGGCCTGGGGACTCGCCCGGCCAAGCACCTCCTCCGGGCCGCCCCTGCCCCCCAGGCCTCAGTCCTCCTCAGTGGTGGGTGGGCTCGGGCCCCCGAGGCCCAGCGGGCCAGGAGCGCCGGGACGGACAGGTCTACAGGCCATAAGGTCACGCCCCTAGTGCGGCGTCTCTGGGTCGGCGTGGGGGCGGGGGCTCTCCTCGCTGTCTGAGGTCTGGGGTCGCGGATGTCGGGTGGGGACGCCCGGACTGGAGGCCCGCGGGGCGGCTGAGAGCGGGCGCGGCTCCTTTAAGACGCCGCCGGCCCCGCCCCACCCCCCCGCGGGAGCCGCGCCACGTGACCCGGGTCTTGTGACCGGCGGGGGGAGGCGCGGGGGGAAGCCCGCGGCACCCGCCTCCAGGGGCCCCAGCCCCACCACCACCGCCGCCGCCGCCGCCGCCGCCGCCGTCGCCCGCGAGGAGCGGGTCCCGCCGCCGGGCGTCCGGGCGTCCCCGCGAGTCCGAGTCGCAGCGGAGTCAGAGCGCGAGCGGGAGCCGGGCCGGGCGCGGTGGGCGCCGCCCGCCATGGACCACAAGCCCCTGCTGCAGGAGCGGCCGCCCGCCTACAACCTGGAGGCCGGCCAGGGCGACTTCGCGTGCGGCCCGCACGGCTACGGCGCCATCCCCGCCGCCGCCCCGCCGCCGCCCTACCCCTACCTCGTCACAGGTGGGCCCGGGGAGCGGGGTGGGGGTCGTCCCGGGACTGGAGCTGGCCGAGCGGGCGGGGCCCGGGGCCCCGGGAGCAAACTTTGGGCGGAGTTCTGTGGCGACCTTTAACCCCGAAACCAACTTTTCTCCGGACGCGGCAGGGGCGCGGCCGAGGGGAGACCCGGTGGTGGGCAGTCTCCGCTCGGCGAACCTGATGTCGGGACCCCGAGTCTGGGTGTCGCCCGATGGCCCTCAGCCCACCTGTGCGGTCGCGCGCGCCTGGCTCGCCCTTCCCGGGAAGCATCACCATCTCCCTGCAAATTAACTTTATTAACGAGATGCTGTCTGCAAGTTAGCACCTGATAAAGCCCATAGTAGGCACTTAGTGGACGCTGTTGTTGTCTTGATTTTGAAAAGCATGCGAGTTTTTGGTGGGGAGTGGGGAAGGGCTAGAGAAGTAGACCTCTGACTCCCCGCGTTTTCCTGCCTGCCCCCTTCTGATGTGCTTTCCTGCCCACAGGGTTACCCACGCACCACCCCAGGGTCTACAGCATCCACAGCCGAAATGTCACCCGGTACCCTGCCAATTCCATCGTTGTCGTTGGAGGCTGCCCTGTCTGCAGGTATGTCATGGGCCTGGGGGCCCCAGAAATCTCTGAGAACACACTTACTGAAACTCATAAAGCCAGGATCGTTTGGAGACACGGTCAGTCTTGGGACAGGCTGCTCACTGGGGTATGGGAGAGAATGGGTTCAGTGGTCCTTGGGTCCACGCACCTTTCATGGGGCAGAGGGGGCTGGGTTCTCTTTCCTGGGGGAGTTACGGGCTTTGGCAGCCATTGAGTCCCGAGTGGGTGGGATGAAGAAATGGTAGCAGTTGGACTGGCAGCCTCTTATCTCCGATTCTGGGAGGTGCAAGTTTGCTCTGCGGTTGGTTCTTGAAGGTGGCAGAAGGTTCCCTTCTCCCGGGAGGGTCAGTTTGAAGTGCGTGGGTAGGAGAGCCCTGATTCAGGTGGCCCGTGTTGGAGGAGCTGGAAGGCCAGGGGGCCAGGGGAGCGGCCGCTGTCAGGGCTGCTTTATGCCATCAGGGCCCTTACCTGCATAAGGGCAGCAACGCCGAGGTTCTTTGGGGTGGGAGCGATATTCCAGATTCTCAGCCTTGAGCCTCCAGAATTTTCTGTTTTTGTAGGGCTTGAGAAGGAGCTATTAGATGCTTGTTCTGTGTGGGTCTTGAGAATTCAAATTCAGATAAGATTTGGTTCTTGCCCTTGGTGAATTCGACTGCATGGACAATTTAGAAAGTCTGGGCAGACTTGGCAAGGACTGGGTTTTCAGCCTGGGTGGGGAGGTGGGTGGCGGAGGAAGTTGGAGTTCGTGAGATGGAACTGAGAACTTAGGCTTAATTTCAAAAGTGTATCAGGGACTCCCAGAGTGGAGTCGAAGGGAAGTTAACAGTTTGAGTCACAAGGGTCAATTGTGTGGGGAGACAAGGGCCTGGGAAGAGGGGGAACGTCGGGAAGTGGGGGCAGGAGGCTGGACCCCCGGAACCAACCGTGAGTTTACTAAAGGGGCTGTGGGCAGGGGAGAGCCCTCTGGGTTGCGTGCCGGCCAGGTGGACCTTGATATGCAAACCCTAAGCAGGTGTCTTTTCAGACACATCTGGTGATACTCTGGCCTTTGGAGAATGTGAAGGGGGAGGGGAGACAGCTGGCTGCCTCCGGAGAGGAGCTCTCTGCAACCTGCACTGGGCACCTGTGGGCGGCAGAGTTCTTGGGGTTGGGGGCATGTGGGTGGGCTTGGAGATGGGGGGCACGGTCTGGGAGGCTGGTCCTTTGCAGAGAGAGCCATTGGGAATCCTTTTGGAAAGTTGCACAGAGAGGTGGGTGATGGGAAACCCGCTGTGCTTGGCTTTGAGGCTGGTTCAGGGTGCCCAGAGCCTTGCTGTGTGCACGGCCCTTCTGTCCCCAAGGAGCCTAGCTGGGCGATTCCAAGTCCCTGTTTCCGGGCGGGAGGGGTTCCGAGCAATATCCTAAGTGTAAGGAGGGGTTTCAGGCTGGCAGCTGAGGCGGCGCCGCACCTGGAGCAGAGCCCTCTGGCTGGGGTTTCAGCGTCTCCCCGCAGGGCCCAGCCTGCCAGACGAGCTGGGCTCAGATCCTGGCCTTGCCAGCTGCCAGCTGGGCCCGTTTCCCCATCTGGGAGATGGGGTGTCTGATGGGATGGTCCAAGGCTCTTGCTGGCCCAAGGCCCTGAGCGTGGAGGAGGGGAGACCAGCAGTGGGGTTTACGGGGCACGGATCCCCCAGGGTTGTGAGCTTCCAGGCTGCTGCAGGACGGGGAGCATTTCCCCTGACCCCTCCCTTTCCCTGGGGTGGGAGCAGTCACAGTGGAGGCCCCGGCTTCTGCCCTCAGCCCCCAACGTGCAGAGTGTGGGTCACCATCTCTCTGCTCTTCTGAGGAGGGGCTTGGGCTCAGGGCTGCTCTAAGGCTGAGGGAGGGCGCCTGCACCGGAACAAGTTTCTTCCCTTCTGTCGGGATCGCCGGCCTCCCGGCCTCTGGGTGGTGGGCGCAGCAATGGGGAGCAGGTGCTCTGAGAACAAGTTTGGGGGCCCGGGTTGGGAGCACACACTGACGCCCTCCAAGGCATGTCCTCCATGGGCCCTTCTGTCAGCTTGAGGACAGATGCCGGCGGTTAGGGCCCTCCCGGCACTTGGGCTCTTACACACGGGTGTCCCGGCCCCCTGCCTGCAGGGCCCTCTGCTGCCGGCGTGGGCCAGGGGCCCGGGGAGGTGGGCAGCAGGAAGAGGGGAAGGCCGGGGGCTTCCAGGGAAGCTCTGCGGTGGTTTGGGGAGAGGGTGCCTAGTCCCTGGGGATAGCCGGTGTGGCCCCTGTCCAGTGTCATAGGGTTGGGAGACAGGCGGTTTCTCATGTGACCACACTTCCTTCCTTCCCAGCCAGCCCGCCAGGCTCCATCCCTCCCTGGGAGCTTGGCAGGAGTTTGCCGAAGTCACACGTCTGTGATTCCCTCTGAGTGAGGCCTGGCGTCAGAGGCCTGTGCCACTTGTCACTTTGCCACCGTCTGAGCTTTCCCTTAAGCAGCCTGACCCCATCTTTCCTGTTTAGGCGCTATGAGAGCATTTCTTTCTACCCCTGCGGACAGTGAGCATGCGCCTCACCCCACCCCTGCCCACCTGCGGTCCCTGTGGACCGAGCACCGCCTTGGCTGGTGGGGCTTCGGCCAGGCCTTGGGCCTCTCTGAAGCTGTCCTCCTCTGGGGCGTGGGCTGTCCCTGGATGAGGCCACTTCGAGTCTGGGGGCCCGGGGCTGCAGTGGGAGGGCCTGTGCAGAGGACGCTGGGCAGCGCGGGTCGGAGGTTGGAAGGCACGTCGAGGCGCGGGGCCTGGCTGCACCCGGCTCCCTGCTGGGTGTCCGGTCTTGGGGGTGACCAAAGAGGTAGGAGGGAATCCAGGAACGGCTGGGGTCTTGGAAGCCAAGACAGGGGCTCAAGGAACAGCTGTGGAGGTCAGGTGCTGCCCAGAGGTCAGGACAGTGATGAGGCCGGGGCTCCGGCCTCGCCCCTGAGAGTGGGCTCTCCCCGGCCCAAGCACTGATGAGCCGGCCCCGGCTCCCGGGCTGCCGCGGGCAGGGCGTGCCGACCGTGGGGGCCTGGGAGTGCTCAGGGCCTCTCTGTCCAGCTGTGCCTGGACTGAGCCTGGGGTCCGGGGAGCCCCGGGAGCCCCAGGCAGGCCTTGCCACCTTGCAGGCCCTCCCGCAGCATTTGTTCTGCTTGGGGAGGCTCTGGGCTACCCGGCCGCAGGCTTGCTCAGAAGCGCCCCTGGAGTGGCCGGCGGCTCCCCGCCCCCGTGGGACCCTGGAACAGCTAGGGGCGAGGTATGACCTGGTCTCTGGAGGGGGCTGGCCAGGTGCTGTGGGGCATCATGCCCCACTCCTGCCCGTCTGCAGGCTCGTGGCCACCTGCACGAAGCCCTCTGCTCCCCTCTACCGGCTTGTCTGGGGTGGTTCTGCGGCAGATCCTGACCTGAGGCGGCCTTGTGCTGGGAGCAGTGGTGGCACTAACTCGGGCGGGGGGCTCAGAGGGTAGGGAGGCCCTGGGCTGGGGTCTGGATTGTTCCCAGCCAGGCCACTTGCTGCCTGAACAAGGCTCCGGGCTCCAGCTTCGTGTAAGGGGGACACCATGGGACAGGGAGGACGCTGTGAGGAAACGGGGGGGTGGTGAGGATGGGATGGGACGTGTGGGTTGCAGGGTCTCCGCCGCGCTCGTCCTGGGGCCCCACCCAGCCCAGCTCCCTGAGCAGATGGGTGTCAGTGGAATCGAGTGACCACTCTCCCCGTAAGGTCAGAGTCCCTTAAGGAAGTGTTTTCAGAATCAGTTCCCAGGTTTCTCCAGTTTCTGCATCCTCCCCACCCCCTCTGCTCAGGAATGGGGAAGGGGCCTTTTAACTGCAGCCGAGGCCGCGGCCGCTTGCTCAGTTTGGATTCTGAGCCAGTGGATGAAGAGGTGAAACTCACTCTGAAACGGTGAGGGCTTTTGAGGGGCTTGGAGAGAAAGAGAGGCCACGCCACTTAGGAGAGGCTGGCAGGACGGGCAGGGGGTCCCCTCCCTCCTACGTGGCCCCAGAGGGACAGGTTTGCTCTGCAGCCTGCTGTTGCCACGTCAGGACTGGCCTAGAGACCAGATTGTGTTCTCAGTTTAGAAGATTTTGGATTTTTAAAAACAGTAAATCATGCTAGCACTGCTTTTGAGGTTTGGGCAGTACCCATGGTCAAATATTAACATTTCTGCAGCAAGACACAAATATTCCCATTAAGGGGACACATTAAGACTATAAGTGGCCACACATCAGGTCACGTGTGGCTGCCAGCTGGGTTTGTTACAAACTTATAAAGTTCTGCGTTCAGAGCTTTTGGTATTTGGAATTGTGGGTAAGAGGTGTGGACTGGGATGCGGGTAGCAGGTCCCTTGGGCTGGGAAGCCACGTTGGCGGGTCGGGCCGTGGTTCTTCATGGAAGGTCTGAGTGTGGAGCAGACCTGCTAGCAGGGCCCGGATTCTGCCCACCTCCCTGGCTGCTGAAGGAAAACGGCCTGGCTCTGCCGCCTTCTTGGGGTGGGCTGGAGGTGAACGGGGGAGAGGGCGTGGGGTCTCGTCCCGTCAAACCCGGACTCCTGACTGAGGGTGTTGGAAAGGGGAGGCCCAAGCTGCCTGCTTTGCTCTGGCTTGAGTGAGTGATGGATCTGGACAGAAAGCACTGCAGGTTTGTGGAATGAGGGAGCGTGTTCCTCCTGCCTGGGGTGCCAGGCCTCCCCCGGCTGGTCTGACTGCTGCTGGGAAGCTGTGCTTACGCAGGGCCAGTCCACTGGCCTCATGGTGGGGAGGGCCCGGATGAGGGTGACCAGCCCTCCTGGGCTTCCTCTAGCTTTAGACAGTGTCGACCAGGGTCTGGGGTCTGGGTGGAGAATTAGGGAAGAGGCAGATGGGGGGCTGTTGCTGTTTGACCCCTGACCCCAGAGGACAGGAACAAGTCTCAGACGGGCCAGTTCACGTGGGTGCGGGCACCAGGCAGCCCAGGGCAAGCCCCCGCCCCTCCACTGTGGGGAGACGGCCGCCACTCGGAGGGCTTCTCCAGCCAGGGGGCGCTGGGTGCCCTCGCAGCAGGGCGGGACCCCGCCTGGCCCTAGCCTCCTCCTGGGATCTCGTGGAGCCTTTGAGTGGACACCCTGGGTTCTAAGCTCTGCCTCTGAACAGCTTTGATCCTTAAGTGAGATAGTACGGAGCATCTGGTAGTCACTCTTCTCGGGCCTCAGTGGCCCCTGGAGGGGACACGAGGCACCCTGGTGGCTCAGAAGGTTCTCAGCTGGTGCAGGTGACACAGCTGTGAGGCCTAGTTCAACTCTGTCCTGTGCTTCTTCTCCCTTGGACATTCTGACCAAACGTACAAACCGGTGTGAGTCTGGGGATTTCAGCTGTAGGTGGAACCTGGTTCGGTGCCTGGAGGAAGCAGGGAGATGGGGCCATGGCTCCCCGAGTGGTCCCAGGCCGCCTGGCCGCCTCCAGTTATTCTCAGGTGGCCTGATTAGTACCAGTAGGTGTAGGAGCTGTCAGCAGCGACTGCACAGAGCAGGCGTGTTCCGGGCCCGGGGCAGCCTGTCACGGCCTCCTTTGTGTGGAGCCACAGGTGGTGGCTCAGGGCCTTCTGAAAGCCCCCGCTCCCTACTTCGGCCGCGTGGCCTCGGGTGCTCTCTCAGCACGTTCTTCTGCCACCTGGTCTGAGAGGGCCGCGAAGCTGGGGCAGGTGGGGTCTGGGAGGGCACGGGGCACAGCGTGGTGACCCGACAGCCTGTGTTGTACTGTCTGTGCCAGAAATGGCGGCCCTGCTGACAGATGCTGGCCAGCTGATGCGCTTTCCCTTGGGGCGGGCCTGGCCTGTGGGCGGTGTCCGTGAGCCTGGGCTCAGCAGGTGTCTCCGCTGCAGGGCTGCTCAGAGCCTTTCCTCAACTAACTCGGGGCGTGAGGCAGGTCCCCAAGACCCCCCCACCCTTGGTCTCTATGCAGCACTCCCAGGGCTTCCGGTGGCTAGGCCCGCTGGGAGGTGCTGCGGGAGTGGAGTGTCCACCGCGTGCTCTTCTCTGGGGCAGGGCTTGGAGTCGGTGTCCCGGCTGAGCTGCCCCTCGCTGGGCCCCCACAGCCCTGTTTGCCCGCCCCGCGCGCACACACACACACACACACACACACACCCCACACTTGGTTGGGCTGAACCTTCCTCTCCACACAGGCGGCCAGAGGAGGGTCGTGGGCATAAAGGATCCTTACCGTGTTTGAGGACAATAAGGTGGCTTCAGGAAGCACAAGGACCTTGGTGTGTGCGTGGGGGGGACAGGCTGGGGTCCCGAGGGCGGGGCACTGGTTCTGCGCTGCAGCTGGGGCGGGGCTGGGCCTGCGGGGCCTGAGAGACACGCTTCTGGGGGGTGGGCATCATGGACATCACCCGAGGAGCTGAGCACATGGCCCCTGTTTCCCCCTTTCGGGGCCTTTGAAAAGGACCCGAGACCTGGGGTGGAGCCCTCGTGGGCACACAGTGGGGGGATGACCCCTAGCGGTCCCAGGGATTATGTACTGTGCACGTTGAAGGTTAATGACTTTTTCCAAAGAGGAAGCTTTGAGATTAAATTTCTCAAGATAAGTGACATTGTGTGAACATGGTGTGAAAATGGCTGATTTTAGTCTTTCACTAAAATCTGCTCCCCCCACCGAAACCAATAAAAATCACACAAAATCCAAACTCTGTCACTATTTTCGGAATTTCCCTGTAGGGAATGGGAAAATAAGTCTAAAACTTTTCAACGTTGGGAAAAAAATATCCTAAAGTGATTTGGGTTTCTTGGTTTTGTTCTTCTCAGAGACGTAAGAATTTTTATAGAAACCAGCATTTGCCTCTTGTTCCTCATTTTGTAAGAGATATGGCAGCCGGATGTTCTTGCCTTTATCAATAGGTGCTGGTAAGCGGCTCTTCTCTCCTGCTCACGTTTTCTGTGCAGCCACCGGTGGCAGCTGGCCGTCCCCTCCACGACCGGCGCCCCAGCTCTGGAGGCGCCTAGGCTTGCGGACGTGGGTGGAGGGCGCCTTGGGGACAGGGGTCCGCTGGGCTGGCAGGCCTTGGGTCTGCGAGGGCCCTAACCCGCGTGCCCCCTCTCTCTCCGCAGGGTCGGGGTTCTGGAGGACTCCTTCACCTTCCTGGGCATCTTCTTGGCCATCGTCTTGTTCCCCTTTGGGTTCATCTGCTGTTTTGCCTTGAGGAAGCGAAGATGCCCCAACTGTGGAGCAAACTTTACTTAAAGGGAACAGCACACCTGGTTTCCCCACACCCAGCTCTCTTTTTCTAATGTAAATGTCGTGTACAATAGCTTCATGGGATTCAGCTTCAGGACTGTTCTGTAAAGGGAGGTGGGTGGGCTGGGCACGGGAGCCGCAGGGAGTGCGGCCGCGCAAGGCACTGCTCCCAGGTCAACGACAGCTCGGTAAGGCACTGCTTTTATTTTTCGCAGTCTTCAGTTTGGGAAAGGTGAGACATACTGCTTTAAATAAATGAGATCCATACCGCTGTTCACCTGGTTTTGCTTATTCAGTGCACACTGCCACTTACAGAAATCAAGTTTTGTTACGAAAACTTCAAACATATACAAAATAGAGAAGAGCGTTACCTCTCCTAACTCAGCTTCAACATTATCCAGTTCACACCGACCTTCTGTTATTCCTCAGTAGGCATTTACAGGTCAAAAACTGTGCTTGTTTTCAAGTTTGTATTATTATAATGAAACCTAATACCTTGACATTTACAGAGCACGCACCCCAGTGCCCAGGACCTAAGGCAAGGCCTCCCGTGCTGTGTGACGCAGGTAAGTGACGGCTGTCGTCCCTTCTGTGGAGGTGTAGAGGGTCTGGGTGAGCCAGGTGGGCCTGCAAGTGGCGTCTGATAATCCCAGGACCTGTGCCATCCCTGTAACCAGAAGACCCCCAGCAGCAGAGCTCTGGGGGCCGGGGCCACGGTGTGACACCCCCTGCCCCCTTTTTCTTAATTAACAAGCCTCTACACCTCACTCCCTCCACACTGTTGAAAATAAAGGGTTTTTGTGAACCCTACTCTTAAATGGTGAGAGGAGCAATGGGCCATGTGACTAATTTGATTGTGTTTTCTTGGCTGGTGGAAGGGTCTGCTCTCAAAAGACAAGTGTGCTGCTTGACAGATGCCCTTAGCCTGTGGGTCCTGGGAGCCCTCACACAGTCCCAGACCCCCACCACCAAGCGGTCATAGCTGACCAGCCAGGAGGAAGACAGGACCAAGAACCCAAAGCGTCACACGCTTACACTGGTTTACCTGCATTTGACCTTGACCAATTTCAAGCTTATAGAAAAATAATATTCATGGCAAAGCCAAAAGCTGTGGTCAGCAACAAGCCCCCCTCCCCTGCCCCCATACAGTGGATGGCCTGCGTGTGAGTTTTCATGACCACTCCCCACTCCTCCAAATTGGGCGTAGTCCTTGACAGCCAGAGATAAACCCTGCCACTGGCTCTGCCTTGCTGCGCCGCTGCAGAAGCCCAGGTTCCGGGTATGCCGGCGTGGGGCTCAGCCGAGGTGCAGCCTCCCACTACCCTCCCCTGGCTCCCAGAGGTCCTCCTGGCTTCAGCAGTGCTGTTTGCAGTTTCAGCACCTGACTGAAAAGTGGAGAAACTTGCACCCCAACAGGTTTCAGAGTAAATCAGTGATGGAGGCAGCTTTGGTCAACTAGCTTAGTGAGAGGACCCTGGGTTTCTACGTGCGGAGTCCCCAGATGCATGTGTTATTACCCTGTGAGCCAGGCCCGCATGTGGCATGGCCTGGCATGTTTTCATTGGTATCCCAGTTGGTAACTCAGAACGCCGAATTCAGTACCTCTTAGAAAATGTTCAAGTGCTAATATCATGGCTGTGATAGGGGACAGGTGAATTCTCAGTGCTCTAGCGCTGTGTCTAAATCACGAGAACTTGCGGGATGCTTCATCTTGGGTAGGGCTGCATTTGATTTAAGCAAACATTTAGAAGTTTTTAAGTTAAATTAAATTTTATACAGTATTCTCATAATTTATATTGCTTAAGGTTATTTGCATGCTGGGATGCAAATCTACACGGTGATTTCTTTAAACATCGTAATGCTATTTAAGAGCACATGCTTTATAAAATAAAACTGTGATCTTATTTGCATTCAGGTGCAGAAAGCCAGTCACAGAAGCGTCAACTATCCCTTATTCTGGCTATTAAAAAAAAACACAGACTATTAAAAGAAAATGATACAATAGGATTGGAACCAAATTTACAGTTCTTGAACAGAATAGGAAGAAAACACTTTAAATGATTGAATTGTATCTAAACTATGACGTAGTTACCTTAAAGACAGAAATATGTAAACCCAGCTATGTTAAATTAGAAAATGCACTGATTTGCTCAAGTGGAATACATGTAAAATCAGGCACCCTCCGGTGAAGCTTTACAACAGAACAGCACTTATCACAAACGTATACCTATCATTTCCCAAGCGAGAACCAAACGGGGAACCAGAGGAATCTGGGGCCACCTTTTCATCGAATGACTGGTGCTGAGCGATCATTTGTCACCGTTGGTCGGAGTTTCACAGTAGCAAAGGGATTTTCTTTGCTGGGGAGGCGGGGGGAGAAAAAAATTGTTGGCAGAAATACTTCAAGACAGGGATTTGGTTCAGAAAAAGAGCTAATAACTCTTGCTCTTGTTCTGTAAAATTATATAGCTTATATAAATCCCAGACATTTTCTGAACATGAAAGTTTTGTTCTGTGACAGCCCATTATAAGCTAATTGTTTCGTTTTGGCTGCAGTGAGAAAGGCCTCAGGCCTGGGGGTCCCCTGGGAGCGGGGCCTGAGGGCCTGCCCAGCATCTGCCCTGATCCAGGAGGGAGTTCCCCTGGCCTCGTGTTGCGTTTGGCACTTAATAAGCTGCTGTCCTAGAAGGCTCTCCCACCACCACCTTCCCGCCCCACACAGGACTGCAGAGGGGTACGCTGCCCTCTGTCTGAAATGTTTACAGCTCTGGACAGTTCTGTAATGGGCGGTGGGCTTCCCTGGCGGTCCAGTGGTTAGCACTCCACGCTTTCATTGCCGAGGGCCTCGGTTCTGTCCCTGGTCGGGGAACTGAGATCCTGCAAGCCCAGTTCTCCTGGGCTGGGTAAGGGGGAGGGCCCTGGTGGAGGAAAGTAACATACCTGAGAAAAAGAGGCTTTGCAAACCCATTTGCATCATTCTGTGGGAAAGAAAAAGAAGTTTATGGAAGGCTCATGAAATTGGGACATTTTTAATAAGACCTGAAGGTAAAGACATCTAAAGCATAAGGCACTGCTTAAAGCTATGCATGTTTCAAAGTACCCTGGAGTCTCAATTCATTTGTCTCATTTATCTAAATTCACTCGGAAGCGTAAGGGCAAGAACAGAAGACATTCTGAAACACAGTGAGGGACCCTTACAAATGCTGGAACATCTTAGAGGGAAACACAAGGTCTGCTGTTCCCTGCCTGTGGCCTGAATTCACGTGCAAAACTGTAGTGATTATGGTTGGCTTTTTGGGAGCCCGATCCTGAACGATGCCATGAGAAACAGTAAAAAACCTTGTTGGGTTTCGGTGCCGTAGACTGGTGCCAACTGCCAAGCAGAGATCTGATCTTGTAGAAGTTCCGTAATTGCGGGAGAGAGAGGACAGAACAGTGCAGGCACTGTCTTTGCCTTCAGGAATTGCCAGAGCCCTCTCGGAGCCCCAGCCTCCGGCTCCTAGGGGCTCGGGGTCTCCCAGTGTGGCCGGGGACCAGGTGACTGTGTGTCCTCTCCTTCATTCCACAAAGAATCTGCTTTAAATCTGCTCTGGCTGTTGTAAGAAATCCCTGGCCCAAGCTGGCGGGCTTATTCAGATGGCTGCCCAGGAGAGGGCAGTGTCATGCCATCTGACCAGGGCCACCAGGCCAGCTCCCAGGATGCCCCATGGTCTCAGGGCTTGCAGGCCTCTGAGCTCCTCTCACTTCCCGTTGCCAGTTGCCAGCCTGGGGCTGAAGGCCACGCCTGGACTAAAAGCCAGGCCAGGGCTCCCTTGGGATGGCCTCTCCTGGGTGCTGGATGTACAGACTCAAGGCAGAAGGGGGCTGGAGGCACCAGGCCTACTTCGCAGACCCGTGCCTGCTGTCTCCGGACCTCTGGGGACCTCACACCTTGACCTTGAACCTGGGGCCAGTAAGGTCATCCCGAGGGGGAGCCCCAGCACCAGGGGCAGCCAGCCCGATGTCCAGATTCAATGTCTCCCTCTCGGGATTGAAGCACAAAGCAGCTGCCCTGCTCATTAGCACATCCTAAAAGGGCCTGTCCCCGCAGGGCTGCTGGGCTTGCTCAGCAGGCCTCGGAGTGAGCAGTTTCTGGTGTAACATTCATGTTACAGGATGAGTAAGGGCTAACTTATGATTTATTTAAAAAATACCCCAGAATGCCTGTCGTGCAGTCCCACACATGCTCAGGGTGCTGGCATTAACCTGCTGCCCAGAGCAGGTGCCCCCAGGCTGGGGAGGCTGAGTCCAGGCTGTGACTGTGGCTCAGGGGGAGGCCGGCTGTGTCCTCCCGGCCTGGAAGGCCTACGTCCTGCCAAGCTGGACTCCCGGGATGCGGCCTCCGCAGGGCATGTAACAGAAACCACCTTCCTGCCTGTCCTTGGGGCAGGACACTGTCCCCCTCCCCTGAGTGTCCTCAACTTGAGGAGTGCCCCCACTGCCCTCAAGGCAGAAACCTTGGAGCCTGACTGAACTCTGAAACGAGCTTAGCCATGGTTTCACAGGCTGTGTTATCTGGGTGACACGACATGGTGAGAGAAACAGAAACACTGGAGGAGATGCACTGAAGTCCAGCCCTGGCGGTAAAGTGGCAAGAAGTAACAACTTGTGCTATGAGGAAAGAGAGCAAAATGACTCCTAAGACGGCAGCCCAAAGCTACCGGGCCCTGGCACGTGCCCCAGCGAGCCCACTCCTGGTTGGTACAAGCAGCATGCGCGCACATTAGCACTGAGACACCCGCTAGGATGCATGGGGCAGCCCTGTCCCAACAACAGGAGAGACGTCAGGCAAAACGTTCTCTGACATAAATCGTAGCAGTTTTCTTAGGTCAGTTTCCCAAGGGAATAGAAATAAAAGCAAATATAAACAAATGGGACCTCATCAAACTTACAAGCTTTTGCACAGCAAAGGAAACCATAAACAAAATGAAAAGACAACCTACAGACTGGGAGAAAATCTTGGCAAACTATGTGACCGACAAAGGCTTAGTTTCCAAAATATACGAATAGCTCATACAGCTCAATAACAAAAAAACATTCCAATCCAAAAATGGACAGAAGGCTTAGACATTTCTCCAAAGAAGACATACAGATGGGCAACAGGCACATAAAAAGATGCTCAGCATTGGTAATTATTAGAAAAATGCAAATCAAAACAACAGTGAGGTTCCACCCTCACACTGGTTAGAATGGCCGTTATTAAAAAGTCCACAAATAACAAATGCTGGAGAGGGTGTGGAGAAAAGGGAACCCTCCTACACTGCTGGTGGGAATGTAAATTGGTGCAGCCACTATGGAGAACAGCATGGAGGTTCCTTAAAAAACTAAAAATAGAACTGCCATATGAATCAGCAATCCCACTCCTGGGCAGATATCTGGACAAAGCTCTAATTCAAAAAGATAAATGCACCCCATCGTTCATAGCAGCACTATTCACAATAACCAATACACAGAAACAACCTAAAGTGTCCATCAACAGATGAATGGATAAAGAAGATGGGGTACATACATACAATGGAATATTACTGAGCCATAAAAGAGTGAAATAATGTCATTTGCAGCAACATGGATGGACTTATGGATTATTGTACTAAGTGAAGGAAGTCAGAAAGACAAATACCAATATGATATCACTTATATGTGGAATCTAAAATATGACATAGGGACTTTCCTGGTGGTCCAGTGGGTAAGATGCCACGCTCCCAATGCAGGGGGCCCGGGTTCGATCCCTGGTTGGGGAACTAGATCCCACATGCATGCAGCAACTAAGATCCCATGTGCCACAACTAAACATGCCACAGAGATCCCACATACTGCAACTAAGATCTGGTGCAGCCAAAATAAATATTTTAAAGAAATAGAATATGACACAAATAACTTATTTACGAAACAAATAGATTCACAGACAGAAAACAAACATGGTTACCAAAGGGGAACACAGGGAGGGATAAATTAGAAGTTTGGGATTAACAGATACACACTACTATACATAAAATACGTAAACAAGATTCTACTGTATAGCACAGGGAACTATATTCAGTGTCATGTAATGTACTGTAATGAAAAAGAATAGGTTTAAAAAAGAATGCATACATATGTATAACTGAATCACTGTGCTGTACACCTGAAACTAATGCAACGTTGTAAATCAGTAACAGGAAGGATGCCAGCCTCTGTTGAGACACCAGTGGAACCACGGGAGGACACAGTTCTGTCTACGCAGGGCCAGACCAGACAGGCACCCAGCGTCCAGAGGAGGGCAGTCTGGACTGTGAGATGGGACAGTTGGGGGGACTCCTGGAGGGCCGGTAATGCTCCAGTTCCTGATTGGGTGTTGGTTATATGGAGTCACTTTGTGACAAGTGACTTTTCTTGCACTTTTCTGTATATGGTATTCAGTATTTACAAAAAAAAAAAAGGACCTCTTCAGAAAGGTGTCCTCTATTAACACACCTGCCAGCGAGCTTATTGCCACGGCTGCCCTCCTCCCAGCTCCCTTCTCCTCCGTGAAGGCACCTCCTTTGCCCAGCGAGGAGCTCAGGATCCGCTGGCCTCAGACCCGCCCGCACGGCCCACACCCCGCCGGCTGAGCCGGGAGCCGCCTGTCCCTCTACTGCCTCCCCGAGCCTGCGGTGAGGGGTTTGGGGTCTCCCCCGCACACCCCATCTTTCCCTCTTCCGTCGCCTGGCACACGTTGCCCTGTCCAGGAGCACCGAGGGCTCTGGAGGCCCTTCTTGGTCGTTCTGTGACCCATCTCGTCACAGGTCCTGGCGTGCCCGGGGCACCTCCTCTGTCGCAGTGTGGGCCACACAGCATGCGCTCGGAAGAGCCCCGCCCCGCCCGCCGTCTGGGAGACACTGGTCCTCACTCACCTCTCGGGTTCTGCTGGAGTTCGCAGCACGCGTCCCGCCCCCACTTCGCTCAGGCTTCACAGAGCACGACTGCCAGGTGCTGGTCCCTCTGCTGGGCTGCACCGGTGGCCACGGCCTGTCGCGTGTTCTGTGTCCCCTCTTGGCAGCCAGCATGCTTCCCTCCCCGCGAGTGGCCAGGCTGCCAGGGGACAGCGGGGCCGGGGAGGCCTGGGGACTGGATGGTGAGACAGCCCACAGGCGGGAACAGGCATGGGACATGCCTGGTGACTTCCCCCGAAAAACCCCAAACCCCAGTCCACCTGGAGGTGGCCCTTGCTGGCTGTCACGGTGTCCGCATCACGCCCCCTCCCCGCCACCCCAGAGTTCTGTCTGGGTGTCTCCTGCGTGCCCGTGTGCCTTGAAGATGACGCGGTCCCAGCCTACAGGTCAGCTCAGACCCGCAGCCACAGGCAGACGCACAGAGATGATGGGACCCGCAGCCCGGCCAAGGCTCTGTTGAGAAGCCTCGCGGGGAGTCCTCCACTCCCCCTGAGGACCGAGCCATCCTGCAGACAGCAGGGCCTGAGGGACGGGCCCTAGGGCTTCCTTGGTGCCTGCCCTCCTGCACGGCTGCTTCCTCGGACAGAACGTCCCTTCCTCTCCACCGCCAGCTGGAGAGCAGCTTCGTGTGGCCCGCGGTGTGAGCAGCCCTGAGTGACACTGCTTTACGTGTTAACAACTCAGTCCTCAGCTGCAGGCTGGACTCTCCCAGTTCACAACCTCTGACCCAGTTCAACCCCTTTATTCTTTTTTTTATTTTTGGCTGCATTGGGTCTTAATTGCTGCGCACAGGCTTTCTCTAGTTGTGGAGAACGTAGGTTACTCTTCGTTGCAGTGTGCAGGCTTCTCATTGAAGTGGCTTCTCTTTTTGTAGAGCACGGGCTCTAGGTGCGCAGGCTTCAGCAGTTGTGGCACGCGGGCTCTAGAGTGCAGGCTCAGTAGTTGTGGCACAAGCCTCAGTAGTTGTGGCTCGCGGGCTCTAGAGCGCAGGCTCAGTAGTTGTGGTGCACGGGCTTAGTTGCTCCGCGGCATGTGGGATCTTCCCGGACCAGGGCTCGAACCCGTGTCCCCTAGCATTGGCAAGTGGATTCTTAACCACTGCGCCATCAGGGAAGCCCAACCCGTTTATTCTTAAATGGGAACTGAAGCCCAGACGGGGAAAGCCAACTGCTCTGGTCATGGAGCTCTTTTCTGAAACCAAGGTGCCCACTCGGTGAGGCGGGGGGTAGGGGTGGGGGGTGGAGGCAGCACCCACTCAGCGCAGCTCCTACAGGTCGGCAGACGCGCTTTGAAATCAAAGTGTGTGGGTTTGAGGGCTTGGTTTCTCAATAGCTATTTAAAGCCCAGTTACCAGATTACTTAAAAGCTACTGCCACTAAGGCAGAGAGCACGTGACCGACCCCCAGCCCCTCGGTAGTGAAAAGATGGCATCTCATCTCTTGAGATGGGACGTCCCAGGGCAGCTGGGTCCACCTCACTGGGTTCAGGAACATTTTCTGGTGGGTGGCTCCCAGGTATACCCTAGGTATCCTGGTGTTTAAACAAAACTCTACGTGTAACTGACAGTATTCTGATGGTTGTGTGTGTGTAAAAACTACATATAAAAGTGTTGGTGGGGGGCTTCCCTGGTGGCGCAGTGGTTGCGAGTCCGCCTGCCAATGCAGGGGACACGGGTTCGTGCCCCGGTCCGGGAAGATCCCATGTGCCGCGGAGCGGCTGGGCCAGTGAGCCATGGCCGCTGAGCCTGCGCATCCGGAGCCTGTGCTCCGCAATGGGAGAGGCCACAACAGTGAGAGGCCCGCGTACCACAAAAAAAAAAAAAAAAAAAAAAAAAGCGTTAGGCTGCTTTACCAGCTCCCACGGACCCCAGAGTTTGGCTGAGACAGAACATACTTTTCTCCAGTGCTATCAGCTGGTGTAAACAGTTTAGGAAAGATAAATGACCAGCCCAGTTGGGCGTAAGAACCTCTGAGATATGAAATTCCAGGGCTGTGTCTCCAGCCCTCAGGGGGTCCTGGAAGGGCCTCATCGTGGTACCTGCTTCTCGACCATCACCCTCTGGATCAGGTTTCTAAATGGAATCTCGTTCTCTCTTGTGTGACCTGTACCTGGCCGACTGATACAGCAGCCGCTCACTGTATGACTAGATGAAAATACAAATTTAAAATTAAAAACTCAGTTCCTTACAGTTGCACTCTCCACTTTCAAGTGCTCAGCCGCCCCTGCGTCCAGTGGCCACTCTGCTGGGCCGCCCAGTTCTGGAACATTTCTGCCTGATCCATAATCTCTCCGGGTTTGTTTACCGACACACAGATGATTGGATCCTGTGTCTGCTGCCTTTGCAAGAGGCCACGACGACTAGGTGGCCTATTAAAAACAGGCCTTTTCACCTGCTCCCCAGGGGCTCTCTTTGGGGCAGAGCTGGTCCTTCTGTCCACTCTGCTGTGCTCTTGGACTCCCGCTCTGACTTGGTAGCGACGAAACGCGGTAGCTTGTCTAACGGACAGGTTGTAGGCAGCGGAGGCATCAAGGGTGTACACCGCTGACAGTTGCAGCTTTTTCTTTGGCACTTTGCAGAGGATACTGAAATATTACTTCAAAAGATGAAGCGATAGAAATGGAATACGAATCAGTCATTATACCTCATGATGCATCTGTGAACGCCCTGTACTTACTTTTGGGTTATTACCGTCTTCAGCCCAAGGTTAGATGCACGTTTACAGACATGGAAAACTGAACATCCAAAAGAGGGTGACTGGGTGAGAGGCTCTGAAATGACGGATGGCAGCGCCTCGTTCAGGAAGTGCACGAACCTTGTGGCCTTTGATGATTTTTAAAAGCCAATTAATATTTTCTTGTGGCCTTTATTAATTAGCATTTTCCATTATTCTCCAGATCAGAACATAGTAACCTATTGGTACTTCTTAAACAGCACACAGGTGACGGTGGTACTTGTCTCATCAACGGAGTTCTGATGGAGGGACACCCACATGCTGCTGATCCGTGAGGATGAGAGGGGCGCAGAGGTGCTATTCATGGGCTCACAGGGTTCCTGCCACAGGCCTGCAGCTCATCACAGCCCAGGCAGCAGTGCTGGGGCTTGTTAGAAGCATAAATGCTTCTAAGGTGATATGAGAAAATGCTATGATCCCACCATGAGGTTGGGTGCTGGGAAGGGAGGGGAAAATATCTATATATCTAAATATATCAATATTTATCTATATCTCAAAGGAAATATAATGAAGTGTTAACAGGAGTTATCCTAGAAGTGAGACTATAAATAGAATTTTCTTTTTAATACTGTTGTATGTTTTCCAAATTTTCTACCCAAACAAAAATTCTCTGGATTATTTTTATGAACAGAGTGTTATTTTTAGAAGTAGTATTTAAAATGAGATGTAATGATTAGATGTTTTAATTTTTACAAGGAGACCCTGACCAAACTTGGACTTTGCTGTTTAGCCAAAACCTGTAGCTTCGACTGCCCACCGGTTTTAAAAGGAAACCTAATTTCAGCATATGTTTAATGTACCCAGCAAATGGCAACATTTGAGGTGAAAAAATATTAAAACATACTTTTGTTTACTTAAAGCATGGGATGGATAAATATTAATTTAAGAGTTCATCCTTATTTCTGTCTCAAGAGTGGGATAATTTATCAGTTTGATTATTTGCAAAGTAGAATTTTAGATAAAAATTTTACCATAAAGCCATTCCTTAATATAGTAGTCAAATCATAAAATATATAAATACCTCCATGAAAGGCAACTTTTATCTGTTTTTTAATCAAAAGTGGGAAGGGGGTGGTTTCTCAAATTGTAGGTACTTTAACAAACCATAAGTAACTTCGTCTTTAATTAATACAATCATACTTATGGGACGCTGATTATTTTTAATTATTCAGAACCTCCAAAATAAATATTTATATTTTCTAGTAGTTAAATGTGTAAGAATGTTTTTTCTTTCTAATGCTGGCGTGTTAAAGATCTAATGTATGTGCTCATTATATAAATTATCCAAAAAAAAAAAAAGGCTCCAAAATATGTAAACATGAGTAAACCAGACCTGCTCCCAGAGCTGAGACAGAACAGCACTCTCTCCCGTGTAGGTACCAGCAGTTAGTCACTAGCTCTATCAGTTCTTCCCCTTAAGTACTGACAGATCCTGTCGCCCCATCCCCAGCAGTGGACGGGACTCCTACCGTCCCCTCCCTGGATGACCGAATGCCGCCCGGAAGGATGGGAAAGGACGCAGTACAGCCCAGGCGGCCCGGCTCGGGGAGCGTCACCCCTGGCCTGCCCATCCCGCCGCTTCTCCGCCGTTGCCCCAACCGCGCCCAGCCACGCAGACCCCACGACACCGTCTGAAGGCTTTGGGTTTCATCAGAGCTCTTCCTTCAGGACTCAGCTCAAATGCTTGCCTCCAAGAAGCCACTTCTGATGCTTCCCAGGAGCCTGAGCCAGGGCCTTCCCCGCCTCCTGTCACCCTGCACCTTTTCCACAGCCCCAATAAACAGCGCTCACTGGATTCAGTTCCGGGGTTGATTCCTATTTGTTACCCTAGAGCATAGCCCAGGGCCTGGACCGTAATAAGCTCGTCAATAAATGTTCCATGGACGAGTTCCAGTGCGACCCGCAGATCCCCTCTACAAAGTGTACCTTCACGTGCCATGTGATTGGTACGCAGGCCTCTCACTGTTGTGGCCTCTCCCGTTGCGGAGCACAGGCTCCGGACGCGCAGGCTCAGCAGCCATGGCTCACGGGCCCAGCCGCTCCGCGGCATATGGGATCTTCCCGGACCGGGGCACGAACCCGTGTCCCCTGCATCGGCAGGCGGATCTCAACCACTGCGCCCTGTTTGTAGATTTTTTGACGATAGGCCCCCTATTTCTGTCTTGCAGGCTGGAAGGCCTTTTTCAGTCTTTCATTTTAGTGGCCTTTATTTTTTTATTTCATATAAGAATATTTAAAAGCTCTAGGGCTCCCCTGGTGGTGCAGTGCTTGAGAGTCCGCCTGCCGATGCAGGGGACACGGGTTCGTGCCCCGGTCCGGGAAGATCCCACATGCCGCAGAGCGCCTGGGCCTGTGGGCCATAGCCGCTGAGCCTGTGCGTCCGGAGCCTGTGCTCCGCAACGGGAGAGGCCACAACAGTGAGAGGCCCGCGTACTGCAAAAAAAAAAAAAAAAATCTACAAACAATAAATGCTGGAGAGGGTGTGGAGAAAAGGGAACCCTCTTGCACTGTTGGTGGGAATGTAAATTGATACAGCCACTATGGAGAACAGTATGGAGGTTCCTTAAAAAACTAAAAATAGAACTACCACACAACCCAGCAATCCCACTACTGGGCCTATACCCTGAGAAAACCATAATTCAAAAAGAGTCATGTACCACAATGTTCACTGCAGCACTGTTTACAATAGCCAGGACATGGAAGCAACCTAAGTGTCCATCGACAGATGAATGCTTAAAGAAGGTGTGGCACATATATACAATGGAATATTACTCAGCCATAAAAGGAAACGAAATTGAGTTATTTGTAGTGAGGTGGATGGACCTAGAGTCTGTCATACAGAGTGAAGTAAGTCAGAAAGAGAAAGACAAATACCGTATGCTAACACATATATATGGAATCTAAAAAAAAAAAAAAAGGTTCTGAAGAACCTAGTGGCAGGACAGGAATAAAGACTCAGACGCAGAGAATGCACTTGAGGACACGGGGAGGGGGAAGGGTAAGCTGGGACAAAGTGAGAGAGTGGCATGGACATATATACACTACCAAATGTAAAACAGATAGCTGGTGGGAAGCAGCCGCATAGCACAGGGAGATCAGCTCGGTGCTTTGTGACCACCTAGAAGGGTGGGATAGGGAGGGTGGGAGGGAGGGAGACGCAAGAGGGAGGGGATACGGGGATATATGTGTACGTATAGCTGATTCATTTTGTATACAGCAGCAACTAACACAACATTGTAAAGCAATTATACTCCAATAAAGATGTTAAAAAAAAAGAAATAGGGGGCCTGACCGGAGTGTCAGGGCAATGCTGGCCTCACAGAATGAGTTAGGAATTCTCTCCTCTCCACTTTTAAGGAAAGTCTGAGTAGGACTGGTATTAGTTCTTTAGACGTTTGATAGAATTCACCAGTGAAGCCATCGGGTTTTGGGCTTTGTCGGGAGACCTTAAGTTACCGGTTCGGTGGGGAGGGGCTTCGGGTGTGGAGCTCTGCCTGGAGGCAGCCCTGGGACCTCGCAGACCAGGATCCCCAGGGTGTGAGCTGAGGACCCCTGCACCTGTTCTGGGGGGCAGGGAAGCAGCTTCCACGAGGGCCTGCCACAGAGGAGGCGGGCCCAGGGCAGCCAGGCCACCCTGGGCCTCGGGAGAAAGCAGTGTGCTTGAAGCTCTGCTGCCCAGCAAGTGGGAAGGGGTAAAAAGGTGGGCACTGCGTGCGGTGCTGCTGCCTAGCTGGTCTCCATGCTTTTCAAGACAGCCTCCCGATACTGACAGTCTATTATGATCCAGCCAACAGAGAGGTTTAAAAATAAAGAGCTCATTTAAACTGCCAAATGCTTAATGATGAATATCATTACTGACTATATTGATATCTAAAACCAGGATTTTTCAATCTATCCATCCAGTGTGGTAAGAAGTGCACCAATGCTTTCTTCATTGAGCTTTGTCCACGTGGTAAAAATACTGAAAATTAAAACATGTTATTTTCTAAAATCGGTGCTGTTAGCTAAAATGTGTTTTCATTTGTAATTCCAGTGCTAGCTATGATTTGGGGGCAAGATTCTTTCACCCTAAAAGGCACTACACAGGCAGACCTCATTTTACTGCATTTCACTTGATTGTGCTTCACAGATGCTGCTCTTTTTTTTTCCTTACAAATTGAAGGTCGTGGCAAGGCTATAGGCATCATTTTTCCAACGGCATTTGCTCACTTCATGTCTCTGCATCACATTTTGGTAATTCTTGCAATATTTCAAGCTTTTCATTATTATTATAGTCACAGTTATCTGTGATCAGTGGTCCTGTGACTTGCGTTATCGAGATGGTCTGGAACCAAACCTGCAACATCTCTGAGGCCTGCCTGTACAACCTACATCCACGGAGCCGGGTGGTCATTATCAATGGCTGCTGACATCACGGAAGGAAACAAGCAGACGCCTATACCCACCACCACCGCTGATGAAATGCTCTACGAAACAAAACAGGCAAACTAACAAAACAACAACAGACTCTGATCAAGGCGGGAAATATAGAACAAAGGGGAACTCAGTAAAGGACACCATGTGCATGCAACCAGCAAAAATCCAGACTGGGGACACCCTCCAGGACCAGTAACCTGGGTTTTCTACAGAGAGATTACAAGGAAAAAGAGACAGGGGAGACCTCTAGATATGGAAAGACTCACCACGAGACTGAACCACCAATTACAATGTAGGGAGCTAGCCTGGGTCCAGATTTGAACAACTGTACTGTCAAGAAATTTTTAATGCGACAATCAGAAATTTGAAGTGACCAGGTGATGATATTCATGAATTATTGTCAATTTTAAAAGATATGATAATTGGCATTGTGGTCATGTGAGAGAAAAAAAGGATCTTTAATATATTTACAGATGAAATGATATGTCGGTCGTTAGCTTCAAATTGATCTCGGAGTGGGTGGGGGAGAGATGAAACAAGATTTATAAATGAATTGTTAAAGCTAACCTGGGGGACCAGGTCATTAGATTATTCTGTCCATTTTTATGTTTGAATTTTTCCATAAGAAAAAGTTGAAAATCAAAGCCAGGAGAAGGCACTACAGAGGGACAGGTCCCACCTGAACAATGGGCCTCATGTGCCTGGATTCTGAGCTTTGTGACATGCAAATTGGAAAGGTTTTTTTCCCCAGCAAAAGGAATTGTTATGCTTTCAGAAATGCCTTAAGATCATTTCCAAAGAGTTTGAATACTGTTTTAAAATATACTGGGGCCTTTAATAAAATAGCATTTCACATGTGCCCTTCCCAAGCAGTTTGTCCAGTTTTGACATCTACTGCTAACAAAATGGAAAAGCTCCATTTTCTTCTGAAAATAATTTTTGGAGTTAGTTGGGGTGATTTGCAAACAATCATGCAGTATGCTTATTTAAGAGGAGAAGCCAAAGGCATTTTTGAATCAGATTTCAGAACAGTGCATTTCCTGGACCGAAACACGTGCTTCGGCACGGTCCCCGACACCTGCGCTCGCACTGTAGCAACGATGGGCCCATCGTTGGGAGCACTCCCATCTCCTGTAAGCGCCCCCGCCCCTGCCCCGCTCAGAGCCGAACAGAGGCCCCCACTAGGGGTGACAACACACCCCATGGGAGGCATGGCTTCTGCACGCACCACAGGAAGGAGCACAGGATAACGAAGGGTAACGGAAAACAAGCAGAAACATCGGCCCAGGCTTACTGCACCGACGGCTCGTATCCCACTCCTCTCCAGAGCACGCTCACTTTCTCACTCTGCAAAACACCTCTGGCACCAATTCTCTTCTTTTGAACTTGTTCAGCACCTCCCTGCCCGCCCCGTCCGCTGGTGATCCGTCCTTTGGCACTGACAGACGTCCCCCAACACAGCCAAGTCTGTCCTCCCAGCTGCACCCGGGTCCTGGCCCTCGGCCTTCCCGTCGGCACAGTGGACCCGCATCCCTACCCCGGCCAGCCGGCTCCTCCCCGTGTGCTCTTCTTCCTTCTCAGTCAGCGCCTTTCCTCCATCCTTTCCCCCTTCTCTACTGTATAATCTACACTGAAAATAAAATTTAAAAAAAGACAAGAACCCCTCTGGAGGCTCCGCCACCCTGGAATCCTCACCTCCCTCCTCTGCTCCCTGAGGGCTCCGAGTCCACCACCCTCAGGGCTTTTAAACTTTCTGCTCCTTCTGTCTGGGAAGCTCCTCCCCTTGACCCCTGGGTCTCAGATGTCACCCCCCAGAGAAGTGCTCCGTTGCAGGCTCTGTCATGTGCTGCCCAGATTCCCTTCAGGACTGGGACTGATTCTGGCTGTGGGGAGATGGCCCTCGGCTGGCAGCGCTCCTCGGGAATCGCTCTGGCTGAGACCCCGGCCCCCAGATGCTGCCCCAAATCCAGGCAGCTCCAAGGGCCGTCCCAGCCCAGAGGTCTCGGCAGGGGCAGTGGAGGCTCCGGGCCAGCCTCTCCCTTCCGTACGGGGCCCGGGCGGCTCTCATCAGCACCCGCCCTCGTTCTCAGAGTCAGCTTCCCAGAACACCCAAACCCTGACCTCCATCCAAGAGGTCACCCGATCCCTCATCACCTCACCTTGCTTCATTCCTCCATGTAGCTTCTAGCATTGATATTTGTGTTAACTTCTCATCGTCTGCTTCTTATCACTAGAACCTAAGTTCCAGCAGAGCCAGGGGCTGGTCTTGTTTATCTTTGCGTCTCCAGAGCCCACACCGGGGCCTGGCCCAGAAGACAGAGTTGTCAGAGGAACAGACGAAGTGACTCACAGCCTCTGTGCCTCTTACCCACTTGTTTAGGATTACAGATAACGTACACACAGGGTTTACACAGCACACTTTCTGAAGGTGTAATGATCAGATCACTATGTTCAACCTTAAGTCTTCCTTCAGAAAACAATATGAAAACTGAAGAAAATGCAGAAAAAGGTCACTACAGGTCTAAAGGACTGCAGCCACGAACAAAAGCAAGGAGAGCTTAAAACCTGATACAATCTGGCAAACGATGGGCCTACTGTGTGTAAACTGTCATTTACAGATAAACTAAAAACAAAAGGGGGACTGAAGGTAAGGAAGCTGAAAGGCTGTGTGGCAGGGGAATCTGCAGGCCCTGGGAGGGAGTCTCCACCCTGCCTGGGGGTCAGCACCTTCCTGTATGGAGGGAAAAGCACCCCGCGTCACCAGAGCCTGCTGTTCAGGATCGCGGTACACTGGGCCTTACTCACAGGAGACGTGGTTTCTGGTTTGGACACTGGTGCTTTAAAGGTAGAAGCGTTTTGGGAAACCGCTCCTTTCTTTTCTGCAGCCGCCCCCGTGGACGAACATTCTAAGTAATCCGGTGGGGGGATGACGACGCTGCTTTTCTCAGATAAGTTCATCGTGCTCACGCTCCGTACTGATACCGAGCTAGCGAACAAGAACCAGAGGATACAAGTTAGATGAGACCTGGCCCCTGCACCCCAAACATCCCCAATCTCCTATGGCCAGAATTGCGGTGGATTAATAATCTAATACAGTGAGGGAGGAGGAGATTACCACACACACACACACACACACACACACACACTGTATATGACACTGCAGTGTTTCTGCTGACTTATAAATGTACACTCGAAAGAAATCCTTTAAAAGACATGACAAAAGAAAAGGAGAGGAAAACTGGCTCAATTAGGGGCTGGCTCTTAATTCAAGGAGTTCAATAAGAAAATACAGCAAATGCCTTAAGCAAAAGCATCGAGCACTTCGCACTAAAAAATCTCAGAATTTTAACATCCTAAAAATATTTAGGGGTGTCCCTGGTGGCGCAGTGGTTGGGAGTCCGCCTGCCGATGCGGGGGACATGGGTTCATGCCCCGGTCCGGGAAGATCCCACATGCCGCGGAGCGGCTGGGCCCATGAGCCATGGCCGCTGAGCCTGCGTGTCCGGAGCCTGTGCTCCGCAACGGGAGAGGCCACAGCAGTGAAAGGCCCGTGTACCGCCAAAAAAAAAAAATATATATATATATATATATATATATATATATATACACACACACACATATATATATATATATATATACATACACATATATATACACATATATATACACATATATATTTAGTTTCATTCCTTGGCCACTGGCAGCTGAGCTATTCTGCAAGGGACAGAAACACACAGATGGCTCAGAGCAAGTATAATGGAAGGACTTGGGGGGGGGGCATCAGGTGCGGCATCCGCGGTCTGCTGGGGACAGCGGGATGGGTCAGGATGGTTGCTCTGACATGGGAAACACTGTGGCCAAGGTGGTTTGTGGTCAAGACGATGCCACGTTCAGTTTGGACATGTTTCTGAGGACCCACACCACATACAAACATTCACATCTTGGCTGGGAGAGACCTGCCTGGGTTAGTCTAGTCTTGGGTCCACCACTTCCAGCTGCTTGAGCAAGTTATTACACCTTTCCGTGCCCCCATCTTCTCAATTTTCAAGCAGGGACCTATCTCACAAGGTTGTATGATGATTCAATGACCTGGTCAGTGTAAGGCACTTTGGACAGTTCCTAAGTGATGGTGATAATGATCATTATCTGGATGGGATACAGGCGTGAGGGGGCGGTGTTGGCACAGAGGTGCTGAGTGAAGCCCGCTGATGTAATTCAAGCTTAGGGGGCAGACACGGTGGCCCAGGAAGCACCGAAAAGGAAAAAGGGACTGAGGGCAGATCCCGAGGACACCTATGTCTAAGCACAAGGCAGAGGAGAGATCTGAAAGGGTACTGAAGATGGATGGGTGGTGAGGTGGAGGGAAAATAAAGAGTGCAAGGGCAAGAGAACATTCCAGATAAAGTATTCATCAGTGTTAAAGGCTGCCGAGTAAGACCAAGACAGAGCACAAGGGCCTTGGATTCAGCTGCGGTGGGAGGTGGGGAGAGTGCTTCTGAGGCTAAAGGGGGGTTCTGGGGCGCGTCTCTTTCCAGCAGATGGTCAGTGAAGCGCGTGGGCAACAGAAGTCAGGAAGGAAGCAATCATGGAGCAGCAATCCCCCGCAACCCCCCACTACTCCACACCATCTGCGGCTTCCCCGTGGGCTGTGCTACACATCCAGATTAATTCCGACACGCCTGAGAACACGAGGTCGAGGTGCATTTTCTGCCCCTGGGCCATCTGAGCCACAGGCAGGTCCTACCTTGGCCCGGGCACGCTCACGGTCTCCTTCTCGTTTTCCTCCAGCAACTTTGTGTATGACGACGGGAACCAACCCCTCCTGCAGGTGAAGAGTGGGGAGAAAAAGACCTTGCTGGGATGCTCCCAGCAGACAAGCAAAGCATAAACACACCCAGGAACGCTCGGTCACAGCGCAGGGGCCGGAACGGCTCGGTCACAGCGCAGGGGCCGTGGCCGGGCCACTCTCATCGCAGTCTCTCATATACAGAATTACTTTTATTTGCATTCCCTTTTTGTCTTTGGTTTCCATATTGGTTTTACTTAATACCTGAATAATCTACACAGAAACGTGACTTAACCTACTTCCTGTAAAGCTTATGCACGTCCAGTTGAAATGATGACACCGGCATTTAAACTATTCACATGCTAAATCTTAACAAAGTATATCTTGAGAAATCTGAAGTCACGTGAAAAAAACATTTAAAACTACTTTCAGAAGTGACTCCTATTTATTTACGCATCAAATTCATCTATATATGCACACACATACAGAAAACAGTTTGGGAATGACTGGGAATAGAACGACTGCAGTTAACTGTAACTGTCACTAAACTATGAACCTAACTGTGGTGAAAATGCTAATCTGCCCACAAGGAAGACCTGCTACGAGGAGAGACAGCAGCCCTCTCGGCGTGGGACCGCTGGACCCCGTGTGGAGGCCCCTCCCGAGACCTACACTTTGGTGTCCTCATGCTCTCCGTACAGCCAGCCGTCCTTCTCCTCGGAGATGAGCAGCGTGATGACATCTCCCTGCGTGAAGCTAAGTAAGGTCTGGTTCGCGCCGGCCGTGTGTGGAAAGATGGTTTTCACTTTCTGCTTTTTTACCCTGTTCAGTCCAGTGGCAACAGAAACCGATCGCTGTAAACTGGGGTCATCTGAAGAACCTGTCAAAAATGAACCGAGCAGTGATGGCTTTTCAAGGAAGGATGATCAGGCAAGTTCAAAGGAGCCAAGCCCAGGAAACCACCCGCCCCCATCTCTCCAGCACACTCATTCCACTGAGACACCAATTGGATTATATTTCCACACCTCCACCCATGTCTGGATGGACAGGGACAGCAAGGGACAGCAGCAGAGCCATGGCCCGAGGCCTCTCAGAGGAGGATCCCTGTGGCTAAAGGCTCTTTTCCAGACCGAGAGGATAAAGTAGTGTAGCCAAGCTTCATCTGCACTGATTCAATCAGGATGGCTCTTAAAGAGGCAAAGTTCTCCACCACCAAGTGGCCCACTGCTTTCCTTGCCGCACTCCCCCACAACAAATCACAAGGCCTGTGCCACAAAAAAGAGAGAAACTGGAAATGTAGACGTTCTTGCTGCCATGGCTGCTCACCTGCGAACGTGGCAGGGATGTAGTGAGGGTGAGTCACGTGTATTGGCCCCTCCTCCTAGGTGCCCGTGGCAGAAGCAGGAACCAGATGGAACCAGATGCGGGTGGCCTGGCTCCACGGCCTAACGCTGCACTCCGTCATGTCTCAGCTCAACGCAGGCTGATATCTACCAGCACTACCGCCGCCACCGCAAAATTGGAATGGAAAAATTTTTTTTTTCCACTCAAATTTTGCTAGCCCACTATTTACTATAAAATAATGCAAAATCTCTTTCTGCATCATTCTCGCAAATTCTTAATAAGTACAATGTAAACTTTGCTATCTCTTCAACATGCCGCATAGTCTAATTACCTTGGCTGTATTGAATTCAATGATTTTCATTTAGCTTTTACCAATAAGAACCAAAGAATCATTTGAATGATTGGGCGGCACACAGCACTGTATATTTTAACTTTATATTATATATAACTTATAGTTCTTCAAAGGCAAATGGCTACAGAGTATCATCTTTCCAGCTGACATTCTGAAAATCCCATCTTTTCCCCAAGAGCTGCATGTGCTGGACAGCCCGTTAGCTCTCGCGAGCAACACACCGTGTGACTGCCACGACTTCACACCCAAGGGGCCCGAGTCCCCCCCAAAAGAGACGGGTCTGGCGCCACGACAATCTCGAGGTCCTGGGTGCCAAAGACTCTGTGTAGGCAGAGTGGAGCCTAACCAAAGCCACCTGAAATGCCTGCAAACAATAACTGGTCCCAGTCTACTGAAACAGAGTCAACCGGGTTAAGAAATGTAAGCAGTTAGAACCTAAGCCCCCAGAAACCATGAAGTGCTCTGTTAGAGACAATGAAAACACTGATTATAATTTAAACGAAGCTTACTGGTAAGACTGATAACCATTAATTTTGTCATGTGAACTTCTACAGTTTGTTTCATTGAAAAAAAATTTTAGTCCAATTGCCACAAATACATAACACAGCGTGAGGCTCTGTAAGTTATATCCCATTTCTTTTAAAATATAACACCTTTCAATAGGAATGTTCACTGTATGTAAACATCAATCTGTATATAGAATTGGCATGTGTCAAAGCAACGTGTCTTATGGTTTTAGAATAAACCTAGACCCCATCACAAGGTGTGAGTTCCTCCAAGCCAGTGTGGAGGGGGTGCTACCATACATATGTATTTACCTCTATCTCAAGGCACACTTATCCTAAATATTTAAAAAATTTTAAAGGTACTTTAAAAGAAATCCAACTAAGTATCTTACCTGTTGAATTATTTTTTCTTTCTGAATTCTGTGCGACTGTGGCTGGGTTATTAAACATGTCAATCAAAGGGCTGGTTAACGCTCTGGCTGAAGGAGCCGAGGGGATCTTTGGTGAATATTTAGGAAGGGTGTCATAATCTCGCCCAACCTGTGAAAAATTCCTTATTAGTTTAACATTAGTGTAACACAGCAATGGCATTAGACGGATCCCCAGGACTGTTTTGCATTACATGCTTTAAATTCCATTTTTTCCCCAAATTTTTTGTAGGGCAATGCCCCTTTTTGAATTATTTCAAGAACACCATGTCCTTTTTTCCATTTTTGTCTTTTTTTTTTAAAGCAGTTACTCCCCATTTTCCCCACCCCTTGAAAAGCACTCATCTCCTTCCTGTCTCTACGGATTTTTAGGCTCCCTTTTAAGTGCTGTTTGGCTAAAGGCATCTACATTTAAAATTATTTTTCCACAGAATTTTGAGTGCATTACTCCATTACTTTCTAACATCTTGTTTTCCAGTATCAGTGGGATTCTCTTTTCTTTGTGAGTAATCTATTTTTGCCCTCCCTGAAAGTTTTCAGAATCCTCTCTTTATCGCTAGCATTCTGCCGTCTGTTGAGGTTCTGGTCTTTTCCATTCAGCCAGGATCACCCTGCCTGCTGTGTTAAAGGCCAGGCTACCGCAGTCATCTCTGCTGGACCTCGGTTAGAGCAGGGTAGGGGTAGAAGTGGTTGGAAACAACAGTGTGTACCCACGGGCTAGCCGTGGCCTAAGAGAGGGTGAGGGTCGATGTCCGGTGTCCACGCTGCCGGAAGGATGGAGTCGCCATTTACTGGACAGGAAAGACTGAGGAGAAGTGGGGTTAGAGTGAGAGAGCCTCAGGTATGTGGTTTTGGACACGCTGAGCGGGAAGATCCCCACTAGACATGCGGGCGGTGAGGCCCCAGGCGGCAGCTGGACGTACCTCCCACGTTTCAACCCAGCTAACACTGATAACCTCTTTGATTTTTTTTTTTTTTAAATCCTGTGTTTGCACTGTATTTTGGGAGAGTTCTTTGGCTTAATTTCCCAAGCTGATTCATTCTGCTAAGGAGACCAGCTCTTGTTTTGGGGTGTTTTTGGAGTGGACGAGGGGGAAATGAAAAACTTTTAGAAAAATTTGGAACAGGTACAAAAGTAGAGAAAACAGCACAATAAATCTCCATGTACCCAACACCTAGCTTCGACAATTACCAATCCACGGACATTCTCGTTTCCTGTATGCCCCATCCATCTTCCCCCACAATTGGATTATTTTGAAGCGAATCTCAGACATACCATTTTAACTAGAAATAATAATCCTTTTAAATTTCCAAGACAGCTGACTCTTCTCTGTGGTTGTAATAGCCTTTCATCTCTTTTCTCCTCTGCCCTGTTGGCTCTGTTGCCCCCTTTACTCGTCATTCCAGTTTTTACTTTGGTGCGTCTTTTTATGACACTGGTTTCCCCCACCTGTTCAGTGACCACTGGTTGTCTGTCCATCTTTGTACTGGGTGGCAGTCCCCATTCTTTTTACTGTACATGACAGTCTGTGTTTTCCCCACGCTCCTGATCGCATGCGATGTGGGGAAGAGGTAAGACACACCCCCAGGAGTGAGCCCCACCCTTCGGTCCACACACGCTGTTTCAGTTCACAGATGAAAGCCCGGGCTGCCTGTGGTTTAGCACAGGTGGGACAAGCGGAGAGACCAAGCAGCCTGGACAGTCTGAACCAGCTCTCCAGCCGACAACACTCAGGACACCCCAGCTTCTTCCCCGCTTCTTGGATCCACTGGCTCTGAACTGACAGCTCCACCCTCTGCAGGAACCTTGCCCTGCACATCTTCCCTGGGGCTGACATGTCCTTTTATTTCCATTCTCCACACGCTGACCTTGCCTTTCTCGCTCTGGAGACTCCTTCAGTGTTTCTGGTCCATTGACAGCACCTGCTCTTTATTTTCCCATGCGGTTATGGATCTATTAGGCAGGTTGATGGCTGGTCATTAATATCTTTGCTGTCATTTCAGAGGGCTTTATATGGACAGGGAGGGTGGACTGACACATGTGTTCAAACTACCTACTGGATTTGAATCTCGTCACGTGTTTGTGAAAAAATAATAAAGCCCATATTCAAAGAGCAATGAACTACGATGCTTGAATCCGTTACCTGGAATACTGGGGTGATTATTTTTTTCCTCAGGTGCCTTATGTAGTGATGAATGGCACCAGAGTTTTGCTAATCTGTGTTCTAAGACACTTTACGCTTCCTTCAATGGGAATAAACTTATAAAGTTGGAATCATTACAATTAAAAACAGAATCAGTAAAAAAAAATCTCCAAAACAAAGATTACAGTGCTAACACAGTGTGAAACATTTTCACATCTAGTTTCAAATCTGAAGGTAAGGGGATAAAAGGAAAGGCAGGCCCTAGAAGTAGTACAGGAGAACCCGTGATTTCCACTAACAAAGAAGACCTTGGTCTGTCGTGCAAATATGGCTGAAATCTTATTTAGCAAACATACAACCAAAATCTTGAGGAGACAACCAGCTCTTACCATGCTGCTTCTCTCGATCATGGGTGAAGGCAGAGGCGTTCCAGACATTGGGGTGGAGATTGGGGTCTTAATTTCTTCGATCATATTCATGATTTTCTCTGGTACTTTGGTGGCATCACCACATGTTTCTTGCCACTTAGGCAGTTTGGAATTGATCAATTCTGCAGACTATAAATTCAAAAGAAACAAAACCAAAGACAAATGTGTACTGTTGGAAGGACTGACACAAATTACAAATGCTACTAATGTATTCCTGGCTTACCACTGGAAGTGTGGGAGCTATGAGTTCAATTCAGTGAGGAGCTTAAGCACCTATGGGGATCTGCTGTGTCTTATTTGCTGAGGATGTAGGCTCCTGTTCTAAAGGAATTTACCATCTCCCTCAGGGTGAATACAGAGTTCAAGACTAATACAAGGATTGTACATGAGTCAGAAGAAGTTCAAAACCTAAAAGGGAAGGCGGATCAATCCGTCTTAATCCTCATGTTTCCCTGTGGTCCCAGAACTGCCAATCCCCGCTGTCTTCCTCCCACAAGAAGCACCTCTGACCGAGTGACAGGACCAAGAGTGGACTCTGTTTGTGTGTGTACGTTCATGTGCCCTAAACACTGTCCTAAGTACTTCATCCTTGTTAATTCACTGCATCTGCCCCACAATCCTAAAGTAGGTACCATTCTCATCCCCATTTCACAGATGAGGAAACTGAGAACTTTGAGAGGCTAAGTAACTGGTTAACACAGCCTTCCGTGGTAGATCCAGGACCCTGAGGTTTCAACTACTGGGACCTCAGGGAAACCGGACTGGCGTGTTAGAGGAGTGAATCAGACCTGCCCTGAGAAGTTCCTCTACGGGGACATAGAGACTAGAAGCAGAGCGTGGTGGGTCTTCAGAGTCGGGGGCAGTGTTGAGGGGAAGCCCCGCCCACAGGCCGGCTGGGGCTCTGGGGCAGGCAGACCATGGGCTTTGCAGAAAAGCTGGATTGCAGAACAGAGAGATGCAGAAGGACAGCGACGAGACCCCTTAGCCCCAGAGGCAGAGGCATCTGTCCTGGTTCCCACAGCCTGGCTCTTCCTCCAACTGGACTCCCAGACTCCCCGGAGCCTTTCCGAGAACCCCTTTTTCCAGGGCGGCAATCTAGTTGGAAAAGGGAAGTAGGGGATCTTTTTTGAAACTATTTTCATAACAACCACACTGTTTTTCATCTAGGCTCTGTGTCCATCAGAAGTGGGCTGGGGGAGTTGGTGTAAATCCTAAGCCCCGCCCCTCACACCACCCTGTCCCCTGCCTGTGACGCAGACACACCGCGGACCAACTACTAAGTCTGCTTCATCCAGGACTGGGATCAGGGAAAGCACAAAAGCGGTTTCAGAGACTTGAAGAGACTTCTGCTAGGGAAAGGAGGAGATCTGGCTTGCGTCACACTAAAAAACGTAATAGGGACTCAAGGTTAAGTGTAAGAAAGACTGTCAACAACTAGAGCTCTCTGGAAATAGGCCATATTGCCTCACGACACAGCAAGGACCCCATTGCTGGGGGCTGGTGTCACCACAGAGAGCTTCAAGGTTGCTTCTGTGCCCCTCCGGCCCACGACCCTGCCCCAATAGGACAGTGTCACCGTGGAAACATTAGTACGTATGCACTGGTGACAAAAGCGATCATCTAATGCAGCATATTTTTCTTTCCTGTAACAACCTGAGACCTTAGGTATTTAGATTTGGTAGCTGAATATTCCTTAAAGTTGCAAAAACTTTATGGAATATGTAACCTGTGATATATGCATACATACAAGTCCAAATTTTTTCCCCCTGAAAAGAGGAAGTTGCGCTATATTCAAGCTCTTACAAAGCTTCTCATATCACGGAGTGCTCTCTAAATTACTTTATTATGAATAACAATGAATATTTGACTTCAGTCAGTGCTAGTTCTGGATGCTTACATAAGCCCAATAGAATTCATAATTTAAAAAACAAAAAAAGAGAGGAAAGGAAATTTAACACACAGTTTGTAATGATTCCTGGAAATATAACCTCACAACTGCATGCGCTGAAGGAGAGGGATAAATCCAGCCACGCAGCTGATGCGACCTTGAACAGACACACAACCTGAGGAGGAGTGAAAAAGGAGCCCCGACCAGCTGTCCTGAGGCTGTGAATGGGGTCTGTGGCCTGGGATAGAATTTCCAGCAACACCATCTACATGGACCCCCAAGGGGAGCATCTCAGGCCACCCAGGTGGGCTGGACCTGGGGCCTGCCGGGACTCACCCTGTGGTTCTGGGGAAGACACTGATGTTGAAGATGCATCAGAAAGAGTCTGAGAAAAGCTGACTCATGGGTGAGAAAAGGAAAAAAGTGCCATTTCTCAGTTATTCAATAAGTATGAATGTGTTACTAAATTAAACATTATAAACAAGCATTTGACCATTTCATCTACATTTCTAAAAGTTTACACATTCAAGTTGGTCAAAAATTATTTCTTTGGGGAACTTCCCTGGTGGTCCAGTGATTAGGAATCCACCTTCCAATGCAGGGGACGTGGGTTCAATCTCTGGTCAGGGAACTAAAATCCCACATACCATGGGACAACTAAACCCACGCGTTCTAGAGCCCGCGCACTGCGATGAAAGATCCCGCATGCCACAGCTAAGATATCCCGTGTGCCGCAACTAAGACTCAATGCAGCCAGATAAATAAATAAATATTATAAAAAATTTATTTCCTTGGAATCTTCTCCCTGGCAAAATAAGCCTTTCGCTTTATACTTGGGCACGTATGGAAGGTGAAGCATTTCAAGGGCATTTAAATATGAATAAAATTAGTCCTCACAACGCAATCTGCCACCACACCCACCTGTAAGTGATACTGATGAATGTGATTTGAGAAGCTGCAGTGTTTGTCAACTAGGAAGCAGAAGCGCCTTTTCTCTTCAAGTATAGCTTCTTTGCAACCATCTGCAATAAATTTCTGGATTTCATTCTGGCGAGAAGTGATGGTTTCTACATACTAGGAAAATAAATAATAATTATACAAGTATGACGTGAGGAATCAAATAGCTACACAGCCTGACACTTATCTTCTCCCATCTTTATGCTTGGTTTATTTTGATAATGGAGTAAGTGCTAAATGCAGATAAACATTAGACAAAACGACGTACTTGTAACCTGATCTGAGCAGATGGCAAATTCTCATTAAGATCCCTGACTCATGCTTGGAGAGAAGTTGCCAAAGGCCTTACATTCCACTGGGTAATCTGCACAAAATATTACTTTGTAATCCAGGGATATGATGTTTTACTGGAAAATTGTGGGACCAAAAAGTTCAGAACCAGAAAGTTCAAGTTCAAATCCCAGTTCCAAGTGCCAACCATGTGACTTAACCTAAGCCTCACTTTCCCCATCTGTAAAATGGAGATAGTAATGCTTATACTGGGGAGTCCCTGACCCTCCCTGAGTTGGGAGAAAATGCCAATGCTCTTGACTAATTATTAACTTAGCTCTGGGGAACTCTGCGGCCTTCAGCTCCTACCAAGTCGAAATGCTTATTTTTAACTTTCAACAGCAGAACAGTGACGGATGAAGTATAGACTGGCTGAGGTGAGCACGCTTCCCCGTTAACTGTACAAATCATCAACCCCAAAATAAAGTAAAATAGTGCTGAAAAGTTCACCTCCATCTCCTTGTGTTCATATTTGAGTGCATTTCGTCCTCCTTGACTTTTCCTTCTGATCTTCTTCAATTCTGCTTGAGATTTCTCCAAAGAATCTAATTTATTCCTGTGTTCTGCTTGGTATCTTTTGAGAGTCGCCTGTAAGTTAAACATTGCACTTATTTTTACTGCAGCACCAGGCAGTGTCAGGCAGTTACTCTTGCTGCGTTTCCACTGGGCGTGGTGGCAAAAGGCCCACGCTTCGCGCTGCCCTGCCTGGCTGCAGGTATCCCCACTTCACACCACCCCCCTCCGCTCCTTCGACTTCAATGTCCTGTCCTGAAGTTCCCCGTTTATATGATGAGCCCCTGACCAGAAGGGCAGCTTCTCAGAGGAAAACAATGTCGTTTCTTTCTTTTATTCCTTTTTTCTCCAAGGTTTTTGGACACTGGGTGGCCTGTAAGTGCTTTGGTGAATAAATGAACAATATCAACTCACACACTCCTGTTTTATGACTTAACGATTTCAAGAAACAGAATGAACAAGAGCCATCGCTTCCGGTGCTTCTGAAGGCTGTGAAACAGAGTGTTCTGGAGCCTCACAGACCTGGGTTAGAATTCTGGCTTCATCCCTCATTTCCTGTGTGATCTCAGCAATTACTTAATTTTTCTGAAATCCATGCTTACCCTCTAATCTGTACAGTGGGGATATAGTAAGAGTACCTATGTTACAGAGTTTCTGTGGGGATAAAAATCAGACAATGCACGTAAAGGGCTTGGTATTACATCCTCCGGGCCACAGAGCACGTGCACGCAGGGCAGCAGGACGACTTCAGGGTGACCCCCACCGCTTACTGCCATGCGGGGCTTGTGAAGAAGGGGAGCTTCGGGCGGCCAAGGAAGCAGCTACTGTGCAGCAGAAAGGCGAGGCAGAAGGAGCAAACTGCTGGAATCGTCACTGCCGTAGGGCAACAGGGGAGAGACACCACGATGGGACCGGGGCCCCAGGGAGCTCCAGACGGCGTCCTCCCACACGGCTCACGTCTGCAAGTGCCGGTTTGTGAAAGCAACAGCTGCACTAACGCAGATGCAGGTGTCATCCACATATGCATGTTCCTTGAAAACAATGTTTTCCAGAAGTGTATGATTCCCTGCAGGATTTCCTGCTATGCTTTTTAGTAAAGATCCCAAGTGTTAGCACTTGGCCCACTCAGCCCAAAGGGACCTTGTCGGTGTTATGCGGCTGTGTACACACTCGACCCTCGACGGCCAGCTCCATCATACCTGCTGCTGCCGAGTCAGCAGTGGGGGAAGTTGTCCTCGAGCTCAGCCATCAGGCAAGTGCAGCCTTCGCGAGAGCTGGGCCCCCGGCCCCGGGCCACCTCCACCTACGGGAGGTGGAGCAGAACTAGGTACTTACGTTCATATATTTTACATCAAGCTCTGTCTTCTTCTCCAGCTCATGGATAATCTCCTTATGGAATTTTCTGAACTGTGAATGCAAGGAAATGAAAAATTCAGACCAGGTTTGAGACTTGAAGTGAAATAAAATTTAAAAATAAGTATATTTGGTAAATATAAAAACAGTTCACATACATTTTCATCAAGGCTCTCGTTGAGTTTCTTGTGGATACTCGAAATCTCTATGAGAACATGGCCTGTGGACAAAACCAGGTACGTAAGGGCAAAAAGCCATTGCGTGGTTTTTGTAAAGATACGAAGGGAACTGAAGTGGTGGATGAAGCCCAGTCCCTGGCTGCTCCCAGAGCAGGTGGGCACCAGCCCCATGGCACTGGGAACACCGGCTGCGTCCTGACAGCGGGGGTGGGTCAGACGGATACAGCTGACAGCAAACTTACTCCACAACATCGTTCGTCAAAAGCTCGCCAACTTTGTCTTTAAACTCACGTTGTTCTCTCGCCATTTACTCATTCCCTAAGCTGAATCCTATTTATCTGGTTTAATTGTTAAATTCTCTTACAAGAGATTATTTTGGTCATTATAGTACTAACTATAGGAACAAATGACTTATTTTCATCTAATCCTGGGTAATCTGATTATCTGTCAGGCATAAAAGATAGAGGTTATTTTCTCTTCCTCATATTAGTTCTCGTAACATTCTGGAAAATCTCAACACCATGGGAAACTGCAGCAGGGACAGTGTTCTGCCTCGCGTCTCCCGGGGCTACACCGTTCTCTGAAATGACTGCACAGAAGAGAATGTTCCGGGACAAAGGAGTGTTGCTCCAAAAAAGCAGCGAGATGACCACTTGATTTGCAAAGCACATGTCCTGCGGCTCGCGGCAGGGCGCTGCCTCCCCACTTCTAAAGGTGAACAAGAGCCCCCCTGCCAACTTCTCTACAGGAACTAAATGGGTCTGATACCCAAAAACTGGGAGCGAAAGAGTTATTTGGAACCACCACCAAATCATCCCAAACCACAAAACATGCCGAGCGGACCATCCTACGGTTCGGTGGGCAGATAAAAAGGAGTTCTTTGGGCAAACTGAAAGGCTGTGGATGAGGGAGAATGAAAAGGACGACTATGGTGGACACGGGGGAAGAGGAAAAGATTACTGACTAGACTCTGGCTTCAGCGAGCACCTCTATGCAAATGACTTTAGTAGGCCCAGTTCTGGAAACACCTGAAGACATCTGACTCTAAGGGGGCAGCCCGGGCTCTCCCCCATCTTCAGACTGAGAAATTCTGCCCGTTCTGAACACGTCCACCTGGATGTCCCACTAGTCGCCCCGTATTCGGCAGGCCTACGAGTGAACCCCACCCCGCCCTCATTGTCTCTAATCCCAGCTCTTGGCTGCCAGCCAGCCAGTCATGAGGGGTCGACACCCCGTCTACGCCCAATGACAGACTCATTCCCTCGTGCCATCACTTGGGCACCTCCGGCATGGAACCATGCCTCTTACTCATCCTGCTTCCTTGGGCAACAAATGTGCCAGCCCTCCCCTACCCAGGAGAGAAGGCACGTGGGGATGATGTGAAGTCGATGTTCACTTGATGACCTGTTCTAGGAGAGGTGGGCAGGGGTCTCCCCAGGCCCTCTGCCCCACATGTTTACACCTGCCAGTTGGACCTCTTAGGAGGCGCCCTCCTCCTTCAAGCTCTTATTTCTCATGACTCCCAGCTTGTTCTCTTCTGGATCTCCTCCCTCACAGGTGCCAGGGATCTTTCCAAATCTACATGTAAAATGTCACTCCCTCCCATGGTGTCCCAGATAAAACAACTCCTCGGCCTGAAGCCCACCATGAGCAGTGTTGCCTAAAATAACCATCGTGGGTGGTGGGGACAGAGAATCTCCTGGAAGGATATAACCATGTTAATAGGTTATAGGTACATGTAAGTCCCTAAGCACCATGTGATTCTAGGAACATCTGCTGGATAAGCATGAGAGCGAGGGCAGACACGTCCCCAGCACTGATGGTCCACGTGCCAGGGTATCAAGGTACCCACTCTACACCCTCAGTGACACTGACTCCATTTATCCCATAATTCAGTTCTCCTAAAGCTCAACATGAAACAAATAAACCAGAGTTCTTCACAAAGGAAGCCTTTATATGACCAAGAATATAATTACATTAATATGTCATTTCATATATTGAAATAATCTGAGTTACCTTCACATCTATTTTAAACCCATAACTCCGAGTTGGAGATGAAAAATAAACAACAACAACAAAAACCACTTCAATTAATTGGAAATCAAGCACTCTATCCTGGGCAAATCAGATCTACTTAAAAAAGAAAAAGGTCTAAAAATAATTTTGCTTAAATCATTCAGAGTGATTCAGGCTAGTAGCAAAGTGTTCACATTTTTTTTTTCATGTTGTCATGAACTTAATTTCTACAACCTTATATAACATGGACCTCTGAGAAGCGTGTCAAAAGTATGTGCTTGTGCAGTGCCCTCGGGAACGCCAGCGCTGCTAAAGCCGCCAGCGCTGCTAAAGCCGGCGCTCTGGCCTGAGGGCCCCGGCCACCCGAGCCCCCTCCTCACTCTCCCCCTCCCGTCCACAGTCTCTCCCCGCCCCGCAGGCGCCCAGTGAAAAGGCCCAGTGAAACAGCCCATTCACTCTGCGGGCAGAGACGGAACACCTGACCTTCCCCCCTGTTATTCCTGTCCCTCACAGTTCGTGGAATTTAAATGCCAACCTCATAGCAGCAGCCACTGAGTCCTCAGTCATAAAAAGGATTAAAAAACATCTTTACTGTGCTTTTGCAAGCTGCCAAAAGAGTATCTTGAAACAGAAAATGAAAACAGCCTTTATGTTCAATCTACAGAAGTTTATTCTTAACATAGCAAGTGTTACTTTATGTCTGAAATGTGGTATCGCACGTTTTACTCTTAGCCCTGTAACTTACTTTTTCATAAATTACATTTGGGAAGAAAAAAAATTTTTGAAACGAGAGGGTGCAGTCGAGAAAGCACGGCCCAGATTCTAATGGAGCAGAACTAAGTAAACGCCTAAACAGGAATCAGAGTGTTGATCCCAGAAATTACAGCACCGTTATGTACTGGATCAACCATTTCCTTTTCCCCTTTTAGGTTCTGAGTCAATATTTTGGGATGAAACTCATAGTAAGTACAGTAATGTAATTCGGTCTGAATAAATTATATTCTTAAATAGCAATATTAAGGGAATTTTAAAATATACAAATTTTTCAAAATCATGAACTTGATACAACTAAAAGTCAATGTCTACCACCAATTTTTCTCTAAAATTCATACAAATAATAGCTCCTCATGGTATCACTCTAATTTTAGGAACTATGAACAAATATGTCCAACATTTTGGACGATACTGTATGAAGATACACATTTAGCCAATAGGCAGTATGGACTTTAAAAGTTAAACAAAAATTAAAAAACATTACTAGTATGAACACAAAGAAAGTTTTCATCTGAAATACAGGTTAGTCATTGGACTATTAATATATTTTCAACTAGATAATTCTTCATCAATTCACAGTATAAATTTAGAGGAACCAGATGGACACTACTAACAGACGTGAGTAGCACAGAACGTGTAGGCATAAATATTCTTTTTCATTTATATTTGATTGTGGATAATCAGAACATTTATTATTTCCAGATAGCACAGAGCAGTGACAGGCACACACTACTTCCTCCATGTGACTTTGAGTGGAGTCAGACAATAAAACGACAAGATGGAAGCCAACCCACTACTGGCCTAAAGTTACACTGTATGGATGAAAGGAAAACTGACAGAAAAAATGTCACTGGAAAAAGGATATACTTTTTCTGAGAGTTTTTCAAATACCCAGTGTGATGCAGAGAAAATATAATGAAAGTAAAAGCAAATTACACATAGATGGGATACGCTAAAAAACACAAGTATGTACTCAGGGTCACCAACACTGTTAGCAGAGTCGGAGTAGTACCCACCAACATGTGACCCAGCTTGGAGGGCTTTGCCAGCATCTAAGAATAGCTCCCAATGGCTGTTCCCAAGTCCCTGGATGCAGGTGGAGGTGCTCTTCTCTCATCAGTATTGAAATTGTGCAAATAAACAATGTGCACATAGGCACAATGCCAAGTCAGTGACAGGGTGAGCATTTCATCCAACGTTCCTCCAAAGTCTAGCTTTTGACTTACCCAATCATAGTTCTACAGTTCTAATTAACACCTTGCATGGAGACTATAATTATTCTACCATTGATCATGATTTATCCCATCCGATGAAAACAACTGAGACAAACTGAAGTTATACAACAGAATTATATAGTGTTCCAAAGTTCTTTCATTGTCAGAAATGAAAGTAAAGTGCCAAGTAACAATTGACTTTGATAAGAAAAGATGCATGGTGAAATCTCCAGGGTAGCCACTAAAAGAATAAAGTTCATATAACTATCAAGCTAACAGAAAGGAGAAAAAATAGTCAAAAAGAGGACTAGAGAAGAAATTAACATAGGACAGAGAGTAGAAAGCAAAAGTAATTACACTGGAGGTAAATGGAATATATAGTTTAATTAAATGGAATATATAGTTTAATTAAAAGACAAAGATTGTTAGGATTAAAAAAACAACACCTGGGGCTTCCCTGGTGGTGCAGTGGTTTAGAGTCTACCTGCCAATGCAGGGGACATGGGTTCATGCCCCGGTCTGGGAAGATCCCACATGCCGTGGAGCGGCTGGGCCTGTGAGCCATGGCCGCTGGGCCTGCGTGTCTGGAGCCTGTGCTCCGCAACAGGAGAGGCCACGACAGTGAGAGGCCCGCGTACCGCAAAAAAAAAAAAAACAAAACAACACCCCACTATATTCTGCTTACAAGAAACACACTTAAATACAGAAAGGTTGAGAGTAAAAGGATGGAATCAGATACATGGCAAACACTAACCAAAAGAAAGCTGATGCCGGTACATTAAGACCAAACAAAGAAGACAAAATAGTCAAAGACGGCAAGAAGCATTATTAGAGATAAAGCAGTCATTTCATAATGGCAAAAGGTTCAATTCATCTGCAAGATAGAAAAATTTTGTATTTGTGTGCATCTCAATGTAGTCTCAATGTTTCTAAACCCAAACTGAATTATAAAAAAGAAACAGATAAATCAATAGCCATCATAGGAGATTTTAATATATCTCTCTTAGTAAACTGATAGAACAAGCAGACCAAAAAATCAGTACAGATATAGACGACTGAATAATGCAATAAATAAACTTGATCTAGTGAACATATTAATACTATATAATACATATAAAGAATACATTATCTAAAGCAGAAACTAACACACCATTGTAAAGCAATTATACTCCAATAAAGATGTAAAAAAAAAAAAAGAATACATTATCTATATACACCCTATATGTAAAGCTTATCCAATAACTTCATTTTAAAGCAAACACAAAATACTAAAAAGGGGGCTTCCCGGGTGGCGCAGTGGTTGAAAGTCTGCCTGCCGATGCAGGGGACATGGGTTCGTGCCCCGGTCCGGGAAGATCCCACATGCCGCGGAGCAGCTGGGCCCGTGAGCCATGGCCGCTGAGCCTGCGCGTCCGGAGCCTGTGCTCCGCAACGGGAGAGGCCACGACAGTGAAAGGCCCGTGTACCAAAAAAAAAAAAAAAAAAAATAATACTAAAAAGGAACCACAAGAAAGCCTCCTGGTATTTCAGAAAAACTGAAATTATACTTAGGATGTTCTTTAAATGCACCACAATTAAGCTAGAAATCATTAACAAAAAGGTAACTAGAAAATGTCCATATATTGGAAATGAAACAGACTTCTAAATAACCTGTAAGTCAAAGAAGAGAGCACAATGGAAGTTAAAATGATTTTGAAGTGAAATGATAAAAGAAAATACAGCATATAAAACATGTAAGATGCAACTAAAGCTGTGGTTACAGGTAATTTTATAGCCTCAAAATGCATATATTAGAAAAAAATGAGTGAAAAATCAATGCTCTAAGCACCCATTTCAAGAATTTAATGAAATACCCAATAATAAAAAGAAATGAACTAGACATAAAAATATGGATGAATTTCAAACACATTATGCTCAATGAAAGCTACATACTGTATGATTCCATTTATAAAACATTCCAGAAAAGGCAAAACTGACAGTTATCTGATAAACAAATCTGCTTACCCTATTACCCAGCAATTCTACTCCTAGATATTTTTCCCAAATGAGTGCATTTGTTCACCAAGACATGTACGAGAATGTTCACAGCAGTTTTATTCATCATATCTCCAAGCTAAAAACAACCCAAATATCCATCAACATAAGAATGGATAAATTGTGGAATACTCACTCACACAGTGGAGGAGCAGGGAGACCTCAAACTGTATATAAACTCCCCTCAGATCCTTGACTAACACTTAAATTGCACATGCTCAGGGTGAGACTAGGAAATGCAGCAAAAGCAACAGTTGGAAGGTTGGAAAGCTTAGCGGATGTTCTCAGGATACACAGTGTTGGGAATACAGAGTTTGAAATTCAAGGTCTGGTAAACACCACAGGCTTCCCACTGAAACTGAGAAGGGCTATACCTTAGGAATGAGGACTGAGTCACAGGACTACGGGCAAAACCAAAATATATCCACCAGAAAAAAGTCCAGAATTAAGCCTCCACAAAGTCAGGTGATTCATCAGTAATTTCACTGTCTGCTAGAATAAAACTCCACACTCTTAAGAGGAGGGTAACAGAATCCAAAGTCTCTACAATATTTTACCACAATATACAGAATAGGAAAAAAAAAAAAAAATCAGTAGACAGGGTGAATGGTAAAACTACAAACAAACTCTGAACTCTTTTTCCCAAGAGTTAGTATGGTCATTTTTTTGTATTTAAAATATATTTCATAACTCTAATAATAGTTAAGTTTATTTATAACTTATAACAAATATATTAACATATAAATTTCTAATATAAAATTATAAATTTATAAAATTTCTAATAATTCCAAAGCTATTTTAGATGTATTACAGGATTGAGAAAGTGTGTAAATATGTTGATGTTACCGGGAGCCAGGGTTCTCAAACATTTCCAAAATACGTAAGTGTAAGTGCATTTGCTCATTTGTGTATGAATATATGTGTGTATACATATACACACATGTCTATTTTTGTGTATGTACACAATATAAGCTATACACATGTATATATTTCCTAGCTCTGTTGGCTCAAATGACCCAGATGACATCTCAATAGCAATGAGCACACCTAGTACCCAAATCTTGATTTCTAAAATCGTTCCCCACTAAGGGGAAGCAACACTCCTCAGAAAAATGGCTGTGGATTCCACAGCTGAGGCATAAAAGGACAAGATGAGCCCAGAACACACTGTTACGCAAAAGAGTAAGGAAGTGCACAGGAATGAATGAATGAATGAATGAGTAAAAGAGTCAGCTCAAAAGAGCTCCTACAGGCCAAACATGGGACAGTTTGAGCACCAAAATAAGGACAGTAATATATTATAAATCATTGAAAAATTCATAGAATCCATGAGACCATAGCAATAATAAATAGATAAATTTAAAAAGAAAGAAATGAGGGAGAAGGGAGGGCTCCTGCTAAAAGTGGAATGCCAAGTGCCAACTGGTCAGTATGAAGGGAATGTTAGAGCTGGAAAATCATCACAGTAGAGTTTGCAACCATCACAGTAAAGACTGGTTCGGGCAAAAATCATTAATAGGTGTTAAATTTAGGATACAGATGTTGACGAGGAATAAGATATTTACATAGCCTGAAAGTAGCAACAGAAAAAAAAAGCAACTGTACATTGGAGAAATCAGACAACACCTTCACTGGACAGTCAAAAATAATGCCACAAATGAGAGGCAGGTAACACTGTGTGTCCAAATTGATACTCTGAGCACAAATGGCCTTAGATAGCATTAATATAACCTGAATCTAATCATGAAGACCTGGCATTTGACAGTTATTATCTTGCATTCCTGACTATTCATCCCCTTTTAGGGTTTCTGATACAGGGCTATCTCATGCTAGTTCTTTATTGCCAACATTAAATTTATTTGCTTATTGTTGGAGAAGAATAAAATGATTTCATCCTTCTCTGATGGTACATCCAGTACTAGCTGACAAAGGTAAGGAAGAGATGAAGAGGTCTGTTGACAGGAGAAATAACATCAATGTTCTACGTATTTAATAGTAAGACCCCTGAAAACCTCGATTTTAGAAAATAGTAGAAACGGCCAAAGATCTGAAAGTGACAAGTCCTCTGAGCCAAACAAAAGTTGTAACCATAAACCTAAACACCACCCCTGCCCCCGACCCCACCAGAGTGGAGTCCCTTTTAGATACAGAAAGAACAGAACTTACTTTTATATAAAAGTCTACAAGAGATTGCCTAAAGGATGTTGGTTTTTCATAATAAGAGGCCAGCAGCTACTGCTGATCTCTTAGTGATAGAGCACAAGATCTATAGGAAGAAGAGCTCATGAAAAAGATGAAAGGCTGGTAAAGGAGTCTGGAAAGGGCCGGGGTACTGTGAAAGCTAAAAGATTGAAGCATCTTCAGAAAGTGGGGTCCCCTGGGCTGTCATCAGCCACAGAGAACTCAAGGGACACGAAGACTGGGCAAAGGTCAGAGTCTGCCAGAAGTTACAATGGTGCCAGACAAGCCTCTTAGCTGTGCACACCTGGGAAGTTACTTAACCTCTCTCCAGGTAATCTCACCTGTATGGTGGTAACTAGAATACTTACTTCACAGGCTTGGGGGAGTGTGATACTTTCCTGTGAGTTGAAGAGAAATACTGGCTGATAAGGTGTGTGCGTCCAGACAGAAGTAGCAAATTAGTTCAATAATGCATGATATATGCCAACAGCATGGGGCCCACACTCCTCAACACGCCATTTTCTGGGTGAGTACTTGTTTTCTAGAAATAAAATCCACATACTAGGTTGCCAACTTGTAACTAGTCACCGTGTTTCATTATTTTTTGTTCCTTATACATATACATCTGTATATTCTTTAGTATGCTTTATTGTACTATGTTTAAAATGCTTCGGAATAACTCTTAAAACTTACAGAATGAGAGAAACAGACACCGACCTCTCCTAAACTCATCTCCTCCCTCCCCACCCCCGATTCCCAGGGTCCCCAAAGGAAAAACTGTTACTCTCCTATTATCAAACAGAACACAGTTAGAGAATACACTCTGCTTTCCTCCACCTCACAGCCTTTACAATACCGTAGTTAAACAGTATCTATCAGGATTGATCCATGATGAGAAGAGATACATCTGACCACTGCGGGTTAGAACAAATTGCAAGGGCACTTCTGGTTTTGCTCCAACGTGTAAAAAGCCTGGAAGTCGTCACTCCCTTACTTACAACAAGAAACAAGCTAAACAAACTGAAAAACAACTCTTAGATTCATCAGAGAATTAAGTTCACAGGTGGATGTGGAAAATCAGAGTTTACCAGGAGCAGAGACTGATGCTGGAGCCATGGCTGCCAGGAACCCAAACGGTAACTGAGGATTTGCTGGAGGCTCAGTGTGGACCAGCTTGAGAGTTAAAAACAACAGGCAGCTCACATTTTCATGAGTTTTATCTGTAGGAGGCATCCTTGCCACCAGGTTTTTATTGTTAGGAATGGAGAAAATTCCTCTGGGGCTTCTGGCAGGGGGAGGGAGAAAACGACCGTTTTGAAAAATCTGCCCAGAGTTGTTCTGTTCTTGTTCTGTTCTGTGTAAGGAAGGCTAGCCCTCCAGGGAAACACTTTTCCTCAGCTTTATCTGATCTGGGGAAGGACAACTAGGTACCTGCAGCCCCTCTAGCCTTCCTGTCTCAATTAAGGGGAGGGGAAAAAAGGCTAAGAAACTCTTCCGAAGGCCACATCCCAGATACTGTGGCCCACTGTAAAAACCAAAAATACCCAACAAAACAAAACAAAACAATGGAGATTTAAACGTGAGATTATAGAATGGTCCCCCTCTCCAATATTTTACCACCACATCACCCATCAACAGGACTCTGGGATAATAACAGTGGATTACAACTGACACTCCATTTAGAAGGATTTTCAAAAGAAACCCAAAGACAACAGGGGAGACAAAGACAATGGAGAAAGGACAGTCCTTTCAACAAAGGATGCTAAACAACTAGACACCCACTTGCAATGAATCTAGACACTGACCTTATACTTTTCACAAAAAGCAACTCAAAATGGAGCATACACCTAAATGTAAAATGCAAAACTATAAAACTTTTAGAAGATAACACCAGAGAAAATACACATGACTTTGGTTTAGCAATGAGTTTTTAGATATAATGCCAAAAGCATGATCCATGAAAGAAAAAAACTGGTTAAGTTGGACTTCGTTAAAATTACAAACTTATGCTCTACAAAAAACACTGTTAATAGAATGAAAAGACAAGCCACAGATTGGGAGAAAATATTTGCAACACACATATCTGATAAAGGAAAGACCTGTATCCAAAATACATGTAAAAAATATATAAAGACTGCTTAAAGCTCAACCATAAGAAAACTCAGTTAAAATGTAAGATATACAGATGGCCAATAAGCATATGCAAAGATGATCCATATCATATGATTAGGAAACTGCAAATTAAAACAACAAGATACCACCATACACCTATCAGAATGGCTATAACCCAGAAAACTGACAACACCAAACGCTGAAGTGGAGCAAGAGAAACTCTCATTCATTACGGGTGGGAATGCAAAATGGTACAGTCACTTCTCAAGATAGTCTGGCAATTTCTTACAAAGGCAAACAGTCTTATTTGATCTAGCAATTGTGCTCCTAGGTGTTTACCCAAATGACTAGAAATATTATACCTATGGAAAAACCTGTACAGTATATGAATGCCTATAGCAGCTTTATTTATATTGCCAAACCCTGGAAACAACCCAGATGAGTGGATAAACAAACTGTGGTACATCTGTACAACTGAATATTATTCAGGGATTAAAAAGAAACCAGCTATTAAACCATAAAAAGACATGAAGGGAGTTTAAATGTATGTCGTTTGGTGAAAGCAGTCAGTCTGAAAAGGCTGCATAGTACGCAATTCCAGCTAAATGACACTCTGGAGAAGGCAAAACTACAAAAACAATAAAAAGATCCGTGACTGCCAAGGACTGGTGGGGGGGTGGCTGTTTATACATTTGTCAACCTCATAGAACCCCAATATAACCTATGATCTTTAGTTAATAGTAACGTACCAATACTGGTTCATCATTTGTAACAAATGCACCACACCAACGCAAGATGTTAAAAACAGGGGAAATAGTGGGGGAGAGAGTGTGTGCGAGAACTGTGTGAGATCTATTCAATTTTGTATAAACCTAAAACTGCTCTAAAAACTAAAGTCTATTAATTAAAAATAAATTCACAGCAGTCGTCTGGAACCTGCAGTGATTAGGAACCAGCGCCTTGCTTGGAGGAACACACACGTAGTGTCTGAATGTTTCTGGCAGTTACACAAGGAAGAGAACTTGATCTTCTGATTCCGTTACCTTTGTGCCCCCAAGTGCCTGCCTGGAACACACCGGCCTTAAAAGTCTGGTTGTTAATGAATATACTGAACAAACAAATGAAAGGGTGACTGCAGTGAAGCATGGAAGTTCAGTGATAGCTGGAGAAGAAAACCAGCAAAAGCTGGACCTATCAGAAAGTGGCATCTGTAGTGTTTGATTTTATTGGTATAAATATATTGATTACAGAAATGCCTACAGGAAAAGTGACTTTTGCGGAACCCAAATGCCTGGTCCCTAATGTGTGAGCGCTGGGCATCCATCTGCAGCCACAGCAGAGCCGGCTGGCTCCAGGTGGGGCTGTTTCCATCCTCAGGGCTCCAGAAGCAAGTTCCTGTCATCTTTTGTTTCCTATCACCAAGATTTAGTAACACTGAGGTCCAGTCTCAGAGGCTTCTGAGTCACAAACAAGATAATTTTTTTTAAAAAAAAAACAAGAGACATATTTGTTTATAAAATTTTCATTTTGCCAAGCAAGAAGCTACAATCCCAGACTCTGTGGGTTCAGTGCTGGACACCTGGCAACCCGAGTTGTGAGGAGTAAGTGCCTAACAAGTGGAATGTGCTAAGAGCAAGACACACACTAGACACTCAGTGTTTGATTCCTTCCAGCTTCCTGATAAAAAGTGGGAGAGGAAGGGAGAGACGAGAGAGAAGGGAGGAAGCTGGTATAACCTACTTATTTTGGAAGTTTGGCAATAGAAGAAAAGTGAATTAAGAAGGTAGCTAGAAAAAGAAACATTAAAACATTTTTTCTTTTTTAAGAAACATTTTCTTTTTCTAAATAAGGTCTGCAGAAAGAAAAAATGGAAACTAATAAACCCCATATGACTGACACACTGAATTAAATTTAAGCTTATGTAAGAATGCTTTTAAAAATAAAATATTACTATTATCCTAACAACAGGACTTAAATCTCAATGGGAATTATCACTAGAAAACCTTCTGGATATTTTAAAATCAAGTCTTTTCAGTTAGATATAGAGCAAATGCAATCCCACAATATCAGAGATCTAGTCTTCTCAATACCTAAGGTAATACCTAGTAGAGATGTCCCCTCAGAAAATTATAACCAAGTATTATGTCAAGGAGGGTGGAGATTCAGGGCTTAGGTGATAATTCTGTCATTAGATTGATTCAGGAAGCAAACTGAATGTTTATTATCCACTTCATTTTTGATTAGCAATTAAACTAATTTAGCCTACCTGCTACACATAAGTGCTGTCAAGTTAAACAAAGTACAGGATTTGCAATGAAAATATTTCCGAAGTTGGATTTTCATGTACTACTCTTCTTTTACCTAAAAGAACAATGTGAATTTGTTGAAGTGTATCAATTATATCACACAAATAATTTATCAATTTTGCATCCATATACAGATTATAAGCAGTTGTCTTCTTTACATGTGAATGTAAAATACAGCATTAAAAGATTAAAATTTTTCCATAAGTTATTACACCAAGTGAGGTAAATTAACATTATTTATTCTCTTTTCATCGATTAGTAGATTAAGGTTAAAATACAACCATTTTGATGCCAACAAAAATGAGAGCAGGTGTGCATTATCAATAATGAATGAAGCTGACAACCAGTTAGTCTTACGGAATCACTAATTAACTGCAGGCATTTTCATTGAAGCTTGAAAAATGCTACATCTGAAAAAATTTTAGGTTCTTTAAAATTATTAAAACAGGACCCCCAAACACAAAGATGAGGACAATACACAGGTACAGGAGGCACTAAGAGACAGTTTCCGTCCAGTATTGCTGAGTAAAACCATCTTAAATTTTTAAGTGAAGAAATTTTTCAAAAGACTATGGTTTTTTATTGTTTTCTTTTAAGGCAACCAGTTCTAATTAGGCAAGTTTAAAAACACAAAACTGGGCTACTGCTCCCAACTTTTGGATGGAAAGACATTAATCTAAAACCATACTCCCCATGTGGATGTTGGTCAGTCCTATTATGACGTCAATTTAAGGGAGATTCCACAAAATCCAGAATCTATTTTATTATATCTCTTACTCCGAAGGGACAACTGAGCAAACAGGATAACTTGGTGCTTTCACAGTTCAAAAGTATTCCTCACCTTCTTCTACTTCAGACGGCAAGATGACAACTGTATGATCCTCACGGACAGCTTACAGGTGTCAAGTCCTTGCCTTGTGCCAAGCACGGTGCTAGCTGCCTTACAGGAATGGCCTCATTTAGTCCTCACAGCCCAAGAAGAAGTAGCTCTATTACCTCACGGTACAGAAGGGGAAGCTGAGACTTTGAGAGGTTAGATGATTTTTCCCCAAATTACAAAAGTACTAAAGGTGGTGGGGCTGGAATTTGAACTCATGTCCGACCCGGAGCCTGTGCTCTTAACTACTTTGCATCCTCACTCAAATATGCAAAAGGAATTAGATTTTCCCTACCGGGTACCCTAGGACAGAATGATGCCCAGTATGTGTGAATTACAGGGACAGGCATGTGTACCCAACATCCACCAGAGCACTTTAATTATTAGGGCTGTTTTAAAATGGAACAGGCTACCTCTGGGGGGACAGTATCACAGAGGCACGGACGCACTGGGTGAGGGCCGGCCTGGCTGCTTGAAGCCATTTCAGCTCAATGTTTGGTTTGTGCAGGAAGTAAAACCAAAGTGTAGGACTGAATCCCCAAGGCAGCCCATGACAATCAGCCTCCCCACACCTGTCACAGCCCAAACACACCACACACACAGGCCCTAACTCCAAGTCAAACAGAGTGGTCGATGGCCACCTTGCCTGATGCACCTAAACTTTTGAAACAAACTAAAAAAATGCTTTAGGAAAGGAACTAGGGAGGCATAAAAAGATGATGATCCACTGCAAACGGCAGGGAACCCCACAGCCTGCAGTACAGCTACACTGGGGAAGAGCGCTCAGAAAAGGGCTGGGCTGCCAGCCCGACTGGCACGTTACTGTGGCTGTGAGGCTTTATGTGGGGTGGGGAGGGCTGGTCCCTGCATCCCTGGTTCATCTGTATGATGGACATGTAAACAAACAGCCCCTGATACGACCTGGCGAGAATCAAATGAGAACACAGAGGTGAAGCATCTGACTCGCTGTGATGCTTATAACTGTTGGTTTCCTTGTGACTGAGGGAAGCCACAGGGCACATTGAGAGAGCGAAAGAGGGCACGTCTTGCCCACGGGGATAAAAAGCTACTCGTTCAATGAACTCCGGACCTACGTTTCCAGCTGCTGCCTCAACATTTCTGCTTGGTCTAACAGGCATCCCAAACCTAAGACATCTATGAACAAACCCTGACCCCTCATCCACCACACTCTCTCACAGCGGGCGGCCAGTGCACAGCAAGCCCACTGCCTCTCCCTTCAATCCCAGGCCGACCCAGCGTTCTGGCTCACCTGCACTGGGACAACAGCCTCCCAGCCCGTGTCCCTGCTCCCACCCTTCTACAGCCTATTCTTTGAGCAGAGCCAGGAAGAACCTTGCCACTCCGGAGTCCAAAGCCTTCTGAGGCCCCTCACCCTCACCTCAGGTCAAAAGGCAACGTTCTTACCATGACCCACAAGGTCCCACAGAGCCTGGTCCCACCCGTGCAGCCCATCTCCAGCCCTCATCCCCTCCCTCCCCCCATCCTGAACTGCACCTCAACTGACCGGCTTCCCAACTGGGACCCAAGCTCACCAGGCCTCAGGAACGCTGCACTTGCCGGCCTCCACGGAACAGTCTCCTGGGACCGCTCTCCCTCCTGACTTTATGTCCCTGACGCCCCACCCAAACCAGCTGCGCTCACCCCTTTCGTCCATCAGTGGCCCTTCGCCTCATTACTGCCCGGCAAATTAGACCTGTTTACCACCCACTAGAACGCAAGTTCCCAAGAGCAGGGACTTGTACGTATTGATTTATCCCTAAGTGATCAGAACAACGCCTAGCAGAGATGCTCACTGAATTGAGCATACTGTTATTTAAATGAGGAAAGAAAAACTACTGTAATCCCTTGATTACTGAATATTTGGTTTTATGTGCTTTTCAGAAAACCACAGAAGGACTTTTTTGTTTAGTTAAAGGACAATTTTTCACAAGAGCAAAGAAGAACAAACCCTGCAGTCATCCCACTACCACAATGCTCACCCTCCTCCCCAGCACTGGGACTCCACCTCCGTGCCAACAGAGGAAAATTTAAAGAAGTGAAATGTAGGCAGCCATCAAAATGATGAGTAAATGGATTACTTATGAATTCAAAGAAATATGTGTGGAATGTTAAGTTAAAAAAGCAGTGCCCCCTCAATGTTCATAGCAGCACTCTTTACAATAGCCAAGACATGGAAACAACCTAAGTGTCCACTGACAGATGAATGGATAAGAAGATGTGGTATATATCAATATATACAACGGAATATTACTCCACCATAAAAAAAAGGAATGAAACAATGCCATTTGCAGCAACATGGATGAACCTAGAGATTATCATACTGAGTGAAGTAAGTCAGACAAAGGCAAATATCATACGATATCACTTATATGTAGAATCTAAAAAAATGATACAAATGAATTTATTTAAAAAACAGAAATAAGACTACAGACATAGAAAACAAATTTATGGTTACCAAAGGGGAAAGCAAGGAGAGGGATAAACTAGTAGTCTAGGATTAGCAGATACAAACTACTATATATAAAATATAGGTACTACTGTATATAGCACACCAAACTACATTCAGTATCTTGTAATAAACTATAACGGAAAAGAATCTGAAAAAGAATATATATATATATATATATGACTGAATCACTTTGCTGTACACCACAAAGTAATGCAACATTATAAATCAGCTATACTTTGATTAAAAAAAAAAAGCAGTGCCCAAGATTGTTTATATAGCCACGGGTTTTCATTATTTTAAAACAGACATTTTAAAATAATAAGGAAAGAAACTGTTTCTTAGGTTCATTTTTCAGTAAAAGCATTAATTTTTTAAAAACTTGAAGTGTATTTTAATACTCATTATAAAACAAGTTCTAAACTTCCTAGAGGATTCATAAGTTGTTTTAAAATATTAATATGACGTGGAAAGTTGGGCAGGATTGAGTAGAGAATAAAAGTGAGATATGAAAACATTTAATCATATATATATGAAGAGAAAAAAGAAACCTTAGTATGTCACAAGTTTCTACTGTTATAAAAATGGAAGCTGCTATCAGCTATGGCTTTGAGCTATAAATACCCGAGACATATACACATATTAGCTTCACTGCACTCAAGAGTTACAGGAATAGACTTAATCTGGACACTAAGAGTCCAGTTTTTAGTTGTAAAGAGCATGCCATTTAATTTGCCTTTTTAGTCATCTCATAATTTTTATCTTTGAACTCATGCTCCTAAAATATTAGTCAGCTTTTAATAATGCAAAACCTTTTAGTCCTAATAATATTCTCACTTCAATTTGAAATGAGACATACAAACACAGAATCTGTAGCCTATCACTCAAAGTAATAAGGCTCCAATTCTAACCTACACTCACAATCCTCTCCATGAACCCTGAATCCCAGGCAAACTGAAATATCCCCCGTCCCCTCCACCTGCTCCCTCCACCAGAAACCAACCCCTTCCTACTCAGGATTACAGCATCCCCCGACTCAGTCTGTCTCTACCTCCTCTACCTGCATGTGGGTGTGATTGCCTCCTCCCATGAAGTCCGGTAGCCTTTGTACCTTTTACTCTTGCACTGGGTCCTGTATTAAAGCTATGTATGTATATATTTTCATAATCTCTCTTACTAAGCTGTAGATACCCTGAAGGTGGGGACCAAGTTTATTAATGCTGTAAATGACAGTCATGGTTTCAAGAAGGCCCAGAAAAACCTGATTCATAGAGTTAGAATGCAAAGAGCCCAACACCCTTATCTGATACACTCATTTAGTCCATCAACAAACATTTCTAAGCTCATCCTAGAGCTTACTTCTCACTGAAAGTTTCACTGAGCAGGGCAGTGGTGGCACATTTGTTGTAACTGCTGCCATCTCCCCCTCTGGAACCTCCCTAGAGCAGGCAATGCTAAAGGACCATCAGGATACCTCCCCCAGCCTCAGAATCCTTCTTGAGACATTGCTGCAAGCACAGCAGTTCATAGCTCCTTTGCAGGTTTTACAGGAGGACTTGTTCCAAGGCCATTTTCTATACTGAACCAAATGCCGGCTTCCTGTCACTTCCTCCCACTGGATTTCAGGAACAATACACGAGTGACTACACCCTTCTGTTGCACACCCTGTCTTCCAGATTTTAAAGACTACTTTTGTAATTTGTTCCGTGTGTAGAAATCCAACTTTTGTGGAGTCCTCTTTAAGGAGTACAAAATCACAAATTCAAAATTAAGTACAAGGTTTTAAAAGATGTCGTGAAACTGAGAGGCCTTAAAGCTTAAACTCGGAGTCTGTGGGAAACCCTGCACTCACCATGGAATCAACCAACTGGAATTTAACCCCCAGCTTCACTCCTAACTACTTGTGTGAAGCTAGGCAAGTTATTTAACCTAAGTTTTCGTTTTCTTGTTTATAAAATGGGAATGATATCTCCTTCCTCAGAGGACTGCTGTGAGAATTACATGAGACTCTTGAATTTCCATTAACGCCAACAAAATTCATTAAAGTTTTTTTATATTGAAGTATAATTAACATATATTGTATTAGTTTCAGGTGTACAAAATGATACAATGTTTGTGTACACTGCAAAACAATCACCACAAGAAGTCGTTACCACCTGTTACCATACAACGTTACCAAAACATTTTGTGTGTATGTGATGAGAATTTTTAAGTTACACTCTCTTGGCAACTTTCAAATATGCACTACAATATTATCGACTATAGTCATCATGCTGTACATTACAGCCCAATGACTTATTTTATAACTGGAAGTGTGCACCTCAAAATTCATTTACTGTGTAATTCATTCACTGTGTAATTCATTCTGAGTCGGGCGGGGCCAACTAAAACCCTTCACAGGGGCTGGGAAATGTGTACCACTAGCCTCTTGAATCATTACAGTGTCTATTATATTGTTTTTAGTATGAATTAATTAGGATATCCCATATATTGGGGACTTCTCAGAAGTGGCATACTTACTTTTTGGGGGGGATTCTTTGGTGGTAGAACACACATAACCTAAATTTACCGATAGTGACATTTAGTACATTCACAATGTTGTACAACCATCCACACTATCCAGTTCAAAAATTTCACTACCTGAAAAGGAAACCCTGTACCCATCAAGTAGTTATTCCCCATTCTCCCCTCTCCCCAGCCCCCCGCAATCATCAATCTGCTTTTTGTCTCTTACGAATTTGCTCTAGAACTTTCGTATGAATGGAATCTTACAATATGTGGCCTTTTAATCTGGCTTCTGTCACTTGGCATGCTTTCAAGGTTCATCCATGTCGTAGCACGTGTCAGTACCTCATTCTTCATGACTGGATGACACCCTACAGTGCAGATACACCATATTTTGTCTATGAACTCATCAGCTGCTGGACATTTGGGTTGTCTCTGCCTTGTGCCTGCTGGGAATAATGCTAAGATTCTGTATGAGCATATGTTTCATTTCTCTTGAGGAGACATCTAACGAATGGAATTGCCAGGTCATAAGGTAAACTGTATTTTGAGGAACTGACAGACTCTTTTCCAATGCAGCTTCTCCATTTTACATTCCCACCAGCAATGCACAAGGGTTCCCATATTTCTCTACATCTCTGCCAACACATGCTATTGTCTCTCTGATTACAGCTGCTGTGGGGTGTGAAGTGGTATCTCATGTGGTTATGATGTGCAAATCCCTAATGGCTAATGGTGTTGACCATCTTTTCATGTGCTCCTTTGTCATCCTTACTTTTTTTTTTCCTTCATTTGAGGGATAGCTGATTTACACTGGCATCCTTACTTTTAATAATTTTAAGGCATCCAGACCAGGAAAGAGTACCTAAGGAAGTGCATTTACTTCCAAGTGGCTGAAGACCAAAAACATTCAGAACCCCACGTGCGCTAACAAGGAATCTACCACGTCCCCCCCCGCCGCCAAGGCTGTCACTCTCCTGCAGCATGCCCATGTGCTTAGGAACATGTGGCCGGCAGGGTCAAGGCAGGCCTCACCCGCACCACGATTCTAACTACACCTGTCTCCGCCGTGTCCCTCTCCCTTTAACTTCGTTGTCCTCCCCCCTCAACCTACTGCAGGGGCCATACCCTTTGCTGTGTCTGGTGCCTCTGACCAGAGCCACTCTTTCTTGCTGTGAAGTCCCTTCCCCTATCTGTGTGTTAGAACTTTGTGTTTTTGTTTGACTCCTAATTTCAGGCCCAGCATAGTGCCATGAATAGAGTAAGACATTTGTGAGAGGGCATTTGTGAGAGGGCATTTGTGAGAGGATGCGGGTAGCTCTCGTGACTGACGTGAATGACGACAGAGGTGGTCACGAGGCAGAGCCCTCAGGCCCCTGCCTCGTGGAGACCTGGACAGTTGCTGCGGCCCCCTGACCGCTGTTCTTTGGCCACAGCTGAGAGCCTGAGAATAAGGAGTCCTAGCCTCTCCCCATCCGGAATTGACAGGACACATGATATCCTTTGAGGAGAAAAAGACCAATTTAAATAATTGTGAAAACTGGGTTTAAACAAGATAATCTTCCCTTCACACACTTTAAAATTCAAAGATTTAAGAGAACGGGCAAGTATCATAAAGTGCATTGAAAAATAGGTAATGACATTCAGGATGTGCCCATCATGCCGTCAGGAAGCATTAAATGTTAAAATGACTCATCTTGATTTGACATCTTAGCTTTTGTACCTGTAGTTTTTACTAATTATAACGCATCATCTGCACGTATGGTTACTTCAAAGCTGGGAGAAGGGATGCTTTTCTCATAATGACTTCTGTAGGGAGGTACAATTTACAACACAGAACATCCTCTCACAGCTTTAGAAATTTATATATACTTATACCAATATGCCTAGATGATATATGGACTTGTATGGTATGTGCTTACATAGATGTTCTAAATTATACATTTATAAATTATAAGCCTATCTTTCTCTACAGTTAGATCTTTTTTTGCTCCCAAAGAGGTGCCACCTGAAAATTGAAATGGCAAGTCATTTGCAAAGTTGGAATAAATGGTCATGTAATAAATGCTCCTAGTACAAAATACAAACTCTTGATTATATCTGATAAAAACACAAAATACAGAATCATACTCACATGATGAATCAGTTTCAGACTATATGATGGTTCACTATTTAACACAACCTTTTATCTGCTGAACTATAATGGACAGGACAATCTGACTGCCATAAAATAAATCACATGAGAAAAAGCCCATCTTTTCGACATGTAGAAAATTAAATCAGCGTAACCGGCCACACAGCTGGCAGACTACCTGAGCTCAAATTAACCAGCCGTTAACCAGCTGGGTGACTTTGGCAAGTTATTTAACTCTCTTTGAACCCCAGTTTCCTCATCTGTAAAACGAAAATAATAATAATAATAGTACCCACACTTCAGAGAGCTATCACGATGAGTACAGGAGTTAATATGCATACGTCGGGTACAATGTTAACCAAATAAAATAAATTCCCTACTAACTGTTTCCTATTTTTGCGGAAAGGATTTTAATCTCTTTAAAGTGAGCCTCGGGCTTCCCTGGTGGCGCAGTGGTTGAGAGTCCGCCTGCTGATGCAGGGGACACGGGTTTGTGCCCCGGTCCGGGAGGATCCCGCATGCCGCGGAGCGGCTGGGCCCGTGAGCCATGGCCGCTGAGCCTGTGCGTCCGGAGCCTGTGCTCCGCAACGGGAGAGGCCACAACAGTGAGAGGCCTGCGTACCGCCAAAAAAAAAAAAAAAAAAAGTGAGCCTCACCTGCAACTAAAAGATAAATGGTTTTGGTCAACAACAACTGCTTTGACTCAACTTAGCTCTCTCATTGACTCTGGCATGAATTCTTTTATTTTATCTAGACCTTAGGAATCTATTTATGATATTTCTCTGAATGAATAACATTTAAAAAAATTTTCACGTATTGTTTTCTCCTTTTTTTTTTTTTTGCGGTACGCAGGCGTCTCTCTGTTGTGGCCTCTCCCGTTGCGGAGCACAGGCTCCGGACGCGCAGGCTCAGCGGCCATGGCTCACGGGCCCAGCCGCTCCGCGGCATGCGGGATCCTCCCGGACCGGGGCACAAACCCGTGTCCCCTGCATCGGCAGGCGGACTCTCAACCACTGCGCCACCAGGGAAGTCCCTTCTGCTCTTATTTTTAAGACCCAAGACTGTCAGGTTGGATTTTGAGTGTCAACAAGACAAAACTGTAATAAATATATATGGTTTAATTTTATGACCAATGAACACTCTATCAATAACAAAAGAAAACCTATGATTTTCTAGGTTCCCTGATGGTGAGGAGATAAAATCTTCTGTTTTGTGATCAATTTAAGAAACTGGCCCAAACAATTTAACAGATGATTCAAAATAATGTGGGCTTCCCTGGTGGTGCAGTGGTTAAGAATCCACCTGCCAATGCAGGGGACACGGGTTCAAGCCCTGGTCCGAGAAGATCCCACATGCCACGGAGCAGTTAAGCCCGTGTGCCACAATTACTGAGCCTGTGCTCTAGAGCCTGCATGCAACAACTACTGAGCCCGCGTGCTGCAACTACTGAAGCCCGCGCACCTAGAGCCCGTGCTCTGCAACAGGAGAAGCCACCACAATGAGAAGCCGACGCACCACAAGGAAGAGTAGCCCCCGCTCGATGCAACTAAAGAAAGCCTGGGCACCACAACGAAGACCCAATGCAGCCATACATACATGCATACATACATACATACATACATAAATAATGTAATAGCTGGCTGAATTGGAACATAATAACACAGTCTAAATTTATGTAATGCTGAGGTCCTTATACCTCACAGGAAATTTGTCAACTCCCTGAAGAAAGTCCCCTGTTATTTCTTGAGAAATAAGTGAGAACAAGCTTTATTTTTCTATGGTTTAAAGATGAAAAAACTGGTTCAAAGTTTCTTTTGAATATTTTGCCAAAATATTTTCCCCTGACCATTTCTGTTTTCCCTTTCCACCATTTCCACATTTCCTAAGTCTTAAAAAATAAACGTCATTTGATTTAGGGACAAAACTGGAAGCTGTAGACAAATTTCAGTTTCCTCTTTTAAATGAGCACTGTTCCTTGAGTTGAACTGTGTATCTGTGATAAGGATTTATGTGCACAGCTACAGGTACACACCCTGACGACCTGAGTCACGTGAATTATTATTCATATGACTTACTATTTAACAAACACAGTGGATTAAAATATTTTACCTGCCAAATCCTGACTACAGAGCTCTGGTCTTTGGCTTTGCATTTGTCTGTTCATTTGTTTCTCCCAACAGGGCAAGGCGGTGTCGCCCCAGAGCTGCTTACATGCTGTGGTTATTGGGATCATGCTGTTAATGTGTGTTAAACCCAAGCACTTAGTAACAGGCTACAGGAATGATCCTGGAAAGTATAGTCTTAAACCCAAGCACTTAGATCGCAGATGGTAAGGAGCTGCTTTTTCTTTGGAGAAAAGGATATCAAATCCCTCACACGATGGCTCCGTCCTGAGTGACTTAAGCAACTGGATGACCCTAAAGGCCTTCTGCTGTCAAGTAAGGGCCTGCAAGGGGCCGGGTTGTAAACAGTTCAGGTCTCCTCTGTTGCAACCGCTTAGCTCTGCCAGTGTAGCTGCAGACAACACATGAACAAGTGGGCACGGCCGTGTCCCAATAAAATTTTAGTTTCAAATCAGTGCTGGCCAGCCCCTTGGCTCTTGTTTGCTCAGTTAAGGTACAACTGATAAAAGGTGATGCTTTAACAAAGCGAATTTGAAGGCTACTTCAAAATATATGCTAATTCTTACTGTAATCGTCTAGTGGTTCAGTGCATTTAGCATAAGAATGACTAAAATTTGGCAATTCTCTTGAATCATTAGAATTTTCCTATTACTTTCAATTATAGTTGAGAAAAAGCAATGACACGTTTCCTCAATATTCTCTATAATAGGAGAACAGACTCCATTCATAAAGGACCTTTTGTTTTCAAGAGCAAACCATTAGGAATGACTCCTGGGAAAAGGATGTGTATCTAGCCTATTTATAGAAAATTAAAACCTGCCATTATTTAAGTTTTAGATAATTAGAAGAGCTTACAAATTTTAGACATTTAAAGATATTTTCCATAAAGTCTGAGTCACTTTCCCTGCAAAACTGGCAGAATACCTTTGTTAGTATGGATATGACAGAAAATAAAGGAGCATTTCATTTGCACATTCTAAATATTTTACAAGAATTTTATCAAATGGTAAGTCATATTCCATCAACTATTTTTATTTTCTAAGAATTAAACATATTTAAATGAGAGAAGCTCCACCATTGCTTGGCATTTCTACTTTTCATTTCTTGGTGACTTCCAATGGCAAAACTTTTATACCTCCATAGGTGACCCCAACATGGAAGAGAACAATGAGATGACAATAAAACCCATACAGAAATATTTCCACATGAATGAGAATCAAGAGGCACAATAAAGCATCAGCAGAATTAGACTGTCAAGAACTTCAAACTGGGACTTCCCTGGTGGCGTGTTGGTTAAGAATGCCTGCCAATGCAGGGGACACGGGTTCGAGCCCTGGACCTGGAAGATCCCACATGCCACGGAGCAACTAAGCCCACGTGCCACAACTACTGAGCCTGTGCTCTAGAGCCCGCGAGCCACAACTACTGAGCCCGCATGCCACTACTACTGCAGCCTGCGTGCCTAGAGCCCATGCTCTGCAACAAAGAGAAGCCACTGCAATGAGAAGCCCGCATACCACAACAAAGAGTAGTCCCCACTTGCCGCAACTAGAGAAAGCCTACACACAGCAATGAAGACCCAACACAGCCAAGAAAGAAAGAAAGAAAGAAAGAAAGAACTTCAAACTGCATTGATAATAAAAAGAATCAAAAGAGAAAAACAAAACTTTATTAAAAGTTGATTGGCAAACTCAATAATAAAAAGACAAATAACCCAAGTAAAAATGGGCAAAGGATCTGAATAGACATTTCTCCAAAGATGATATGCAATGACCAGTAAGAACATGAAAAGATACTCGACATTAACCACTAGGGAAATGTAAATCAAAACTCAAATGAGGTAGTACCTCACACTCACTAGGATGGCTATAATCAAAAAGACAGACAATAACAAGTGTTAGCAAGGACTTAAAGAAGTTGGAACCCTCATACACTGCTGGTGGGAATGTAAAATGGTGCATTCACTTTGAAAAATACTCTGGCAGTTCCTCAAAGGGTTAAATTTAGAGTTAACATATGAGCCAGCAATTCTACTCCTAAGTGTATACCCAAGAGACAGAAAAACGTATGTACATACAAAATTTGTACATGAATGTTCATAGCAGCAGTATGTTTTAATAGCTAAAAGGTAGAAGCAACCTAAATATCTATCAACTGATAAAACAAAATGTGGTATATCTATACAATAGGATATTATCCATCCATAAAAAGAAAGGAAGTACTGCTACATGTTACAATGTGAATGACCCTTGAAATCATTGTGCTAAGTGAAAGAAACCAGTGACAAAAGATCACATATTGTATGATTCCATTTATGTGAAAAGTCCAGCAAAACCAACTCTATAGGAGACAAAATACATTAATGGTTAAATACGACTGGAGTTGGGGGTGAATGGGAGGTGACTGCTAATGGGTATGTGATTTCTTTCTGGAGTGAGGAAAATGTTCTAAAGTTGACTGTGGTGATAATTTAAAACTTTGTGAATATACTAAAAACCACTGAACTATACGCTTTAAACGGGGCAATTGTACTATATGTTAATCAGATCTCAATAAAGCTATTAAAATGATAAAAGTTAATTCACAGATTTCAAAAGAACTAAATAGAACTTATAGTAATGAAAAAGAATGACAAATTGAAATCTCAACAGAATAAAAAGTAGAAAATAAAAAAATTTAAAACGCCATTTACAATAGGACAAAAATGTCATAAGTAACTAAAAATGTATAAAATGTATACACATGTATAAAAATGTGCAAGACTTCTACAATGAAAATGACAAAATAGTGCTAACAGAAATTAAAGAAGTCCCAAGTAATTAAAAGGATATACCATCTTCATGGATTAGAAGATTGAGTCAGTTCTCTCTAAATTCACCTATAGATTCAATCTATAGTCAAAAATCCGAGAGTTTTTTTTTAGTGAGAATTGACAAGCTGATTCTAAAGAATGTGTACATGCAGAAGTCCTATAATAGCTAAGACAATCTCAAATAAGACCTACTTACTTTACTTGATATCTCCTACTAGATATCAAGATTTATCATAAAGTTACAGTAACTAAGACAGTGTGGTGTTGCTGCAAGGACTGCAGATAGAGCACACAGACAGCAAAGTGTGTAGGTGTGTTGCCTCCCTGTTTCCCAGCGACAAACCATGTGATGTGTTACAAATATGAATAATTGAGAGAGGAAGTACAGCAAAGACATTAAAAGTGGTAACAATGACTGTAAATGGAGTTACAGAAGAAATACCTGCCTGTGGGAACGTCAGCACTGCTACTGTTTGAGAGACCCTGGATGTATAGCCACAAGAATGGAGTGAAGCCCAGAATCATCAACATAATTGAGGAAGACGGTTGTGGTGAAAAGGGTGAAGGTGTTTCCGAGAAAGTGATACCAGCCCAAAAAACTTCACATTAAAGGAACTCTCAAGGCTATCTCACAACATTGAAATCACCGAGGATAAAATGCTGGAAGCTGATCCAAGCGTAAAAGGAGCATGACAATTTGTGAAAGTATATTGTATCTTAAGTTATACAAGAAGGCGACAAGAGTTGTTGAAACGACTCGAGTTTTTTACAAATAAATAAAAATGCTTTAACTATCAGTGTTTCTAATGCTTTAAAGTACTGTGTACTAAATAAATATTTTATTTTTTCCATTTCCTTACACATTTATAACTGAAAGTGAGAGAGTTTTTAATGTTTCTGGCAAACATTTTTAAAGGTCACAGGACAATCATAATTTCCCCATTGATTATTAAGATGGCTTTACATGGTTTTAACTTGTATGGTCATCTTTGTGGTCCTACCTGTATTTAAAATTAATGAGTTAAATGTATCATTTCAGAAATTAGAAAAAGAACAGCAGAATAATCCCAAAGATAGTACAAGGAAGAAAAAAAGGGTAAGAGTAGACATTAATGAAATAGAAAATGAAGATACAATGGAGAGAACTGAAATAATTTGTTCTTGAATAATCAAGCAAAAATGTATATTCTTACAAACGTATCACCTACTTTATGGAAGAGAATAATGTCAATGAAAAAAAATTGGTACTGATTTTTGAATTCTCAAATACTTGTGAACATATGAAGCGGCAACAGGGAGGCATCTTTCTGGTCTGTGAAACTTTAGAAAACACAAGGCACATTATCTCATTTCATCTTCAAACAACCCAGAACGTGTTGCTGTCCTCTCCCTTAGTCCTGCCAACCACTCATAAGGTGACGGGTTGCCCAGGGTGGTGTAAGTTGACAGCGGCACTGTAACAACACAAGCTTTACTGAGCATCTCTCAGGTGTTGGGCAGTCGCAGGGGAAAATAAGACCTGGCCTGGCCTCCCTGTCCTGGGTCACAGGATCGTTCCCAAGCAGCACCAATGCCGCCTACCATCCTCTCGCAGAGGTCACGACCTCCACATCCCTTGCTCTGCCTTGCTTGGCTGCAGAGCACATGGCTAAGGACACAGGACCCAGTGTGGTTGCCCATGGAGGTTATCTCACCACCATGCAGAAGGCTGTGACTGCCAAGTTTACCCTATGGTCTACCAGCCTCCCCAGGGAAACGCGGGGCGAGCATCCACCCTGCATACCTCGGAGGAAACATCTATCCACGAGGCTCCTGAGGATGAGATGAGGCAACACACGAAGGACCCGGCACACAGCACGCACTTAGTGAGACCTGAGTTTCTATGTGAAGCACAGCTGTACAAAAGTCAAGCAATACGTGTAAGAAGGCATACATATGTAAGTAAAACTTCTGTTAGTTCCGTCTTCCTCAACCCTGTAACACCTGGTGTTTATGGTCAGGACCCTAGTGAAGCCACCATTTCTGAGAGGGCCAGTGAGCTCCAATCACCACACCTGCCAGCCCCTCCCCAGTCTTTGGTTGCTCTGACACCAACGATTCCCTCTCATTTCCTTCTTGAAAAGGTCCCCGTCGCGGGGTTCCTGTTTTCTTCCTCTTCAGCAACCCGTGATTGGCTGCCTCTTTCCTTTCCCTTCGCCTCAGTGAAGTGCAGTAAGTGCAGAGGTGAAGAGCTCAGATCCTCAAGTCGGACCACCTGCTAACTGTGTGACCCAGGCACACACTTCACCTCTGGGTCTTACGTGGAAAATGGAGACAGTGGAAGTGCCTGCACCCAGATCTGTGCAGGACGGCTCTGAGGACTAAATGAGACGCTGAACTAAAGGCCCTGTCAGGCACTGGGTCCTGTGCCCGAGGAGAGCAAGCACTCAATGTTGGCTCTTAGGCACAAACTCACCGGAAGAAAAGCCTGGAAAGAAATATGGCAGTGATGAAAGAGGCTGTGAGACCGTGCAGGTACGTCAGCAGAGAGGAAGATGAGAGGAGGAAAGAAAGGAGAGAGAAGCGGAGGCAGGGAAGATGCCCCAAGAGTCTGTGATGAAAAGATACCCAAAGGCTTGAGAAGAAAAGCAAAAGGACAGAAAAACAAAAACTACCCCACATCCCTAATTCATCTTCTGTGCTTGGGAGTCCCACTTCCCAAATAGGAATAGACTGGGAAGGATGGCTGTGGTCTACTGGAGAAACAATCATAAATAGAGTGTGAAGTACACACACGATAGTAAAACCACACAACCCATGTGGGAGAAAAACACTATCCCAGTCAGAGACACAAGCAAAACGCAGCAGCACTTTGCAGCTCACAGCACAGCTAAAGCAGTAACGCGTGTTAAGTCCTTTCCTTTCACTGAAAGCCATTGAAACAAGACCTCTGATAACCAGAGCTGGCTGACTGGTGGCACCATCGGGTGTCCTCCTAACAGCTGTGCCCTCTCCCCCTCGATGTATCCCTTGGCTAACCATGCCTGGGAATAGTGCTGCTGGGTCATGGGCGTGTGATCCAAATCAGGCCAGAGAGAACAAGAGGGTGTGTGCTGGGGCTTCTGGGAAAAGGTTTCCTCCTCTGTAAAGCGTGCTCCTTCCTGCTTCTGGACATAGTGGGAAGAGGGAGGGTGTGATGCCTGAGACTAGCAATGGCAGGGCAGCCACCTTGGTACCATGAGGAGCTGGGCTCTAGGACGAGAAAAAAGAGAGAAAGAACCAGAGTTCTTAGTAATGATTAACCAAGAACCCCCTGTTCCTGGCCTTCTTATGTGGGATAATAAACATCCTTATTGCTTACACCACTGTTAGTTGGGTATTTTGTTACTCGTGGGCAAGAGCATCTTAAATGATTCACACAGCACTGGGTGAGCTGATGCCGAAAGAGGGATATCAAAATGAAAACACCCATAGCTAAAAGTCAGAAATGGTACTGCTGCAGCCCTGTGCTACTAACAGAGGCCGACCCAGAAGACAAAAAGTAAAAGGCTAATCAACACCCACACACACACACACCTTTTCTTTCCTCTAAAGTGAGAAGAGACTGAAATGCTTAGCTTTGCCACCCTGATTTACATTAATAATGTATTTGGCCAAGTTTTCCAAGTTGAATCCTCACTACAAATTTCTATGAATTAAGTAAATATTTTTAGCCAGAGGGTATTTTCCTCCCAAGGCAAAAATTTTAAACGGAAAATTGTATAACTACAGGATTTTTTTTGCGGGGGTGGGGCGTGGGAAAAGAAAGGCTTTTCAGAGATAATACTCTTCAGGAATGAAAATTTTGAAATGATTCATAATCTTCACGTATGTAATACCCCTTCAGTTTTTAACAAATGGAATTTGTAACATAAGTTTCATAATAAAGTATGAAGACCAATACCAAAATGTCAGTAACTAGATCAGAAAATCTTCTTGAAAAACAAGAAAGGTACAATCAACTTTAGGTCTCTCTTTTTTCTATGAATTGTCCAGTGCTCTTCCATACAGGTATTTAAACAGATATAGGGTAGTATTTTAGTCTAAACTTTAACAACAAAATAAAAAACTAAGCAAATCAAAAGAAGTAAATGTTAGGTCTCCAAAAGCAACTCCTACTAGGATTGCACTTTATCATGGAATGGCTGCAAATGAGTAGGAAATTAGCTGCATGATAGAGTGAATATAAGCAAAAGGACAACTTGGAACAAAAATGGCAGCAAGTAATTTCCATTCCCTCTGAATGAAATACAAACACATGAAAGAAACTGCACCATTGCAACATATTTTCCTTATTGAAACTGAAATTTTAAGCTCGTGTTTATAACAACACGGTTGCTGTGGAAACAGCTGATTCAACATTATGAACTCACAGCTGAATCAAATAAGGTGTGGAACAGAAGTCTTATTTAAACAGTGGCAAGAATCATAAAACATTAAAAAGGCAAACTGAATGACGGTGTCAAAGCGCCGTATGTTTTAACATAAGGGTCATACTTCTTTTTCCCCTGATGCCTGACACAAATAGGCTGTTTCTTTTTAATTTAGTTCTATTTTTGGAACCCTATAATCACCCCAATCATCCCTCAAATGTCCTAAATTTTACTATCTGCTTCTGTCTACATAACACAGTGTGTATTTTATTAAACTGATCCACTTTGGACAGAGTTACTATAGTTCAGACCTTGCCAGAACAACAGAATACAAGTCAGGGCTTTGAAATTTTCTACACGTAGCTGATTCTATTCAGTATCGCAGTACTGACTTATTCATCACCCAGCATCACTTCAGGCTTAGCTTTTGCCTACAGGTTTCAAGACTATGAACTCTTCCGGTACAAAAGCTGTCAGAGAATGTTAACGAGCGCCCAGATCCACTGCAGACGCAGCAGCCCAGCCCCCAACCCCAGAACCATCATCACACCTTGAATTTGTTCCTTGGCTTTTATGGGTCAGTTAGGAGTTTCCCAAGCAATCCTGAAAACCCTCAAGACACTTAACATACGAATGGTGTGAATTATTTGAACCTTAAACATATGCGCCTTTGCCCCTCTGCTTCCCTTTCTACGTTTTAATTGGAGAGGAACACACATTTCTTTAAACACACACTTTACCAATCCTTTCCTCTGGTTTTCTGAACCTTTCAAATTCTGACAAACATTTTAAACTCTGAAATGTCACCCTCTGTCAAGTAAAACATATTTAACAAGTTATTAAAATGATGGTTATGTGTGGGACTATTAAAAAAAAAAAAATCCACCTTTCCCCGCTTCGGAGATGGTACAGTGAACCGGCTCTGTAAATAGAAGCCTTGGTGCTGCCGAGGGTGCGGCTGCCCTCGCCCTCCGCGTGTGCACAGGGGATCGATTCATACCAGCAAAACCGGAAAAATCACAACCGAGAGCAACTGTGGAAGCAGCGACAGCCAAGAGCAGAACGTAAAGGGGCTGGACTCTCTGCAAGGTGAGTCACAGGAAACGCTCGGCCAGAGGCCGGAGGCTGCGTGCACATCCCCTTCAGTTAAAAATGTGGCTCAAGGATCCCCCGGCTTCACGCTTCAGGGATCAGCAGGGAACTAGGGCCCAAACCTCAGAGGCAGAAGCCCAGTTCCTAGTGGCCTGCCCTTAACTAAGCCTCCACTTTGGACAGACCACGGAGGAGTCAATCACCGCAGAGGTGAACAAACCCGAGTGCTGGGCTAGCCCTCTTTTCCATTCTGGATCCAGGCCACTTTGTATGTTCTCATCAGGGCTCGCAGGACAAAGGCTCCGGAACCGCACTCAAGTTGGGTGTATATGTAACGGACGGTCAGCTCACCCAGCTCTGTCGACACAGGGGACCCGCTGGCAATCTCACCGATCTTGGCCACTCCATCGTAGTAGGCTTTTCCCGCCAGAATCATAGCTACACAGGGAAGGTGACACACACAATCATCACTTACACATGGAAAGGAGGAAACGACACAGAGGTTTTCTTCCAAACACCCCGGAGTCCCTCGCGGCTGAGGCAAGCGTGGCTCTCAGGGGGCAGGGCTTGAGCTAGCGAGCTGTGCCAGGGGCAGAGGTCCCTCCACTGCACTCCTGCAGGCCCCCCACCCACCGGAAAGCCCTCACGGGATCCTCGCCTCCGACCAGCCCTGGGGAACCTTCAGCAGTGGCAGAGGCTGGGGGTCCGGAGAAGGTTCTCCCTGCTCCTCAGGCCAGCTCCAGAGGGGATATGTTCCTAACACGGAATTGGGGCTGGAACACATCCACTGCAGCAAGCTGGTCATTCTACAGCAATACAGGTCTGCAATACTGTTAGCTAGAGGGGCTTGTGTGGGCTTGTCTAGGCGCCTGGGCCTTCTATGACATTTTTACTTTTTCTATTGAAAAAGATATTCTGAGACACAAGCAACTACCATACTTGTTGCCAGGAGAGAAATCTATGAAATCTGAAATACATTATCATTTCAAAAAAAAATGAAATTACCTGAAAAATAACTGAATGCTCTGCTTTTCTTTCTGCTCTTTTTTGGCAGAGACAGGAAAACTCTTACTGCTATACAAGCTGGATTCTAATTATCTTAAAAATCACATTTCTCCTTTCAAACTGATTCTGAAAACTACATTATAAGGTACAGAAATATGCTTCTGATTTGTTTTTCTTTTCCTTTTTTTTCCCTTTCCTCTTTCTTTTTTGGAGGGTGCGGGGAGGTTGTAGGTGGGAGTCAGGAGCAAGACAAATCTGGGTTTGAATTCTACTGTTACTTCCAACAACATGACCTTCCTGGACAAGTTAGTTATCCTTTTTTTTTTTTTTTTTTGGCTCCGGACGCGCAGGCTCAGTGTCCATGGCTCACGGGCCCAGCCGCTCCGCGGCATGTGGGATCTTCCCGGACCGGGGCACGAACCCGTGTCCCCTGCATCAGCAGGCGGACTCTCAACCACTGCGCCACCAGGGAAGCCCTAGTTATCCTTTTTGAAACAAAGGATTTGAATCTATAAAATGCCCTAACAGTGTGAGTATTGGACAAACTAATGGAACTGCTAATACCCATTCCTTCTGTCACTTTACACAGGCTGGGTTTCAGGAGACTGAAGGTGTACAATAAGCAAGCTTTTCAATAAGATCTAGCCTATTTAGTGTGACTTTGGAGAAAATATTTTATCTTGCTCAAAGGCCAGCTTCATACACAGACATCACTTTGCCCTGCAGCTTTGGAGACCACAGGATTTGGGAGATAAAAGAGCCCTAAGCAACCCCTCTCAGGCTCCTTTCCTCTCACTGAGAAGAAAACCTGAGGCCACACCAGTTTATAATGGGTATAGTTTTTAATTTTATTTTTTTATTATTATTTTTTTTTGCGGTACGCGGGCCTCTCACTGTTGTGGCCTCTCCCGCTGCGGAGCACAAGCTCCGGACGCGCAGGCTCAGCGGCCACGGCTCACGGGCCCAGCCGCTCCGCGGCATGTGGGATCTTCCCGGACCGGGGCATGAACCTGCGTCCCCTGCATCGGCAGGCAGACTCCCAACCACTGCGCCACCAGGGAAGCCCATGGGTATTGTTTTTAAAAGATGAATTTTAAAAGGTATTTCAAGTTTTAAAAAGGTGGGGGAGGAGGTCACAGAATGAATTAATGCCCAAGTCCCGCTGAAGATACTGCAGGCCAAAAAAAGTAGTATTTTCAAGGCAAATTAATCTATTTTTGCATGTCTTGTAGAATTAAAAAAATTATGAAAGTTACAGCTTTTACTACATATATATACAAGTTCATGAAATCTAATGCTCTACTATACTATTGTTTCATAAGACTAAGGATAAATGTAAAGCGTAATTATAAAAAAGAGCAGTAACAAATAGCATTTATGTAAACTTTCCAAATCATTACTTAAATTAATTAATCTACCACACTACATTAAGACATAGGGTGGTGATGTTATCACCCCGTTTCACGAAGTGGAGCACAGAAGAGATATTCCGGGACATGCCCAAGGTCAATGGCGAAGCAGAGGCAGTGCACACAACCCCGGCAGTCCTAAATCACGGTGCTTTTTGACTCTTTGGTCTCAGCTAGCACTGAAAAAGAGATGACTCCACCGAAAAACAAGGTTTATAGCCAGTAAACTGTCAAGTTAATATATGTAATATTTTAGTGGGAAGATTTAAAATTGCAAGGTGCTGATAAGCTGAAAAGCAAATTAATGGGGGAGAATGGTAATACAGGATTACACACTTAAATAAAATTTTTGGTTTGCATCCACACATTGAAATTTTTCCATTAGCTGTTGACTTATTAACCTTCTTAGTCTAGCAAAATATCCTGCTTTTTGATAAAGCTGCATTAACTTAAAAATTATAATTTATCCAGAAAAAATAAACTAATATTTTCATAATTCTGTCCCCTTTTGTGGATATATTAGAGATTTTCTACCACTTACTGTTTTAAGGAATGAAGCTTATTAATTTTTAGTGGTTGATCAACTACTTCATCAATCTAAACTACACATTTCTACCAGAAAAACTTTCCTTAAAATATCAATATGATTTCAATAGGTTACAGTTCTGCTCAAAAGCCTTCAATGGCCTCCCACTGGCCACAGGGTAAGCCTGTCACACTCCACAGAGTTCATCGTAGATTTTTACAGTCATGGCCTTCAATGAATCACACCTCCCGGAATTCCCAGGTGGTATAATTGTCTAGGATGCTGATCGGCTGTTTGGTCATGTGACTTGCTTTGGCCAATGGGGTACGAGCAGGCATAACTCCCACGGGGCTTGTACTCTTGGGACAGCCAGCTATGCCTGAGAGAGGAAGTGAGCTCAGCCCCAGTCCACTGCAACTGCAGAGTCCCAGGGGTACAGACAACTGCACTGCCTTTACAGGACGACTGAAAATAATGAACTATTGTTGTCTTAAGCCACCAAGCTTAGAGGCAGTTTGTTATGCGGCAATAGGTAACAGATGCTGCATCCAAATGCATTCATAGCAGGACCTTATTCCACCTTATGTTTTACTGTTCCCTCACAGCTTCTCACCCATGCTAGCGTGGAGCCCTGGTCTCGGCTTGGATGCTGTCTTTTCTGCCTGAAGCACTAATAAGCAGCGTCTGCCTACTGAAACCTAACGTCTGTCAGCTGCCTCAGCTCCTACACGGCCTCTGCCTGCTCCACACTCCACCGGCCTCCTCTCAAACTCCTGGGCCGCTGCTCGGCCTATGCTCTTCATCAGCTGTGCTGCTGCGCTGGCTATAATCTAACTGTTGACTGCACATCTGGCATCCTCGACTACACTACAGATTCTTACCAACGACTTTACACATTTTATTGAAGTTTCTCAATGGCTTCAGCCAAAAACAGATGGCCTGCAGAAATCCTGGAACACATTATGAAAGGCAGAATAGGCCCCAGGAGGTGTTAAACTGGTAGAGGCTGCTGGGGAGAAGCCCTGTTAGCAGGAGGCTAAGCTGTGGGCTCTTCACTGCGTCACCTTGTAAAACTCTGCCTCAGAGAGGCAGCTCGTGCTAGAAAGAAAAAAATCACTGCAGGTCAGAGTGATTTCCTTCCCGGGGATGGATAAAGCGATGACTTTGTGGTCTTGTGACTAGGTAATCATCAGGAGAGAGTCAGCTTCCAAAACAAGGCTCCAGTTCTTTGAAGGAGGGAGGGGGCACCCATAGAAGTCACTGGTACGGCTAGAGGGAGAGGGAGGGAAATCTCAGGCCTGCTGCATTTCCTGACACTGAACACGTCTGGCCAAGAGCACAGAGATCCAGAAGGAAGTCAACAAGCAGTTTACTTTTGCAGTGACTGAAACGATAGTTCGTCCGTACTCCAAAGTCCCGAGTCTCGCCAGCACCTCCCCTTTCCTGGAGCAGGCTCACACTGAGGGTGTGAGGGCGCAGGTTTATTTTCAAAACATCATCGGGGAGCAGCCAAAGGTGGGGTATTGTGAAAGAGAGAAAGAAGAGGGGAAAAAAAGACACAAAGCTTGGTCTGAAGCTTTCTTCAAATCTCAAACCGCTGGAAACTAAATTTTCTACTTATGTTACGTGCTGGTCTTAGTGAACCAGGGTAGATGGTAAAACTGGGGTCTGAATATTTTGGGGGTGACACTTGCTACATATGGAGAATTGTTCTGACCATGTTAGAATTTGGTGATTGTTAGCATCTTGAGTTTTCAAGGTGATCACTGATAAGGGACTTCCTTGATGGTCCAGTGGTTAAGACTTCACCTTCCAATGCAGGGGGTGTGGGTTTGATCCCTGGTTGGGGAGCTAAGATCCCACATGCCTCGGGGCCAGAAAACCAAAACATAAAACAGATGCAATACAGTAACAAATTCAATAAAGACTTTAAAAAAATGGTCCACATCAAGGTGATCACTGATAACGTTCCCCTTTTGGGAGGGGAATGCATGTGTAGATGCACATTGGCTTCCTCAGATGAAATCTGTTCAAACCAGCAAACAACTCTGGTTCACAGAGAGACAAAAGCCAATGCCTGAGTTCATTTTAAATTAAGCACTCATTTTGAAATGAGAATCTAAGTTCAACCTTTAATTTAGATGTCTTTCCATTCAGGCTAAACATTTTATTTCTCATATTACTATCAAAAGTGATACACCCAAAGACAAGAAATTCTTCTACATAAATAAAAAGGAGAATAATTCCTATGCTTCGGGATCTTAAAATTTTAAGTACACTTTTTATATATGTTATTAGTTTACAAAGAATTTGGTGTAAAAAGTAGAAAACATGTTTATGTCAATGATATAAAAGATTAAGCAGTGTCAAAAAGCAAAATCTGATATTTAAGATATGTCACTTTTGGTAGCCTATTATTCAACTTACTCATTTCAAGTATACTAATATCCTATCATTGCAAAGTTCTACAGATTAATTATAAATGGTTTCTACCAATTTAAAGATATTTTAAAAATTCAGTAGCAAGCATTTAAAAATTAAGTAAAATATTTAATGAATGGCTTTCATATGCATTCTATATTTATAAATTTAGAAAACAGACTTACCATTAACAGCTTTTTCGTAATTTTTTCCTAGGTTTATTAAATTTCGTAGCCCAGGATTGAACTGTTCCATAACATTCTGACAAACAAACAAAAAAAACAAATTAATAAAATAAGCAAACAGCAGACCAAGCAATCTTTAGATGGTGTCACTGCATAACCTAGGATCCCCACGTGTGCCTGATGGTACCGTCCACAAAGTCATGATTTGAAAGTAGTGAAGAGCACTTCCATCCTAACTGATGGAGTAGTGAGGTGCATGTGACCCTGGCAGTTCCCTGCCTGCCCAGGAGCTGCCTAGAATTTACTGTAAATGAAGCAGATAGCAGACATTCCATCTCTACAAAGTACACCCTGTGGGGGCCATGAGTCCAGAAGCTGATGCTCCCTTTTGGGTTTAGGTAAGTTAATGGCTGTCATGATAGTGCTAAGAAACAGGGGCGCATGATAGGAACTTAATTATATGGGCAGTGTTTTGGCTATCAGTAGAACAGGAATTTCCAAGAGATGTTGTTTTTGCTCTGCCTAATTACTGGGGAAGGGATGGGGGTGGGTGTTGCTGACGGCCCTAAGACATAGGCCAGCCTAGAACTTTCTTTCTAGGTGGTCACTGGCATTTTTTCCCAGCCATCAGTTCACTCATTATTCATGGAGTGTGCGGTAGGTCCTGTGCTCACAGCAGTGGAGGGGGAGACGTGGTTTCCCATTATGGACTTCATGATGCTCTATCTCTGCAGATGTCATGGTTTTCATTTTTAAAAGTGTCATTTCTATATCACCAGAAGGTCATAAACATAGAGAGAAGTGCTATGACAAGTATAAAACAGGCAACTATTTAGAACATTGGCCTAAATTTAAAATGCTACCCTAAATCTGAAGTACAGACAAGAAATCATTCCTATGGGTCTCTGGCTTCGTGACCCAGAACACACGGTGACAGTATACCTGTCACACCTACAAACCATAAGGTTCACAATATGAATCATTCCAGATAGACCAGCCAAATCCCTTTACCCACCTCCCAAAATGTGTACCTTGTTTGTAGAGGACCAAGCAACAAAAAGAATAAAAAACCATACAACATCCAAAGCAGCAGATACTTGACACATGACTCTTTGGGATAAAAAGGTCCTCCATTACGAGTTAGTAGAAAAAGACTATAATAACTTTATTAGACAGTATAACGGCTTATCGTGAAAAAGAACCCCTGCCCCAACCCTTCCCCACCCCTGGCCTTACACCCACATAACAGCTTGCTTGCAAGTGCTCTTTTGTATTTGCTGCCATAGTTTTGATGAATATTCTTGGCTTCTCAATTTTGGACAATAAGTACTGGATTTCTGCTACGGTAGACAACCCTACTTTCCCTTTCCCAGTCTCTCCTATATAATTAAATAACAGTTTCCTGGTAAATCAACAGTCAAGGTTTATTATGACTTTGTAAATACTGGTCACTACAATGCAAGGAATGTAGAAGAATTAGGCTTCCTTTCTTGATATACTCTTTTTGTTTCTCCTGGGATTAATAATTGTCTCATTCCCACCCCCGCCTTAGATTTTTCTATGTATCTACCTTAAATGTTTCCACACGCTCCATCGGATCTCATAGGAGCCTATCACTGTTTTTCAAATGTACAAAGCTGTCAGCTAATCTTCCATTCCATTTTTTCCCCCAGAACTTCCTCCAAGGACTCTCCGTCCTCTTACTCAGTCTGGCCTGACCGTTCCTGCCACACTGTTGCCCTTGCATGTCCCTTTCTGGTCCCCTGTGTGACAGTCTCATTAGCTGGATTCCACATCTTCCTCCTTCTTCATTTATTTTTTTTATTTTTTATTTTTTTGCGGTACGCGGGCCTCTCACTGTTGTGGCCTCTCCCGTTGCGGAGCACAGGCTCCGGACGCGCAGGCTCAGCAGCCATGGCTCACGGGCCCAGCCGCTCCGTGGCACGTGGGATCCTCCCGGACCGGGGCACGAACCCGTGTCCCCTGAATCGGCAGGTAGACTCTCAACCACTGCGCCACCAGGGAAGCCCCCTCCTTCTTCATTTATTGCTATCTGCTGGAGGTCATTCTCCAAGAGTGACCTAAGAAATGACGCAGGAGGTAAATTTGAGTCCCCACATGTCTGAAATTATCTTTACTTTGACATTTAACTGGTATTTCGCTGGGCTGTGTATTACAGGTCGAAAGTGATTTTCCCTTAGGATTTTAAAGATATTGCTCCAGTCTTCAATATCCAGTTTTGCTATTGAGAAGTCGGCTGTCATTTGTATATGACTTTTTTTTTTTGGTGGGGGGCAGGTGGTGGGAGGGGGCTTGTTTATTTCTGGAACCCTCCTCTTTATCCCTGTGCTCTGAAACTACCCAATGGTCTGTCTCAGTGTGGGTACTTTTTTCATTTATTTTACTGGGCACTCAACAGACCCTACCCATAGAGAAGATTACGTCCTTCAGGTCTGAAAAGTGTTCCTGTTTTGATTCTTGCCTCTTCATTCTCTGGAACTCTGAGGAGGATTTTATATGACCTGGATTTATTCTCTAATGATCTTACCCTTTTTCTCTGATTTTCCACTTTTTGTTCTATCTCTGACAGATATCCGCAACTGTACATTCTAACTCCTCTGATGCTTTTCAAACTTTTGATATCATATTTTTAATTTGGGCTCTTTCAGGTTTTTTTTGGTTATTCCTTTTTAAAAGCATCCTGTTGTTTTATGGATGCAGTATCATCTCTTATCTGAATAAACTGTAATTTGGGGGATATTTTCTGCCAGTTCCCCATACTGTCTGGTTATTTCTTCTCATTGTTTGGTATTCAACTGTCTTTTGTGTTGGAGGCTTTCCCCAAATGTCTGGTGATCCTTGACTGTCAGTTTGTATTTAGGAGTAAAGCCCTAAAATGTTGGCTGGAAGTGTGTGCGCATGCATACAGGGTGGCTACTGACCAGTAGGCTTCATTCAGAGTGACTGGACAGCAAGTCAGCTGCAAAGAAACTGGCCAAGTGACGGTAACCAGGGGCCACTGGGTCTCTCCAGAGAAGTTTCTAATTTCCTATCACTGGGCGGGGGAAGGGGCAATCACCAGGTGGTCAGCTTTCCCAGGTCTGGAAGGGGGTTGGGAATCCCACAGGTTTCCTGTGCTGATTTTTCCTGAATTCCAGTACCTCAGCTGGTGTTTCCAAGTCAAGAGTGCCTCTGATTCAACACATCCTGAGACTGAATCTCCAGGCTGCCACGCCGAGGGAGCAGCTGTAATAGTGGTGGCTAGGGCAGGAAAGGGGACCTGGCAGTTTAACCACCTGTGTAACTCCTATTCTAGCCCTGCGTGTCCCCTCCATCTCTACCTTCTGTGGGGCCTGTTCCCCAGCCTTTGGGGTTCTCTGGGGTGAAGGGCTCAGCTATCACTGGTACTCCTCTCTGCAGTTTCTTTCAGTTCTCTTAAGGCAGTTTACCACACCTCCGTCCATTTCTAACAACCCAAATTTCTTTAGGCCTTTTGTCAACTGATATTTCCTTTTTCAGGTCTCTACACTATGGATTTACAGGCGTTTTCTTTAAGTTCCTTTGCCATCATTTTAATGTATTCTCAAAAGGAAGAGCAGAAAAAGACTTGAGGTCAATAGGCCACGCTTAACTGGAAGTCCACTCAGCTTGTTTTCCTGGAGCCAGTCAGCTGTTTGAGCCTCATTCACAACCAGTAGCCATGAAGCTCCAGAGCCAATGCTGACCCCTCACCAGTCCCTCTGCAAGATGGTCAGCCTCAGTACCTGATCACGGGGACCTGTCGCCACAGCTGCTATTTCTATCATCTTTCCTCAAGTTCTTTGTTTTGTTTTTAAGCTTTTAATTTTGAAATAGTTTAAGAGTCACAAGAAGTTATAAAAACTGTACAAAGAGTTCCCATGTATGCTTCCTCCAATGGTAACTTATATGGCCATAGTACATCATCAAAACCAGGAAACCAACATTGGTACAACACTATTAAACTATAGACCTTATTTGGATTTACCAGTTTTTATGTCTCTAATCTGCAGGGTGTGTGCTTTGTTTCTATGAAATCTTATCACACGTACAGATTTGTATAACAGTCACCATCACCACAGTTATTATACAGAACTGTTCCATTAGCACAAAGATCTCCCTGATGCCACCCCTTTACAGCCACACCCTCCCCACCAATCCTAAGCCCTGGCAACCGCTGATCTCAGTCACAAAAATAGTTTTGTCATTGTGAGGATGTAATATAAGTGGGTCACCGTATGTGACCTTTTGAGATTTACTTTTTCACTCAGCACAATGCCCTTAAGGACCATCCCAGTTGCTGGGCGTATCAAGTTTGTTCCCTTTCTTTGCTATCAGTGGTCCAGAGAATGAATGTATCACAGTTTAGCCATTTAACTGTTGACCATTTGGGTTGTTTCCAGTTTTTGGCAATTACAAATAAACCTGATATGGACAATCACGTACAGGTTTTTGTGTGAACGTGAGTGTTCATATCTCTAGAATAAACACCTGAGAGTTCAGCTGCTGCGTCACATGGTAGGTGTACATTTAACTTCTTAAGAAACTGCCAAACTGTTTTCCAGAGTTGGCTGTACTATTTTACATTCTCATCGGCAATGTATGAGATTTCAGTAATTTTTAAAATCTAGTAACTTCATTAGAAAATGGTTGCTTTCTAATAAAAAAACTATTTTTCAAATACCTCATCTACAATCCTTAAAATAATCTTACAACACCAAGTCTGGATGGTAAGAATATAAGTTCTAATAAAAAGATAAAACTATTCTTAAAACATCATTTAAAATTCTTAAAATAATCTCACGTGGCTGAGTCTAGATGGTAACATGTATAAGGAAATCAACAGAGCAAGCTCCGTCCTCTAGCAGATAAGCAGTTACAAAAAGAAGCTAAGATCTGTGTTTTTTCTTAAGATTATTCTTCGTTCAGCATATTCAAATAATGGGAAAGTATAATTTGATTTCTTGATATAATTCTTGAAATGTTTACATATAACTCCCATCTTAAAATTTCAAAAACAATGAAATAATGAGAACTTCCAAAGTTAATACCAAGCATAAACCACTATCCAAATGATTCAACAGGAAAAAAGTTCAACTAAGACATGAGACTACAATCAGCTTCAGAGAAAATGTAAGAATTTTTAAGCTTGTTAAGTTCAACATACACTTCAATTCTTTATTTTAGGTTTAGCTACAGAAATGTTTCCCCTGGAAATTCTGGCCTCTCTGAACAGTGGAAAATCCATTTCTACACTGGCTGTTGGCCATTAATCTAGTTATTTTAGCTGAAGTACATGTTATTTTTAAACCCAGGAACAAAAAAGCAGTGCGCTGTCATATTCCACAATCCATAAAATTTTTACAGTGGATGTCCTTGTGAATTGGATGGGTCCTACATTTTGGAGGGAGGGCAGCAGCTGGGTCAAAGGTCATGCTGTGTCAAGGCCTGTTAAGACCTGAATTGTTTATAGAGCCTCAAATGTAGAGAGAATCACCAGCAGTAATGAACAAATCCATTTTAAGTTTGGCGCTAGGAATAAAAGGTTTAAGATTCCAAGCACAAAAACAAAATAAAGGGGTGGGATAGGGAGAGTGGGAGGGAGGGAGACGCAAGAGGGAAGACATATGGGAACATATGTATATGTATAACTGATTCACTTTGTTATAAAGCAGAAACTGGCACACCATTGTAAAGCAATTATACCCCAATAAAGATGTTAAAAATAAACATAAAAACAAAACAAAATAAATTATAAAAGGCATTATCGGGCCAAGAAGCACTATTTTGTTACCATCTATAACAAAAGCTTAGTATGTATCCCAACAGTTACTGCTTGGCAAGGAGGATAATGTGGCAAACCACTTTGAACCAGAATGAGTTTCATCTTCATTCAGGGAAGAATATGGACCATCTAGGCTAAAATAAGATGACTGGCAACATCACTGTTGTACCTGTGCTGTGTCTCATAATGAAGAGGGCTGGTCCTATCACAAGAGCTCCGCAGCACTGGAGAATCAGTGCTCAGCTACTTCCAAAACTGCTGAGGAACAGGCCACTCGGACCCTACAGGCACTTTCCACCAGATTTCTAGTTGGTCCATTTATCTCATACATTTCCTCTGCCTCCTGTACCGTTACAGATCATAATTTTAAAACGAATTATACAATCTTACGATGGTTTTTAACTTTCTCACCATTTAGATTTTTCTTTCATTATTGAAAAATTATTACCTTTACCAGTATGAAACTATAGACTATGAAGCATAAATACAATTATGACTAGCTAGCTAGTTAAACTGAGCTGATTTTAAATTCCTAAGAATTAGTTTCTCTTTCCATTTCTTTTTCCAGTTCTCTACAAGACCAAGGACAACTTATTTGATATTTCAGTGCTTAATTTTCTCAGTTGAAAAGTGTGGGTTATATTTACACTGGAATAAACTTTAAAAGTGACTTAAGAATCTCTAATCAGAGTTTTTTTATAACTTGATTCAGGTACTGTATGTCTCTGAAAATTTCGATATTTTATTCTAAATAATCTCATACAAATTAATCTAGCAATGTCACAAATGCTTAAACTAATCAAGGCACATTTTAATTTCAGGTGACAAGAATACCTGTTCATAAGGGCTAACTGAGAATACTTCTAGATAGAAGTCATTTGTAAAAAATCTCACTTCCTCTTGCATGTGTTGTCGGAAGCTGCTGTTCCTAGGCTAACATCATCAGTATGTAATTATGTCCCCTGCCTTTAGGGAAAGTACTGACGAGTAAATTTGGCAAAAAGGCAGATGCCTGTGGGCTAACTGATGGTCAGAAGAGCCATGTTTTTCATACCCATCTTGAAAGGGGAGCAGAAGCCAAGTAAAGGAAAGTTAGACAACTAAGATGTTTTTTGTTTGAAATATTGAGCTAGAGCAAAAATACTCATATTCAAAGATATAAATACACAAAAATGCTTCCTGTCAGTCAAATGTGAACAATGTTTTGGCCCCCTAGTCTGTATGATCTATCTCGGCTACCAGCTAGCAACTTGTATTACGTATCAATTTGTATCATTTATAATTTGTAACATGCCACCCTAGTAGCAATGAACCTGAGGGGTGGGGGAATATTGCATAAAAAATACTTTGGCCTTGAGTCCTCAGGCAAATCGCATCCCTCCGTGCTGAGCCTCAGTCTCCTCCTCTATATGGGAAAACCTCTAATTTCCACCTCATGAGGGGTACGAGAATTCACTGAAATAATAACTAATATTTATGGAGCACCTACTGTGTGTTCTTCAAGGCACCTGACAGTGCACTGAATCAACTGTAGTAATTAACGTTGCAAGACAGAAGACAGAAAATATTAGTCAACTCTTCAGATGGATGAGCATTCCTATTTACACAGAAGTCTCCAGGCACTACCGCTTCCTTTCTGTAACATGAAAACAAACGATCCGGGCTCTCCTGCCTCAAAGCGTCACATCAGGATGAGAGAGACCGTGAACGCAAAAACTTCCAGAAGTCTGCAGTACAAAGGAAACTGGAGGTGTAATTATTATCTGCTTTATTCAGTTCAAAACTCTTTATTCTTTTTTTCCTTTTGAGATACATTTTGACACTCTGCAGCCTACATTTCAGGCTCTGTGCCTAGCACTTCACACGGGTTTGCTCATTAGATCCTAACAAGGCGATGGTTATCCTCCCCATTTTACAGATGAGATGTGAAGCTCTGAGATGTTAAATGTAAAAACCTCGCCGAAGGGCTTCCCTGGTGGCGCAGTGGTTGGGAGTCCGCCTGCCGAGGCAGGGGACACGGGTTTGTGCCCCGGTCCGGGAGGATCCCACATGGCACGGAGTGGCTGGGCCCGTGAGCCATGGCTGCTGAGCCTGCGCGTCCGGAGCCTGTGCTCCGCAACGGGAGAGGCCACAACAGTGAGAGGCCCGCGAACCGCAAAAAAAAAAAAAACAAAACAAAAACCTCGCCGAAGATCCCACAGGCAGTGAGACGCAGAGTCAGGCCTGGGCACTGACTTTGCGCGCACCACTCAGGCCTCCAGACAAGTTCCTTGAGAATTGTGCAATAAAGTGGGATGAAAACGCTTTTATGACAGAGAGCACTATTTTAGGGTGAGAAATTATGGAAGTCTCTACAATATTTTTTCTTTTTGGATGCCTTCTTGTAATCTTACTCCTGATTTTAGATGAATATAATTAATCTTCCAATAGCATCACAATATGGACCAATTCTACATGGGCAAGTATTTCCGATCTTCTTTTCTTTCCCTTAAAAAAAGGAGGGAGTGGGGGAGAAAAAGAAGATTCTCCAACTACCTGCAGTCCTCCCAAGAATTCATAATGGTTAACACTGTCATATTAATTTCCTTTGCTGAAAAGAAATCAAAACGTTACAGAACGACACTGCAAAACCACAAGGTGTTTCGGCCACCCTATCCAAGTCTCATATCCCTTTTTCTTCTCCCCAGAGAACCACTAGTTAAGACTGTAAACTTTCTAACTCATATTTATACACACATATAGTCAGGATTGATAATTTTGCTTTGTACATTTAATAAAATAAACAGTATCATGTAATACATTTTACATCCTTTTTTAAATTCAGTGTTATGCTTCTGAGACCTGTCTACCTTGATATGTATTAACTGGGTTTATTCCGATTTAACTTCTGTATGGTATCCCTTTGTGATGGCTAATTTTATGTGTCTGCTACAGTACCTAGTCAATTGAATACTAATTTCGGTGCGGCCACGTAGGAACTGTCGATGTGGCTAACTACCAGTAGACTTTAAGAGATTACCCTCAGAAATCTGAGTGGGCTTCCTTTAGTCGGCTGAAAGGCTCTAAGAATGAAACTGGGGTTCCCTGAGGAAAAAGACCTTCCGCTCGTAGACTCCAGGCTGCCGGGCTGCCCCACAATTTCACACCTTCCAGGCCGCACAGCAGCATGAGCTGGTTTCTGGACTTCCTCTACCGAGAGACAATTAGGCAGCTTCCAGGTTTTTGCTAACACCAACTGTGTGGCAAGAAGCTGTCGATGTCTCCTTGTGCACGTCGGTGAGAATTCTCCTAGAAACACAACTGCTGGGGCATGGGGTACGTGAAGATTTTTCGGGTTTGTTAGCTACTGCCGGATACTTTCTCTGAAGTGGCTGCGGCAATCTGTGCTCCTACAACCGCTGTGCTATTTTACCACAATCACCAACACCTGGTGTTATACTTTTTTTGCCCAATGGATGAAAAACAGTACTTTTTTTTTTTTTAAGTACAGTAAACCGTTTCCCTTGTCAGCATTAAAAAAGGGACACAGGACTGAACTATCTAAGCAGGGGAAGAGAAACAATGAAAGGTGGTTTTTATCCTCAGCTCTCAAGTCTATCATTGAATAAAGTCATTAGTGACTTTTGTCCTTTTCACCACAGGGTAAGAAGAGGCACCAAAAGCATGGATCATGCCTGCAATCAAGCCAGTCTGGGCTGTGGCCTCCCCTCCCTACCCCCATCTCTGTGCTCCAGGACAATGGCCTCTGGGCTGTGCTCGGAACAGGCCAAACCAATTCCACCGCAGGGATCCTGCACCTGCTCTCCTTCTGCCTGGAGGCCCTTCTCCTGGATACCCGCCCACCTGGGTCTCAGAGACAGCTTCCTCCACCCTCCTCCTCCCGCCCTCTCTCCAGCTGTTTCTTGCTTCTCTTTCATCAAAAGGTTTGTCACTACCTGACAGGATATTACCTGTTTACTCTGTCTCCTTAGTAGAAACTAAGGAAATTAAGTAAATTAAGGCCAAGGACCATTGCACCTCCAGCACCAAGAACAGTAGTACCTGGACTATCTAACGCCCAAGGTATACTCGCAGCAGCAGTTTTTGAATTCTTTTAAAATTACATGAGATGTATGTGCTCGTGGACGAATCAGCTGCATCATGTGCCTTCAGCTCATCTGAACACAGACACAGTAACCCGGTGGGCTCATTAGCCACAGCACGGATTGGTGGAGTGAGGTAATGCACTGTTCGCAGATTCATTAGCTCAACGTAACAGCTCCAACAGAGGCTCATAGAAGCTGCAAGATTCTGCCCTCTACCTACTAAGTCGTAACAGGCTTACAAAATCTCCAAGTGCCACATCCTTCCTTGTGAACTTTGCTTCCCAACCCTATGTTTTTCCAAGTTGACATTTAAATTACTTTTTAAGTATTAGGCGATAACACAGTCCTTAAAAAAATACGTTGCTGGAAACAACCCAAATGTCCATTAACTGGTGAATAGATGAAAAAACTATAATTTTATAGTTTATAAGTTACACCTCAATAAAGCTATTTAAAAAAAAACAGCAACAACAACAATCCAGCAACAACAAAAACCCTGCTCTTCTCGACATCCCAGGCTGCTAAGGGTTCAGGCTCTAAATCCTCAATGCTGAGAAATGCCACAAAGCTGTGGTTTCTAACTAGCCTGCCCACAGAAGACCCAGATGTGCTGAGATGCAGGCCATCCACTGTCCTCTGTGAACACTGGTCCAGGACCAGAGAGAACAATGCTCCTGGTCTGCAGAGCATGTATGCCCATGTAGCTGTTAGCAGCAACTGCCGCTGCTCAATCAGTTAGATCCATTAGTAGAAAAAGATAACCCAGCTATTTTGAGACCAATCTCCTGCTTGGCAGTTATCTTTCCAGCTATGATTGGGGAAGGAGTTTGGCAAAAATGTTTCTCCATTTTCTTTTTCTCTGGCAAAAAATCATTACCGTGTCCCTCTAGAAGGACAGTTTCATAGGAAATCTTCAGCCCACAGAGGGAACCCCACTCCATGAAACTTTCACTATGACTTAAACACTGTTTTGCCTTCCTTCTTCCTTTCCTTTCTTTATTCATAACCAGGCTTTGGTTTGTAGATAATTATTTCTGCAAAAGTGGTCCTTCATTCAGAGGGCAAAGGGCATGCCAGAAATGAAGCCACGAGGTGCCAAGGGTTCCATGGCTCCCCCCACCCAGCAACATGACCTCTGCACCAGAAGCCACTGGGCTAGTGGTCAGTAAAGAACAGGGCCACCTCTTTGGGCTTTGCCTCTCCTAGAACATTCTGAGAGAGTTCTGAGAGCATCTGGTAGATCCCAAGCTCCTTTAAGAACCAACCAAGTGATGAGAACCAGTGTGATCAGAACCAGAAAGGTACGTCTTGCTGCTTCTTAAGATCCGTTACTAGAAGCAATTACATCTCCGGGACCTTTTATTTCATTGGTTAAAGAAACAGATTTCTGTGACAAAACTCCACCTTCCCAACTCATTTAGGCAGCAAGAACTGCTCTGAAGCCAAAGCACAATTAAGCAAAACAAAAAGGTCCCAATATACTGGTGTGAGAAAGAAGTGTGTTCTATAACTGTTCAAACGTTTTGGAAGAAATTATCAAACATGTCAAGAAAATGAGGTCCCAGAGCTATCCCACCCAGTAAACTAGTGTACTAGTTTTCAATTGTTATTTTTAAAGAAAATTGTAGAGGGAGAACCATGTTATAGGTAATCAGTGTTCATGACCATCTGATAACATAACTTGGGGAAAAAAAATGGCCTGAACCCTATTCAACACTTTCAGTGAAAGAAAGTTTCATTTTACTTTAAACACTAGACAAAAGTTTCACATGTGTCTATGAGGGGAATCATTTGAAACCACGTTTCCTTGTAGTTTTTTTTTTTTAATTTACTTTTGGCTGCATTAGGTCTTCGTTGCTGCGCGCGGGCTTTCTCTAGTTGTGGCGAGTGGGGGTTACTCTTCGCTGTGGTGCGCGGGCTTCTCATTGCGGTGGCTTCTCTTGTTGAAGAGCACGAGCTCTAGGCGCATGGGCTTCAGTTGTTGTGGCACACGGGCTCAGCAGTTGTGGCATGAGGGCTCTAGAGTGCAGGCTCAGTAGTTGTGGCACACAGGCTTAGCTGCTCTGCAGCATGTGGGATCTTCCCAGACCGGGGCTCGAACCCGTGTCCCCTGCATTGGCTGGTGGATTCTTAACCACTGCGCCAGCAGGGAAGCCCTTCCTTGTAATTTTAAGTATAGATGATTACACTGGGTCCAAGGTCCAGCAGGTGCTATAACTCCATAGAGCTGCATGTATTTCCTGGCAGCACTAAAAACCCTTTCCAGGCTGAGAGTAGGCAATCCTAGCTTACTAACTGCCAATGCTATCAGACATGGTAGCAATGTCTGGCCCACGCTGGCCTCTATCAGCAAGAGGATTTGGGGACCCTACCGCAGATTTCAAGCAACTTTTGGACCTTGAACTTCAGAGGAAGTAGTACCTGTGAGACTAAAGTAAAAAATCACTTCTGGGGCTTCCCTGGTGGCGCAGTGGTTGAGAGTCCGCCTGCTGATGCAGGGGACACGGGTTCGTGCCCCGGTCCGGGAAGATCCCACATGCCACGGAGTGGCTGGGCCCATGAGCCATGGCCGCTGAGCCTGCGCGTCCGGAGCCTGTGCTCCGCAACAAGAGATGACACAACAGTGAGAGGCCCGCGTACGGTTAAAAAAAAAAAAAATCACTTCTTGAAACTCCAGCTATGATAATATTAGCATTCATTTTTGCTTGGTTCCTACAGGTCCATGTTCTTATTTGAAAGAATGGAAATAATCCTTCCTATAAGCCACAGTGCTAGGACAACTCTTACATAACTTTCGATCAGAATCTGGAAATTTGCTTCTTTCCTGGTATTTTTGCGTGTGTGTGTGTGTGTGTGTGTGTGTGTGTGTGTGTGTGTGAGAGAGAGAGAGAGAGAGAGAGAGAGAGAGAGAGAGAGAGAGAGAGAGAGAGAGAGAGAGAGATCATGGCAAGTATTAGAGAACACGTACTTATATATCACTCCACTAACTTGTAAAGTCCTCACGTTTGGGCCTTTGAAACAACTACACATTTGTTCACTCTTTATTACACACATACAGTGAGCCTAACCTTATGTTGGATGTACAGAACCCAAAGATGAATGAGGTAAGAGTTCCAGCCCTTGAAAATGCATGGTCGGGACTTCCCTGGCAGTCCAGTGGTTAAGACTTCGCCTTCCAGTGCAGGGGATGCAGGTTTGATCCCTGGTCGGGGAACTAAGATCACACATGTCTCACAGCCAAAAAGCCAAAACATAAAACAGAAGCAATATTGTAACAAATTCAATAAAGACTTTAAAAATGGTACACATAAAAAAAAAAAACTTTAAAAAAATAAAAGAAAAGAAAATGCATGGTCTAAGGGAGACAGGTATGATAAAATACCCAGGCAATCTAGATTGACATGGTGAAAATAAGAAATGCAAAACACCTTTAATATAACTTGAAAATCATTTAGAAATATATAACTTTACCACAGATAGATGGCATGTATTAAGGAAACAGTAACTGATTAGTTACTGGGTTTAAAATAGCTGTTGACAGACATACACTTTGAAGGCTACAGGGCGCACTAGACCATTTGGTTAAGTGTTCTTGCCTGCCTGGTTATTATTAATTTTAAAAGGTGTGTCATGGAATAAAAAGCAAGCAATGAATTTATAGGGAAGAATGTCTCATGTGCTCAGTTGCATTTGTTTAGAAAGTCCCCAAGTACTTAACGAGCAACAGGAACTCTACCAGATCAAAGTATAGTTGACTCTTGAACAATATGAGGCGCAGGGGTGCCCATGCTCCCCACAGTTGAACATCTGAGTATAGATGGCCCTCCATATCCACAGATTCAATCAATGCGATGGTGCAATACTGTAGTATTTACTATTGAGAAAAATCCAAGTATAAGCAAACCTGTACAAATTCAAACCCGTGTTGTTCAAGCGTCAGCGGTAAATTGCTGATTTCCTATCGCAAGCGACATTCCTTTTTTTAGTTCACTAGTTCTTTCCAAACACCACTCTTACATAATATCTGGAATAATTCTAATGAACTGCCCTCAATAAGATCCTGTGAGACAGGTCGTTCTGCTTTGCATTAAAATCCCAGCCCTTGGGACTTCCCTGGTGGTGCAGCGGACAAGACTCCATGCTCCCAACGCAGGGGGCCCAGGTTTGATCCCTGGTCAGGGAACCAGATCCCACATGCATGCTGCAACTAAGAGTTAGCATGCCACAACTAAGGAACTGACAAGCCTCAACTAAGGAGCCCGCCTACCGCAGCTAAGACCCGGCGCAACCAAATAAATTAAAAAAAAAAAAAATCCCAGCCCTTGCAATCTGAGAAATATTGTTCAAAAACCCAAAATAATGTAAAAATAGTTCAAGTTTGTTAAATACAGTTCTGATACCAGTAAGGGGAATCAAAACTTCTAAAACTTTTGTTTTGTTTTCATCTACTTCTCTCATATAGCCAACTTTCCAAAGACTTCTTACAAACTGCCTAAGAAACTCTTCTTGACCTTAACCTGTTCATACATCACTCTTTTCCTCCTTTCTTCCAATACTGGGACAAAGCAAACAAAGTCTGAAGAACGGAACTGGTAAAGGCAAGACGCCTCTGGTACTGCTGGAGGTGGGGGGAAGGAGCAAGGACGCAGAATTGATGATCTGGGGCAGGCCAAGGCGGAGGGGAAAGGCTGGCATTGTTGTCCTGTCATAAACTAAACTTTAGAAGAGCACAGGCTGTTTCTTCTCTAGGGTGGTTTCCAGTGGTGACCACAGTGCTTGGTACAGCCTGGGGCACAAGAAGAGAGCTGCAGAAGGAATAAATGTAGGTGGGAAGCTTAGTTAGTGCATCCCTAACAGATGCTCAGAACACGGTAGCTGTGATTGTTAGTGCCATCTCAGTTTCACTGGCCATGGAGCAGGTGAGGATTTAGTTACAACTGTGAGAGAAGCATACATCCGTACTTATTCAACAAATATTTCTGAGTTCTTACTGTGCCATCAGCACAATGAGAGATTTCAAAAAATCCTCAAGGAGTGTACAGCTCGTCGATTGAGAGACAAATTTGTGCCAATAATATTAATACTATTCTTTTACCTGCCTATGTGTCAGTCACTCTACTAGACGCTGAGGATAAGCAGTAAACAAAACACATGAAAATCAATGCACGTAGGGTGGTATGATCCAGCAAACACAAGCTACTACTGCTCACAGCCAACACACTGTTCTAAGAGCTTTCGTTCATTATTATGTTTAATCTTCACAACAACCATATGAGGTGGGTACTATCCTCACCCTTGTTCACAGATGTTAAAATTGAAGGCAAGGTCAAATGGAGGAATATGGCATTATCAAGTACATACCAGAATCTGGGGTAACACAAAGGATGGACTGGTTTGCTGAAGAAGTCATCTGTCTCAGGGGCACAACAGTTGGACTGTCATGTAAGAACAGCGTTTTGCATGTTTAAAGTGTTTACACGCTTAGAAATATATTGTACCATCAGACATAGTTACGGCCGGCACCTCAAGCTGCTCCAAGTGTAAGATGAAGCCCGTAAAAAATACACCATTTGGTCAATTGAAACCATTAAAAAAGTTTTTTTTTAATTGCAGCACTTAAATATAAGGAATTATCATTGCGATTTTCCTGATTCTCTTCTGTCATGTGAGTTTTTGCATCCAGAAATGGATTGGTCTGTTAGCTTAGGTCTCAGGCATCCGAATCCGAGAGGTGACCAGGGTTGTCTCTGGTCCTCCTCTCCCCTCCCTTCCCCCAGCCCCCCCGGACTGGAGCTTCTCTTCTCCTAACTCAGGAGGGGGCTGCTCCATCCGGAAGGTCAAAGGGAAGCACTTAGGGTGGCTAGTAGCTGGACTTGTCATCTGAGATCTGTCCTGACCCACACCCAGGTCTTTTTCATGTTTATTATAGGCAATATGTTCTTATCATCTGAACTTTTATCCCTTCTTACTTTGGCAGGTTGTTAATACCAATTTTGTACCTTTTCTGGTCCGTCTTACTGCTTTCGTACAGTTCAAGGATACAGCTGCACCTCGAAGTGGATCAGCTGCTTGCAACATCAGGAGTAAGACTTTGAAAAGATAGTTGTAAGAACTAGAATTTGGTTCTCAGTTTTGTTGAATTTTTCTTCTGTTGCACTCATAGTCTCAGGTTAGTAAAAGTTAAAAATGTACCCGCATAAGTAAAAATTAAGAGAAAATGGTAAGATTTTAAATTAGGTTTACCCTCAGAAGGTTAATTTGCGAAACAGAGGTAGAAAGTGGCACATTTTACCTTAGTTTTTAAGACTTTTTATCCATTAAAATGGAATAGATTTATCAATTTCTAGGGTTTTTTTTTTAGCTTAAGTATTATAAAAGTAACCCGCTCACATAAAATGTAAACACCCCAGAAGGTAGACTGTAAGTAAGAAGTAAAAGCCCCCTGCCCTCGAGCTAACTACAGCTAGCCGTTAATATTTTTATTGGAGGAATTGCTACTGTTTAGGGACTTTTAACCCCCAAATTACCATATAAATAAACCAGTTTAAGCAACAAACCCAGAAGTATCTTCACCCACTGGCTGTTCTCTCTCAGAACACAGCTCTAGAAGGCCCTGAGCAATCCCTTACATCTCCGAGGGGTGCTTATTTATTTTGCTTCCTAGATTGGGAACGCATTCTGGTAATATTTTTCATTTATTTTGGAACGAGAGAGAAACCAGTAACATTTCATCTCATTTCCACAACTCTTACCTTTAACCATAAAGATCTGAGTTACAACCAGAACACAGTCCTTAAAATAATGATAAACCAGAAAGACCGACTCAAGGTCTGGAAAACATAAAGAGAAGTATAAAATCAAGGCTGAGGAAAGTGAGAACAGAAACATACAGGCCTCAGGGGCCACAGAGCTGTAATTACTCTGGACACATCTACAAGTACAAAGTTTATAAGGGAAATTATACCCGGTAGTGCTAGACATGAAATCTAGGGTGTTCTCCCAGCCAATGTCCACAAGCTACTCTATGTTATAGGTATACATGTTCTACTACTTTTTTTTTAAACCCTCTAAAGGTTATTAAAAAAAAAAAAAGAAAAAAAGGAAGCAGTTTTAAAAGACCTACTTAATTGGTTGAGGTTCAGGAAAGGTACATTCTCACAGGATCAGATTACAGCATAAATTGGGGCAAGTTTTCTGGAGGGCATTTTGCGATGTATCACAAATATGCTCTACAATGTTTACTACCCTTTGACCCACAACTCCTGCTGGGGATTTAGCTTAAGGAAAAGATCCCAGATTTGTGCAAAGCTTTACCTGCAATGATGTTCAGTGCAGTACTTTAATAGCAAAGTATTGGCAACCATCTTACATCCAAGAAAAGGGGAGTGGATCAATAAATTCTGATGAAGAATGGAGAGTCATCAAAGTGATGAAGCACACAATACTGACTGACATGGAAAGATGTACTGAAAGATACTGCAAAGAGTGACAGTAAGAGTTAACAGTGTGGGATTCTAGGTGACTTTTACTTTTGGTGTAAATATTCATAGAAATTTTGGAAATTCTCTGGTATCAGAGAAAAATATAGTTTTAAACAGCCTCTGAGGTTAAAACCAACACACACATGTAAATTAATAAAACATGAATGACTGTGGGAAATGCTGAGAAGTATAATCTGGGGGACTTGTTCACAAACATGTACAATCTAAGTGGGGAGAAGACCCAAATTAAAAATAACAGGGACTTCCCTGGTGGTCCAGTGGCTGGGACTCTGCGCTCCCAGTGCAGGGGGTCCAGGTTCGATCCCTGGTCGGGCAACTAGATCCCGCATGCATGGGGGATCTACTAACTACAGTGGAGTTAGATCTACTAACTACAACTACTACAGTGATATGGATGAATCCAACAGACACATTGGGCGAAAGAAGGCAGACAAAATAAGCCAAACTAATTAGCGCTGCTATCAGTCAGGAGAGCAGTTATCTTGGAGGGGACACAGTGACTGGCAGGGGCCATGAGAGGGACTCTGGGGGCTGGTCGTGGTCTACTTCTTGATCTGGGTGCTGGTTACACACGTGGGTTCAGTTTGTGACAATTTAGTGAGCTCTATACACCTAAGCAAACCTTTCAGTGGGCATATTAAAGTTCAATAAAAAGTTTTAGAAATAAGAATGGATAAACAACAAGGTCCTGCTGTATAGCACAGGGAACTATTAAACCAGAATGGAAAAGGATTTTTAAAAGAATGTACATATATGTATAACTGAATCACTGTGCTGCTGTACAGCAGAAATTAACACAGCATTGTAAATCAACTATACTTCAATAAAAATAGAAGTTTTAGAAATAAAAATATATACACTTGCAAATGTTAACAGATAAGTTAAATGAATATTTGTGTTGCTTTTATAATGATTTTTACTTTTGAAGTGCAGAATAAATACCTGTGTGGAATGTTGAGGGGAAAAAAATCCAACTGGTTGCAATTGCACAGACATTAGGTTTCCCCTGCAGGTCTGCCTGCAGCTCATTACGATAAAAGTGCAAGGCAAGAATTAATGCCTAATCCTGGAATAATGTCACAAGTGTAAACTCAAAAGCAACCTGAAACTTGGTGTCACAAGTCCAAGTGGCCCCAGCCTTCATTAAAAAGGACGTTGCTCTGTCTGCTTAGCAATGTTATTGTAGTTCTGAAACCTCTTTCCAATCAAGAAAAATGTTATGACAAGAAAGGACATTCAGTGTTTGGCTTTGTGTTTTCATTTTACCATACAAAAAGCTACAATACTGGGCTGTGCTTTCTGCCGCTACCTGGCAACGCTTTCTGCCGCTACCTGGCACCTGATTCTTACAATCCCCTTTTTTTAGTCATCATGGAGCCAAGAGCAAGTTGTCTGGTCTTCTGCAAGTCCCATTTTACCTTCAGCATACCTGAAGAAAGTAGTGCTATGGCGGGAACACATGAAGATGTCAAGTAGCCTACACAACAACAACAAACAAACAGCAACTGAAAGCTTCAAAAGCTAGACCTATATGCCACAGTCCACACTGGAAGCCAACCAGGCAGGCAGGGACTTTCACTTACATGTCCCCACTTAAACCCAAGTCGAGAAAATAAACCACCCTTACACAAACAAAACCTAGCACATAGGCCTAGACTGCTCGCTTTGCCCAGTGAAAGAACAAAAGTACCTCATTTTCTTATTTAAAGAAAGGTTTGTTCAAAACATGTCAATGATGATGAGTTAACGATGACAAACTTCTGCGTGACATCTTAGATGACTGAAGTATGAAAATGTATTTGGTTTGTGCATTTGTTGGCCACTACAAGCTAAATTTCTATACAAAAAAGGAGAGGGATGGAGGCTGGCAGGGGAACTGGCATGTGGGCACTGGTCTCTCACAGACTTTGAGCCTCACTTTCTCAATGGTAAACAAGATCCATGTCCACCTAGACGGCTGATGTACACTTCGAATGAAACAGTGTCAAGGGAGGGAGAGGGGAGACTGGCACAGGACAGGTGCTAACGAAATTAATTAAATGTTCATTTATTCAACAAATATGTACACCTACTAGGTGCCAGGAATTGTTCTAATTGCTCAGAACACAACCAAACAAAGCTTCTTTCCTTTGGGAGCTCACATTCTAGTTGGAGTAGGAATAAACATACATGATAAGTAAATATATATTACATGCTAAGGTCATAAGCACTGTGGGGAGTGGGGGAAGGTAAAGTAGGCTTAGGTGGGACTGGGAGATGGATGGCGTCATCTGGGATTTTAAAGCTGTTTCAGTGGGACTCTGAGAAGGTGGCATTTAAACAAAGACCTCTGTGTCCCCTTCCCCATCACTGCTGCTTCAGCAAGATTAATGTAGGGGTGACATCCCTGGATGACATCACATCCAGCCCTCCTCAACTTCCTAAGACCAAGAGTTCTAACTTCTAGGAAGGTTGTGGTTACTTTTTTGCGTGTGTGTGGTTACTTATAATTAAGGGTTTTTTTTGAACTTTACTTCTTCCTTGTACCACTAAAGCATGTACTCATTAGAAAACTATGCAAAATCACAAGCAAGCTGCTGTGGGAAAATTATGGGCATAGTATAGGCTGAAGAGTGGGGAGGGAGAGGAATCTTTGGCTTAATTCTAATTAGCAACAGTGACACTACCTGACATTTTGGGACTTACTACCATGCCATTTGTTTGTGACGCCATAAAATACACATCTTCCTGGGATTTAGCATGGCTCTCCAGTAATCATTTGTCTAAGTATACATTTTAGAAAACTCAGCAAATGTTTAAATAAATATTTAAAGGTATTTGATACTGCATACAGAGGATCACACCACTTTATAATTCCTCCTTTTCTCTAAAGAATTTATTCCTTTTTTTCAAAGTTAGAAAAATTTGAGTATTAAAAAAAAATCTAAAACCCATGTAAGTCATAAAATCTCATTTGCAGGTGGCTTTTGTAAACACACCTGGTTAGGTTGTGTTTCTATTAGTAAAACATTCTAGTTTGCCAGGTAACATAAAGGAGATCTCTTTTCTAGGTTCATCAACACTGCAGGGAGATTTTTACCATATTAAACTTAAATTGTTTTCAGCTTTCGTCTTTGTGGGGTGGGGGAGGGGAAGAACCCAAAGAGGAGGTGGTGAAAGGATGGTGGGCTTTCAATCAGACCTGTGAACGTAAAATTTCACTGTGCATTTCCATCATAGTCAAAGCGTGAGCTAGCAGCATCCATTTCATAGATTACATATAAACTTGTTATCTGGAGCTGTAAATTATTATCCCACCATCCCAACCTAAACATGACCCCAAACATTAACTAGGATATGGTGATTAAAGTCAGTCAATAAACATCTGTGAGCTTTTTGTATCTTTTAAGACACCTGGGAGTAGAAAGCAATAAGGTACTGCTCCCTAATCTTCAGTGTATTACAGCCTTTCAAAATATGAAAATGATTTACAATGCTTTATGTCTATAAATACGCATAACCAAAACTATAAAATCCACACTTTTTCCCTCCTGCCTCAGTTCTTTGAGTAATGCGACATTGGCATTTGTGGCACTGTAATTCACTTGAGTACAGTCCCTCCACTGAGTCACCACTAAAAGTGAAAGTCAGGAAGAATTGGGAGAAAAAGCAGAGAAGAGTGACTTCAGGATTGCATGCCAGAGTTGGTATCTCAGGTTGGAAAGATATATGTGTCTATGTTTTGGAGGTAGGAGGAGCACAACTCCACTCAAATTTGCAATGATCTGCATTCCTCACAAAAGTACAGTTTTACCGTCCTTAACTGGACAGTCATCAGAGTAGCCACTACTCCCAAGTCCAAGAGTAAAAATGTTATATTTACACACTTTATCAACATGCCCCACTTCCTACCCCAACATCTTCAGGATCATTTAAATATTAAGCAATCTCAACCCAAAGGTAAAACTTTAACATTCAAATTTCTGGGATTTCTAAAAAACTGCCCTCTATTAAGGAAACATGAACAAGGAACGGATTTTGGTCACATTTACTTACTGAGCCCCAAAATACCATGACAACTGTACCTACTGTATCTACCTATGCAGTATAATCTACATATGACAGTATTTGTGTATCCAGATGAAAGGAACCAATCTTTTAAACTTCGAAGGATTACGAAACTATTTTCATGCTTTTATTCTTAGCCAACAAAAGTCAATAAACTCTGATTTCAGGAATTCACTCAGACCTTGCAAAACTAGAAACTAAATTTTAGGGTTAAAAAAAAACAAAACTATAAAAATGACCCAACTGTGGGTCTTAAAAATGGCTACAAATGAATTTAGAGAACTTGAGTTCCATGAGCCTAAGCCGAATTAAAACAAAAGTTGTTTTGTATTCTATTAATATCAGATGATTAAACACGTATCTTATTTCAACTGGAATTCATTTATAAGTACTTAAACTTACTAAACTGGCCACTAATCCTAAAACTGTTCGTTTCTGGAAACATTCGCTCGTAATAAGTGAAGGTTAAGAGAATGACCATCGACGCATTCCTTGAGGTTAGGTCTATTTTATTCAAACCTCGGGCGTTCTTTGACTCCCATAACCTCACAAAATAATCGACGTCTAAAAAGCCAAGCTGAACTTAAAGCTCTGTGAGGCAGGGTCTCAGAGGGAGCGCCCCCCGGGGGCCCCCGCGCCGAGCTCAGCTCACCTGGCGCTTGTTAATTACCTGGGAGTTTCCCCCCTACATTCTCAGAGGAAACTCGAGCTTGGCTCTTTGCTCTCCGAGAGCTTAATCGCCGCAGCCACGCCGGCGCAGTCACCGACCTCAAGGAGAAGCTGGGGAGGAGGACGCGCCCCAGGGGCGACACAAGACGCCCCTGCCCCCAACTCTCCCCACAGACGTTTGCTTGTGAAATGTGTAATCTGTTGGGCGTCTCCAGCGCTGGGAGGGGAGAGGAGGGGGAGGGGAGAAGGGGAGAGGATGGGGGAGGGAAGGACATTCCCGCGTAAAGTCCCCTCCTCACCCCGAAGGTGAAAAATCCCGACCGTCTCCCCCGGCGAGGGCTGAGGGCCGCCGGCGGGGCCTCCCCACTTCCCCGGCCTCGAACCCCCGTGCCTCCACTGTCCCCGGGACTCCCGCCCTCGAACCCCGAACCCCGGCACTCCCAGGGTCCTGGGCCGCCCCGGGCCAGCTTACCCGGTAGGTGCTCTCCGTGAGCCGGTTCACCTCCTCCGGCCCCCGCGACATGGCTGCAGCCGCCGGGCTGGAGAGCGCGGGAGAACGCGGCCGGGCCTCGTGGCCGCCCGACCCTGGGCGGCGGGAGCGCCGGGGCGCGGCTGAGGGGCCCTCGAGGGTCAGCCGCCTCCACAGCCGTCGGCCGGGGAGTGCAGGCGCGCGCCTCGGCGTCCGAAACGTCAAAACTTGCAGCGCTACCACCACTGCCGCAGCCGCCCTGGAGGAGCTGAGGAGAAGCGACCCAACCCTTCTGGAGCCAGCAGGGCTGGCCAAGCGGCCCAACCTGAGGCGTGCGGGGTGGGCGGGGCGGCCGCGAGGCGGGGCGGCCCGAGTGGGCGGGACTACCCCACCTGAGGCGGCAGGAGCAGTGGGAAGGAGGCGGGCCGAGCGGGCGGCCCGTGGTGGGCGGGTCAGTGAGGCCCGTGTGGGCGGGGCAGAGGCGCGCTGAGCCAAGTGAGCCGAGCAACCCTTCTTGAGGCGGTGGGTGGGCGGAGTGTAGCGGCCCCCATGTGGGCGGGGCGAAGGTGAGCTGGGTCAACCGTCCCCACCTGAGGCGCACTGGGCCGCTGGGGCGCTGGGGCCCGGACCCCGCGAGGCTGTTCTGCTTGGAGTCCATACCGAAGTCCGTCAGGCCTTTGTGGTCCTAGAGCCCTGTAGTGCCCCTCTCAGTGCGGGCGACGAATGCCCTGACACCCACGCTCTCCGCGGGCGCTACCCCCAGCTGCCTTTTGGGGACTCGGAAAGAGGGTCCCACGTCCCCCAGTTGTATTGATTTCCCTGCTTGACCCCTTCCTGCGCACCCGTGTCCCTGACCTCAAAGATCTGCGGGACTCCAGGACATAGGCTCTCATAGGTGGAGGAAAGGGGCTGCCACTTACAGCCCTTTTTGGAAGCTCCTGATATATGAAAAAATTAATAAATGCCACGATCTGGTTACAGAAATAGCAGTACGTTTTAAAACTTTGCTCTAAGAAGGACCTTTAATTCAATGCGATGTAACCGTGCTATTCACAAGATCGTGCTATTCACAAGATCGTGCTATTCACAAGATCGAGATTTAGAAGACCGTGGTGAGTGCAGGTGTTGTGGAGTAACTCCCCATTCTGTCTCCATCCCAGCCCCAGCCCAGACCCTGAGGATCCAGAAAAGTTTCCCGTTTTCCGAGCGGGAAACACGGCTTCGTATCTGAGACACTCACCCAACAGGGCAGGAGATCTTAGGCTGGATTTTAAAAACTTCTGTCTGGGTGCAATTTTATCTTTTATGGGCTTGTTAGGTCATGAGGCTTCTAAACTCCTCCTGTTATAAAATTCACTGGGAAATGTACACAAAGAAAGCACTGTGTGACCTAGGTGGGAACACCAGAGCATGAGATGCAGCTGGACTTAGAACCAACAACTTGGACTCTGGGACAATGTTATCAGGTTTTGCAAGCTATAAAGCATATCATGCTTGGGAACCAAAAGGTTACGTGTCCTTGGCTGTTGGGGGAAATAACACAACAGCCCTAGGCTTCAGGCAGTGGAAGCAGCTGCCTCTTTCCTAACAGATTTCTAGCATTTGACTCATAAGATTTGCCAGGTGGGTTTTATTTGCCATATTGAGTGAACTGATGACCTTATCATTATCACCGTTACCTACTGGGCTCTTCAAGGATGTCTGTCGGTTTTTATTTAAACTTGAAAATCGCTGCCTTAACTTTGCAGGTCAGGTTGGTTACCTTTCGTTTTAGAACCTCCTTCTGTGCCTTCTGATGAATGGGGTCATTTCACCCTTTGCCGCAAGGCAGTCAGCCGAGGAGCCGGAAAGAGAGCAGAGGCTGAACCTTTAACACCCCACAGCTCAGCATTGTGGTTTGGGGCAATTAATAAACCGCCATAAAACCAGCACATACCTCAGATGGCCCAGTTTGATTGCCAAGGTTGGAATTTGATTGAAGGACCAGGTTCACAGTTGTATGCAAATCTTCAAACAGATATTTAACTGTCATATTGAACTCTCCTTTGTGGAAATAATTTCCTGGTTAGGACCGTCCTGCTCCTTTAGAAGTCTTAGGGGATGGTCAGCTCTTGGTCTCTACCGACATCAGGACTAGGGCCACTCAGTCCCAAATAACAGGAGAGTATTGATTATCTGCTCTGTGCCAGGGGCTCTCCTGGGGGGCAGGAGGAGTGCAGAGCGTACTGGCCTTGACCCAAGCCTTTCATACATGTGCAGGAGGTAGAATTTAAGGAGGACTGCAATGAAAGCTGTAGTAGAGGTACAGTCAAATGTGCTATAGGTTTAAAAAGATGGGAGCACTCTCCAAAGGCCATTTGTATTAGGCTCTTCAGGTGTGCGGTTTCATGCAAACTTGAAAACCCTCAGTCTTAGTTGTTCTGAGATTTCATGATGCTCAGCGTGAAGTAAAGTGAATCAATAGAAAGGAATGACTCAGGAGAAGGTGAGAGGCAGATTCTGCCTGCTGAGAAAGCACTGCAGCTGCTCTCCAACTGCCCGGAACCCCGGCCCAAAGGGCTGACCTGGCCTCAGAGGAGATCAGCTCCACACCTTCAGGGGCAGGCAACCAAGCTTTCCTCTCTTAGCTCCTGCTTGCGTTTAAATAACCAAAAATCCTGTTTATGTTAACAAAAGTTGTAAGATGCAATTGCCGGTGACAACATCAATAAGATTTTGAAAGCCCCACTCCAAACTGTCTCTTGTTTTGAGGTTTATGCCTTTTTTTTTTTGGCCGTGTCGTGCAGCTTGTAGGATCTTAGTTCCCCGACTGGTGCCCCCTGCATTGGGAGCACAGTCTTAAATTAACCACTGGACCACCAAGGAAGTCCAAGGTTTATGCCTTCTTCTGAACTTACTGTGGGGCCTGCCAATGGGCTCTCTGCCTTGATGGGTGCCCTGGGATGTCCACAAGAATTCCACTATGTTTTGTGACCAAAGGGGTCCAAGCCGATAATAGTAATTTGGGGCAAATTACCATTTAAAGACCCAGAGATTAGATGTGGCTTTAAGTGTTCTTATTCTGAAAAAGCAAATGTAAATTGAAAACTCACTTGCCTTTCTGTAACTTCCTTCCAATCCAAGCAACACTAACTTCTCCAGCATACCAAATTTATTTCTGCTGTAGAGTTGTTTTTTTTTTTCCCCCTAAGTTCCCCAACCAGGGATTGAGCCATGCCCTCGGCAATGAAAGCACAGAGTCCTAACCACTGGACTGCCAGGGAATTTCCCTGCTGTAGAGTTTTTCACTAGCTGTTCCCTCTGCCTAGAATGTTCTCCCCACTACAGTATTTCCCTGTAATGTGGATTTCAGCCTACAGGGACCTTCCTTCACCTGAAGTATTGATAGTATTTCAGGCCATCTCTCACACGGCATTCTATTTTAATTCTAATACTGCTTATCGCTAGCTGTGGTGGGCTGAATAAAGATTCCCCAGGATGTTCAAGTCCTAACCCTCGGAACCTGTGAATGTTACTTTATATGACAAAAGGGACTTTGAAAATGTGAACAAGATAAGGATCTGGAGAGGAGGGGATTGTTTTGGATTACCTGGATGGGCCAGTTATAATCACAAAGGTCCTTATTAGAGGAACACAGGAGAAGTCGGAGGAGGAGGCAATGTGATGGCAGAGACTGGAGTGATGTGCTTAGAAGATGGATGATGAGGCCACAAGCCAAGGAATACAGGGGACCACTAGAAGCTGGAAAAGGCAAGTATGTGGATTCTCCCCTCAGAGCCTCCAGAAGGAACTAGCCCTGCTGACATCTTGGTTTCAGCCCTGTAAGACTCTTTTCAGACATCTGCCCCAGAGCCACATGAGAATGAATGTGTGTAGTTTGAAGCCACTAAATTTGCAGTAATTTGTTACAGTGGCCAGGCGAAACGAAGACACTACTAATCTTTTTCTTGTTCATCTTTTTGTTGATCATGTCCTCCCACCCACTACCCACCTTAAGAATACAAGTGTCACAAGGGCAAGGATGATATTTGCCTTGTTCACTGCAGGCTGCTCAGTCCCTGGCACATAGTAGGTGCTCAAGAACTGTTAGGAGGATAAACTTATGAGGTAGTCAAGATGCTCTTCATTTCATAAGAAACAACTACAGCGGGGGGTTGCTTTCTTCAGTTTTCAAAAAACAATAGGATAAACCACTGCAAAACAGATTGTGGGTCGGAAGTCTAGAATGGAATATACAGATTCTATTCAACAACTATCAAAAGGTAACAAAGCATTGGCATGAACAGAATTTGATAAAAAGCTGTGAATTTTCTAGCACAGTAAATTGCAGAGTAAACACCCAGTCACTGTTATATATTTATACACTAAAGATGTTAGTGCTCAAAAAAGGTACATACTTATCAAATTCATAAAAACACTAAATGAGGGACTTCCCTGGTGGTGCAGTGGTTTGGAGTCCGCCTGCAGACGTAGGGGACACGGGCTCGAGCCCTGGTCCAGGAGGATCCCACATGCCACGGGGCAACTGGGCCCGTGAGCCACAACTACTGAGCCCACGAGCTGCAACTACTGAAGCTTGAGTGCCTAGAGCCCGTGCTCCGCAACAAGAGAAGCTACTGCAATGAGAAGCCTGCACACCACAATGAAGAGTAGCCCCTGATCCCCACAACTGAAGAAAGCCCTTGCATAGCAACAAAGACCCAACGCAGCCAAAAATAGAGAAAGAAAGAAAGAAAGGAACGAAAGAAGGAAGGAAGGAAGGAAGGAAGGAAGAAAGTTAAAAAAAAAAAACCCAAAAAACACTAAATGATGTATCTAAAGCATAGGGTTGTATTCAACTCTGGTATAAGCCCTTCTAGGAATAAGAGTTAAATGCAACATGTATTAATTTACCATAAATGCTATATGATCATGAAGTTTCAACAGACTCCATAAGATATATATGAAAACCCATTTTGTCACTTCAGTGATATTCGAAACATTTCTGCTTTTCAACTTTATTCTGTTTAGAAAGCTCAAATCTTAATCCATCCTCTCTGTTGCTCAAGAATTATTAACAAGTATCCTGAAAATGTTATTTTGTTTATTTCTAGAAGTGATATTTTATCCAGCAACACTTCAATAGTTGTTGTGTTTTGTGCCAATGAACACTTAAGTTTGTCATGATGAAATCAGAGCTGGAGGTGCTGAAAGGGCTCTCACTACTGACTGGTAGTTTAGCTGGGTGTAGAAATCATACCCCTCTTTTACGTTTTTCACATCTTTATCGTTCTGTGCTGCATTCCAGATAATTTCTTCAGAATCATCTTTTAAATCACTCATTCTTTATTTGGCTGTGTTAAATTCCTATTTAACCTGTCCTTTGAGTTTTAAAGTTCAAGATTTGGACTTCCCTGGTAGTCCAGTGGCTAAGGCTCTGTGCTCCCAATGCAGGGAGGCCCAGGTTCAATCCCTGGTCAGGCAACTAGATCCCACATGCCACAACTAAGAGTTCGCACGCAGCAACTAAAACAAAAAAAAAGAAGAAGATCCTGCAAGCCATAATGAAGATCCCGTGTGCTGCGGCTAAGACCTGAAGCAGCCAAATAAATAAATAAATAAATAATAAATATTAAAAAAAAGCACAAGATGGTTTTTCATTTCTCTACATTCTATTATATTCCTTTTCAACTATCAGTTTATTTTTTTAGAAAACAGCTTTATTGAGATACAATTCACATATAACATACCCATTAAAGTGTACAATTCAGTGGTTGGTAGTTTATTCATAAAGTTGTGCAACCATTACTGCCATCAATTTTAGAACATTTTCATCACCTTGAAAAGAAATCCTGTACCTATTAGCAGTTTCTCCCCATTTCTCCCCAATCCTCTCCCCCAGTCCTACACAACCACTACATCTGCTTTCTGTCTCAGTAAATTTGCCTATTATGAACATTTCATATAAATGGAATCATACCATATATGGTTGTTACAATTGGTTTCTTTCACTTAGTACAGAGTTTTCAAGGTTCATCCTTGTTGTAGCATCTAACACTACATCATTCCTTTTGATTGCCAAATAATATTCCATTGTATGGATAAACCACATTTGTTTATGCATTCATCCATTGATGGACATTCAGGTTGTTTCCACTTTTGGCTATTGTGAATAATACTGCTGTGACCATTTGTGTATACGTTTTTGTGTGGATGTATATTTTCACTTCTTTTATGTACATGCATGGGAGTAGATTTGCTGGGTCATAAGGTCATTGTGTGCTTAACATTTTTAAGAATCACCAAACTGTTTTTCAAAGTGGCTGCATCATTTTACATTTCCACCAGCAATGTATGAGCGTTCCACATCTTTGCCAACACTTGTTATTGTCTTTCTTTTTGATTATAGCCATCCTACAGGGTTTGAATTGTGGTTTTCATTTGCATTTCCCTAGTGGCTAATGATGTTGAGCATTTTTCATGTACTTCTTGTATATCATCTTTGGAGAAATGTCTTTTCAGATCCTTGGCCCTTTTTTAAAGTGTTATTTTATCTTCTTATTGAGTCATCAGAGTTCTTTATTTATTCTGGATACAAGTCCCTTATCAAATACATAGATTCACAAATATTTTCTCCTTTTCTATGGGTTGTCCTTTGAAGCACAAAAACATTTCAAGTCCTATTTATCTATTTTTTTCCTTTTGTTGCTTTTGATTTTGGTGTCATATCTAAAAAAACCATTGCCTAACCCAAGGTCACAAAGATTTACCCCTATATTTTCTTCTAATAGTTTTAGGTCTATGATTCATTTTGAGTTAATTTTGGGGTGTAGTATAAGAAGAGGTCTAATTTCATCCTTTAGCCTGTGGATATCCAGTTGTTCTAGCACCATTTGTTGAAAAGATGATTCTTTTCCCCATTGAATTGTCTTGGCACTCTTATAAAAAGCCACTTGAGGGCTTCCCTAGTGACGTAGTGGTTGAGAGTCCGCCTGCCGATGCAGGGGACACGGGTTCGTGCCCCGGTCTGGGAAGATCCCACATGCCACGGAGTGGCTGGGCCCGTGAGCTATGGCCGCTGAGCCTGCGCGTCCGGAGCCTGTGCTCCACAACGGGAGAGGCCACAACGGTGAGAGGCCCACGTACCGCAAAAAAAAAAAAAAAAAAAAAAAAGCCACTTGACCGTAAATGTAAGGGTTTATTTCTTGACTTTCAATTCTGCTCAATTGATCTATACATCTGTCCTACCACGGCACTGCCATACTGTCTTCATTACTGTAGCTTTGTAGTAAGTTTTGAAATTGGGAAGTGTGAGTCCTCCAACTTTGTCTTTTTGTTTGTTTGTTTTTTGTCTTTTTCAAGATTGTTTTGGCTACCCTGGGTGCCTTGTACTTCCAAATCAGTTTTAGGATTTGCTTGTTAGTTTATGCAGGAAAAGCATCAGGAATTTTGATAAGGATTTTATTAAATCTGTAGATCAGTTTGGGAAGTATTATTATCTTAACCATATTATACCTTCCGATCTATGAACACAGAATGTCCTTCCTTTTATTTAGGTCTTCCTTCATTTCTTTAAACAACGTTTTATAGTTTTCAGAGTACAACTTTTATACTTTTGCTCAATTTATTCCTAAGTATTTTATCTTTTGGATGCTATTATAAGTGAAATTGTTTTCTTATTTTCATTTTCAGACTGTTCACTGCAAGTGTACAGAAATATAATTGATTCTTGTAACCTGCAATATTGCTGAACTTGTTCATTAGTTCTAGTAGTTAGACTGAGGAAATTCCCTTCTATTCCCAGTTTATGGAGAGTTATTATCATGAAAGAGTGTTGGATTTTGTCAAATGCTTTTTCTTTGTCTATTGAGATGATCATGTGTTTTTTGACCTTTATTCTGTGGATTTGGTGTATTACAATGACTGATTTTTATGTGTTGAATCCACCCTGCATTCCTGGGATAAATTCCACTTAGTCATGGTATATAATACTTTTATCGTTGCTGGATTCAGTTTGCTAGTATTTTGTTGATGACTCGTGTCTATATTCATAGGGGATATTGGTGTATTGTTTTCTTGTGATGGCTTTGAATGGTTTTTATATTAGGGTAATACGAGCTCTATAGAAGGAGTTGGGAAGTGTTCCCTCATCTTCTATTTTTTGGAAGAGTTTACGAAGAACTGGTATTTATTTTTCTTTAAACGTTTAGTAGAATTCATCAGTCAAACCATCTAGGTCTGAACTTTGCTTTGTGAGAAATTTCAAAATTACTAATCCAATCTCTTGCTATAGATCTTTCAGTTTATTTTTTAGAGTGTTATTTCCTCAGGTTTCTATTCCTTCATGTCTTTCATCATTTACGATATTACTTTATAGTCTCTACCAGATAATTCTGTGTGGTTTTTGTTTGTTTGTTTGTTTAATCTTGCCGGGTTTGGTTGTTTATTGTTTCATTCATCCATGGTTGTATCTGCTGATTCTCTGGCATGGTGGATCCATCATTTCCTTATCTATTTTGGTAATTTTTAATTATGAGGTCATCTTTTGTAGTGATCCATCTGTCATTAGGAACCCCATGTGACCTGAATTGTAAAGTATTCCTCCAGAAGTGTTTTGTATTTGTTCCTGCCAGGTACTCCAAGGAGCTCCCCCAGGAGACTGTAAAATTCAGACTCTGCGTCTGCCCCATATCACAGGCTTGGGCTGTTAATTTCTCTTGGGATATTTTTTTTTTTTTTCTGTTCAAGACCCCAGTTAAGTCAAATTCCCATGTCCTCCCCCTGGGCCAATAAGTATTTAAGTATTTTTGAGTGCCCCTCTTATTGACACGTGGTCTTTTGAGGGTCCCACTGTGTGAATGGGTCTTAGTGTCTGCTCTCCTTTTTACACAGTCCTTATGTAGGTAAAACACCTAACATTCAAAACACCTGAACATTTGGGTCCATTTCCAGCTCCCATCCTCCCATCCTCCCATCCACACCCCTAAGAGCTGCCATATCCTCTGTTCCAGGGCTCGGTTTTCTTCCCTTTGTGTTTTTGGTATCTGTTTTCTTTTTATCTTGCAAACTCAGCTATGTATTAACATATTTTTGCTACGTTTAACCTATAATTTAAAGTATTTGTAGCTGGAGAAATTCTGGGTCAGTCAGCCAGAAACCTAAAAGGGCCTTTGTAGTTTCCTTGTGAGGCTGCTTACGGAGTGATAAAGGCTGGGAGAGCAGGAAGGATCGTGTACCAGTCTGTCTCTATCTGTATGTGGGCCTGGGCAAGGCATTTTTCACTTCTTGGTCTCAGTTTTTTTCACCTCTGTAATAGGGTAGTTGGTCTTCAAGTTACTTTTAGTTCTAAAATTGTCTGTTTTTTTTTTTTTTAAACTTCTGTCCACAGTGCTGATTCTGAAGTCTTTCTTTTTCTCTAGGTGCAGGTTGGCCTCTGTAAAGAGAGGCTCTTTGCCAGAGGCCAAGATAACCTGAGCATTCTTTATTTTTCCAAGGGCAGAAAGGGAGACACTGGTCTGTTGTCCTGAAAACACCACAGTGAGTTGGCTTCACGGGGAAATGGCCAATCTGTGGAAGCGGATCTGCCTGGCCTATCTTCTTCTGCCTTGTCTTGATTTTTCCATGGGAAAGCATCAGCAGAGAGAGCTCCAGACTTTCTTTTCCTAAGCAGATTTGTTTTCTGTGTTTAGCAAATTCCAAACATCGACCACATCTGCAAGTTTCCTCTTTGTAGGACTTAAATCGTTGCTGGGTATGCCCAATATTTTCCCTTGATAAACAAGCGCAGTAAGTTCTGGAACAATTTTACCTTCACTTGGGAATTTTTCTGAGAGAGAAGACTTGGGGAAAGATGCTCTGAAGTGCTTTTACAGAAATCTATTGAGCCAGATAAGCAATTCTCATTTCCTTCCCTGTCCCTGCTGTGAAGCCACAAGGAAAACACCTGGATTGTCAAGCAGTTCCACAACGTGAACAGCAGGGGGCGCTGAGGGGGTGGAATATAAGGGAATATTCTTTTCCACTAGGATGATCTGTCTTTCAATGTTTCAATTCTCTTTCAGGGAGAGCAGAAGCCTGTCTCTGATGAACTTTTTTTTTTTTGTCTGCAAGCCCACTTATCACACACCCGTCTTTGTATCCATGTGCCTGCTGGGTACCACCTCATCACATGGGGCCCCTTCAACTTTGCGCCCTGGCATTTCCAGTGAATTTGTTTCTAGACCAGCTCAGACCTCTGTAACCTTTCTTTCTGTCTACACGATGCCTCTGCTCTGACTCTGAACTTCCATGGATCTATGAGAGCAATAAACGATGAGAGAATGCAACCTTTTACTAAAAGGGGAAGTATTATCCCTGTGGATCTTGAAATTCAGCACAAAGTGAAAATTTCCATTAGGCAAATGCATACAATTATAAATAATTAAGCAAAGGCCTTGAGTAGTAATTTATGTGTTTCTTTAAAAATGTCCCCAACCTACTGACATTGGCCAGGACGTACAAGAAATCTTGAGAATCAATGGAAACTCTGCTGAGTACTAAAGGCAGACTTTGCCACGTAAGCCGGTTTGTAATGTCCCATTAGTATCCAATGACTATAAAACTTTTAGGATGCGTTTGGCTATGGTGTCAGGCGGTACCTGGGGCCCAGAAGTAGGAGTCACAGATTCATGGTAGAAAGAGCTTTGCTATTTTAATGCTCTCAATAGGATGCACTTAACAATGAAAAGCATGCATTCTAGGCTTCATCTGTTGTGTTTACAGATATTGAAAGTCTATAGTTGCTATAACCTCGGTAAGGCAACAAGCAGGCACATAACGGCAAGTTTTCTACTATGTGGGCTGGAGCTGGGAATGGCAGAATAGACACAGTTCTGGCCAAAGAGATGAAGTAAACAAAGATCTGCTGAGGGGGAAAAAGCAAAAGAGTTGGGGGTTCAGGCAGCCGTTTGCTTGGCTCCCTAATAGCTTCCCAGAAAGCAGATGTGACTTCGGTGCTGCCATCTTCCAAGCTCGAATTAGCAAACGAGACTGACATCAACAAACTGAGATTGGCAAGTGGAGAGAGAGAGAAAAGGAGGACCCTGACAGTATCAGTGAGCACAGAGTTTTCTGTTCTTTGTTGTCGAAAGCATTCCTAAAGTGACGTACATTGTCATTAAAATTTGGGAGAATTTGAGATTGTGTTGAAGTCAACAAACACAAATGAATCTTCAAATGAAAAATCCAAATGGTGAAAAAGAGCTTCTTGAAACTTTAAATATATTTACATTTCTTCATCTGGGGGATGACCATCTTTTGGAGATAAAACAAAAAAGACCCATGGACTGTCAAATAAGAACGTGATTATAGAGACCAAAGGGGGAGAATGTTATTAAAATTGGGACTCTCTTGGAAAATCCCCTATTGTGAGTTTATATCCTTAGGCCACTTTCCGAGAGCACTTTTATTTTACTTAAATTGAAGAACACAATTTTACACCCACTTTTCCAAGAAACACATTTCTGAATCATTTTTCAAAGTTGGCAAATAAAAACCGTGTAGAGATAAATCACCTGCTTTGCTTAAATCACCTGCTTTGCTTTTGAGTCAGCCATTGTTCCCACCAAACAACGATGACAATATCCCCAGGGGCCCTGAGTAGAAAAGTCTTCATGCATTATTGTTAACTAAAATAATAGAACCATCTCTAGGGCTGTAATTGAGTTCATAATTCTTGGAAGATTTTTCCCATAGTAGCAGCTTTCTTCTAAACGCGAAAGGAGGTGAGATTTTGGCACAGAATATCAGAGCTTCTGAGGTCATGAAACATTTGGATCTTTGATATTAAGCAGACAAAATATTTGGGTGTATTTCCTTTCCTTCTGACTGAGCTAGATGTTGGGTTATCGGGTTGACTCTTGGGTGTAGACTCAACGGATTCTTCCTCCATGTAGAAACAGCAGCTGGGAAAAAGGAACAGCGTTTGTGCCTTGTAATGTTGCCAGGCTGTTGTCAGCCTGACTCGACATCGGGGTAGCCCTAGGCTCCTGAGGCCTGTCCCCACTGTGACTTGGTGACAGGGGTCTCCTGCTGCCACTGAAATGGGACAGGGCGCCAGGATGGTGTGCCTGACATGGCGGGAAGGGAGTTGGATGGTAGGCCTGGTGAATTTCATTTCTGTTTAGTGATAACAGTCCCTATGTGACTTGGAGCAAGTCACATCCTGTCCCTGGGCCTCCATGTCCTGGTAGATCGGAATGAGGGTGGACAGTCCTGCAGATGACCCCGAGGGCAGCGAGAGGCCTCTTTTGTGGCATTTCTCTAGAGACGCAGCTACCCGGCCAGGCTCCCTCTCAGAATACACAGGAGCGAGAAGCAGCTGTGTAGGCCAGCCGGTCACCCTGTCCTGGGACTGCTGGCTGAAGGGAGGTCACGGGTTCACATTCTGAGGCTGCAGCCTGCCCCTTCCCTCCCCTGCCAGGCTGCCTTTGATCTCCAGATCACTTCACTCCACCGTCAACAGAGACTGCAGCTCACGCTGAGATCTGCGGGGGGCCAGTTCTTTCCCCCTCACCTTCAGGCCCTGAGCCTGTTGGTCGAGGCACGTGGAATTTCCACACCCCTCACAGGTTGTGCAACTATTGTATAGATGCATTCTAAGTTTAATTATTGTCATCATTACTTTGTGCAGAGTGAACACTTGTTGATTTATTATGGTTTTCGATGGCCCACCCATCTGAATCATCGATGTTTAGCAATCGTCATGGGAGAGAAAGGGCTAGGTAACCAGGCTGAAAGCAACCATTCCTGGGTAACCATCTGGAGAAGACTGCTTTGGAAGAAGCCAGGAACCTGCTGGAATTTGAACCCACATGTAAGAGATCTCCATTCCCTGATAGATTTGTTCTAACCTGGTTTGCCTGCCTCTCTGTGGAATACCTCTCTCCCCTTTCTGCCTTTTGAAATCATTTCTCCTGGCCTGATTTTGCTGCCTCTGCACCAGTGAGTAAGCAAACCCTCTGGTCACCTGCTTGCTGTGTGTCTTTGGGCAGGATACTTCCCCACTCTGAGGCTTTTTTTTTCTCATTTGAAACATGGGAATGAGATGCTGTGAGCTTTACACACAGGGCACTGATGGAGGCTGCCACAAGGTGCTGAGTGAGGGGTGGGCATTCTGAGACGCCCCTTCGTCGACCTTCCTTATGTCAGCGGCCATGTCTCATCTGTAGGGTTTCACTCCAGCTGGGTCACTCCAGGGAGCCAGATACTTCCTGGTTTGGGTGGGTCACAGTAAGATTCACCTTGACCAGCAGCTCACCCTTGAGTCACCAGGAAGCCCGGGATGGATGTGACATCATCGGTAAACACAGCCAGTCATGGATATGGGGGCAGCTCTGTTTGTCTTGGAGATAAACGCCACCACTCTGGCTGGTGCTCAGTGGAGGAGATGAAGGACGGCAGGCCCTGGGCATTAACTTGGTGTGATGACGTGTCTGTGGAGGGACCCCAGCATCTCAGGGTGGGAGACATCCTCAGGGGTCATCCTGTCACTTTGCTACAGGAATCGAGAAGGGGGAAGCTGTGTCCTCAGCTGTGCAGGGAAAGGGTGCCCAGAGGCAGCCGTTCCTGTTGCCTGGTTTGCTGCTCTGAAGCTGAGCTCTAGTCTCCCCTGGGGTTGCTGTTATTTAAAGTCCAGGCAGAGAATCCCCTAATGCCCTGCTCCTGTCCTTATGTGTCTCAGCTCGACTATGGTGGCCCCCTTGAGGGCAGGGTGGGCTCCGAGCTCAGTGCCTGTGTCCACCACGGCAGAGAACGTATAGAGACCAATCTTCTTCCCTGGGTAAATGGAATACCCATTGGGACTGGAGTTTGCCATTTTCTTCAGGGCCATATCATTCTTGGTGATGACATGCTTCTGGACCCCAGGCTCTGGCCCAGCCCGGTCCCCGGCTGATGTAGCAGGTGCCCCTGGCTCCCTCCAGGGCTCTCCCGGGGCCAGGCTGGTGAGGCATAGGGCCTGTAACATGCCCCGTGAACCCTACTGGAGTCTGAGGCAGATGGAAAGGTCAGGAAAATGATCCCATCTTTCTTTGAGGATTTGCTATTTTGTTCATCATAGTTTTTTTTTTTTTTTGCAGTAATTTTGATTTTCTAAAATGCCGCATTAAGATATCTTGCTCACCGAGTCAATTCTGTGCTGAGTCAACTGTCACCCTCACCTCACCTGTCTAGTCCTGTTCTTCCTGAATGCCCTCTTGTTGCTGTCCGTGAATCAGAGAGGTGTGGATGGACAGAAGGAGATGATCGCCCTGGGCCGCCCAGCCCTGGAGTTCCAGCTTGCCCTGCAGGGAAGGTGAAAAGGACCGTCTTGCTCTGGGGCTTGCATAGACTTGGAGCCTCTTAAACCTTCCTGAGCACCAGCTGCCTCCCAGGGTCCAGGAGGGCCTGGTGTGTGCCCGCTGCCCCGACTGCCCGCTCTGCCCACTAGATGGCGCGCTGGTTGCACGGGTGAGCACGGGGCCCCCTCCACCCCTGCCCCACCACCCCAGCTTTTGTGAATTGCTGGCCAGTTTGGAGGACACCTGTCCAGTTGATCCCCACCGCGGGCCCAAAGCATAGACGAGACTGAGGCAAGGAGAGGCGAGCTGAGGTGACACACCTGATGCCTTTAACATATTAACATTGGCTGTGGGGTCTGGCATTGTACCTGCCATAGCCAAACTCCCCTTCCTCCTGGATCACTTTTCCTTGGTCTGTTTTAGAGGCACCTGTGCCAACCTGGTGAGAGCCATTGGACGCCTCCTTGGAAAAAGTTTGAAAATAATTTCCTGGGCTTCCAGAACAGCCCAGGAATAGATGAAGCACCTCTTTCCTGCACGTTTGCAGTATATGCGTTTGATTTGGGGTTTAGAGTTAACTCCTAACATTCTGTTTCAGATACGAATTTAACCATGAAATCCATCCATTCCTTGAAGAAATATTTATTGAGCACCTACTATGTGCAAACCACTAGAGATACTTGCCTTTGTGGAGCTCATGTTCTGGGGAGTTGGGGGTGGCAAATGATAAAAACAGGCAAAATTATAGTAGTTATTAATGCTCTAAATAGTCTCAGTTCTCCCTTTTCTGGGCGAATGGTAGGATTTTACTCCCTGATCTTGTGATTGCGTGAAACCATGTGGCCAGTTCTGCCCAATGAATTGAGAAATGATGTTACTTCCAGGCCAAAGCATTTAATTGCTGACGAGAGACCCTCTAGAGCCTTCCCTCTGCCCCTGGACGTGGAAACTAGAAACATTTCAGATGGAGGCTGTGCAGTCAGCCTAGGTCCCTGAGCCTTGTAGCACAAGTGAGAAATCAACATTTGTTTCTTTAAGTCACTGAGATTTTGAGGGTGTTTGTTATTGCAACAACAAAAGAAATCTTAAATAATTATTCAAAAGTAATTTGGGGGCTTCCCTGGTGGTGCAGTGGTTGAGAGTCCGCCTGCCGATGCAGGGGACACGGGTTCGTGCCCCGGTCCAGGAAGATCCCACATGCCGCGGAGCAGCTGGGCCCGTGAGCCATGGCCGCTGAGCCTGCGCGTCCGGAGCCTGTGCTCCGCGACGGGAGAGGCCACAACAGTGAGAGGCCCGTGTACCACAAAAAAAAAAAAAAAAAAGTAATTTGGCTAACTTCTCTTCATTTATTTGATATTTATTAATATGTTACTTCTATGATGACAATAAAAATGATATTCTTAGGAAAAATAAATAAAATGTCTATTAGACCCCAAGTGGAGATGTGTGGGAGACACTGGATGATTGAGTCTGGAGTTAGGAGAATATAAATTTGGGAGTCATTGACAGAAAGATGGTATCAATAGTTTAACGTCTCAAAACACTTTGGCTGGTTATAAAGAGAAACTTTGAAGTGCAGCGTTATAGCCAGGGCCGATTCTAAGGGCTTAGATGAGGATTAGGGAAGACGATGTGGTGAGCTTACTGTCACCTTTGATGGTGTCAGGGAGGTTATTCTGTTCTCTTTGCTTTAGGAATGTCAAGGTCATGGTCCATTGCATCATGTAATGCTCCTCCATCCTAATAAATTTCATCTTTTGCTAAATCCTGGGAGACGTTCTGCTTTCCCTGAGGAACTGACATGCTTCCTCTTTCCCCAAAATGAAAATCATGAAAAGATTGTGTGTCTCTTTTCTCTTCAGTTGCCAGAGAGCTCAAAGCCAAATTTGAAACTCAACTTTACTACATTAACCACTTGTACCTGTAAAGCTACATATTTGTGTTTTTACTTTCCCTCCCCCTGACTTCTTACTTTAAATTCCCAGTCTTAGTGTTTAAAATTTTTATTTTATCATGTGTTCTTGCTAGAGTCATCTCAAGTCTATATGGAATGAGGTGGAGTGTAAAATAAAGAAAGGAATGTAACTGAATAGAGTTGCAACTCATTTATAAATGAAAAAGATATTGAAAATTTGTCTCTAAGGTAATTTCCTATATGCAGTCTTATATTCCAGCTGAATTTCATTATAAAATTGAAAATGTGTTCCTCAAGGAAAAAGAATCCTAGTTCGAAATGTTATAAAAATCACACTTTTAAATTGCAGCTGATATGTAAATTCACATATCTTAAAGAGAGCAGGTTATTGTAAGATACTGAGAATAATATGCAAAATAAGTCATAGAATACAAATGCAAAAGAACTAGAGTTGTTTTGATGTTTTAGGACAAGGATTTAAAGCTTGTGGGAAAAAGAATGTGAGTGTTGCTAACAGGACATGCTGCTCTGTGAGACTCCACAGCCCACCTTTTTCCCGGAATTACTGAAGCAGGTTTCTCAGGGCTTAGTCAGCCTTGACTTTGCCACACACCTATAAGCACCTGATTTATTAGTCTGTCAATATCGGCTCTTCAAATCATTCATTTTTTAAACTTATTTAAAGAGGAACTGGTCTAAGTAATATACAGTAGGTGTGAATTCATGGATTTGCTGTTTTCTTAATGCACATTTAAATCAATGCATAGCTATTAAACGAAAAAATGATATAGTGTGTTCCCCTAAAAGCACCTCTTTCACCACATGGCCCCCCGCAGCACGTGAGGGGTTCTGCTCGCAGCCTTTGGAAGTTGCCAGTGGGTCTTGAAAACAACTAGATAAACTAGGCTGAAGGGAGGAGGGGCCCTGGCATCAGCTGAGATACATGTGTAACTGATTCAGCAGAGGGGGGAGGCTCCCCCCAGTTAAAGAGAAAATGAGGTGAAGTGTGGATATTCTTGCAGAACACACATGACAGAGTCCTGTAGAGTGAATGCTGAATAGAACCCTTGAGAAAGATCTTAAGAAAGCCAGCTGGGATGAGGACACCACACTGCAATATGGTCACCACCCGCACCTAGTCCCCCTCCGGCTCTTGCCTGTTGTGATGCTCACCCATTTGGGCCAGCTGTACGAATACATCATTGGTTTCCAATAGTAAATCTTACTCTTGGCTTTTAGAACTGTGGTTCTCAAATGCCGTCCCTGGACCAGCATCAGCATCACCTGGGCACTTGTGAGAGCTGCAGACTCTTGGGCCCCACCCCAGCCCTGCAGGGATTCCGATGGATGCTGACGTTTGAGGACCACTGTTGTACAGGCAACAGAAGGCCATTGGCAAGGAGACCTGGGTTCAATGTCCAGGTCTGTAGCCAACAAGCTGTTACCTAACGTCAAATCACTCACAGACTCAGTTTCCTCAACCATAATGTGAGAAAACGCCTGGTTCTGAGCAGAGGTTCCCAGCCCAGAGGTCTATTAGAACTACCCGGCATCTTCTCAACTAGGATGCTGCTACACCAGCTGCTGCAATACAGTCAGCCCTCCATATCCACGGGCTCCACATCTGTATTCAACCAACCTTGGATATACGTAGTATTTCCAACTATTTACATAGCATTTACATCGTATTTACAACTATTTACATAACATTTACATTGTATTAGGTATTATAAGTAATCTAGAGATGACTTAAAGTATACGGGAGGAAGGGCAGTAGGTTTTATGCAAATACTACACCATTTCATATAAGGAACTTGAACATGCTTGGATTTTGGAATCCTCTGGGGTCCTAGAATCCCTCCTGGATACTGAGGGACGACTGTACTTTATGTTTCTGTTTATATTAAGGTCTGAAACAGGCAAAAACGAATCTGTAATGGGAACAATCAGAGCAGTGGTTGTCTGGGGAGATGGGAGGGGTGATTGGGAAGGGGCAGGAGGGAACTTTCTGGGCTGATGCTGCTATTCTGTCTCGATGGGAATATGGGTTACACAGGTGTATGCAGTTGTCAAAAATGTATTGAATGGTACGCTGAAGATTTGTGCATTTTATTGCATGCATATTTTACCTCAAAAGAAAACCAAAAGGGCTGTAAACAAATATTGGACTCTAGTTAATAGTTTATGTGCCGAAGTGTTTAGGGATGAAATGCACTGACATCCCAATTCATTTTGAAATACATCAAATTATTAGATGGCTTGTTGACTGGACAGAGAAGTGGCTAGTTGGATAGATATGTGATAAAGTAAGTATAATATTCAATAAGATGTTAGTTGCAGAATCCAGGTGGTGGGTATACGAGTAATCACTGCAAAGTTCTTTCAATTTTTCTTTAAGTTTGAAAATTTTTATCATAAAATGTTGGAGGGGAAAATTCTGATGCTGGTATTCTACACTCACGTCTATTAGCTCAGGATCCTTCCTACCATTGGAAGGAAGGAAACTTCTACCGTTGGAGGGAGGTACATTTCTTTCTACAAGGTAGCAGTTTTTAAGCCATTCGTGCAGACATTCTGGGGAGAGGTGACACATGGGGAGACTGTTGGTTTTTACTCCTGACAATGAATTTATTGGGCTGGAATCTTCCAACAGGTAACGATAATGGGAAAGGCATAGGTGGTGCACCTGAGCTTCATTGCTGTTAGAGCCATCCCGCCCCTCAGCTGCAGGCATTTGGGGCCCCGGCTGCCACCTGTTCTCTGGGTGCAAGATTAGGGCTCCCCTCTGCAGAGCTTCTACTTGCCTCCACCACCAAGGGGAGCTGTCACTCCAGCAGTTGCCTGAAGTGCCCACAATATTCAAACCCAGAGCTTGGAACGATTCTGATTCTGTGCCCCCTGAGGGGATTACAGGGCTCTTCCCATCATGCCTCGCTTCCCCTGTTAATCCATAACCCCAAAAAGGGCCAAGCCTCCGAGCCATGGACCGTCTTTCCAGATCTGCACGTTCTCTGACTCAATGCACCTCCCCACCCCCATCCTTCCTCAAACTTGACTGATGGCACTGTGAGATCCATGGCCAACAAACTCCCTTCTGGGTGTGTTCTCCTGGCTCTTACCTGGCTCGCCGCCTCGCCTGGTGCCCTCTCATGGGTGCTCTTCTCTTACACCCCGCGCGCACTGCAGAATCCTGCAGGGGTCAGTATCCTCCGTGCTCCCGTGACATCTCCTTCTCATTCAAAACCCAGCCATATCACCTGCTGTCCGTCTGCTGGTCATCTCATTTGCTGGGGACATGGTTCCTGGCTTACTGTTTCCTCCATCCTCCTGTCTTATTCTCCAGGACCCATGTGGATGAACAATCCTACCCCCTGGTCTCTCGCTACCTTGATTCCCTCACCTCCAGTGATCTTTCCAACACTCCGATCCAGCCACCCCTTCCTGTGGTCACACCCAGGACCCTGACTTTATCTGGAAAAGAGATCCAAGCATCTCTCCTGCCCCCCACTCGCTCTAGCACTCCTGCCAGCCTCATCCGGAGCTCCCACCATCTCACGGAATGACTCCCTCCCTTACTCATCACCCCTCGTTTAATCACCTCCCTTGTCTCTCTCCTGCCGTCATCCCCCACTGAGCACACCCCAGCGTGGTTGACACACACACTGGCTGGCTCTTCTCCATCTTCTCCCAGCATCCCCGTGCTGCCCGGCAATCCCACTACTTTCCCCGTAGGTTGTTCTCCTACTCTCGGCAATGAGGACTTCGTACCTCCTCTTCTCTCCTCGGCTGCCCAAGCTCCTACCCAACCCCCTTCTGCTTAGCGGACGCCCCCATCTCTAACTTCATCCAGGAACGACAAGCCAGCAGAGTGAGCTCTCTCCTTCCTGCCACCGTCTGCCCGCCGCTTTCCATTCCCACTTCACAGCGGAAGAATCGTGCCTTCTCCTCCGTGAAGCCAGCTGCCCCCCTAGATCCGGTGCCCATCCCTTCTTGCTGCTCAGGCTTGTCACTCTTACCAGATCCCTGTTTCCTAGTCAACTGGAAACTTTCACTAGAGGGCGGAGAACTGGCTCTATAGTTGGGGACACAAATGTCACTGAATTTTTCTAATTGCCACCTGGCTAACGACAGGCCTGGGGGGGCGTCTGGTCTTGGTACAAGTCTTTCAGGTGACCCTGGTCTTTGGTCCACACATGTCCCTCTCGGGGTGGCTTCTGGGAATTAATGAGCTCTGACACAGAACAGCATCTCAAAGCTCTTCCAGACCTGCATGTCCTCATCCAATCCCCCCACCCTCACCCCGCCCGGTCCAGGCATTCTCACCCCCGGCAGGTGAGGAAAAGGACACCTCTGTGTCCACGGAGGACACACCTGAGATAGCACAGCCAGAGCTCCCAGCACTCAGAAGATGCTTGCTACCCCGGGATGGTCGCGCAGGGGTGTGTAGAGGGCATGTCTGAGGATGCTCCTCCACTATCACTGAGCCCGGGGAGGTGAAGGCGCTCTGGGTGTCCTCGCTCAGGGAGGGGTCAGGCAAGGAGGTCAGAAACCCGGCAAAATATTGCGCAGCAGCCCGGTTAACGGGTTAGATGAACGCAAAGCAGCATTTTTAAAGCCGAGAGCTGCCTGGAAATGGAAGGACGGTGAGGCCCACAGTGCTTGCATTTGTGGCCATTAAAATACCTGCACAAAAAACAACACAGGTGTTTCAGAGCACACATGAAAACAAGTGTACACGTGGAGCCCATCGGAATGGTTATCTGTGGAAGGGGGAGGTGGGGTAACAGAGACAGGAGTGGGGTCTTGCATGGGGTCCTGCTGCCATGGGCCATGGGCTGGACTGAGAGTGGGGTGCACTCGGTGTTCTCAGCTGAATTCCCCGCATCTAACGCAGCAAGGTGACCTCACCTGTGACTCTTACTGCAGTCTCCCCTGTGAAGTGTGGGTACAGCTCACAGACCCACACTTTCCTGGGCCTCACAGCCCCTCGGAAACAAGCTTCTGTTGGTAAAAGCCAAGAGGCCACTCCTTGCTGGGAACATAACTGAGGTCCCAACCATTAAAAAGCAAAAAGGTTCCAGCACCCACCACCTGCTGGTGCATTTCCCTATTTCCAGTGACACTCAGCACCCAGGTCTGGGCCTTGAACTCCTGGGGTCTGGTTGGCCCAGTCTTGGGGAGCCACGAGGGTTTGTGTGTTCATTGGGGGTGGGTACTCCTCCGGGGGAAAGGTATCAGCACGCCTACCTGAGACGACGGGGCCCAAGGGGCTGGTCTCAGAGCCGGGGGTCCTGAAGTTAGTGAGCTGGGCCTGGAGGGGGCGTCCGGATCCCTCTTGTCTGCAGACCTGTGGTCTCACACCAACGAGCTTCCCGGGAACAGCGTCTGATTCCAAGCTACCAAGGTGAGTGAGGAGTTGGGAAGAGTCGCACGTGGTCAGGGGGTTCTTGGGGGCCTGGAAGGGCCGCGCCACTGCCCAGGCCCTGCCGTTGGTGGCAGGAGGGGATGGAGCTCCAGAGGAGGAGCGAGGGGCAGTCGAGGGGCCATTGCCGCACTGTGGTAGAGAGACCCTCACTTAAGCTAGACCGGTCTCCTCAGACCCTCACGAGGAAAGTGGAGGTTTGCTCTACTTTTATGTAGAAATCCACCCAGATTGGACATTCTCATGAGAATGTCACTTAAACAGAACAGACGTCAGTTTGCAGGTGAGAACTTCCGTGTTCATAGCCCTGGGACACACACCCGACCTTTTCATGGAGGAAATCAGGAATTTGGAAAGTCGCTGTCATTTTCTGTGCAAAGGAAACTCAAATGTTTCCCTCTATAGAAACTTGTAGTTAGAAAAGAAGGCAAGTTGCCAAGGGGGGGTTGCGGGGGGGGAGGGAAGGACTGGGAGGTTGGGATGAACAGATGCAAACTATTATGAAGAGAACGGATAAACAACAAGGGCCTACTGTAGAGCACAGGGAACTATCCTGTGACAAACCATAATGGAAAAGAATATAAGAAAAAGAATGTATATATATGTATAACTGAATCTCTGCTGTACAGAAGAAATTAATATAACATTGTAAATCAACTATACTTCAATAAAATGAAAAAAAAACAAGGCAGAAGTCTGATCTCCTGTTTCTTGCAGGTGAATTAATCACTTCTCATCTTGTAATATTTACAGAATAGGGGTGATGAGCTGAGGGGAAGGAGAAAAAAGAACCTCTTAAAAAAGAGGAATTTTTAGGCACAAAAAGGAAACTGTATTAATCAAGGTTCTCCAGAGAACGGAACCTATATATATATCTATCTATCTCCCGTGATCCAGCGAAGTTGATACATATAATTAACCACCACGGAAATCATACCTGTTAAGGAAGACAAGATGCTCCTTAAAAAGGAGGAGAGGGCTTCCCTGGTGCCGCAGTGGTTGAGAATCCGCCTGCCAAGGCAGGGGACACGGGTTCGAGCCCTGGTGCGGGAAGATCCCACATGCCACGGAGCAACTAAGCCCGTGTGCCGCAGCTACTGAGCCTGCGCTCTACAGCCCGTGAGCCACAACTACTGAGCCTGCGTGCCACAACTACTGAAGCCCGTGTGCCTAGAGCCCGTGCTCCACAACAAGAGAAGCCACCGCAATGAGAAGCTTGTGCACTGCAATGAAGAGTAGCCCCCGCTCGCCATAACTAGAGAAAGCCCGTGTGCAGCAATGAAGACCCAATGCAGCCAAAAACAAACAAACAAACAAATAAATAAATTTATTAAAAAAGAAAAGGAGGAGACACAGATGATGAGGTTGGGTAGGAGCCTTGAGTGGCTGCATAGGAGGACTTCTGGGTGTGGACCAAGTGGGTCCTTCTAGAACCTTCTAGGAACTGTTCCTCTCATGTTATGGTCTAGCATACCTGAGCATTGGAAAGCACAATTCCTGCTTTGCTGGGATTCCAATAGAATGGGAAAGCAGAAATGGCTGGTTTTCTTTAAGCTGAAATTTAAGATGTTTCCCAGGGTTCATTTACAAAGCAGTTCATTTAATAATAATTTTTAGCCACCAACGATATTATTGTTTTTCCAAAAAAAAAAGAAACGTTTCTAATGGGCTGACCATGAGTTGCCAGCCTTGTGTTGGCTCATGGTGGAATAATCAGGCCAGGCCAAGCTGGGGGGCACCCACATTTTTGGGTTCTTCCTCCCATACAAGGTCCAATGCTGCCTAGACTGACCCCATGGAAGAAACTGCTTCTGAGGTTGGGGCAAAGCTCTCTCCCACTTCCCCCTTCTTCCTGTGGTCCCACGTCTCACAGGTGCCACAGCAGGACCCAGCCATCCTCTCTGGGCCCAATGACCCAAGTGGTGGGCTGCTTTGCAGACAGCGCTGGTGTGGGAGAGATGGCCAAGTGTCCACTAAGTCCTGCTCTCCATCTTAGAGTTTAGAGTTGGGCTGGTGCTATGGACTGAATGTCTGTGCCCCACCAAATCCGTACGTTGAAACCCTAATCCCAAGGTGATGGTATCAGGAGGTAGGGCCTTTGGGAGATGATTAGGCCATGAGGGTGGAGCCCTGATGAATGAGATTAGTGCCCTTATAAAAGAGACCCCAGGGAACTCCCCTGCACCTTCTGCCACATGAGGATACAGAGGAAAGATGTCATCTGTGAACCAGGAAGCGGGTGCTCACCAGACACAGAATCTGCTGATGCCTTGGTCCTTGACTTGCAGCCTCCAGAACCATGAGAAATAAACATCTGTTGTTTACATGCCACCTGGTCTATGGTATTTCTGTTACGGCAGCCTGAACTGACTGAGAGGTGGGAAGGGGAGGCCCAGCCTGTCTCTGTTTTCCAGCAGCACCCATCGCTTCTCATGTTTTGGTGGGCTCATACATGGCAGGCTGTGTTTTCCCAAAAATGACATTGACACTGTTTCTGGTCTCATCCGTACTTGCTACTCTCCCCTTGAGAGGTGGACCAGGGGTGGGTCTTTGTGACAGCCTCAACCAATAGACTAAGCAGATGTGATCTGTGGGACTTCCAAGCCAGGACTCAGAAGGTGATGCAGCTTCCGCCTGGCTCTCTTTTGTGACATGTGTCGTTTGGAGCCTGAGCCACTCTGCATGAGTTTGGCTGCCCTGGAGCTGCCATGCTGCAGAGATCACGGGGAGGTAAATGTGCACGAGGCCCCCCTCCCCCCATGTGAGAGACCCTGAGCAAGAGCCACCCAGCTGAGCCCAGATCATCCCACATTTGTGAACCAAAAAATGTTTGGTCATTGTTTCAAGCCACTGTTTCAGTGTGGTTCGTTACACAAAAACAGATCAGTGGAATACCACGTGGCCGTATTCACCAATAGCATGTGAAGCAAAGTGAAGCGGGTTGTTTCCAGATCAAGGTGGTTATGAAGTAGGGAGATCATATATCCGAGTTTGCCCTTACTGAGTTTATTGTCTTGGTATAATTCTTAATAACATCCCCTTTCACTCTCAAAAGTGTCCTGGTTTGGGAGATATGTTATATAGTCACCCTTTAAGAACCAGATGTGTCTTATAACTCTCTTTCCTTCCCTTGGGTTGGTGCAGACAAGCATAGTAACCTTGGAGGAGCCACAAGATGGAAGGGACCTGGGTAACTGAATCACTGCCTAGAGGATGATTCCAGATCCCAACTCAGGACTCGAAGTGAACAAGAAATAAACTTCCAAGGTGAGTGACTTTTTTTGAGCCCTGACGCAGTTTATTTGTTATAGCAGCTAGCATGACCCTTAAATTGGTTATGAGCAAAATTAGAAATCTCCATCTTGGCTTACAAAGCGAGAGTACAAGGTGTCAGTGTCAGGAATCTGAGCCTGTTCGTTTCACACCTTCAAACCCCTAAATTGTGTGGATCCATAGCCATGGTTGTGCAATTTTTGTGCACAAATAAATATATGTATATCTTTCAACGATTCATCACAAGCAAGAGCAATGTTTCAGTCAGTTTACTTCCCAGTTCTGTCTTTACCAGATCAGATGTGCTTGTGACTGTGGATTCTTCAGGTTGTAAAGGAAGAAAAAATCATCTGTGTTCAAGATGACTGTGGGCTTTGGGAGTCAGGTGGGCTTCGTGTAAATTAGTGTGAAGATGTTCGCTAGCTGTGCTGCCAGGAAAACATCACTTAATCTGTGTCCCAGGTTCCCTGAAATGACGATAATAATATTGACGTTCCTCTCCTTTTTTCTCCTCTTCCCCTTCCTTCTTTCTCCCCTTCGTAACATCTTGACAAGTTCATCCACGCACACATATGAAATAAGAGGTCCCAAAGTGCATACGGTGAATGGTACGTCTGCCTGGGTGACTTTCAGTCTTCACCTTGAACTTGGAGTAAAGTGGTGCTACAGAGAGATGATGGGTCAGGACCCACGTCCTGGTGCAGCAGATGCTCTTGGCGCCTGTCCCACCCCATGTCCCCACGTCCACCTCTGACGTCATCTGCAGCTCAATGGAAAGCTGGTGAGCTCAGGCCATGTGCAGGGGTGGCCCTGCCACCAGCGGGCCCCAGGGACAGCCTTCACCAGTGGAAGCAGGAGCTGGTGCACAGATGCCCCGGTCCGTGGTCTTGGAGGGACGAGTCTGAGTCACAATCTCCTGGGTGCTCAGGTGTCCTGGGTGGATTGAGAGCCGGTGGCCTTCAGGGGAGGCAGCTCAATCACCGCTGATGAGCTTTTCCTTCTTCTCGCCTTATTAGATTCCTAGGGCTGCCACAACAAAGTGCCACAAACTGGGTGGCTTAAAACAGCTGAAGTGTATTGTCTCACAGTTCCAGGACTAGGACTGCAGAATCAAGGTGTTAGGGTCATGCTCCCCCTGAAAGCAGTAGGGGGTTCCTCCCTTTGGTGTCCCTGGGCTTGTGGCTGCATCACTCCAGGCTCTGCCTTTGTCATCACGTGCTTTCCCTGTGTGTCTCTGTCTTCTTATAAGGACACCAGTCATCTTGGATTAGCAGTCCACCCTTCTCCGGTATCACCTCATCTCAACAAACTGCAACGACCCTATATCCAAATAAGGTTACGACCTGAGCCTCTGGGGGTCAGGACTTCCCATCTCTTTTGGAGGGATCTGTTTCATTCTCTTTGCTCCCTCCTTCCTCTTTCCCAGGATCACCTCCAGTACAACTACCTGACCCAGTCCTTGTCACAGGCTCCGCTTTTGGGGGAACCCAAACCAAAATACCTGGGGCCCGTCTCCCAGCTTCACGGTTCCCCAGCTCCGCGTCCTGACTTACTGTGTTGTGAGGTGTGTTAGTCTCTCCGTGCCCTGCCACGCTGGAGGTTTGTCACTCAGATCTCCGTGTGCTGCAGATGCGGTGGCTCTGCGGGGCGGCAAGCTGAGTGCTGATTCTGGGACTCCCGCTCCTTCCAATTCTAGATGCTGCCGTCTTGAAACACGGCCTTCACAGCGAACGATGGAGGGGAAGAGAGAGGGTGGGAGGTTGACAGAGGCTTATATTCGGGTGTGGAAGCAGCATGCATGAGTCCTATGCATATTCTGTGTCCTAGAACCAGTCCGCCGGGAAATGTCATCTGTGTGCCCAGGAGGAGAAGGTGGGCTGAGGGAGTATCTGGTCTGCTTTTGCCAAACTCGCCCTCTGAAACTGCAGTTTCCTTGTCTATAAAATGGGATTCGCTTTTGCCCTGTATCCTTGAGCTCTGAGTTAGGAGAGCTGCTCATGACAGCCTGGTGGCACACAGTAGGAAAAGACAAGTGAGACTCTGGTTTGTATTGTGGCCAGGTGGGGCAGCCGTTTGATTGCCACATCAGCTGCTCGTCCCTACGGGGCCATCCCTAAGGAAGGATTACAAGTCCCAACCCACGGACATCAGGCTTGGCCATGGGATGAAATGTGAGTGGAGCTCCTGGGGGTCAGGAAGGATCTTTGCTCCCTCATCCGTCTTTCCCAGGATCCCCTCCCATTTTCTTGTCCTACATTATCCCTTCCCTCTGCTGAAAACCCAGAATGTGCCAGTAGAAGTGGCCCCTTTAGCCTTGGTCCTAGAATAAAGAGGACAGAGAGAAAAACCACAGCTGACCTGCAGTTAACAATGAAGATGATGAGAAACCAGCCTCTCTCCCTGTCTCCCTCCCTCTCTCTTTTTTCTTTCTTCCTTCTTCCCTCCCTCCCTTCCTTCTTTTCTCCCTCTCTTTTTCTTTGCCACTGAAATTTTGGGGGCTGTTTGTTACAGCAGCATAACCTAACTTTTCCTGACTGATACATCAGCAATGCCCTCATCTGGCCTTGTCAATGTCCTCCTCCCTGACATGGTCCCTGAGTAAGGAAGTGTCTCTTGACTTGGGTCCCAAATCCTGGTGTGGAAACTTTGTGATCCAAGCTGGATCCTATGGAGCCCCCTCTTTCCTAAGGTCCAGGAATTTGGGACAAAAGACCAATTATTCATATCTGTCAGCCCCAGAAGATGCAATCAGAGAGAGGCAGAGAACAAGACAGACCATATCGGCCCCCAGACCCTAAGACCCATCTGGTCTGAACTGAGCACCTCGCTGCCTCATGAGAGAAGAGGGTGGGGGTGGCCGGCCCAGCCCTCTGTTACATCTGCATGGGAGGAGGAGGAGGGGGCCAGGGAGGAGGGTTGGCCGGGCCTGAGTCTCATCACTCCCTAGGTTCACCAGGATCACAAGTCAAAGGAGAGAGGTGAGTCCTAGGGACGTGTGAGTCCTTAGATAACAGTGACCTTCCCACTAGCGAACGGGCTCCAAAGTGGCCCTGGACTCAGACCCGCCCATCGAGGCTACCCCCACTCCCTCGCTCACAGAGGGGGGCTGGGGTCATGTCAGGAAAGCTTCCCGAGTGAGTTTTCACCCTAGAAGACACGTGAAAGCCAGGTGAAAACATGTTTGCAAAACTGCTTTGTAAACAGTGAAGCGTAACGCATAGGACGGATGTAATTTTAAGAGAGGTGGAGGAGAACTCTCGTTTTAATCCAGGGAAGCTTCCTGAATCAGACCTCTCTTTCCCGGATCCTGACTGCTTGTGGAGGATGCTGATTAGAAGACGTGGGAAATACTTCTTTCAATCTAGAACAGGCAGGTGGATGTTTTGGTAGTAGGTTTTCCTACGGACCAGGCGGGTGGAAAACTTTATCTAGAAGTGCCTCCCGTTAGTGTGGAATCAGCGGCATCAGATGCCTCTGGAGACAGAGGCTGCTCGTGGCTGAGAGCTTGCTTTCAATTCCACCTCTCAGCCAGCAGGAAACAGAAGCTCCGAAGACCTTAAAGGAAACCCAGGGGCAGCCATAAACTCTGTTTACAGCCTTCTAGGGCCCGAGAGAACCGCTGAGGAAAAGGAGTTGTCTAAGGAACCAGATAGTTATTCTATTATGGTTTTTTTTTTACCTGAAAATAAAAACTCACCGCTGATCTATGAATCATGAACCGGGCTGACCATGAGGCCTCCAGCCGGAAGGGTCGCTGAGGCCCTGGAGGTGGCCGGCCGGGCCCTCGGTAGCAGTTTCTTCTCCTCCAGGGCTTTGGGTGAAAGCGTAATTTTCCTTTCTCTCCCTCACGTCCAGCCGTGCCCACCTCCAGTTTCTTCCCCGGGCGGCGCTCACATCCTCGTTTCCGATGATGCTTCCCCTCCATTTCTCCCTCTCCTTTTTCTGAAAATTAATTTAATTTATTTATTTTTGGCTGCATTGGGTCTTCGTTGCTGTGCGCAGGCTTTCTCTAGTTGCGGCGAGCGGGGGCTACTCTTTGTTGCGGTGTGCGGGCTTCTCATTGCGGTGGCTTCTCTTGTTGTGGAGCACGGGCTCTAGGCACGCGGGCTTCAGTAGTTGTGGCATGTGGGCTCAGTAGTTGTGGCTCACAGGCTCTAGAGCACAGGCTAAGTAGTTGTGGCACCCGGGCTTAGTTGCTCTGCGGCATGTGGGATCTTCCCAGACCAGGGCTTGAACCCGTGTACCCTGTATTGGCAGGCAGATTTTTAACCACTGCGCCACCAGGGAAGCCCTCCCTCTCCTTTTTACAAAATGTATTTCTCCATCCACTCACTTCCTTTCTGCTTCCTGGGAGTGATGACCAATACACCAAAGTGCTAATATCATATAAAACATGCCAGAAAGTGCCAGAGCACAGAGAAGACACCCCCTTCTTCAGACACCCCCAGGCGCTGTGGCTGGAGGAAGGTGGACTACGGCCCAGGGCCCAGGCCCTGGATGACCCTTGGGGGCCTGGTTGCCGAAGCAGCTCCAGGACGTGGTGGGCTTGATCAGCTGGAGGCAGAATCACAGAGCAGGGGTCACAGGGCACTGAGGGGCCGGTGCAGGAACTGCTGGTGAACACTGGACTCCCTTCCGCAGGAGCTCAGGGCCCAGGTGGACAGGTAGCTGGGCAGAGGGCACTTTGGAGAGATGTGGGTGAGAGGGGTGTGGGAACAGAGAGGAGCCTGACACCCTGGGAGGCATCCCATACCTGGGGGGCTAGGAGCTGTTCTAGAACCCTCCACAGTGCTGCTCTTTTCTCCCTCACTCACCCCTGAGCCTTAGTGGGAGCAGTGGGTGAGGTGCAGACACAGGTCGCTCTCCCTCCCACCTGGTAGGTTACTGGTGAGGGGCTGGTGCTCACTCTTCAGGGGACATCCACCCATCCGGCAGACACTGACTGAAGTCTTCTGTGTCGAGCAGAGGCTTTAAGCTCATCGACTCTGGGTGCCTCCACCACTGACAAGCTGTGTGACCTTCGGCAAGTGACTTAAACTCTCTGTGCCTCGGTTTCCTCATCTGTAAAATATCTTATTCACGAAAGTTAAATGAGGTAACATTTGTAAAGCATTTGGCCGAGTGCCTGGCATACAGTACACATGATATGTGTGTTTGTTCAATAAAAATAAGCTGGGAGACAAGGGATGTTCCTAACTCCATGGAGCCCGCACGTCGGGGGTGGAGACAAAAAACAGACGTGAACCAATAAATGATAGAATTGCAGTGTCAAGAGAAAATTAAATCAGCAACAGGATAGAGGGTAAGTAGCAGGCAGGGGAGTGTTATTTTAATCAAGGAAGTTAATGAAGGCCTCCCAGAGGATGTGGTCTCTGCATGGAGACCGAAATGATGATCAGGACCAGCTGTGCAAAGATCAGAGGGGTGCAGGAACTTCCCTGGTGTCCAGTGGCTAAGACTCCGTGCTCCCAATGCAGGGGGCCCAGGTTCAATCCCTGGTCAGGGAACTAGATCCCACGTGCCGCAACTAAGAGTTCGCACGCTTCAACTAAAGATCCTGCACACAGCAACTAAAGATCCCGCACACTGCAGCGAAGATCCTGCATGTCGCAACTAAGACCTGATGCAGCCAAATAAATAAATATTAAAAAAAAAAGAAAGATCAGAGGGGTGGATTCCAGGCAGCGGGCACAGCATGTGCAAAGGGCCAGTGCGATGGAGGAAAAGTTAGGCAGGTGTGGCTGGAGCGTGGGGGCCAATGGGAGAAGTTGTGTGTGAAAGAGTTTGGAGAGAAGAAGGTCCCACGGGGGTTGGCGGTCGGGGGAAGGGATTGAGGTTCTTTTTTAATTGCAATAAGGGACTGTGTTCATTTTCTAGGGCTGTGGCAACAAAGTACCACAAACTTGGTGATTTAAGACAGAAATGTATTTTCTCATAGCTCTGGAGGTCAGAAGTCCAAAATCAGGGTATTGGCCATGGTCCCTGCAAAGAATCTGGGTTGGGGGGAGCCTTCCCTGCCTCTCCCAGCTTCTGGTGGGCCCAGGTGCCCCTTGGCTGTTGCTATATCCCTCCAAAGTCTGTCTCCGTCTACACGTGCTATTCTCTGTGTGTGTGTGCTCTCTTTTTTTTTTTTAAAGAAAGAAATAGAAATTTAAAAAATTTTATTGAAGTATAGTTGATTTACAATGTTGTGTTAATTTCTGCTGTACAGCAAACTGATTCAGTTATACTCTGTACCTTTTTTATATTAGGATACCAGTCATTGGATTTAGAACCTAAATCCAATATGATAGCATCTTGAGATCTGTAACTTAATTACATCTGCAAGGCCTTTTTTCCAACTAAGTTAACATTCACAGATACTGGGGGTTAGGACTTGGACACAGTTCAACTCACTCAGAGACCACTGGAAGTTTAAGCAGAGGAGAGCTATGATCTGCCTTATGATTCAACAGGATCACGCTGGCTGCTGTGTGGAGAAGAGCGTGAAGATGGGGAGGCAAGTGCGGGCTCTTGCAGGCAGCTGAGCCGGAGATGACGGGTGAGAAAGAGAAAAAGGCATTTTCCTGTTGGACATAAACAATTTCACGGATCACCAACCTCAGACAAAGCCACTCTGTGACCACGATGGGTTAAGACAGCAACAAGACTCTTCTGAAATCACATCTGAACACAGACAAAACATGGACATCATCCAAACCGCAAAATCAACCAAACATCTCCCATCCTGGCTAACGTGACACTTTTTTTCTTTTTAAACTTATCACAGTTCTAGCTTTGTCCCGTCCTTCTTACCTTCTAGATAAGAATTATTAAGATGCCCAATCATAGCACCACCCCTGATTCCTGATAGCATCTAACCCAGAGCGAAGGCTTGATTCCCTGAACCCTCCCCCAGATCATATGACAGAAGCCCAAGTCCTGTACGAGGTCCTGACTGAGATGTCCTAGGGTTCCCCATGGTGTGTTCACTCTTGCTGCATCAAATTAACAAGCCCAACTTTTCGTCGACAGCCGTGCTCCTGGTGGTCTCTGGTTGAGGGGCAGGGGGGCTCGTGGGACCAGTGCCCCGAGCTTGGTGTAATGCTGTGCTGCTGCCATAATGAAATTCTTAATAGTTTTTTTTTTTTAATTAATTAATTTATTTTTGGCTGCTTTGGGTCTTCGTTGCTGCGTGCAGGCTTTCTCTAGTTGCATCGAGTGGGGGCTACTCTTTGTTGTGGTGCGCAGGCTTCTCATTGTGGTGGCTTCTCTTGTTGCGGCGCACGGGCTCTAGGCGCGCAGGCTTTAGTAGTTGTGGCACGTGGGCTCAGTAGTTGTGGTGCACGGGCTTAGTCGCTCCGTGGCATGTGGGATCTTCCCTGACCAGGGCTTGAGCCCGTGTCCCCTGCATTGGCAGGTGGATCCTTAACCACTGAACTACGAGGGAAGTCCCTCTTAATAGTTTTTGAACACGGGGCTCTGTACGTTCATTTTTCACTGGGCCCTACAAATTCTTTAGCTGGTTCTGCTGAAGAGCGTTGACAGGGGCTAATGCCAGGGTCATTGTGGTCCAGAGAGTGACAAGTGGGTGGATTCAGGACTGTTTTGGCCCCCCGCCAAAAAAAGTGAGAAAATGCAAGGAAGAGGGAGAGAAATCCTGAATGTGGGGCTTTGTACACTGTGCTCTTTATCAAAGTGGGAAATAATTGGGTGGTGAAGTCAAGTAGGTTTGGGAGTGGGAACGGGGAGACAAGAGCCTCCACCGGGTGAAAATATACTTCTTATCACACATTAGGAAATAGACACGGGATGTGACATTTTAAAAAATTGGTGACTCACTATTGTACTACTATTTTGCAAGATATTACCACAGGGGACAGGGGCAGGGGAGGCAGAATTGAGGAAGAATTGGGACTTGGGGATCTTTCTTAACTGCATGAGAATCTACAACTATTTCAAAATTAAAAGTTTAATTAAAAAAATTGGTGACCCAGAAAATCAGGACGTGAGTGGAACACCAGGCAGCTCCGGGCAGGTGTCGCTCATCTGTATTCATCGGTTCTTGAATCTGCAAGGAGTTGGGGGGCAGCTGACACAGGCGGACTCAGCCCAGTGAAGGGCCGTGGTTGGGGTCTGCAGGGACAGTGGCAGCAGCTGTGGCACCTGAGCCTCCTTCCTGGTGTTCTCGAATCGGGGCTGATGGGGTGGAGAGCATCTCATCTCTCCGAGGTCCTGCCAAGCGCCGGGCAGGGACTTGACAGAGGAAAGTTCCTTGAAGAAAGTGCCTTGGGCACTCAGCTCCTTTAGCCGTTTCAGGTCACTGCAGTAGGGCGGTCAGGCATGGGGAGCTTTGGGCTTGGGGACCGTGACTGGGAGCAGAGGCCAGAATGACTTCCGCTGGTCTCCACTTTCATGCTTCCGTTAGCAAGAACTCGTGTGGCCGGGGGGTCAGGGGGGAGCATCTCATCTTGATATTTGCAGATTTATTCGTGGAACTCCCCACACATCTGGATGAGAATATATGACTTGCCCCCTGGAGGAAATAGTTAAATGAATCGCTAAAGCACAAAACATTCCTGTAGAATTGCTTCCATATTTTATTAGACGCAGGTGAGCATGAATTATTGTGAAGTCAACAGGAGGGTTTGCAAATTCGGTTCTTGCCTTTCCACAAACAACTCTTCTATGTCAAGATTGTTATGGAAAGGCTTTAATGAATGTTGGCTTGTGATGGGACTGTTGAATAACTCACTCACTTATCCATCCATCCGGCCAGCCAGCATTTATTGGGCACTCACTGTATACGAGGTAATGCCAGCTAAGTTGCAGCTCAGGTGTCATTCTCAGTGACCTGCCTTCCAAAGACACCATCAGATGTACAAGGTCCTTGTGAGATGAGCCAATTTGGGGCTTTACTGTCGTGGGAGGGACACCATGTTGGGGGAGCGGGCTTCCTTTCATGTATCTCAGGAGGCCACTGGTCACAGAGAAAAAGGCCCATTTCCATATACCCCTCCATGGTTGGAAATGCTACTTACATTAAATTTCTCTTTCTTAGAATCTCCTCATTTGTGTCAAGGTGTGAAATTTCTTGGGGGAAAAATGGACACAGTCATATAAAATTAGCTTTCAAGTTGAATGGATCTTATTAGTTTCTCACACTCCATGTACTTCTGCCAAACTGATCCTGGCTGGGCACCCACGGGGTCTGGTTTCCACTCAGAATGCTCAGGATGGGGTCGGGAGATCTGGGGATAGGAGAATAAACGTCATTTATTTCTCCTCTCCTATATGGCAGTTAAGCATCACAGCATGGCTTGTAGGATCCCTGGAAACCCGAGGGATTGGGGACCCTTTCACCACGCTCCTTCTGCCCCCACAGAGAGGAGGTGGGGGACAGAAGTAGAGTTTACCTCTCTGAGCTGGGGATGGGAGCACGGCCACCAGTGACAGGGTCGGGCTCAGCAGAGGGTGGGGCTCACCCCACTGGGACCCCGGACTTGGAGGGCTGCCAGTGGCACTGCAAGCTGACTTTCCGGGGGCGGGGCGTGGAACCCGCCCCGAGGAGGGAGACTTCTTGAAGAAGAGCAAGGGGTGGGAAGGGCGCCCAGAGGCACGGCCTCTGCTGCACGGTTGATGTCTGGGGTTCTCACAGCAGCCTGTGGGACGCCTGAGCAAGGGAGTCCCTCCTGCCCCCAATTTGTGGGCAGAGAAATAGATCAGCAAATTCAATAACATGTCCAAGATTACCCAGTGAGTTCTGGAGGCTGGATTGGAACTTACCATCCTTTCTCTACACCACGGCTTCCTGGACAGGAGCTCTGTGTTGACCCCGCCCCAAGGCAAAACAGTGCTGTAGAAAAACAATTGGGGGTGTCTGTGAGGAGGGCCCTGGGCAGGGAAGGGTGCCCTTCACTGCATCTGTCCTCAGGTGAGGTCAGTTGAGAATGACCCGGGGACGCCTAGAAGCATCACCTCCCCTCTGAAGACTACAGTTCATGATCAGGCCAGGCAGACACACGTGCTCTCCTTTTCATTCCAAGTAGTAGGCACCTGGATTGCTTAGAAATTCAGGCAACAGTTGGTTAGAAACAGGAATTCAAATGAATTGCTCCTGAAATCCAAAGAGCCCAGGGAACCAGTGGGGGAGGAGGGGCATCTGGTTCTTAGGAATCAAGTGCTCATCAGCAGCCCTTTTGGTTCAAACTTTGAAATTCATACTGAAAAGGGGTGGATCCCTCCTTCCTCGGTCTTTTGTTCTATTCAGGCTTCAGTGGATTGGATGAGGCCCACCCACTTTGGGGACCATCCCACTGATCCAACTGCTAATCTCATCCAGAAACACCCAGAAAGAATGTTTAATCTGGGCATCCCATAGCCAGTCAAGTTGACACATTAAATTAACCATCACAGCTTGGAAAGTTTCTTCCTTTCATTCATGAAATTGGAGGCATGGTCTTTGTAGCTCAGCTTATTTCCTGGGGGAGGAGGGGAAACATTGAGAGCTACTGGGGCCCAGGTCAGGACTGAATTCTTTTTTAAAAAGAAATATTTATTTATTTATTTGGCTGTGCCAGGTCTTAGTTGCAGCACACAGGATCTTGGTTACAGGATCTAGTTCCCTGACCAGGGATCGAACCCAGGCCCCCTGCAATGGGAGCGCAGAGTCTTAACTACTGGACCACCCGGGAAGTCCCAGGGCTGAATTCTTGGAGTCAGCAGTAAGGAGTGGAGAGAGGAGCCTGGGCAGCTTTGGTGAGGAGGGTTTAAATGCCAAAAGACAGGAAAAGGTATATGAAGAAGCATCCATGTGTGATATTCTTCGAGAGTCATAGATGGGATATAGATCACAATATCTTTTGATAGTTTTTATCTAATGGCATTTCTTGGAAGGTGCTGCCACATGGGGCTGTGGGATTAACTCAGATACGTTTAGAGAGTGGCCATCAGAATCTGAGAACTCAGGTGTTGTGTTCAGTTGCACCTCCTATTAAAATAATCACTCAAGATCTGAGCTCTTGTGTAATAAAGAATGTGACTGGTTCCTGGGAGGGAGCTTCTAAATCTTTGGAATTCCCTGAGTGACAGGAGTGTCTGTTATACATGGTGGACCCCTAGGCCCACAACTAAGTTTAGGTTATTGAGACGACTCAGGATGGGGGTGGCCACGCCAGAGACCAACCATGTTACTAGCAGGCTGGGTCCTTGAGCCAGGTGATGTCAGCCTGCTACGGTCTGAATGTTTTTGTCTCCCCCAAATTCACGTGCTGAAATCCTAACCCCCAATCTGATGGTATTTGGAGGTGGGCCCTTTGGGAGGTGATTAGGTCATAAGGGTGGAGCCCTCATGAATGGGACTGTGCCCTTATAAAAGAGACCCCAGGGAGCTTCCTAGCCCCTTTGGCTATATGAGGACACAGTGAAAAGATGGCCATCTGTGAACCAGGAAGCAGGCTCTCACCAGACACTGAATCTGCTGGTGACATGATCCCACATTTCCCAGCCTCCAGAACTGTGAGAAATAAATGTTTGTTGTTTGTAAGCCACCCAGTCTATGGTGTTATAGACTGCTGTTTATAGCCACCCAGTCTATAACAAAATATAGACTATACAGTTTATATAGAGAGTCTATATTTTGTTATAGTAGCATGAATGGACTAAGAAACAACCCAAACTTTGGGGGTAGGATGGGGTAGGAGGTTTGGAGATTGAGTTCAGTCACCTGGCCAGTGATTCAACTAGTCCTACCTACAGTGAAACCCCAATAAAAGCTCTGGGCCCTGACACTTGGTGGAGCTTCCCGATCGTTGAACACATGGGTATGCTGGAGGGTGACACACCCAGACTTCACGAGGAGAGGGAACAGAAGATCCTCCCAGACCTCGCCATGGGGCCTCTTCACTTGGCTGGGCCTGATCTGTATCCTTTATAATAAAACTGTAACCAGAAGGACAGCACTTACCTGAGCCCTGTGAGTCATTCTAGCAAATAGTTGAACCTGATGGGGGTTGTGAAAACCATCCAGATTTGTGGCTACTTGGTCAGAATTGTGGGTGGCCTGGGGGCCTCCAAAGTGTGGCTGGTGTCTGAAGTGGGTGTAGTCTTGTTGGACTCTGTACCCTTGAACCTGTGAAACTTGTGCTAACTCCACAGGGGTAAAGTCAGAATTGCACTGCGGTAACTGCAGAGACAAGAGAACACCATGCCTTACTGCATTTCTTTCAAGCAAGAAATATCTTTTGTGAGCTTATTTTGCGTCAGGCATGGCAGTGGGTGCCACACATCCCACCTAACTGTTGAATGTCATGTTACTAAAGGAATTCATGAAGCTTAGAATATCGCTAGTGTCAAAGGGGCGACACTGTGAAAAACACACTGAGATCGGAATTACTATTTTTAGGAGGATGCACAGATTTGGAGAACCAGATTTTCACATAAATTCATTAAACCAAGGAAGTCTAAACGCTTCATGAAGTTAAGGGCTGCAAAGTAATCTTCAGGCTTGCTTTAAGAGGTATTCTGTTTGTGAATAACTTGGAGTCGTTTCTGGCTAGAGAAAGGATGCTGGCGGCAGACATCCCTGCTCTGTCCTTAGGTCTCCTGGGATGTGCCAGTTGCACTGAGTTTGCTGACTACTAGGTTGGGGTAAACTGTTGGCAGGGACTTGGGGTGCGCCCAGGGCATAGTCTACTAAGTGGAGGAAGGGCTTGGGGACATCCTGACCCTCATGGGGATGGGTGGGCACGGGCAGAGAAGAACTGGTGGATGAGGGTCTGCAAGTTCCTTTACCGAGGTGTTCCTGGCCTGGAAGCCAGGCCCCCTGTTTCTAAGGTGGTCAGTCTCTGTTGTAGGGACACTCTCACTGGATTAGGGCACCTCGTGATTCAGTATGATCTCAACTCTAACCTTAATAATTACATCTGCAAAGACCCTGTTTCCAAATAAGGTCACCTTCTGAGGTTCTGGGTGGATATGAATTTTGGGGGACACACCATCCAACCCATTACACCCTCTAAGTGTCAGTCAATTGGTAGACAGACCAAGGGGACCAGAAGAGGCCCATTGTCAGCATTATCACAGTACAGCTGAGCTGGGAGGTTATCTCAATGGGAAGAGGGAATATTTATAAACTCCTGACACTGTCCCCAAACACAGGAGGCCCAAGGTCACTTCCTTCTTTACTGTGAAGAATCTCCTGAACAGCCTCTGCCTTTCCTGCTGTCCTCAGCTCTTTGGGAAGAAGCTGAATCCTTTATTTAAGGTCTAAAGAGATTGTCTGAACAAAGACTAATGGGTTAAGCCCAGGGACAAGATGACAAATTGTTCTCTTCCGCTGTCTCAGCCCCAAGGAAGGTTCTAAAAAGAGACTAGGATGCTCTGGGCTGGAGCAGAGGGCTGGATGTGGCCCACCGCGGGCTCGCCCCTCTGTCTGTCCATCCCACCCTGACACCAGCTAGGCCCCCAAGCAGAGAACAATGCTGCTGCAGCCGAAGAGCAAATGGTTCCTGACTCCAGGCAACTTGTTATTCTTTTGTTCAAAGAATAAAAGCACAGTTTGAGACCAGAGAGAGGAATTAGGCCCCTAAGAGTTCTCAAACCGGAAGGGGGTTCCCTGCTCCCGGCCTGACTTCCTCCACCTACCCCTGCCACCTAGACTCCAGCTGGGCCAGTGAGGGGAGTCTGGTCTGCACCACTACACGGGGGAGCCAGAGCGGAAGGCCAGGTCCTGCTGCCCAGGTGCGTGGGCTGGCAGAGGAGGGGGCTGCCACCCCACGTGAGAGGCAGGAAGGACTGTCCCTTCTTCCCCATCCACCAGGCCCTTGCCCAGGGTGAGCGGGCAGAGGGTGGTCTTTGATTCATGGTAGCACCAGCCCCGCCCTTGACAATCGATCACAGTGGTCACTTGTCCACCATGACAGGGATGGAGAAGGGAGAGCCGGGTGGGTGCTTCTCCCACAGTCTTCCTGGGAGGTGGAAGTGAAAGCAGTTTCTATTTTATGGGCCAAGGTGGGAGCAGAAGAGGGGAGCTCAGCCTCCTGCTCAGGGGGTGGCCAGGGCTGGGTTTCCCATGGGGCCCGACAAGGTTCGGACACCCGCTGAGTTTGGATCTGTGAATACCGGGCAAGGCCTGTGGTCTCCAGCACCCAGCGGACTCAGCCCCAAAAGGAGGTGGCGCTCAGGACGGCTGTTTCCTGGCTCTGCCCCCACTAAACACGGCAGGGAACTCCGGGGGGCCGGAGCCCACCCAGTGCAGAGCTGAGGGCTGGCTGAGGGCCAGGGCGGCGCTGTGGTGCTGGGGCCACAGGTGCTGGGCTTGGGGCTGGAGGAGGACATTGGCGATGCTCAACTTCTTCCCGAGAAGGGCCTGGTGCAGAGCGCCGATGGCGACCCTCTCAGATTTCCGAGCCGCTTGTGGTGTGGGGGGCTGGGCGGCGTTGCAGAACAAATGGGGAGTGGAACTGGGTGTGGCGAGGGCGGGAGGCAGCCTGGCAGGGTCTTACCTTTGCTGTCTGCCTCTCTGACCCGTCCAGAGTGAGGAGGCCTCTCCATGCTGTCTGCCTGTGCCCGGGAGGCAGGCTGGCGGCTCTCAACTAGAAGCATCAGGATCCAGCCGGGCCGCGGCCCACCTGAGTGGGGCAGGTTTTCCTCTCTCTCCTGGCTTTGCAGAAGGGCTGCCCTGGGGGACAGTGTGGGTGGCCCTGGGGACCGGAGGGAGATGAGCTCAGGATCGCAGATCTTGAACCAGGGGCCAATCTGAGAAGTAGGAGGATTTGAGGGGGTCAAGGACCAACCTCCCAGGGAGTCCCCACGGCCAGCCCAGGGCACAAGAGGGCCCGGGGGTGAGGTGGAGTTGGAGGAGGGCCCAGCCCAGGCTTGAGGAGCGTCCGCTTCAAGCAGGAGTAAATAATGAAACACTGCAGCTACTTACAGAACCACCATCTGAAGGATGCTTGTGGATTTTTTTTTTTTTTTAATTTATGTTTAAAAACTGCGTTGGGTCTTTCTTGCTGCGCGCAGGCTTTCTCTAAGTTGTGGCGAGCAGGGGATACTCTTCGTTGTGGTGTGCGGGCTTCTCATTGCAGTGGCTTCTCTTGTTGCGGAGCAAGGGCTCTAGGTGCACGGGCTTCAGTAGTTGTGGCTCTCGGGCTCAGTAGTTGTGGCTTGTGGGCTCTAGAGCGCAGACTCAGTAGTTGTGGCGCACGGGCTTAGCTGCTCCGCGGCACGTGGGATCTTCCCGGACCAGGGCTCGAACCCACGTCCCCTGCACTGGCAGGTGGATTCTTAACCACTGTGCCACCTGGGAAGTCCCGTGGATTTCTTTTGGCTTCTCCTTTGCACCCGTGGAGTGTCTGCCTCATGTGTTCCTACCTGCCGGAGAAGCTGAGACTCCAGGCTGGCTGTTTTAGGTTTGGTTCCTGGTTGAGCAGATTGCCCCAGAGGCACCAAATATCTGGACTTCCTCGGCCTCCAGCGTACCCCAGCCAGTGGGGATTGCCGGAGTTGCTGCCGGGGAGCCCTGTGCCCATGCCTGCCACATGAGCCATTCATTAGGTTGTGTAACAGACAATCCCAGTTAGGAAAAGAGAAACCATGTGGGTATTTTTAAAAAAGAGTGAGTTTGTTGGTTACTCTAGTGATTAGAGAGTGGAGAAGCCAAAGGGTAAAGTGAGGCAACTCATGGATTAGCAATGCAGGAAGCCACAACCATCCCTGGGACTGGAGAGGCCAAGGGAGGAAGTGGTTATACTGGACCCCGGGATCTGGAGCCATTTGGTGGAAGGGGGAGTCACAGCAAGAGCCACGGACCCTCGGGAGCTGGGGCTGCAGAGGCAGGGACTGTGTAGCAGGTGCCAGAGACGTGGAGGAAAAGGAGCCGTGCAGAGAAGTGGGGGGACAGACCCTGGCTTCTTTCATCCTGCTTTCCAATTTTTAAATATTTGGATAAAATACACATAACATAAAATTTACCACCTTAACCATTTTTAAGGGTACAGTTCAGTGGCATTAAGCACATTCGCATTGTTGTGCAACTGTCACCACCATCCGTCTCCTGACTGCTTTCATCTTGCACAACTGAAACTCTCCTCATTAAACTGCAGCTCCTAGTCGGCTTCTCCCCCGCTCTCCCCAACCGCCTTTACTTTAGCTGCCGCATGTAAGTATGATCTTTCAGTGTTCGTCTTTTTGTGACTGGCCTATTTCACTTTGCATGGCGTCCTTAAGTTTCATCCATGTTGTAGCATGTGTCAGAATTTCCTTCCTTTTTAAGGCTGAATAATATTCCATTGTATGGATGGACATTCTGTTTATCCATTCACCTGTTGATGGACACTTGAGTTGCTTCGAAACCTTTTGGCTCTTGTGAATAATGCTACTATGAAGAGAGGTGTACAAATTTCTCTTTGAGGTCCTGCTGTCAGTTCTTTTTTGTATAAGCTCAGAGGTGGAATTGCTGGATCCTACTGTAATTCTAGGTTTGATTTTTCTGAGGAAGCACCATACTGTTTTCCATGGCAGGTGCACCATTTTACATCCCCACCAACAGCACACAAGGGTTCCAGTTTCTCCACGTCTTTGCCAACAACTTGTTATTTTCTGTTTGTTTTTTGTCTTTGTTTGTTTTTTAAATAGCAGCCATCCTCACGGGTGTGAGGTGATATCTCATTGTTGATTTGTATTTTTTAATGATTAGTGACTTTGAGCATCTTTTCATGCACTAGTGCCTCCTATTAATCAAACTTACCCAGAAGCCAGAGGGCAAGTGAGCTTGGGAAGTGTAGTTTTTTGCATTACGGAGTAGAGCAGGGAAGGCAAGGCCCAGGTGACAGCTGTGGGTGTGTGTGAGGTGGGTGGGTAGAGCAGGTGGCACTGTAAAGCCAGCAAATATCCCAGGTAGTGGAAGCTCACAGAGAACAGTAGTGACATAAGGGACTCAATCTCCAGCGCACATCAGTGTCCTGAGGAGGAAACCAGAACCCAGGGAGGGGTAGGGACCTGCTGAGATCTCAGAGAGCAGGTGGCAGAGCTGGGGTTTGCACCTGAGTCTGCCTGACTTCCAGATGAAAGCTCTTCCCACTCTGTGCTCCCTGCCATCTGCATGATGCCTGCAAGGATGCGGCTCACCGGTTATGAATGTGCCTTGCATCTTCACACCTCATGGCTTTGCTTGTGCTGTTCCCCCTGCTTGGAATGCTTTTCCCTCCTTGCCCACCTGGCAAGCTTGTACTCTCGGCAGCTCAGCTCAAATGCCCACTCCTCTAATCTGACCACCAGGGAGAACAAACCCCAAGCCATGAACTCTTGGCTCCATCCGTCTAAAGAGCACAGAACAGCGACGGGGTCCCTGTCTTCACTCCATGTTGGATGCCTAATGTTTTTCTTTTCCCAGCATGCTGTCCATAGACTTCTGATGACTCCGAATTTCCTCTAGGGGTCTCCCCCCACCGTTTCTTGTGGATTGGGTAGTGATGACACCCCTCATCCCCAAGTTTATTATGCAATCCATCTTCCTGGTCACAGCGACTGGCCCTGAGACTTTAGCTGAGCCCTTGGACAAGAGAGACTGTCTTCCACAGGGCTGGCAAGGCCATGAAGATACCATGGGGACCAGGCCTGCCTGAGAGTGAAGCCAACAGAGCGGAAAGCACAGTCCTGGGCTGCAACAGCAGTGAGTCTTGACAACATTGTTTCTGTGCCTGGATACAGCTATGCCTGAAGCCACCTTTCACCTGTAGACGCTAATAAGTTCCCTCTTTTTGCAAGACCAAGTTGTGTTGGGATTTCAGTCACTTACCACTGGAAGCCATGATTAATGCATGTGCCTTGTGCCCAAGTCCTGGCCTTACATGCCTTGTTGATTCAGAATTCCTTGGCTCGCAGCTCTGTAGGTCTGGTCCCCAGGACAAATGGTCCTTCTGAATATCCTGTAGTATGTGGTCTGCACAGAGAAAAGCAGATCAGAAATCGGTGGGATACCACCTGGGGAGTTTCAAGTCAGGAGGGCACACTTTTCCTGATTCCAGGCTCGGTGACTTGCCCAAGGCCCCCAGGTGGTGGGTGGTGGAGCTGGGACCAGCCAGGAGGTTGGGCCCCTTGGCTGCTTTGCTCGACTCTGGGTCTCTGGCAAAGGCTCTAGGGGGGTCTCCTTGTTAGGCCAGGATAAGAGACCCGTTCCTCTTCCTGAAACAGCCACAGAGCCGAAAAAGCATTACTTGGTGAGAGAGCAGAGTGCTGAGGCTTGGAGGCCTCGGTGGCCCTGCCCTTGCTGAGGCAGGCCTGTCCCCTTCCCAGTTGCCCAGGAGGGCCACTGCAGGGCACATGGTGCCCTGTGCTTCAGGGACAAAGCCGGAAAGAAGCCCCAGCGCCTCGTCAGCTCGGCACCACCCCCCGCCCTCCCCGGGCACTTTACACATTCAAAACCTATTTTAGAAGTAGCAGCTCATCTGATTCTTTTTAATGCACTTCCAGGCAGCACAGATGTGCATCAGGGAAAGAATGTTCCTTGAACCAAAGTGCTTCTGTGGGCCTCATGATCCTCTCCCTTGGTGCCCACTGCCAGGCCAAGAGCCTCCTATGAATCATGCATTAGTTCTGGTGATGGCTGCACACAGAGGGTGCAGCTCTTGAAAAGGGAGGGGTGTCCATTGTGCACTCAGGAGGCAAGGGTCAGGGACTCCGGCTGCGGGGAGGAGCAGACTCTGAAAGGGAGGATGGATGGAGGCTGGAGGAGGTGAAGCTGGCAGTGTCCAGAGCCCTGCCGCCAGGTCACGTGGGGACGGGGCCCTGGCTACTGCCCCTCCTGCGCTGTCATCCATATGTGAGAGACTTTATCCTGAATGGAGGATCTGGCACCTGAACAGTCCCAGATGGACTGGCTTGCAGGGAGGTGGGGTGGGGAGGGGACCGACAGATACAAAACAAAGTGCAGGGCGGGGCGGACTCTCCACAGGTGAGGAAAGGACGAAGGACCAGACTGAGAGATGCAGAGCCACACGGCAACTCCCAGATCAGAATGATCGCACAGAGCTCCTTAAAACACACAGAGACATAAATTAAGCCTTGCAAGCGCCTGTCCCGAAAAACGTGTCCGCCAGACAGATGACGGAGGGAAGACGTCTGATGTTTCTGTCGTTTGCAAAAATACATGTTTTTGATTTGGAGGGGGAGGCACCAAAAGCCATGATTTAACTTTTAAAGGAATTTTCAAAGGTTGTTGTTTTTTTTTTCCAAAGCTGAAAAATGTCCCTGGAAGGGAACGTGAGCCATGTGTTATTGAGAGATGTCAGTCTCTCCCTTCAGTGATGTGAAGGAAGCCCAGGGCTACACCAGCCAAGCAGGTATTCCCAACCACGGTGGTCTCCTGGGGGAGGGCCCGGTGCAGGGGGCGCAGAGCTCAGCTCCAACGTCCATTACACACTGAAGGCTCATATGCTGAAACACTCAGGATCTTTCTCTGACTCATGATGTCAACCCACTTCCTGGGCAGTGTCCCTGTGAGTCTGGAAGGCATGGAGCTGCCTGTCTCAGGGGACAGCCCCTCATCCCCAGCACCCTACGGATGAGGACTCAGGAGAAACCAGCAGGAGTGGATCCAAGGTTTGTGAGGCCTGACGCTCAGCCCATTTGAGGGATTCTCTTTGAGAGAAAGGATACATAAATACAATATGGATTTAGGTATGAAAGCAAATGTTGATTTACAGTGAAAAAGGAAATCACCACCAAGTACCGGGAGCCCTGGGAATCTAGGCCTTTTTCTTCTGCAATGCCTTTAGGCAATTTACGAGACATGTTTGCTGAATCCAAGCTGACTTCTCTCCCCACCTAGAACACTCTATGACTGCCAGCATCTTCCAGCTCTTCCAGGGGCCCAAGCAAAGGAGGGGTCCTGACACTGGGGCTTTGTTAGCTTTACCGAAAATCTGCCCCTGGAAAACAAGGCTGCCTAGAAAAGTCATATCTCTGCCTTGGCTGGGTCTGCCTGCAGTGGGACCCAAGGTCTGTGAGTAAATAAGAGGCAGGAGGATTTGGAAAGACCCAGGACTCCTGTGCTCCGGGATTTGGGGGCAGCTGCCCAGAGGCAGCCAGGCGTGGGTTTGCAATTTCAGTTGATGGAAACCTGGCCAATTGAATCATATCCTGTTGGGAGAAATATCACATAGCGAGAAGGGGCTGGTAAGCCGGGGCCTGGAGACAGCTGTGGGCAGAGCCGTCCAGCTGGGGCCAGGGAGGAGGCATCCTGGCTCTGGCATCCAGGTTGTCTGCCAAGGCTGATCCGTGGCGTGGGAGAGGGAGCCTCCGGCTGCCTAGACCCAGAGCCCCCGCCCGAGTTTACCTCACTCTCCTTGCTCTGGTTCCAGGCTAATCAGGTGAATTTGTGGGCATCACAGTCATTCTCCTGGAGGCCTGCCTGCCGGACAGGAGAGTGCAGATGGTGTGGAAGGAGGTCTTTCCACCAAAGTGGCCAGCCGACGGTTGTCTGGCTCTCCTTAGAGCCTGCCAGAGGGAGAGAGGGTGCTGTCCTGTCAACCTGCACATCCGATAACTGTATTTCTCAGGGCAAATCATTAAATCGACATCATGGTTTTTATTTATCACTTTCTTTGAACTTGGTTCATGCCCGCTCACCCCCAAGAGAGATGGAACGATTCACTATGCCCACAAAATCACGTCTGGTGCAGAGCCAGCGCCATAAATATCACTCGAAGGAATGGAAATTAGATTTTGAGCCTGCAGGAGAAGGCCAAGCCCAGACAGTAATGCATTCCTAAGGAAAATGGTCACCTTGTGAGGGCCAGGCTAGGGGAGCAGCTGGCCTGTCCTGGGCGCTCTCTGATGTCTCACAGTGAGCTGTGGGTTTTTTTTTTTTTTTATTGGAGTGTAGTTGATTTACAATGTTGTGTTACTTTCTGCTGTACAGCAAAGTGAATCAGTTATACATATACATATATCCACTCTGTTTTAGATTCTTTTCCCATATAGGTAATTACAGAGTATTGAGTAGAGCTCCCTGTGCTATACAGTAGGTCCCTGTTGGTTATCTATTTTATATATAGTGGTGTGTATGAGCCATGGGTTTGAAGTGAAAACTGTCACAGAAACGTGGGTATCCCTTTGTTATGGGCTGAATTGTATACCGAATCCTCCCAATTCATATGTTGAAGTCCTAGCCTCCAGCAACTCAGAATGTGACTCTATTTGCAGATAGGGTCTTTAAAGAGGTAATTACATTAAAATGAGGTTGACAGCCAGCTGGGAATGCTGCTTTCAGGGTCTCGGAGCTGAAGTTTCTGTACAAGCCCAGCGGAAGGCTCGTCCAGCACGCTCCAGGGCTGCCCCCCCTGCCAGCTTTCCGCTGGCACCACGTTCACTCAGGAAGGCCCTGGTCTTCTCTGCCCTGTTTGTCCCGGCTGTGACTTTCCTCATGCCACCCCTGGAGGCGGCCCCTGATATGTGTTTGGAGAACACACGCAGGCTTTCGAATTCTCTACCGATGTGGAGTCAACTACCCTCAGCTTTGGGTAAGAAGCCAAGGGGCCAACAGTCAATTCCAATTCCAATTACACTTTGTGAGTAGAGATCATGCAGATGTCAGTGTTGTTTATTCCAAGGAGCCCACGACCGGAGCGCCAGCCCAGCCTGGGCGGCCCCTCCACGGGAAGCCCCGAGTCTGTTTCCAGGCAGGCTTCAAATGAAGCAAGGTCTCCACTAGCTGTGACCACCACTCTGCTGCCCATCACTTCTGAGAAGATTCTGAACTTCTGTCCAGAAGTCTCCATTCTGGAAGACTGCATGTTTGTGGAAGACTAGTGAAACAGGATGTGCTGAGCCAAGGAGAAACAGCAGGGCATTGTACACAGATGAGGAGAGGGACATTTCTTAACCGGGTCCCATTTAATGTGGGCTCAATAAATGTACATTTGAATTGAAAAAAATATTAAGTCGAGGTCATATGGGTGGGCCCTCACCCAATAGGACTGGGGTCTTTATAAGAAGAGGAGATTAGGACACAGACACACAGAGAAGGAAGATCACGTGAAGAAACGGGGAGACGACGGCCATCTACAAGCCACGGAGAGAGGCCTCGGAAGACATCAACCCTGCTGACACCTTGATCTTGGACTTCCAGCCTCCAGAACTGGGAGAAAATAATGTCTGTTATTGAAGCTGCCCAGTCCGTGGACTTTGTTAAGTCATCCTGAGCAAAGTGATACATTCCTCACCCCACCCTGCTGGCCCCTGTGGAGTCCTGTGGATGAGAATGCCTACACTCTCCTGGGGCTGCTCTCTTCTCTCTACTCCCTGCCCTGGAACTTCGTCTCTTGCTCACATGGCTGTGGCAGTCTCCTCCACTCTGCAGCCAGGGTGAATCTTCTAAAGACCAAACTGACCACCTTCGTTCCCAACTTGAAGGCCTCCATGCCTCTCCACTGACCAAAGATAAACCTCAAACTCCTAAACGTGGCACTCTGAGCCCCCCTCCTCCAGAGCTTCATCTGCCCCCATTCCTACTTCCTACTTTGCTACAAATTGTCTACACTCTCCCCTCACCACACATTTTTGGGTCTCTGTGACTTAGTTTGTGTATTAATTTGCTAGAGCTGCTGTAACAAAGTACCACAGGTGGGATGGCTTAAACAACATACATTTATTGTCTCACAGTTCGGGAGACCAGAAGTCCAAGAACAAGGTGTGGGCTGGGTCAGTTCCTTCCAAGGGCTGTGAGGATCTGTTCTAGGCCTCTCTCCTGGGCTTGTAGATGGCCGTCTTCTCCCCGTGTACCTTCCCATGGCATCTCCTGGTGTGACTGTCCCTGGGTCCACATTTTCCCCATATAAGGACACAGGTCATATTGGACTAGAGCCCACACTAATGACCTCATCTTAACTAATTACATCTACAAGGACCCTATTTCCACATATAGGCACATTCTGAGGTGCTGGGGGTTAGGACTGCAACATATAAAATTTTGGGGGACACAGTTCAACCCATTACATGTGGATATGCTGTTGTCTCCATCTGATATGTTCTTCCCCTTGTTTCTTTTTCTGGATAACTCAGTCATCCTGGAAGATGTAGTCCCAGCTGGACCCTGCCCCGCCCCATCCCCTCCCCATCCTCCCCTTACTCCTGACCTGTGCATCCAGGCCCCATTCCCGTGGGCCCCGCCCACCCTGGCCCCGCCTTGACCACGCCCCAGCACCACTCCTCTTGCACCCCTCACCTGGCTGTCCCAGTCTGCACCGAGTGTGGGGTCGCTGCACCCGCCTCACACCCCCTCCCTCACTCTCCCCAACCCCAGGTACCTTGGGTCCCCCTCTGCTTTGTCCTTTAATTCTGCTCATCATCTTCCTTCTCCCTCTGCCGTTGTTTGTTTCCAGAATAAATGAGACTGAAATTACTTTTCAGAACTTTTGGGGGATTCGGGGTGTCCCTTCAGGAAGGCAGGAGATGCCTGGGGGAAGCCTGGCGCTCCTGAGTCGTTGAACGATTCTGGGGTCGAGGAGGCTCCCTGCAGGAGTGCTTCTGCAGCATGCAGTCTGCAAACAAGGATTGTTGATGTGCACGTCGCCGGGCCTGGGGCGGGAAGGGGCGAGCTAGCGGCTCCTGACAAGAAGGAGGAACGTTAGTAACAGCAGCGGCTCACCTCTGGGTAATTTACCAGCCGTGTTCATGCCACCGTCTGAGTTAATCCTTATTAACAAATGAAAGGGACTTCCCTGGTTGTGCAGTGGTTAAGAATCCGCCTGCCAATGCAGGGGACACGGGTTCGAGCTCTGGTCTGGGAAAATCCCACATGCCGTGGAGCAACTAAGCCCGTGCGCCACAACTACTGAGCCTGCGCTCTAGAGCCCGCGAGCCACAACTACTGAAGCCCGCGTGCCTAGAGCCCGTGCTCCACAACAAGAGAGGCCACTGCAATGAGAAGCCCGCACACTGCAACGAAGAGTAGCCCCCGCTCACGGCAACTAGAGAAAGCCCGTGCACAGCAACGAAGACCCAACGCAGCCATAAATAAATAAATAAATGAAACAAAACAACAAAAAACAAATGAAAGGCAAAAAATTCATGCTGGCATTGTTTCTATCCCCATTTTAAAGACTGGGAAACTGAGATCTGCCTCTTTGGAACAAGGAGATGTGACAGGAAAACGGGGAGGAAACCTTGAGCTCGGACAGGGAGTTGGGGTCCTGTTCTGAAACCACAGGAAGGGGAGCCACAGAGGGAAAGGTGGCTGAGAGCCAGCACAGCTGTCTCTGTGCTTAGCATCTAGGCCAAGCTCAGCACCTTGGCTGCGCGAGCCCAGGACCAGCTGCAGGCCTGCATGGGGCCCACCAGACCCCCACGTGGTGAGAGAAGCTTCCTTCTACCCCAAACCCTGGGCTGAACTGACCAAAAAAAGGACCTCCCACGTTCTCCAGGTTTTCTTTATTTGAAAAGCCGTGTTCAATAACCCCATCAAAGATGCCAACTGACCAGACCCAGAGAGTGGCTGTCTCAAGGAAACAGTAAACTAGATGAAAGATGACTTTCTCCTCCTTGGTTGACATGCTTTATGTGTGATCGCTCCTATGACAACAGAAGGTATATAAAAAGGCTCAGTTACGGTTTCTTGGAAATAATAAAATAACTTGGAGGGACTGGTATGCCAAGGAGCCTGCAGATGAATGTCTGGCTGTAAAAGAGGACTAGCCTCATGTTTTGTCAAGTTGCAGCTCAGCTGCCTGGCGGGTGAGGAACGGAAAGAGGGATTATTTTGAGAATGGTTTAGGATGCATCCAGAAGGGTCCAGTTCATTGTATGATCAACATTCAGACTTGAATGAAGGGAGCGAGCATTACAGTTTTCTCGCTTTGAATATCCTTTTGGGAGATAGCAGTTTTAGGACTGAGTATAAAATCTAATAATTATCAGCTACTCCTGTATAGAGAAGAAATCCATGTTCAGACTCTATAGCATGTTGTGCCACCTGGAGGTGAGGGGTCATTACCTCCACATTACAAATGGGGAAACTGAGGCTCTGCAGGCACAGGGACTGTTCAAGGCCTCAGAATAAACAAGAAACAGAACTGGGAATCAACCTAAGAATCGGCTAACTTCCAAGCCTCTGCCCTGTGGTCACACGGTAATATAATGATTTAAAACGGACTGTTCTCTTCCAATTGTACTTTAAAAATATGTAATAGGAAAGCTCCTTTAAGAAGACTTGGAAATAAAAGCTTCTGTTACCAAAATAAAATCCATTTTAAAAAAGCCACTCATTAGAACATAATGGGATATATTCATTAAAATTATTGGCTCAACATTAGCTTTCTCTGCCCTTGTTAATTTTAAATATTTTAAAATATGTGGCAAGACAGACCTGAAATTATTCGTTTAATTTATTATGGTAACATCTTAGTGTTTAATGTATTTCCAACACCTTTGTAAAGCAATATCTCACTTTGGTGTCTTTTTTCCCCTTCTTTTTCTTTTCTATCTAAAATAAGAGTTGGCTTAAAAGACATGGAAATGCAGGGCCAGTGTGGAGGTGGGACTCTCCCTTCTAGGAATGTTTTATTCCAGTTCCTTGAGTTAATTTTTTTTCCCCAATTTTATTTGGGTATAATTGAAGTATGTGAAACCCTACATAAAGTGTACCATTTGATCCATTTTGACATATATATTTATATATCCATCACTATACTCAAGATAAACATTTCCATCATGCTCCCTCCCAAGTTTCCTCATGCTCCTTTGTAATTCATCCTTCCCCTTCCTATCCCCAGGCAACCACTGATCAATCTTTTGATTACTCTACATTTTTTAAGAATTTTATATAAAGAAGACTTGGAAATAAAAGCTTCTGTTACCAAAATAAAATCCATTTTAAAAAAGCCACAGAACTGTTATACAGTATGAAGTCATGAAGTTATACAGTATGAATTTTTTTTTTTCGCTCCGTTTAGTGATTTGAGAGTCATTCACACTGTTATATATCAACAGTTTGTTCCTTTTTCTTGCTGAGTAGTATTCCACTGAATGGATATACCACAATTTCTTTATCCATTCACTCATTGATGGACATTTTGATTGTTTCCAGCTTTGGCTATTTTGAACCAAGCTGCTATAGACAGGTGTATGAGACTTTGTGTGGACACAAGATTTCATTTCTCTTGGGTAAACATCTAAGAGTGAAAAGACTGGGTTATATGGCAAGTGTATCCTTAACTTTCTAAGGAAACTGTCAGACTGAAATCCAAGGTGGGTGTACATTGTACATTCCCGTCAGCCAGGAATGAGAGTTCCCGTTGATCGACATACCTGTCAATTCTGGCATTGATTTTTTTTTTAACATCTTTATTGGAGTATAATTGCTTTACAATGTTGTGTTAGTTTCTGCTGTATAACAAAGTGAATCAGCTATATGTATACATATATCCCCATATCCCCTCCCTCTTGCATTTCCCTCCTACACTCCCTATCCCACCCCTCTCGGTGGTCACAAAGCACCGAGCTGATCTCCCTGTGCTATGAGGCTGCTTCCCACTAGCTATCTATTTTACATTTGGTAGTGTGTATATATCAATGAATTCTGGCATTGATTTTAACGTATAGTTTTGGACTGTGCCAGGGAATAAACTATTGGCTTATTTAATGATTGTCTATCTCTAAGTCCCATCAATGTTACCTTCTAAATATCTCTCCTTGCTCACTGCTCCTGCCTTATTAACTCTCTCCTAAATGGCCTTCCCAAGGGTACTTTCTCCCCTTCAACCCAGGCTCCATGTGCCAACCAGTGGGGTCTCTTCACAATGCAAAACTGGAGGCGCCTTTACCCTGTTTAAGACCATGTCACAGTTTCCAAGTAGTGAGAATACATCTCTCCCAGAATACAACTATAACCCTGTAAGATCTGCCCTGATGGCCTAATCCCATGCCCCAATTCCCAGAATCCAGTCTTTCTTCTATTCTTTTAGTGGTTAGATTCAGCCAGAAAACATGCTTTGTTTGGTTCCTACCTGATGTACGCACATTGTTTTATGATTTTTTTTAAAATTTGGAATAATTTGTCAACATTAAACGCATAAAAATCCATAAAAACATTAGTGGGTGGGCATTCCTCCTGCGACAGATGTGAGCCAGAGCTGATGGCCGCTCCTTTAAGACAGGGCAGGTACCTGCCCACGCCTCACCATGTGCCCCCGCCCCCTTTCCGTGCACCTGCTCATCTCCACTCACCTTTGCTAAATTCACACCTGTTCCTCTTTCAGATCTGACCTGAGAAGGGGAAGACTCTGAATCTCCCATCCTGCCGCCTCCAGCACAGGGAACCCACACAGGCAGGGAGGTCTCCATATAGCGTGTGTACCACGGGCCACGCCTCCTCTCCTTCCGGCCCTTGACTTCATGAAATTGGTCTGCTGACCGCTCAAGACTCCTAGGATGTGAACACAAAGCCGCTTCAGTCTCTTGGGAGGCAGGGTAGGGGACTGAGGCCATTACAGCAGCTCTGCAAACAGGAGGAGAGTTAATATGATGCATGAAATAGGATTTTCAAGTCTGCAGCAAGATACAGATTAGGTCAAGAGAGGTAAGAATTCTGGAAATACTTTAGCTCCTCCTTTAGTAGATCTAGAAGCAGGCCTGGTGGTCTGAATCAGGAAAATCTGCCCCTTCAAGCCCAGTGGCTTTTGCAGGAAGTGGGGCGTGGGCACAGGGAGCTGAGCTGTGTCATTCATACACGCCTCTCCTGGTACTGGAGGTGCACATGGGTGGGAGCATTACACAGGGGCTTCTGTTTCACTTTCTTTTCAGGATCTGGGAAGGGGGGAGGTGGCCTCCCAGGCGGCCCTGCCCCAGCTGGTAGGAAGAGGGAAAGCCCTGAGTCCCCCTCCTCCAAGTGCCCCTGTTATGTGACGTGGGTGGAACCAGAAATACACTCCCTTGAGAAGGATGAGGAAGCTGGACTTCTGCCTTGACCTGGGGTTGGGACCTGTGGGCAGGGATACGTGGGCTGCAGGCCTGACCTCCTGGGCCCTGGTCGGGGATGGGGCACAGCACCCCTCCCAGAGGCGAGAAAGGTCAGGGTCGACTGCAGCTCTGACCAGGCCCCAGGAGAACAGACCTCCTTCACCCCTTCACCCAGCGATGGACCCTCACAAGTGGCAGGTCTGCACACAGACCCTGGGAGCAGGGCCAGCTTTGTGGGCGTGTGGCCTGTGCAGTCCACAAGGCCTGTGCTCAGAAGGGCATATGCTTGGTTTAATGCTCTGCTGTCACCATCTTGAAATGCATAGCAGTGTTTGAACCAAGTGCCCCACATTTTCCTTTGGCTCTGAGCCCTGAGAATTACGTAACCAGTTCTTCTTAGCAGACACCGGCCACATGTTCATCTGAGGATGCGATAGAGTCCAGGGCCCCTTTCCCCTGGGGCTACAAGGTCATAAAACTACCCACCGTCCACATTAGCCAGATACCACCTTGAAGGGTGAGGGGGACTTCTGGGGACCCGAGGGCAGAGAAACCCTGAAGTGACTACAGAGACTATTTAGATTATGGAAGGATGCCGTGTTTACAAAATTGGACGAAATTTTGTTTTCTTCTTCCCTTCCCCTTCCTCCAGCTACAAGGGGGTCTGGGAGGAAGATCAGATTACCTTATAGAGGAATAAAGAGGCTACACTTTTCACATGTGCATGCAGTGGGAATCTGTGTGATCCTGCTAAAATGATGTATCTCTGCTTTTCATCCAGCAACACCTTCCTCAGGAGACCCAGCGAGGTGAGACAGTCTGGGAGCCAAGCCTATCACAGGGACCCCGCGTGGTGGAGAAAGCCTGCCCACATTCCCCTAGACACCCTCTTGGACTGCCAACCTCTGAATCCCTTCTTAGCCACTTGGCTTACCTTCCCCCAGCTTCAGTCTTATCGTCTGTAAAATGGGATATAATGGTACCTACCTCACCTGGTTGTCACGACAATGAAGTGAGACAATGAACAGAACACACCCAGCCCACAGCCCAGCATGTGGCAGGAACTTGGTGGGTGTTAGTTGGACTGTTTTCCGGGAAAGTCATGTGCTGGATGAACAGATAAGTCCCCCCTCCCCCTTAGACCTGCCTCTCCAACTGGTCACCACTGGCCATGTGTGGCTATTTAATGTTAACTTAAAATTAAATGAGATTAAAAATGCAGTTCTCGATTGCGTGAGCCACATGGCAAGTGCTCAAGAGCCTCGCGTGGCCAGTGGCCACCATACTGGATGGTGCAGATGGAGAATATCATCCTCCATCATCGCAGAATGTTCAACAGGACAGCATTGCCTTAGGTCAGCGAGCAGAGGCAGGTCCCTAAAAGGAACAGAAATAAATAGGGAGGGCAGGTTTTGATGGGGTGAAGTTTGGGGGCATCACTTGGGTGGGAACCAGCTGTGGGGCGACAGGAGGGGATCTGAGAACACACAGCCCTTCCCAGCCCACCTGTGAGAATCCAGGACGCTGGCTTCATCCTCCACCCTCCCCAGACAGTCCACGGATGAGGCAGTCAGTGGAGTCACTTATGAGCCAGGGGACATGTTGGATGCCTTCCCTGGCCCCGGGGAGACCTCGGAGGTGGCGCCTTGAATTTCCTTGGCAGTACAGCGAGAACAGGCAGTCACGCTGAGTCCTCATTTGTCCTCCCTAAGTGCTAAGTGATCCGTGATACACTGAGGCCCCGACTGTTTCTGAAGGGCTCTTTTAAGAGATCGCCAATAAAGTTCTAAAAGGATCGTGCCTGTTTGGGGGAAGATAATGCCAGAGTGGTGCCAGGAGTTTGTCAGAAGAGATTCCAGCCAGGTGAGTATTCAAGGAAGGAGATGAAGTTAGCGCTGGGAGACAATGAATTAGATGGCTGGATGTGTCACTGTGATAATGATGAATAATAAATGACTCAGGAGCTGCTGTAACTCACAGAGCAGGAGAGGAGATTAGGGAGGGAAATTTATGGCCTTATAGTGCGGGGGTGGGGGGTGGGGGGGGAAAGAGAATGCCTCAGACGTGCCCTGGTCTTTTGAAGAGAAACCTTCTCGAAGACATACTCTGAAAAAAAAAGAAAAAAGCCTCTTGTCAAAAGTGTCCAAATTTCCTCGAGACAAAGGATCTCTGGCTGTTACAGACGATCTCTCCATCTAGCCCCATCCTTCTGCGATCCCTCTCCCCGCCTCCCACCAGCTCCTGCCAGCCAGAATTAGGGCAGCAGTGGGGACAGGCCACTGCCCCACCCTTCTCTGCAAATGGGCCATGGCCAGGGTGAGAAGAGCCACCAGCTGGAAAAGGACATTGGGAAATGGGTTTCAAGAGTTTCACAAGTGCAGGGAGGCTGATATTGTTATTAGGGTCCAGGGGTTGCCTTCTTAATATCCATTCAGAGCAACCACTGGAAAGACAGGAGTCAGAAATAAAATGGGCCTCAGGTCTGTGGATCGATGTCGATCTTTAATCATTTATTCATGGTCTTCAGGGGAGCTTCAGCACAGCCTGTGTGGGAAGGCACTGAAGGGGGGACCTGCAACCCCGCCCTCCCTCCCAGGCTCTTCCTGCCAGCTTGCAAATGTGCATAAGCATCTCCCAGCTTACACAACCCTGCCTTGACCTCCCCTCTCCTCCCAGCTCGGCCCTGTTTCTGGGCTCCCTGTCAGAGCACAGACTCTCGGTCAGCTCCCTGCCCTCACTGAATCCATCCCTCTCCGCGCCCGCCGTCTGCTGCCCCCGCCGAAATCACTCACGACAAAGTCACCTCCGAGTGGGTGTCCAGAATGAACGGGCATTTCCGGTCACCTCGCTGTGCTCTTGGCAGCGTCCAGCACGCTTGGCCGTTACCTCCTTTCTGAAAAGCCTTTTCTTTGCTTTATTGGCTTCTGTGACCTCGCTGTCCCGTGGGTCTGTGACCTGTGCCAGGTCTTAAATTATAAAGCTGACTGAGTGACAACAGGGTGAGGATAATGCCATTAAAAGGAAGTTTATTGTTACTCACATTTCCCCTGGAACAGAGGCACACATCCATGCAGGGCCCGGTGGGAAAGCACCAGAGTCAGGAGGCAGAAGCAAGAGGAAGGGGAAAGCACAGGCCACATCCTTTATTGCGATCCTCGGGGGAAAGGCAGGGCCGGGGAACAGCCTAGGATTGGCTAGTTTGAATAATGGTGGCAGGGTCTGAGCTACAGGGTGGTCTCTAGACGTCTGGTGATTTAGGGCAGAGGAAGTACTGGGTTGGTGGGTGAGAGTTAGATAAAGGAGATGGTTGGGGGTCTGGACTTGGGATTGTTAGAAGGTTTGTAATATGATTTTCGCATGCCCGTGAAAGCTAGACCACAGGGGCGGTGTAAACAATTTGACTATTAGTTTGGCCCCATGATTAATAGATGCCAAATAGACACATGCAGAATCTAAGAAAACTCAGGACAGTTTGCGCCAACCTTTTGGCAGCGTTTAACAGGTCTTGGTGGAAGTATATTCATCACAGAAATTGACAGATGCTACACATCAGGGCTCCCCTATACCAGAGAGCCGGTTGTTAAACATTTACCAGCACACCACTGCCATGGTTCATCCGCTCTGTGGCCTAAGCCAACGTGGGAGGAGAGGTTGGGGTATTTATCACCCCGCCACCCCGCCTGGCTGTGCCTCTGGCCTTCTCCTCCTGCCTGGCAGTGCCCCTACAGCTCCCTGCCCTCTGGGCTCCCATCACTTGGTCCCTCTGCCCTGAGCTCGTAACAGCTTCCCACTGTTGCTCGAGCCTGGGTGCCTCACCCCCCACTAACTCAGCCTCCTTGTTAGACTCTCTCAGCCAGGCCATTTGTGCATCGTAATTCTCACCAGGCTCCCAAGTTAACCAGGCTGCCAGATGCAGATTTTGCTGGGCAGAGCGGCCCAGACCCCCTGGGATATACTTCTCAGTGGACTCCAGCCTGAGAGCCAGCTGACAGCATCCGCACTTCCCGCCTGCCTGGAGGCTTTCCTTGAAGCGGCTCACAGCTGGGCATGATCGCCTCCTGAGGGCCACCCTCACCCAGTGACTGCCAGAGCTTCCCCTGTCCTCTCAGGTGGGTGACTCTGGCCTGTGCCACATTCCAGAGAGTTCTTCAGTAGGCCAACCTCCATTGCCCACAGGGGCAACTGGCTTGACAGCAAACACCACAGACTAAGTGGCTTAAGCAACAGAAATTTATGTACTCACAGTTCTGGAGTCTGGGAGTCTGAGATCAAGTTGTCAGCAGGGTTGGTGTCTGGTGAGGCCTCTCTTTCTGGCTTGCAGACAGCTGCCTTCTCACTGTGTCCTCATGTGGCCTCTTCTCTGTGCTAAGGGTGCTGCTGGGAGGGAGAGTTATTGTAAGTGTACTAGGGAAGAACAAATCTGAGTCCACATTGGATCTGTTTCTTTTTACTTTAACCTTTTGCTACCAGTTGCCTATAGCCTGAAATATACATTCTCAAGGTATAGCACTTTTCCATTCATACAGAGACAAAAAGTTGCTGAACAGAGAATAACACTTGTCTTGTTGGGGGTTTACAGGAACACTGTGACCTGACCTCCCTGGACAGCAGCAAGAACAAAGGATTCTGGCACCAAGAAGTGTGCAACGACCAGCCACACCCACTCTCCTTTTAGCATAAAAGAAGCCTGAATTCTAACTTGGGTAAAATGGTTCTTTGGGACACTAGTCCATCATCTTCTTGGTCTGCTGGTTTTCTGTATAAAGTTGCTATTCCTTGCCCCAAAAACTAGTCTCTTGATTTATTGGTCTGTCGTGTGGTGAGCAATGAGCTTGGACTCCATAACATAAAGACACCAGACCTATAAGATTAGGGCCTCACCTTATGACCTCACTTAACATTAATTACCTCCCTAAAGGCCCTGTCTCCAAACACAGTCACATTGGGGGTTAGGGCTTCCACATATGAATTTTGAGGGGGACACAATTCAGTCCAAAACACCTGCCTTGCCTCAGTCCCACCCACTGGGTGGGTGCTTCCTGGGGTCTGGGGTCACCTCATCTCAGGTCTGCTCTAAGACACTACTGTATGTCCCAGTCCTTCTCAGACTGTCCTCTCTAGACCACAGGCTCTCTAACCAAAGATGGCACCACCACTCTTAGTAAAGGTGACAGGCAGGCCAGTGTGGTGAGTCCCAGCTCCCACCAAGGACTCCCAGGCTGGGGGTGGTCTCTGCCCTCCTGGCTCCCAGCCCAGGCTCCGTGCTGCTTTCCTGGCCTCTTTGTTGACCCCATAGGGGATTTGGATGGTTCCAGCTAGCTTGCACCTTCCAGGGGGGTGGGAAGCCATCTTCGGGGCCAGTCATGGGGCTCCTGAATTCCAAATCCCAGATGCAGCCGATGTGGAGGGCCAGGGAGGCCCTTCTGCTGTCCAATCCTGGAGGGCAGAGGTCTGTGCTGGGGCTGGGACAAAGCCTGCCCCGACGACCCCTCTCAGGCTCTGGCCTGGGCCAGCCCTGCCGTGGATGAGAAAGGAGGGTGTCCCCTCCTTCAGGGTTCCGGGATCCTGGAAGGGAGAGAGGCCTCTCAGAGCAGGCAGTGTGGATCATCCATTATTCATGTAGCCCTGGGCTGCCCTCTCTAGAGCAGCTCCACTTGGATGTGAATTCCAGTCTGGTTTCAGAGTAGCAGGGACCCAGTGCTGTGGCTGCTGGCCCTAGAAGGGGAGTAAAATGTTCCTACCTGATCCAAAAGGGCCTGGGTATTTGGATCCTGGAGCCTCAACCTGCAACGCATCTATGGCCTGTTTTAGTTTGGACAGCTACTCACAGAAGACTCCTTTTTGCCATCCATCCTGATAGTTGGGGAGGGAGGCACGTTTCAGTAAGTGCCTGCAAGTCTCTCCCTCTATCCAAAGGCCCCATGGCTTGCCTGGTCCTGGTCACCACTCTGCGTTTGGGTGTTGAAGGCTGAGGTTAAAATGTTAGGCTGGGGCTTCCCTGGTGGTGCAGTGGTTAAGAATCTGCCTGCCAATGCAGGGGACATGGGTTCAAGCCCTGGTTCCGGGCAGATCCCACATGCCGCGGAGCAACTAAGCCTGTGCTCCACAACTACTGAGCCTGTACTCTAGAGCCCATGAGCCACAACTACTGAAGCCCGTGTGCCACAACTACTGAAGCCCGCATGCCACAACTACTGAAGACTGTGCGCCTAGAGCCTGTGCTCTGCAACAAGAGAAGCCACCGCAATGAGAAGCCCTCACACCGCAATGAAGAGTAGCCCCCACTCGCTGCAACTAGAGAAAGCCCATGTGGAGCAACGAAGACCCAACGCAGCCAAAAACTAAAATAAATAAATTAAATCAATCTAAAAAATAAATGTTAGGCTGTAGTTTGTACACAGTGGAGGAAGGGGCCGGGGCTGAGTGCTGCATGTCGGTCACCAGCCACCAGCCACATGTGGCTCTTTATATTAAAATTAAAGTTAAAATTCAGTCCCTCAGTCAAATTAGCCACATTCAAGTCCTCAACAGCCTCAGTATCGGGTAGCACAGATACAGAACACTTCCATCATCATAGAAAGTTCTCTTGGCCAGTGCTGGCCTAGTGCACTCAGCCCTGGTTGGCCCTATGGGTGAGTATGTGTGGTTCTCAGCTCTCACGGAACAGAAAGTGTCCCCTGAATGCTTGTTAATCGCGTAGCTTCCCGGAGAGCAGCTGCTAGCCCAGCTCCCAGTGCCTGTGGCCTCCTTCCCTCCACCCTCTCCCATCTTCTTCTCTGCTCCTGGCCCTTGGCTGGCCCTTCCTAGGTGCCCAGGGCGAGGCTGGCCCATGGATGGATCTTCCTGCCACTGTCGACCCTACCAGGGTGGGGGCCTGGGAGTGGACGCGGGTGTTCTGTGTGGCTGCCCCTCTGCACAGCCTGCGTGGTTCTGGGGGTTCTGCTGCTCTGGGACTGTGCCCAGAGTGGGACCCGTGTGCCCTGGGGAACTGCCAGGGGGTCTGCAGGGGTCTGATCATTATGGACTTCATTGTGTCCCAACTCCCCAGATTCATTTGTTGAAGTCCTAACCCCAAAACTTCAGAATATGACTATTTGGAGATATAATCTAAAACTGGGGTTCCCAACTCCCGGGCTGTGGACCGGTATCGGTCCACGGCCTGTTCGGAGCCGGGCTGCACAGTGGGAGGTGAGCGGCGGGCGAGAGAGCGAAGCTTCACCTGCTGCTCCCCGTTGCTCGCATTACGGCCTGAACCATCCCCCACCCACACCTGGCTGTGGAAAAACTGTCTTCTACGAAACAGGTCCCTGGTGCCAAAAAGGTTGGGGACTGCTAGTCTAAAAAAAAAAAAATATATATATATATATATATATATAATATTACATTATATATTATAATTATATATTATTATAATATATTATATATATTATATATTATATTATATATTATATATATATATATTACTACCTACAGCCCACCCCCAGAGCTCCTGAGTCCACAGGTCTGCAGTGGGTCCAGAAATATATATTTTTTAAAACTCCCAAGATAATTTTTTTCACTTTTTGAGTTAATTTGAAACTTACAGAAAAGCTGCAAAAATAGAACAGACAGTTCCCATATACCCCTTACTCAGCTCCCCTTACAGTTACCACCTTACCTATCATACAGTGATGGAACTCGAGGATTAACATGGCCACAATACCAATAGCTGAATTACAGACTCTATTTGCATCCCCCCGTTTAATATTCTTTTTCTGTCCCAGGATCCTACCCAGAACACATTGCATTTCATTGTTATTTCTCTTTATTCTCTTCCAATCTGAACTCCCGAGGTGATTCTGACACAGTGATTCAGGGACGTCACCCTGGGAGACACTGGTCTATGGATTTATCCTAGGAGATAGCAAGATGCTGAGGAACTGGGACCCAGGATGCTGATGGAGGGGAGAGACTGGGGACATCCAGGAGAGGCGGTGCTTCAGGGGACCAGGCCTCAATGTTGCGCGTGCATGTTTGTGTGCACATGAGTGTGTGCAGACACACGCATGTGTGTCCACGTGCATGTCCATATGTCTGCATGTGCCTGTGTGTGCAAGTGTATGAGTGCAGCCTCATGTCTGTGTGCCTGCGCGTTTGTAGGCATCTTTGTGTGCACATGTGTGTGTTTCCATGTGTGTAGGCACGCATGTGCGTGTGCATGTGTGTATATAGGTGGGCGGTGAAGGGCAGGGAGACCAGTGGATCTTGAGGCCTGTAGGGCGGCTGCCAATGCAGGGGAAGCCCCCCGAGAAAATCCAAAAGTCTCTTCACTACCAAATAAATATTTGTAATAACAAAAGACTAATGTCAAAGATTTTTAAAAACAAAGTGAAACTAAAATATTATACATCATGAAGAGCCAGGGAGGCACATGAGGATGTATAAGGTGTGTTACACATCCTACAGCTTGATGATCCAGGGCAGCCTTTCGTGGTCCTGGAGATAGATGCTAATTAACTTCAGGCTTATTAGGTTAAGTATCAATGTTAAAAATGTAAGATCTACTGCTAAAATACGAGAAGAAGAATGTATACCTTCTAAAACAGTCGAGGGGAGAAAAGGGCAACATTTACCGAGAGCTCGCTGTGTGCTGGCGCTGCTCTGGGTGACTTCTCCCCACAGTCTTCTGCGTTAGGTTTATTTTTTTATGTCCATTTCACAGGCGGGAAAGCGGAGGCACCGAGAGGTCAGAGAGCCTACACTGGGTCACCAGCTCCAAGAGGCAGAGCCAGGATGGGGGTCCAGGCAGTTTGGCCCAGTGACCTCGAGCTCATCATCACTCTGAGAAAGAAGAAAGAAGCAAAGGAAAAGTATGGGAAACAGAAGCAGGTACAGGGCAGATGTTCTAGATTCTAGACCCAGTCTACGTGCTGAAGGGAAGGAAGCTGGGGCTCCGAGGCTGCACCGCCAAGGTCACGTCAGGGGAGAGGGTGGACAGAGTGGGGGGCCCAGTGTAGCCTCCCAGCCTGTCGCCCCACACAACCCTTCACCCTGAGTGGGCAAGTATCCCTGACAGCAGCAAAGAAGTAAAAATACAGGACTGCCCGTGTCCTTAATAATAAAAGAGGTGAGTCACTGTAATCAAACTGGAGACCACCCAGGACTCGAATTGCAGACAAATCATAGAAAGAACAGCAGCTTTCAGATGTGCCGGGAAGCTGAGCCCAGAGCTGAACCTGGGAGATGGGGGTTAGGGGTCTCATTTTGGGGAGCAGGATTTTTAAGGTCCCTGCTCCATCACAGGTCACCCAGTCAGCCACTCGGGGCACGTCATTTCTGAGATTCATTTAAGCAATATTTGCTTCTCTACCACGTTAAACAAATCTAAACCTTTTTTTGACGGTAAGTCACAGAGGGACATTAAGTACAGAAATGATATTTGTTTGCCTCACAAACAAGCATGCTTCCTGTTTCACAATGAGACCATCTAGGTATGTGCAGGCATGTATTCCATTGTTTTCTGACGGCAGAAGTAATATATGTTCATTCTCTAAGCCTGGAAAATACGGAAAAGGACAAGAAGGAAATTGAAAGTCACCCATAATTTGGAGACTACAACTGTCAGCACTTCTATGTATATAAACATGTTTTTTAAACATGAGAATATGCAATTTAACGTATATAGTATATTATAGTATGTGTTTAGAGATACATACACACGTGGAAAACATTAAAGGAAAGGAATGATTAATACAAATTGAGGATAGTGATTAATGGGGGGAGTGAGGGCTGGGATGGGGAGGGGCACGCAGGAGACTCACATGAATGGGCCATATTTTTATTTTAAGCTGGGTGGTGGGTACTTGGGTGTGTATTGTTCTTTAAACTACATTTAAAGATGATATATACTTTTTGGCCTATGATATAGTTTACAATTAAACCATTTTGTTTTTAATGGCATTCCTCCCCACTTGTTTATTTGACAAAACACTTGGTGAGCACCTCCTGTATTCCAGGTGTTGTCATCCACTGGGGATCAACACGTAAAGATCTCTTCCCTGGGAGCGTGTGTTTGAGCGGAAGAGAGAGACAACGGAGATCAGGAGGGCCAGAGGGCAGTTTGTAATTTTTACAGAATGGTCAGGGGATGCTCACTGAGAAGGTGAAGATGGAGCAGAGACTTGGAGGAGGTGAGGGAGGGCGACACTTAGGTCTCTAGGGAAAGACCCTTCCAGGAATCGAGAACAGCCAGTGCAAAGGCCCGGGGGTGGGAGAGTGCTGGGGGGAATTCTCAAACCAGAAGGAGCCCCTGTTTTGCAGCAGCATGGGGGCGGGGGATGGAGGAGGATGAGAAGGAAAAAGAAAAGTAATCAGAGGCCAGACTGGGGAGGGATTGGTCAGCATTACAAGGACTTGGCTTTTATCCCAGGGAAATGGGCGCCACTGGAGGATTTTGAGCAGAGAGCTGGCGTGAGCTGGCATGATTTCACAGGGTCACTGTGGCTGCTGTTGAGAATGGATTTTGGGAGGCAGAAAAAGGGAGACCACTTAGGAGGCTTGTACAGTATCCAAGGAGAGATGGGAATGATTCAGACAGGGGTGGTGAGACATGGTCAGATTCTGGGTCTTTTCTGAAGACGGATCCCACGGGACTTCCTGTTGGATTAGGTGTGTCAGAGGAAGAGGAATCAACGCCACTGCCAGGATATTTGATCTGAACAACGAGGAGGCTGGAGTGGCGATCTTCCCCCAGGTGAGGAAGCCTGCGTGAGGGGCAGAGGGAGGCAAGAGGAGAACCACGGGGAGTGTGGAGGGTCCTGGAGGCCGAGGGGAGGGGTACCAAGAAAAAGGATGCTGTCAACGGGTCAGATGAGCTGCAGATGGAGAATCAACATCGGATTCAGCAACCTGGGGCTGTTGGCAACCTTGACAACTCCAGTTCTGGTGAATGTCACAGGTTGAACAGTGACCCCCCAAAATATAGTCCCTAGTACCTGTGAACGTGACCTCATTTGGAAAGGGGTCTTTGCAGACGGAATTAAGGTAAAGATCTTGAGATGAGATTACCCTGGATTTAGGGTGGACCCTAAATCCAATGATGCGTATCTTACGTGATGCAGAAAATGAGAAGACACACAGGGAAGAGGGCCACGTGACAACAGAGGCAGAGACTGGAGTGACGTGGGGTCACCCAGGGTTGCTGCAAGCAACCAGAAGAGGGAAGAGGGACCTGGACTAGATTCTCCCTCAGAGCTTCCGGGAGGAATGAACAGTGCTGATACCTTGATTCCGGATTTCTGGCCTTCCTGAGCTGAAGTTCTTTTAAGTGCCCCAGTTTGTGGTGCTTTGTTACGGTCGCCCCAGGAAGTTAATACAGCGGAGGAGTCGGGGTGTACACCTGGCTGGTTTAAGAGAAGGTGGAAGGAGAGCAATGGGGATGGGGGCTAGGGAGGGAAACGGGGTCAAGACGAGGTCTGGGTGTTGTGGATGCACGTGTGGCTGACAGGTAGGGGTTTAGGGAGGGACGTTCCCTCCTGGCTGCTTTGATTTGCCTGAAACACAGAGTGACCATTTTCCATGTCTTCACATTTTATATCATTTTGGAGTTTTTAATATAAACTGATGGATTATTGAAGACCATTCCATTATTCATCTGGTGAGACATGCTTAACTTTTGATAGCAAGCATCATTTCCCACCATTCCTTTGAAGTGCCCGGGGCGTCCTGACACCACCCACACACCCTCCTCTCCAGAGCCGGCGGGGAGCTCTCGGCCTGTGGGCTCTGAATGCGGTGTGGACAGGGCCTGGGCCTGGAATCCAATCAATTTCTGGGGCGATGGAAGCTTACAGCTGTCGGGGTCTCAAACAGCCAGCTCTGTCTTGCAATGGCCTCACGTACTCGTTTAAAATTCCAGAATTTAATCATCACGCTTGGCATAAAAATAAGAGAGGTGGGTGGCAGGATAGGAAAATACGGATGGAAACGCACAGGACCACAGGCCCTAGCTTGAGGTGGGAAGTACATTTATTCCCCCGGCTGAGCAGAGTGGATTCTGGCAGTGAAACCGATTGCTTTGTGCAGCTGGGCACCCAAGCGCCGGCCGGCCTATTGCTTCATCCGTGTAGGTGCAGCCATACATATATGGGGATATATGTATACATCTAGCTGACTCACTTTGTTATACAGCAGAAACTAACACAACACATGGGAGGGACATGTCCTGCCAGGGTGGCAAAGCCGGCCCTTCTGAGAGATGACACAGACCTCCCAACAGGGCCTGTGAACGAGGCCATGAATCCTTGCCAGGGTGACATCTGTCCTGGTTCTCTCTGGCCCATGCGAGGGTTTCTTCAAGGCAGTTTTGACCATGCACACACATATTGCTTGGAGCACCAATCCTTCACCCCCGGGAAAGCTGGAGCGTCCTTGTGTCAGTTCATTTACTCAAGCCTTCATTCATTAAAGGCATTACTGAATGCCTGTCATGCGTGGGGCACCCTGCTTAGTGTCAAATAAAACAACCAATTCCCAAATACTTTTCTGCCCAAGGCCAGGTGATCCAGGTAATGGACTGGAGGGTTTAGAGTCTCCGTGGATTAGAGGTCCTTGCGCAGAGTAACACATTTGGATGGGTTTAGCCCCGGCTGAAATAAGCTTTAAATGTGGCTTCCTGTGAATAATACAGCGAACCATTCATCAACTCTGCACACCTCCAGGGCCACTTCTGGGGCTGCTGCTGGGTCTTCAAAATGTTTCCTCTCCTGAGGAAGACTGGTTGCTCCGGGACCCTGGTTTTGATTAGTGTTGCAAGTGTCTTCTTCCTCAAAGCCAGGCAGCGTCTGAGACTTTAACCTCATCATCCCTCTGTGTTTCTGTATTGCTGCCCTGCCAGTGAATAACTGCATCAGGTTCCACGTCCTAACCTTCCTGCTCTCATCGCCCACTCCTCTCCTGGCTTCTTCCTAATAAGAGGTCTGTCTGCCTGGCAAGCGAGGAAGCCAGCCCGGCTCTGCATTACCGGTGTGGGCTTTTCATTTTTATTTATAGGGCATGCTGTCTGGGGTAAGCCAAGTGCTGGATCTTCCAGGGTACCACGGAGGAACCATCCCCACACATTTAAAAAGTCTTATACCTGTCTGAACAAGAGGTTGCCAAGGGGAAATTTATCCAACTAGTTGTTTTTTTATTATGATGAGAGAAAAAGTGTCCTGGCTGATAGCCGAATGAGCATGCTGTAACACGGCCACAAGAACAGAGTTTGCAAAGAGGCTTCTACGTGTTCGCAGGGATGGCTCCGTGGAGAAACTCTGTCCTTTTCCACCGCCCCACAATTTCTCCTATGATTTACTTTGGTGCTAATGTCGTGTGTTCCGTGGCTATTTCTATATCCTATTCACAATTATAGTTGGTTACAGTGGAGGGGCTGATAATACAGAAATGGCAGAAAAAATGTTATTATCTTCCAATACCTTCTTGTCTTTTTAGACCTAGGCTAAGTAGAACTGGATTTCTACTCTCCCCAACTTACCCTCATTTCAGGCTGTGTGAAAAGATGAGAGGGGCTGGGATTATGGCAACCCGCCTCAGTTTCTGTCGGGAGGCTGGGCCTCTGGGCAGGGAAATGTTGACCAGAGAACAGTGCAGTGGGAGGTGCCATCATTCATACAAAAGCCACGTGGCTTCCAGCCACTTTCAGCCAAACATCTTTTTTATTAATATTAAACGAAAGTGCTTTTGGCTGTTAAGAAAACAGCTCTATAAAATGTGTAAGTATAATGATCACATCCTCAGTACAGTTGATAAGATCTCCTGTATGGAAAACCGGCACTTTTACCCTTGCTTTTTATCATTTGCGAGTGTGACAGGTAATGAGAACATCAATCTACATGGATCAATAAAAAAATTTACTGCATTTTCCTGATATTAATATCATCTTGGATTGCATGACACCCCTTTTCTCTGTGATTAATTCAGGCTTTTGAGAAAGCTTTGCTGTATTCACCTAAGATAGTAGTTCAACAGGGTCTAATTGCTGGGGCCTGGTGGCAGAAATTGGTACCAGTTCGTCGACTGGCAAGGGCAGAAGGGACCAGCAGGAGACTGCTGGTCTTCAGGCATTGTTCAGCTTCCTGGCATGTGGCTGAAGATCTTGCTTGAGCTGAGGGCACAGGCATTTTGGAGGTTCTGCAAATGCCTGCCATGCATTGAGAGTGCAAACTTTGGAGGGAATGAGGGCAAGTAAATAGGGTGACGTACAGCCTCATTAAGACAGGTGTTTGTGGGAACTAGAAAATGGTCTTCCTCTGTATGTGTAACTTCTCAAGGCCAGCAAAGAGGATAGATCATAAGAGATGGTCGATATGGCATTTTCTCCACCAGGAATGTCTATTAGCCAACAGATCTGCACATTTATGGTACAAATAGTAACTGACACTCATAATTAGGACCCTCAGACAACAGAAATTCTTGGCGAGACTTTGTTTACTGGAACCCGATTAAATTACGGTCACTGAGGTTTTAGTGCAAAATGCATTTGATTGTTTTATAATTCTTTGAGAAAGGGAGATCCATGTAAGGTACAGATGTGATGCTCCATTAACCAGGATATCTGATTGAGACGGAAGGTCTCATCTGCCAGCCTTGCTGAAGAGTGGAGTTGACTGAAATGTGCCCCTAAGATGTTGAAAGGGTAGTTCACTGAGTGCAGCTTCCCTTATGGTGGTGACGGTGGGAGATGGAGAGGCCAGGCTGGGGTTGCCATGAGCTGGCCACGGGGGGAGGGGCAGAACCCCTAACCCATGGGGTCTCCGTACAGTATGCAGAAGAGCTTGTGGGCAGTGGTCCCTGTCGATTATGACACGCAGAAATGTGCTTGGGCCTCAAAGGACCTGACATGTCCCACCCTCATCAATCAACCAAAATGTCTGCCCAGCGTGAGACTCTGGGGCATTCTGATGCTCAGTGACTGGGACATATGGGCAGAGTCCAAAACTCCCTGCCTGGGCTGCGTGGGGCTTGGAGGGGCAGTGGCAACGCGACAGGGTGTGATCTTAGAAAACAGCCCCCTGCCTTCTGGAGTTGGGCTTGTCCCCACACCTGTCTCCATGTCCCAGCAGCAGTGGTCCTCCTCTGTCCTCTAAACTTAGCAAGCTCATTCCTGTCTCAGGACTTTTGCATGGGTGGTTCTTGCCACCTGGAGTGTTCGTCTCCTTGACATTTGCATGATTGACTCCTTAGTCATTCTATTTGCATGGTGGATGCTGTCTTAATGTTGACCTTCCCTGACAACCCTACCTAAAGTGGGTTCACTTTCTGTGACGTAATCTTGTTTTTATGAACATATGGCTCACACCTAATATCTTCTCAGTTACTTGTTTGGAGTTTTTGCCTGTGTTTCCCTGAGGACAGGGTACTACTGGGCTCTTCTCAGCTGTGTCTCCAAGACAGAAAGCCCACTGTGGGTGCTCATTACAATTTGGTGAAAGGAACGAAGTTATGAATTGTTCTGGGTGACTGTGGTTTGACTATACATCCAAATCCAACCATCCGTGCATCCGCATACATCTAAATACAGGAGTGGGAGGTCCAAAGCCAGGGCCCCTGGCTGACACCAAGCCCCCAGTCCTTCTCTGCCATATGGATGGATGATGACGTATAGGAGAATACCTTTGGGAGACAGGAAAATGCCCGCAATGCGGGTGCTGCTTCAGGCCAGAGGGAGTCTGGGCACACTGAGGGCAGTGTCCTCCTCTGGTGAGTCACTGGCAACAAGACTTGCACAGCCCCCTCCCTGGACCACTAAACAAGGTTTTTTCATGGAATTGATTTACAGGTAATGAAAGGAAATACAAATAAAAAATGAACCAATACATACAATGGAATATTACTCAGCCATAAAAAGGAACGAGATTGAGTTATTTGTAGTGAGGTGGATGGACCTAGAGTCTGTCATACAGAGTGAAGTAAGTCAGAAAGAGAAAAACAAATACCATGTGCTAATGTATATATATACGGGATCTAAAAAAGTGGTACTGATGAACCTAGTGTCAGGGCAGGAAAAAAGACGCAGATGTAGAGAATGGACTTGAGGACACGGTGGGGAACGGGGAGGCCGGGATGAAGTGAGAGAGTGGCATGGACATATACACACTATCAAATGTAAAACAGATAGCTAGTGGGAAGCAGCCGCATAGCACAGGGAGATCAGCTCTGTGCTTTGTGACCACCTAGAGGGGTGGGATAGGGAGGGTGGGAGGGAGACGCAAGAGGGAGGGCATATGGGGATATATGTATACATATAGCTGACTCACTTTGTTATACAGCAGAAACTAACACAACATTGTAAAGCAATTATACTCCAATAAAGATGTAAAAAAAAAAAAAAAAAAAAACGAACCAAAAAACCTACCAAAGATCTCCCCAGGAAACATTGGATCCTGGGAACCAAGAATTAAGGACATGTTCCCAGAGAGGGTTCCAGATTCTCCCGGGAAGGTGTGGTGGAGTAGAAGGATAAGAACTTGGGTAGGCAGAGCCCAGAGAGAGTTGGCCAGAGCCCAGGTCTGCGCTGGGCACACGTGTGGCCTCAGGGAAGTCCTCTCTGCGGCTGGCCTGCAGGACGACTGACAGCTGCCTCTCCAGCCTCTTCAGGGATGCAGCAAAGGCCTCACGCTCTAGCGGGCACAGGGGGGCTTTGAATGTGGTGTAAATGTCAAGCTGTTATTACTGGACACAGGCCCTGCTCACAAGCTGATAATTATGACTCAATTTCTCACAGCAACACTGGTCTAAATTATGGCAAACATGTCCCGCTCCAGGTTGGCCCTTGGAGTCAGAGGCTCCTGTATCTTAGACCAGAGAAGAAACATGGTCCTGCTTGAGTAACAGAAATAGTAGTAATAACCTTGAGACTGAATAATAGGAATAAGAGTAATACCCACGATGGTGATACTGGCAGTTTGCATTTATGCAGAACATTCCATAGGCTGGATACCATGGTAGATGTGTGTACGCTGTATCCAGTTGACGCCAGCCCCTCGGAGTACCCACTGTCATTGCCCATCTCACCAATGATGCAACGGAGACTCAAAGAAGTTAAATTTCTTGCACACCCAAGCTCACTGCACTGCAGATGGCAGAGCATGGATTTGAACCCTGGAGTCTGACCCCCAAGCCTCTCTCGGAGCCACCAAGACTCTTGGTCTTCTCCAGGGGTAAAGGAGACCCAGGAGGGCTGGTCACACGGAGGAAGTGGTGGGGGCACTTTGCTCCCTGTCTGAGACTGAAGATGGTGATGTGGTTCATGGAAACACTCACCTGTGGCTGATGGTTGGAAAGGTCCCAGCAGGGCCTCCATCTAGTGCTAATGATTCTGAAAAACAGAAAGGGTACAAAAGAGCTTAAAATGCAAAATTCCCAAATTCAGGAGGGAGAACATTAAAACTCTCATCTCTGTCAAAGTAATATTGTGGTGAGAGGCTCCCTTCCCTCATGCTGATTGGACAAATTCCCTTAACTGCTTCTGGGGCCTCCTTGGCTGAAGGTGAAGGCTATTGCCAGGAACTTCTTATCTCAAGGTTGAACCAGGTGGCCTTATGTGCCATAAGTAATATAGGGTGGACCCAGTGAAACAGCCAGACTAGCTCTCAAAGGTCCCTGGGGCCTCCAGAGGGGGATGGAGGAGCCAGGCAGAGCTGGTTCCAATCTCTATCTGCATCTTCCTCACGTGGGACCTTGGCAGGTTACTTAACTCCCTCTGGGCTTCAGTTTTCTCTTCTGTACAGTGGGAGCAGTGCATCCATCAGGGCTTTCCTGAGAAGGAGGAATAGTCTTTGTGACGTGCCTAACGAATTGGTTTTCAACACAGAGTAGCATCTCTGATGATTAGGATTTTATGATTTTTTTTTTCCATTCTGCGCAGCATGCGGGATCTTATTTCCCCGACCAGGGATTGAATCCAGGGCCCCTGCAGTGGAAGCGCAGAGCCCTAACCACTGGACAGCCAAAGGCATTTCCTAGGATTCCATGAACTTGGAACAAGGTGGCAAGTGGAAAAGCATCTCCATGGGTGTCTGCCCTTACTGTGCAGTACTTCTGAGAGCCCGGGACCCTGTGTGCCCTGACAGAGGAGCCCCCGTTTGAGCCCCGATTTGACCAGAATCCTGCCCCACAGGGAGTATGACAGTTATGCAGACCAAGAGGTTCCCACCATGAGTGAACCCCCAATGGGCCATTCCCTCTTGCACATCTAAGAAGCCCCCATGTGGGGGGGGGTAGTGGGGACTGAGCAGGCTAGGGGAGATGGCTTGGTGGGCTTCTGGGGTGTACAGTGGCCACCACCTGGGGGGCGGAGGAGAGGCCCTGTGGGGAGGTCTTGACAAATGTGGCCTGTTGGAGACCGTACCGGGATGATTAGGGTCTCATCAAAATTCATGTCTTTCCCCAAACTCAGAATGTGACCTTATTTGGAAATACAGTCATTGCAGACGTAGACAGTTGAGGTCACACTGGAGTAGGGGTCTTCATCAGTGTGACAGGGGTCCTTACCATAAGAGGAGAAGAGACACAGAGATGCACAGAGGGAAGACAGCCATGTGACAATGGAGGCAGAGATTGGAGTGATGCAGTCACAAACCAGAAGCCAGCAGACAGGCATGGAGCAGACAGATGCTCCTTCAGAGCCGCCAAGAAGGAACCAGCCCCGGCTGACACCTTGATTTTGGACTCCTGACCTCCAAACAGTGAGAAAATATATTTCTGTTGTTTTAAGTCACCAGTTTGTGGTACTTTGTTACGGCAGCCACAGGAACTAATACAGTGATTTTCAGAGGGTGTGGGGAGAGGATCTGCAGAGATGGGCTCTCGGACAGAAGAAGAATGAGGTCATGAGCTCCAGCAAAGACTCCAGCAAACAGTACCTATATGTGATGCTACAATAGATAAAGCAGCTGGTGCTGAGGAAGCGCACAGGCTAATGGAACAGAATATATTCAGAAATAGCCCTGCATATGTATGGAAATGTGCATGGTGGTTCAGATCAGTGGGGGGAAGTGAGACTCTCCAATAAACGGTATTACGATAACTTAGAGTAGTCTGGAAAAATGAAGCTGGAGTCCCCTACATCACTCCTTCTGTGAAAATGAATTCTATACGGATCAGAGGCTTAAATGTGTTATTTCAAAAATAAAGCCATAGTTTCTGGGATGGAATAGACACGCTTTTTCCTATTTGTCCAGCTAAGTACAGCTAAAACACTTGGATATTATATGGAAAACAATATAAGAAGCCTCTGAAAGATGGAGAGAACGGCATGGTGGTGAGTTACCTGTTTTCTTGTGGCCTCAAATATCCCAGACTGGGTGCTGGAGAAGCTGGCAACCTAGAAATGCCAACAGGTGCAGATTAAAAAAGCCTTAAGAAAAATCTGCTCTCTCCTAGACAGAAGGACCAGAAAAGGGGCAGCCTAGCAAGGTAGGAATTTTTAGGCAATAATTGCTAAATTCCTGCCAAACACTGCAGAAAACACTGCAGTCCCACGCCCACGCTCCAGCAAAGGCTGAGTGAAGAGCCTGCTGGGTTGTAACGAGGCACCCCCATCTGCCCCCCTTCGCTGGGATGGTGGCAGAGAAGGCCCTAGTAGGGACTTTCATCCCTGCTGGTGGTAATGAGACCCCTCCATCTGTGGGTTTGGTGAAGACTGTGTGTGGAGCCTGGGTTCCCCCTCCCCCTTCCTGCTGGGGTGCTGTCATGGGAGGTCTAGAGGGGAACCTGAACTTCCACACTCACCTTGAAGTAATGAAGTGGCACCAACTCCTTCCCCTGACAGAGTGATGTCAGAGGAGGCCTGATAAACAGATAATAATGCCCAGAGGCTCGAAACACAATACCAAAAATATCCAGGTTTCCATAGAAAAATCACTCATCATACCAAAATCCAGGAATATCTCAACTTGAATGAGATAAGGTAATCAACAGACATGAGATTATCATACTAAGTGAAGTAAGAAAGAGAAAGACAAATACCATATGATATCACTTATATGTGGAATCTAAAATATGACACAAATGAACATATCTACAAAACAGGAACAGACTCACAGAAACAGAAAACAGACTTGTGGTTGCCAAGGGGGAGGGGGCTGGGGGAGGATGGACTTGGAATTTGGGGTTAGCAGATTAGATTCTATTAGATATGGAATGAATAAACAACAAGGTCTACTGTATAGCACAGGGAACTATATTCAATATCCTGTGATAATGGAAAAGAATATGAAAAAGAATGTATATATATGTATAACTGAATCACTCTGCTGTATAGCTGAAATTAACACAACACTGTAAATCAACTATGCTTCAATAAAATAAATTTCTAAAAAATGCTTCAGCAAGAAATAATGAAAATGCTTGAACTAAATGAAAACATAAAACATTTAAGCAAAGAAATAGAAAGTCCCAGCAAAGAGATAGAATACATTAAAAAAAGAGCCAAATGGATAATTTACAACTGAAAAATACAATAATCAAAATAAAATCTTGGGCTTCCCTGGTGGCACAGTGGTTGAGAGTCCGCCTGCCAATGCAGGGGACACGGGTTTGTGCCCCGGTCCGGGAAGATCCCACATGCCGCAGAGCGGCTGGGCCCGTGAGCCATGGCCACTGAGCCTGCGCGTCCGGAGCCTGTGCTCCGCAATGGGAGAGGCCACAACAGTGAGAGGCCCACATAGCGCCAAAAAACAAAAACAAAATAAAATAAAATCTTGCTGGAGAAGCAGAATGATGGGATAGAGGAAAGTGTCAGTGAACTTGATGAGAGACCAATAGAAATTACCTGGTCTGAACAACAGAGAGAAAATAGACTAAAAACAACAACAACAGTGAAAGAACAGAGCCTTGGGGAACTGAGGGATGATAAGAAAATATCTAACATTCACTTCATAGGAGTCCTGGGGAGAGATGAAAGAGAGGATGGGGCTAAAAATTATTCAAAGAAATAAGGGCTGAAAACTTTCCAAATTTGGCAAGAGACATACACCTATGGATGCAAGAAACTGAGTAAACCCCAAACAGGATACATACAAAGAAATCCATGCCAAGACACATCAAAATAAAATTTCTAAAAACTAAAGGTAAATAAAATATCTTGAATGCAGTAACAGAAAAATAACACTTTACCTATGTGAGAAAAATAATTAGAATTACAGTAGATTTCTTATCAAAAACTATGGAAGTCAGAAGAGAGTAGCACAGTATTTTCCAAAAGCTTACAGAAAATAACTGTCAATCCAGACTTCTATATAAAATGAAAATATCCTTCAGGAATGAGGGGGAAATTAAGAACTTCTCAGTTGAAGGAAAACCAAGAGAATTTGTCACTAGCTGATCTATCCTAAAAGAATGGCTAAAGAAAATTCTTGAAACAGAAATAAAATGATAGAAGGAATCTTGAAACACAGGAAGGAAGAAAAGACAACAGAAAGAGTAAAAATTTGGGTAAATACATAGACTTTCCTTTTATTCTTGAGTGTTCTAAATTATGTTTGATGATTAAGCACAAATGATAAACACTTTCTGATGAAGTACTCATGATGTAGAGGAAATATTTAAGACAATTATAAGTGGAGAATGTGAAGGTACATAAAGGGAAGTAAGGTTTCCATACTTCACTCGAATTGCCTGAATGTTGACATCAGTAGACTATGATCTGTTGTGTATGTATAATAAGACATTCTAAAAAAGTATAGAAAGAGACACATTAAAAAACACTATTTATAAATCAAAATGGAATTCTAAAAAGTGTTCAAGTAACTTACAGGAAGGTAGACGAAAAACAGAGAAATGAAAAACAGAGAATGAACAGAAAACAAAAATAAAATGTCAGACTTTAGCCCTAACATATCAATAATTACATTAAACGTAAATAGTCTGAATATACCAATTAAAAGATAGAGATTGACAGAGTGAATTAGAAAACAGCCACACTGGAAAATATTATAATTTGGCAGTTAAAAAAAAAAAAATCAAACATACACTTAGCATATGACCAAGCAATTGCACTCCTGGGTATTTATCCCAGAGAAATGAATTTGTGTTCACAGAGAAGCCTGACTGTTCATAGAACTTTGTTTGTAATAGCCCCAAGTTGGGAAAAAAACAGAATGCCCTGTGATAGGTGGGTAACCAGTTAAACAAACTGTGGAACATCCACGCCATGGAATGCTACTCAGCAGTAAAAAGGAATGAACTCTTGATATAGGCATTATCAAGGTCTCAAGGGCATTATGATGAGTGAAAAAAGCCAATCTCAAAAGATCACATACTGTATGATTCCACTTATATAAAGTTCTCACAAGGACAAAACTATAGAGATGGAAAACAGATTAGTGGTTGTGCAGGGTTATAAGTGATGGGGGAAAGGAGGACAGGTCTGACAATAAAGGGACAGCATGAGGATGATTTCAGTGGTGATGGAAGCATGAGGATGATCTCAGTGGTGATGGAAGAGTTCTGTATCTTGGGACTTCCCTGGTGGCACAGTGGTTAAGAATCTGCCTGCCAATGCAGGAGACACGGGTTCAAGCCTTGGTCTGGGAAGACCCCACATGCTGTGGAGCAACTAAGCCCGTGTGCCACAACTACTGAGGCTGTGCTCTAGAGCCCACAAGCTACAACTCCTGAGCCTGCGAGCCACAACTACTAAAGCCCGGGCACCTAGAGCCTGTGTTCTGCAACCAGAGAAGCCACCACAATAAGAAGGCTGCTCGCCGCAACTAGAGAAGGCCTGCATGCAGCAACGAAGACCCAATGCAGCCAAAAATAAATAAATAAATAAACTTTTTTAAAAATTAAAAAAAAAAGAGTTCTGTATCTTGATTGTGGTGTTGGTTACATGAATATGCACAAGTGGTAAGATGGCACAGAACACACATTGTACCAATGTCAATTTCCTGGTTTCTGTGTTGCATAACTTTTAACTATGTAAGCTGTAACCATTGGGGGTAACCAGATGGGAGGTGACAGGGACCTCTCTATACTATCTTTGCAATTGCCTATAAATCTATGATTGACTGTTTCAGACTAAAAAGTTAAAAATAAAGGCATAAAAATTACAGAAGAGAGCATGAATGAAAAAAAAATCACCTAGAACTCAGAAAGGAAAGAATCAATAAATTGAGCTACATAAAAATAAAACTTTCATTTGATAGAGTAGACCATAACAGAGTCAAGAGATAGATAAAAATCTGGGAAAACATATTTGCAACATCTGTGGCAGACAAATGTGACAGGCCAATTTCCCAGCCTCAAAGAGTTCACATAAATCAATAAGAAAAAATAACCCAGCAGAAAAATGGACAAAGGATGTGAATGGCAATTTACTGAAAAATAAATACAAATGGCCAATAAATGTGGGAAAGCTGCCCAGCCTCATTTTTAATGAAGGAAATCTAAAACAAACAACAGTGAAATGTATTGTGCATTTATCAGATTGACAAAAATGGAAAACTGTGATGCCCTAGGGCTGGTGATGATGGAGAAGTAGACACTTTTCTACCCGGTAGGTGGGAGCGTAAATCAGTGCACTCTTTCCAGAAGACAATTAGGGAATAATTATGAAAATTAAAAATACTCCCAGCAACCCCACTTCTGTGCAGTTAGCCTAAAAGCACACTCTGAAATTTCTCCAGATACATGCCCCAGGATATTTTTGCACCAATACATGCGGATTATGTTTATAAAATGGTGCCTGGCACATAGCAAGTAAGTGCTGTGTAAGTGTTTATTAAATAAATCAATAGGGGAACTCTACTGCAAAACTCTCTAAAAGGAACAAACAGCATGCGTACGAAAGGACTCCTTTTTGTATTTAAAAATAAGTATATGAACTTGCATGTGGATATTTGCACAACACATGTGTGTATTTCTGTATGGGAGTCGGAAGGAAGATGTTACCTAATTTCTTAACTTGGTTCCTGTGAGATTGAAATGTTGTTCAGGAAATGTTCACTCCCCTCCCTCTTCCTTTTGGGGGTGAAGTAGACTTCTCTGCTTGAGTTTGGTCATGTGATTTGCTTTAGCCAATAAGATGTGAGCAAACGTATAAACAGGCTTTACGTATGCTTTTGTGTTTTGGCTTGACATCTTGTGCTTCTGCCACTGGCGTGACAAGAACATGCTCTGAGTGATCACTGGTCCTGGTTAGAGAGAGACCTGGAGACCCACAGACTGAAGCAGGGCTGCTCCAGCCAACCTGCAGACCTATAAAGAGAACACTACTTGTCACTGTAAGCCACTAACATTGGGAGATTACTTGTTACACAGCATTATTACTATAGTAGGTGACAAATGTAGTACCTCTCTAAACTTTTTGATCATTTCCAAATCTTACATATACGTGCGTGTATATATTTTTTACTTTTCTATATATATTTTTTTACTTACCATATATATTTTTTATCATTTATATTTAGTTTTATTATTAAAAATGTCAGTAGGATTTATCTAGGTGGAGAGATTATGGTGATTATCCATTTTGAATTTTCTTTAAAAACTAAAAAATCTTAATAAATGTTATATTTTTTATTTATTTATTATTTTTGCGGTGCGCGGGCCTCTTACTGTTGTGGCCTCTCCCATTGTGGAGCACAGGCTCAGTGGCCATGGCTCACAGGCCCAGCCGCTCTGCGGCATGTGGGATCTTCCCAGACCGGGGCACGAACCCATGTCCCCTGCATCGGCAGGCGGACTCTCAACCACTGCGCCCCCAGGGAAGCCCCCAAAATGTTATATTTTTAAAAAGGAGATTTGGAAAGTGGTTGGAGCAGAGTCTTATCCATGACAGTTGTAGGGAGACTTGGGTGCCACATAAGACAGAAGTCAACAGTTCTTTGCTCTTCACTGAAGTCTGCACATAACTTTGCAACTGACACAGAGCCACCTGCACATGAAGAGCTTGGTTTGGGAGGCTGCCTGATGCCCCCAAGGGCCTGGCACGTGCCCAGGTGCCATCCCTAAGCAGAAGGGCCTTTCTGGGGCTGTGCCTGGATGGCAGTGGTGGAGGTAAGGTGACCCAGGGAGGAGCAAAGCTTGGGAGAAATGAGACCAGGACGCCCCTGGGTGTGGGGAGAGGGTGTGCCACTGCCAGCTGTCTGCAGGAGGCTGTCAGAGGAAGTCAGGTCCAAGGTGGGGAAGTAGAACTCACCCTGCAGGCAGCTGTTCCTGATACCACTACACAGCCCCGGGGGCCAAATGTCAAATTTGGATCTGAGGGCTTTGGGGTTCCCACCGGCCTGGAGCCTACGAGCCAAAGCCCCAGAATCGCACTGGGCTTGCTTCCATAACTCACTTTCATCCTGGAGGCAAACGGTGCCCTGGATGGGCCTCTGCTGCTCAGAATCAGGATGTGCAGCTGGGCCAGGACAGCTGTCTCTGAGCTGGGGGGGCACTCAGCTGAGCTTGCCTGGGTCCAGACCTGGTGTGCTGGATCGTGCTCTACCAGGCTGGCTAAGGCTGGGGAACCCTGTTTCCCAGACCCTCCTCCCCTAAGTGATTTTGGGTTAAAGCTTGATGTGAGAGGAACTTGTGTAAGATTTGGAAGGTAGCAGTAAAGCAGCAGCCACTATTCTCAGAAACTCGTGAGGCCCTTATACTACTGACGCTGAGCATGGGTACCAGCTCATCCTTACTCCCCTCTGCCCTGTGTCTAGCTCACCTTCCCAGCTGCTGGCCCTGCTGACCAACCATGGCGCCAGGCCCCGACGAGTGTAGACATCAGCCTCGGCCTTTGGGGATACACGGTGTTAAAAGCGGGCCCAGCTGGATGTGCTTCCTCTCCAGGGAGCTCCTACGCAACAACGCAGGCCTGGCAGGGTAAGAAAAGAGATGGTTACACCTCTCTGGTCTCACATGCCTGAAGTCAAGGTCGTCTTATGACTGGTGTGAATGTAGCTAAAAGCCAAACAACAGGATGCAGGCCTGTGTAGGAAAGGCAATTAGCAAAGACATTTCTTGCATCTCTCTTTTCACTTATCTAATTCTTATCTAATTAAATAAGATGCTCCGCTTACAGTAAAGGCAGCCACTCCTACAGACCTGGAGACTTGCTCAGCTAGAGGACTTTGTAGCTCTCACTTATAGGGGTATTTGTAACAAAAGTTCTTACTTTTGGTAAAAAAAAAAAAAAAGTTTTCCTCTAGAATAGAAACAGAACACAGAATTTTGACTTGTGAATGTGTAATTCTTCCTCCTTTTTGGTACCCCTTAGTGGTGCTGATCTATTCTTTAGCCCATGCGATGTAAAGAAAGTTACAGAACACATCTCAGAAGCACCTCTGGATTCTGTCTGCATTCACTGAGCTGTCATCTTTGGACACTCACCCCATAAGCCCTCAGTGCTTCCCTATCAGCAGTGCCTTTTTTGTTGTTTTTAAATAAATATACGGGGACTTCCCTATTGGTCCAGTGGTTAAGAATCTGTCTTGCAGTGCAGGGGACGCCGATTCGATCCCTGGTCAGGGAACTAAGATCCCATATGCCGCAGGGCAACTAAGCCCGCGTGCCGCAACTACTGAGCCCACGTGCTCTGGAGCCCGCGCGCCACAACTAGAGAGAAGCTCGTGCAGTGCAACGAAAGATTCTGCGTGCCACAACTAAGACCCAACGCAGCCAAAAAAAAAAAAAAAAAAAAAACACGGGGGATACTCCGAGTTCTAAATGTTTTTTTCTCCTCCTCTCCTCAGCCTTTCTCCCTCTTTCCTATCCAAATTGGCACGTGAATGCATTTGCCTCAGATAAGTTGGGGACAGGGGAAAGCTAACAGAAACCAGTGAGTGTCTCCATTGTGATTGGCACCCAGGCCCCCTCAGTCTCATGAAAATGTTCTGGTTTTTATCTCAAAAATGTATAAAAATGATTTCACAATACCATAGGTGTTCAGTTATAAATCAAACTGAACGGAAGAGTTTAGGATGAAGAGCAGCAGTGTCCTGACCACCACCCCTCACCCCCATCCTACTTGCTCTGGGACAACCTCTCTGAACAATCCCTGCCTAGAGTTGCTCTGGTGGCAGCTGGAAGGCTACATGATATGCCTCTTCCTCTGCTTCTTCACTTGTCAAGTGAGAGAGTGACTACTGACCCTGCCGGGGTCCATGAGGACTTAGTTGATTTACACCACCCTCTTCTCCTCCTCTCCCAATGAATGACAGTTATGTTCTTTTCTTTTCTTGTGTTGGTTCCCTGAATCGAGTCTTTTAACACCAGGCGGGGCATGCCAACAACTGGGCTTCCTTCGAGGGTGGGTGGAAGTTGCCCCGATGCCCTGACTCCCCGTTGGAGGAAGGCAATTCTGGGGCGTGGATCCCCTCTGTCCTGATGGCCCAGTGGTCTGCCGGGGCGGGTGTTTCATAACCATCCCACTGCCAGTCCTCCTCGTGCTCCCCCACTCTGCTGAATCCTGTGTCATGGCTCCCCCTGCCTCATTTCATGGTTCCATGTGGCCCCATCCACTCTCTCGTCTTCCAGAAACCTGCTGAAGTTTCTCATTCACTGATAACCATCCCTCGTGGGTACACTCCTTCTTTTTTTCTTTTAATTTATTTACTTTTGGCTGCATTGGGTCTTCGTTGATGCGCTGGCTGTGGTAAGCAGGGGCTACTGTTCGTTGCTGTGCACAGGCTTCCCATTGCGGTGGCTTCTCTTGCTTCAGAGCACAGGCTCTAGGTGTGCGGGCTTAGTAGCTGTGGCAAGTGGGCTCAGTAGTTGTGGCTTGCGGGCTGTAGAGCACAGGCTCAGTAGCTGTAGTGCACAGGCTTAGTTGCTCCGAGGCATGTGGGATCTTCCCGGACCAGGGATCAAACCCGTGTCCCCTGCATTGGCAGGCGGATTTCCAACCACTGCGCCACCAGGGAAGCCCCATTCTTTCTTTATTTCTATCCTTTACTCAGTCTGTCTCTGCAACAGGAAAACCACATCAGCTTTTTAACAGGTCTCAAGACGCCAAACAGAGGCTTGAGGTTGGCAGCCAGAGGCAGTCCAGGCAGACAGTCTACAAAGTTAACCTGTGCACGATCTTCTGATGATGGCCTGCCTGGGCCTTTCTGGTTCCCTTTATAGATGTTCCAGACGATTCCATCCATTCCAAACCTCCTCATGGCTTTAAAACAATTGCTCACCCCGGGGGCATTTGGGGAGTATCAAGTCATCTTTTAAATGGTGGAGATGAGCTAGCTGTTGGATGAAACCAACCTACGCGTCTCCTTCTCCCATGAAGATGGTCTCTCTGTCCATGAGTGGACACCCTTCTGCCAGCCTGGTCGGTCATTCAAAGGGCAACCAGTTCTTGTGAAGCCAAGTGAGAGTTTTGAATGATCCCAAAAATCTCTGTGAACACGTTTTCCATCTGTGAGTCTTGTGAAAATCCCATGAGGCTGTGTTATCCCATTTTCCAAAGCGGACCAATGGCTACAGAGGGACTCTGCCCCAGTCTCTGGACTGACCCCAGGTGCTGAAGCTGGGTTTCTAGACAGGTCTGGCTCCATCGTCCTGAGCAACTCCCAAGCCACTGCGCGCCCCCCCCCGCCCCATTCCCTGCAACCTGTGCACCCGCACCAATTCATGGCTGTCCTGGTTACACACTCATTTTCTACCCGTCAATCTTTGGGACTAAATCTATTACCCCAAAATGTTGCCAAGCCTGAGCAGCCATTGTGGTTCATAACGTGCAGAAAGCCTGAGGTAGCCCCACATTGTCTGTGGGAAAGAGGGGGGTACTATTTTCAGGGGGGTAGGTCTCTCTCCTATGTGAGCTGGATTCTTGGATAATGCACAAACAAAACTCTGCAGGATAAAGCGTCACTGGCTCTGGTTTACTTTTATCTTTTTCCAAAGAGCTTTAATTAAGACTTTAATAGAACTAAAAAAGGTCAAAGTGTAGTCAGGGCCCAAATCACAGGTAACGAAACCAAGCTGGATCCAGTATGAAAATGCTGCCTGGAAAATCCACAGCTGGGAGCAAACCGGATTCACCTGGGCTTGCGATGGGTGGGGCTCTGAATGAGGATGGGAGGTGCCTGGACAGGGGTGGGTGGAGCCTGGATAGGGATGTGTGGGGCCTGGTTGAGGATGGGTGGAGTTCTGCATCTTCCATCAGTGATTGGAATAGGAGTAACAGGAGGGCAGAGCAGGCATGTGAGAAGAGGTGTGATTGAAGGGGAGGCCATGACCTTTGGACTTGAAACATAGCTCTGGCACTGTGCCAGCTGTATAAGATGAACAAGTTCTTTGCCTTGTCTCCTCATGAGTAATAGTCACCTTTTGTGCAGATCAAATGGTTGGTGCATGCAAATCACTTTGCACAGTGCCTGGCACCCAGATGGCTCTAGGACTGTGCTCTTTTCTTTCCTTCTTCTGGATTTCCCATGCTCTTTCCTTCCAAGGGCTGGGCAGTGCACAGGAATTTATGTGCGCATGCATGAGGCCTGAATGCACCTGGATGTGTCCTCCCCTTGGGGGAGGTTTAATGGACCAGAAGCCAGGAATCAGGAGACCCAGGTTCTGGCCCCAGCAGTGCCTCTGACCTGCTGCTGTATGACCTTCAGCTTTCCAGATGCAGTTGGAGGGTTTTAGACTAGAGTTTCCAGCTTCCTTGAGTCCAAGGACCCCTGGATCCACAAGAATGCCCCTACAAACCCCACAGAGTCCTCAGTTCTTGCCCCATGGGTGCTGATGGTGGGAGATCCCCTGCCCTTTAGCTCCCACTAGGTTGCCGTGTGTCACTCTCATGGCTCATGGGCCTCTGGCGGTGGGGGGGCCTGGTCACAGTCCCTGCCCACTGCGGGGATTTGACGCCCACAGGCCAAGGATACATCTAGACCTAACCGAGGGTAGCCAGAGTGTGCCCATAGGGGAAAGCTGGTCTCCTCCCAGCTCTGGGCTGTGCCCATTGGAGCTGGATGGAGCATGGCTGCCTCACCTCCTGCGGCCAGCAGGGGGCAGCATCACACACCAGGCGTGAGCAGGGCCCTAGGTGGGGGTAAGAACAGGGGGCTCTGTAGAGCTGGGAAAGGTTAAGACTGACCCCTCCCTTCTGCCACTGGCAATTCTCTGGCCCCATAGTAACTAGAAATGAGCCCAAGGGATTCTTTCTCCAAATACCCTTGGGTCCTTCACTTGGGGCAGGCACACAGCACACAGTATCTGTCTTGGACCTGAACAGAAAGACTGGATAAGGATGTGCAGGGCCATCATCCAGCCACATCTGAGGACCATTCTGAGTCCTGGGGCACATACTTCCACCCAGCTAGCGCCTGGCTTCTCCTGGTTGAAGGTAGGTGCTTAATTGGTGCTCCCTGGTGTGGCCGTGGAAGTCCTTCCTTTTGCTCCCCTAGTGACAAGCACACCGGGACGAAACAACCCTCTTGGGAGAGGCCATTTCACAGTTATTGGTTTCATTAGAATGTTTTTCTTTCTTTCTCATCTTTTCCTTTTTCTGGATGGGATTATGGCCGCTGCTGCCAACCGTTCCCAAATCTCATGTCAGGTGCTGCCGATCTGCAAGGTTAATTGGGTCAGAGCCTCGTTGGGTTGCAAGCTGCCTAAGCATTGTCTTGGACAAGGGCAGGCTGCTCACAGATTGTTCTTCCACAGCGATGGTGGCCTGTCTTTCCTGGTAAAATATGAGCTTCTGCCAACGTTGGTGCCCTCCAATCCGATTCTGGAAGGTCAGGGCTCGCCTGCTCAGAAGCTGGGGCAGGGGAGGGGGCGAGGACAAGGAAGTGACACCAGGCAGGCCTGATGCCCTTGACCCAGATGCTGCTCTGAGGCCCGCCCGCCTCTCAGGGGAAGACTGCACATGTGGGGGCAGAGAGCCCTGGGTTTGAATTCTTGCTTCTCGTCCTACCAGCCTGGTGACCTTGGGTGTGTCACTTGGCCTGCCCCAGCTTCAGTGGCCCCTTCTGGGAGATGGGTCCACAGCCATAGGGCCGTGGTGCAGGTGCACTGAGCGGAGACGAGGCAAAACATCAAAGACACACTTAGTGCTAAAATGCCTTAGTTCTCTCTGCTCCCAGTATGGCCCCCTGGGCCTGGAATTCCTCCACTTTAGTGTTGAAGCGAGCACAGCACACTCCTCCGGGGTGGTCACCTGAGCTTAATGGTTTAAACAGCATGTGACCAGCCAGCCTGTTTTAATGTGGCCGCTACACTCTTCCCCCCTTGTCTTCACTCCATTGGGGAATGTCAGCCCAGTCTGGGATGAGTTGGCATGGGGCCCAGGCTCCCTCTCCTTCGCCTGACAATCACCTGCCAGCCCTTCCTCTACCTGCCCGGCAGCCTCTGTCCTGAGTCTCTTGTGGTGCCAAGGCTTTGGCTTGGGCTCTGGTTACAGCGGCTACCAGGGCGAGCCCTGATAGGAAAGCGAATATGTTTTTTTGTGTCAGGAAGAACAATGTGTGAAATAGGGAGGAAGCTGGGTGGGTGTCTGGCCTGGTTCTAGGTGCTCGGGAGACATCAGTGGACAAAATCAGACGGAAAAGTTGTGTGGGGTAAGGGCTGAGAGTGCAGCCAGGTAGGGCAGGGGACACTGCTGGGGAGGGGTTACAATATCAAATAAGGCGAGGCCTGTTAGGGGATGCCTCAGTGAGAAGGTGACATTTGAGCAAAGACTTGAAGGACACAAGAGAAGTAGCCAAGTGGAGACCTGGGGGAAGAGAGTCAGTGCAAAGGTCCTGAGGCTGGAGTGTGCCTGTGTGTTTCAAGCCCAGTGATGGGAGCTGAGTGAAACCACTGAAGGATTTTCGTTTTCACTTTGAATGAGATGGGAGGCACTGCAGGGTTCTGATAAAAGGAATGACATTACATGCTGTGGGGAGGTGAGGACAGAGAGGGTCAACCAGTTAGCAAGTGGTTACAGTAATCCATACGTGAGATGATGGTGGCCTGGACCAGGGTGGTTGCCGGGAGTGGTGAGAGGTGATTGGATGGGGGGTGTGAGGGAAAGAGAGGAGTCGAGGATGGCTCCAGGCTTTGGCCCAGACGATGGAACCTGCAGTGATGGGGCTGCCATCAACAAGGATGGGGAAGACAGTGTGAGGCGCAGGTCTTGGATGGAAGATCAGGGGCTCAGTTTTGAGTTTGGATGTCTATTAGACGATCCCATGGAGATACCCAGTAGGCATTTGGAGATAGGAGTCCAGAGTTTGAGAGGAAGATCCAGGCTAGGGATGTACAAATGGGAGTCATCAGTCTATGGACGGAATTTAGACCGTGAGACTGAACGAGGATGAGGGAGTGAGGGCATATGAAGAAAAGAGGAGGACGGAGGTCTGAGCCCTGGAGCCTTTCAAAGTCAGGAAGTCAAAGAGAAGAAAAGGAACCAGCCCAGAGGGCCGAGAAGCTGCCAGTGGGGGATGGGACTGTGAGTAATGGGGGTCATTGCTGACCTTGACAAGAGCACTGTGACGGGCTGAATTGTGTCCCCCCAATTCAAATGTTGAAGCCCTAAGCCCCCTAGTACCTCAGAATGTGACTGCATCACCTTTAAAGGGGTAATTTATGGTGAAATGAGGTCACTGGGGTGGCCCTACTCCAATAGGACTGGTGTCCTTATAAGAGGAGAAGATTAGGACACACACGCACACACATAGGGGGAAGACCATGTGGGGACACAGGCAGAAGATGACTGTCTACAAGCCAAGGAGAGAGGCCTCAGGAGAGACTGACGCTGCCAACATTTTGATCTTGGGCTTCCAGACTCCAGAACTGTTGAGAAATTTCTGTTGTTTTAGCCACCGAATCTGCTGTACTTTGTTATGGTGACCAGAGCAGACTAATTCAAGCACCTTCAGAGGAATGGTGGGCAAACCCCAAGTGGATGGGCTTAAGAGAGCATAGGAAGAGAGGGACAGAGATGGGAGAATGTGGAGAACTTTTCAGAGTGTTACTACAAAGAAGAGGAACGACAGGAGTGCTAGCTTTCAGAAGAAGTGGGATCAAGGGATTTTTTTTTCCCTTTCCTTTAAAAACATTTTTTCTTCTTTTTTTTGACAGGAGATAGAACAGCTTGTTTTAATGCTGCTGGGAATGATCCCGTAGCCGTCACAAAAGTGACGATGTCGCAGGAGACAGAGGGCCTGTTGCTGAAGTGAGGACCATGGTTGGTGGGAGGGAGGGTCTGGTGCCCAGAGGAAGACCTGGCTCAGAGGCCCAGATGGTCCACCCGTGGAAAAGGCAGAGTTTATGGGAGCAGCTTATCAGGCAAGAAAGAGGATTGTGTGGCCTGCCCAGCACACCCTTCCGTTATCTCTGCCTTTCACTGTCTTTGTGGTTTTTTACAACTTGTAAGTTGTAGAACATTGATAATGATGCAAATGATTCCTGTCCATTGAAATGCAAATGAAGTGCGGCTCTTGGAAAGCAATTTATTACCGCCCTGTGGACAGACTGGTTTTGCATCTATTTGCAAATTCATTTCAGAGTCCTTTATTGTGATTCTTTCAATTCTCCTTTAAACCATCAGTAACATCTTACTAGTTCCCTCATTAATTAATGAATTAAATAAGATCTTTGGTAGGTGTTCATTTTATAGTTGTATGAGTCATTATTTTACCTTAAAAAAGTATCCTTTTGCAAGATGCCAATAGATGTGATGAAATAAAATTCTTATTTTATGGCACGACGAGAAAAATTTAAACAGAATTTTTATTTGCCTGTTTGGGCCTCCTCCCTCCCCTTTAGTGTGGACTGTGTAGGTGCACTAACCAGACCTCTTTAGGAGATAATCTTCCTTCTTAATCTTGGAAGGGGCCACGTGAACCATGACCCACCGCTTGCTTTGTACATGCAGATCTGGATTGTGTAAACTGTCAATAATAAGTCAGTTGATATATAAACCTTTGTCCAAAAACTTATATAACTGTGCTTTGACCTCTAGCAGGGAGAACAGTCCTCAGAGCTTTCTGAAAGACTGTCTCCTGGTTTATAATCCTCAGGTAGGCTGGAGTAAAATTTTCCATTTCTTTCTTAGATGGACTACTGATTAATCTTTTTGTTGACAGATGCTGGGTGTCTTTGTATATTCTCTTTTGATGGGTGAAAATTTCCCACGATATTGGAGCTTGGAGCAAAAGCAGACCCCCGCCGCATCCCTCCGCCTCCTGAAACCCTTACCTGGAAAGCGCTGAGTGCAGGAGGGAGACGCGGGCCACGTGGAGCGACTCTGTATGTGCGTCCATGAGCTGAGTCCTGGCCGGGCGATGGCCCAATCTTCCAAAGAGTGCCAGCCCCCTGGACCTGTGTGGGTTGGAGGGAGCCTCCATTGTACTCTGGCTGCAGGTAGAAACATGATACAATCATATTTCACCCCCAAATCACCACTAGCCCAGAAATGCCTAATTTGGTTTATTTATTCATGTGACTACAACCCTGATGAAGGTGGGGCAATCCAGTGGGCTAGTGTGACCCCAAGGGGACAATGCCTCCCACACAAGTTCTGGCCCTGAGCCAAGCTACTCCAGGATGAAAAAAAAAGGCACTGAGCTCAGCCCTCAGCTCACCTCCCCTCCAGGACACCCTCTGGGACCCATATCTGGTGTGACCCTTCTGACATATATAAAAATGCCTCAGTGTTCCCGAATCTGGTTATATTTGGTCTTGTGCAGGCTTCTCAGAAATATCCACCTTACTTCTGGGTATACATATATATATTGATTTGTGGCCTATTCCAGTCCTTAAAACTCTACTCAATTTTTCAGGCTTGGACCAAGTGCCACCACCTCCAGGCAGCCTTACCAGATTGCTCACAGATTGAATTCACTGCTCTCTCCTCTGTAGCTCAAGTCCCCTTCCCACCTTGAGTACATTTAGATGTTTAAATTCTGTTTCCTCTATTAGACTCACTCATTCATTCATTTATAAATCCATTTGGCTGAACTTGACTGAGTCCCTGCCATGCACAGGCCTGGTGCCTTCAGGTGCCTGTATCCCCAGGCAGGTTTACGTTCCTAGCGCTGAGCACAGCACCTGCCTGTTGGGTAACAGGTGTTTGGTAAATAAGTAGATGCTGTGAACCCATCTGCCCAACCCTCCTGCACTCAGCACATCTTTGTTTAGACTTTTACCTGTGCCTTTGCAGATCACACTTCAATGAACATTTTTCCTCCCTTGATGGGAGAGCTGTGGTGGTGTGGTAAAAACTGTTGGTCAGACTGTTGGAGTTGCCTGCTGCTCTGGCCTGGGCCCCCGGCCGCCGGGTTCCCACGCTGGCTGCGCTTCAGACAAGCTTGCCCAGCCCCGCTGTCCTCCTCCACGGCCTCTGAGAGGTGAGGGCAGTGGGCTTGCTGGAGCCTGTCCAGGTGGTGTAGCTGTTGCCATTACCTGCATCAGTCTCTTGGGGCGGCCGTAACAAAGTACCACCAAACGGGTGGCTCGAAACAACAGAAACTTCTCTCACAGCTCTGAAGACCAGAAGTCCAAAATCAGGGCGTTGGCAGGACCCCACTCCCTTCCCAGGCTCTAGAGGGGATCCTTCCTCACCTCTACAGGCCTCTGGGGGCTGCTGGTGTTCCTCGCTGTGCCTTGGCCTGTGCACACATCACTCCAATCTCTGTTTCTGTCTTTACTTGGCCTTATTCAGTGTGTCTCCCTCTGTGTCTCTTCTCTTCTTTTAAAGACACCAGCCACTGGTGTAGAGCCAACTCTCACCCAGTACAACCTCATCTTAATGACATTTGCAAAGATCCTGTTTCCAAATAAGGTCACATTCTGACGTTCTGGGCGAACGTGAATTTAGGGGGACACTGTTCAACCACCACACAGCCCTCCTGGGCAGAAATCCGGCATCACCCACATTCCCAGAGCGCTGCTATGGGTGTGCAGGGAAGGGAAGAGGACCCGGATGGTTGGGCCCCTCTCATGGCAGCCACACGCCTGATCCAGTCATGACTCTCCTTCAGCCCTGCCTGGAGGCCCCGAGGCCCCCCCAGTCCGGCTGTGGTTGAGCCGAGAGTCCTGCCCAGGCTTCTGGTTCTGAATCCGAGTCTCTTCCTAGAGAGACAGGTTTCTTCCGCAGTGTGCGCCCTGGTCGTCCTTGGGCTGCCCTGTGTCTGGGTGAGCAATGCCACCTGAGGGGGCCCAGTATGGCATTTTGTAAGCACAGTGTGACATTCCTAGGTAGCTCTGCAGCCTCTGGGGGCAGAAGCCCTGGTTTCTGACACGTAAATTACTGTGTTGTTGCCAATGTAAGTTGTAAACACAAGTAAGCCCACGTCACAAATCCACTTTTATTAAAACATGTAACTTTTCAGTGTTATGGGTCCAATTTTCACTAAATGAGGAAGATGACCAAACCATCTGAGCAAGAAAAATTAAGGACAACTCTTTACCAATCAGTGGGGACCCTAAACGCATGAGTGAAAATGAAGATAGCCATTCCAGTATTTTATGTTAATTAAACTCTGGATATGACTCAGCTTGTAGAGAAGTGAAACATTGGTTCTTCGTCAGGCTGTTCAGAGTGTTGTCCTTGGGAAAGAAGTTGGGCGAGTTGGGCCTTGTCTGTTTATGTTCATTGCTGTGAGCATCTCTGCCCTGAAGCACCAAGATGGGGCACAGCCCCGCTGCACAAAGGTCTTTTCTTATGAACACAGTCAGTTTGTTTGAGCTTCTTACAAGGGTTATGGTGTCTGGGCTTGGGTGGCCAGGGAACCTGGGTGCCTGGGGCTAAGAGCCTGGTGGGGCTCTGCCCCGTGCTTCCCAGCTCAGCCTCTTTGAGCTTCAGTCTCCTCCATGGTACCCTGGGAATGATGCCAGCAGCCACCTCAAAGGCTGCTGTGAGGATTAAATGCCTCCTTCCAGGAGAAGGGCCTAGCACTGGGCCAGCACGCGCAGTGGGCGCTCCGTGAAGCCAGCCGCTATTATCCACACTTGCCTGATGAGCGCACGCACAAATGTGAAATTATCAGCCCACCTCATAGGTGGGCCTTTTCCTCCCTCAGAATCACTCCCGGCAAGGAGCATCTTCTCCCCTTGCAAACTCTGGGGAAGTGGTTATCAGATGTGAACCCAGGAGCTCTGTCTGCTCTTGGCATTCAACCCTCAGCACAGAGCCACCATGATTACAATTCTTACTTTTATCTGCTCTTTAAAGTAAACAACCAGTTCACACCCCGAGAGCTTACAGATTGGTAGGATATAAATACATCAATTTGTTTTAAGCTGTCGGAGAGAAGAATGACATTTTTAGCATTGAGAAGGGCTGAATCATGGTCTGGAGGGATGCAATTGGATTGACTGCTTTGAGGGGTCAAGTGTAATTTTAGAGTAGAATTAGTATGATTCGTGATAGAGCTGTACACCTACCCACCCCCCCAACCCCCCCCCAAAAAATTCAGTTCCAGGCAAGGATTATGTATCTTTTTATTTAGTCGTTTTTCCGAAGTTTAAGATGTGCTTTTGGAGGGAGGTGTTTGTGAGTCGTGAAGCATCTGAAATCGCCTCTTCCTGCTGAGCACGTCTTTGTTCCAAATGTCAAAGTCATAGGGAAGCGCCCGGATGACACCTGAGTGATGGCCCAACAGATCCCATATCCCGGAGGTTCCAGCCAGTTCCTTCCATTATCCCACCATTGCTTAAGGGAGTGGACTGGGAAAAGCTCAGTCAGAACAAATGGACTTACAGGAAGAACTGAAGGGAGGCACCCACAAAATAGCTGAAAGACTTTAAAGCCACTACACCTTGTATACTGTTATGAAGGAGGAACAGAATTCCAAAGCTCTTAACCTTGGTTTCCTCATCTGTCTGACGAGGCTCATAGTGACCTGGCTGCCTTCTTGAGGGACATCTTGGGGGTCAACTGAGGAGAAGGTGCCTTGGAAATGTGAAGGTCGCTGGTTATACCTCAGGGGCAGCTGGATGCCTGCCGCACTGGGACTTCCCCAGCCCCTCTTCCTGGCTTTCTCTTCTGCCTTCCCATAAGAGGGATTGATTTCAGAGTCTGAGGTCACGTCTACCGACTAAGGCTACGTTGAAAGAAAAACCAGCTGGATTCGGGCCAGGTGCCTCTTTCTTGGTTTGTTTTGGGGGAAGAAAATTTTAGAATCAATAATCAGAGGTTTGAATTAGTTAAACTTTATTTTTCAAAATAACCAGTTGCAGAATTGAAGCATTACCCACCACACACACCCCGTTCCAAAGCCCTGACTCTTCCACTTGCAGCTCTTGCAGTGCCTTTGTGGGGATGAGTCTTCACCCTGAGGTCCTTTGCTGTTGAAGGAAGAAGGTACATACGTACACCCAGACGCAGCTATATCTATGTACTAGGTTAGCCAGTAGCACAATATTTCTGGATGATCTTCAAACTATTCTGCTCAGATTTATTTCAAGTGTGGATTTAGTTTCTCTCCTGCACTGTTACTAGTTGGTAAGGACGAGTTTTGCCAAGGTAATTTGTTCTACTCTGGCCCAAGTGAGATGCAAAAATGAGAGACATGAAATCTTCAAAGTGAGAAAGGAAACAGCATAAATTCTCAAGTGAAGCACCTGCCGGCATGGGAAGGTCCCAGGGGAAGGCTGTGAAAGGATTCTATAAAGTTTTAATAGCTTAAGACCTAAGGTAGCAGAATTAAATGCAAGCTGGAGACCAACTCTTTTCTCGATCATATAAAATGTGAGAAAATCTCCATATCAACTCTGGCAGTTCCTTGGATCTGGGGGCAGAATGTGGGTGGACGCTTTGGAATTTCAAGGCACGCGTGAGTCCTTCCGATCTCATGAACAGAGATGGAGCCATTTGCTGGACATGTGGAAGAGTACGACTGGCCTGTGGCTGCAGGACCCACCTAATAGTAGATACATCATGGAGTAGAAGATTTCAGCTTCCCAGCGATGAGCGCAGATTCCTCGTGTCTGCGCCGCATTCTTTAGTGCTAAGAAAGACCATTTTCTCTTCCTTTCTGCTGTGCTGTCAAGCAATGCTGCTGGATGTTGGCTTTACTCCCTTGGCAGTCATGCTACCTACCTACCTACCTGGCTGCCCTAAAATAATAAAATAGCAGTCCTTCTGTGCTTGAGGTTTTATTCAGGGAACCCAAGCAACAGTGCGTTTGTAACTGGATGGCTTCTGTTCCTAAAGCAAAAGGGAGCCTAGGGCCACAGGCCAGACGGCATCAGAGCTGGTAGGCACCGGCTCCCCAGTGAGCAGGGCCGGTCACTCACCCTGGTTGGATATGGCTGTGGGCTGAGCTCGGTGCTTTGGGCCTGTTTTCTTGATGAAATAGTTCTGAGCACATTGGTATCTGGATCAAATATCTGCCACATTTGGAGACAGGGCTGCTCCTCCAGGGCCTCCGAGATGAAGTACAGATGCCTCAACCCAGTAGCCAACATCCTCCATGATCTGGAGGCGCCTGTCCTGTGGCCTAGTCCCTGCAGCACCTCCTGCCCAGCCGTTACATCCGCTGCAAAGGACAACTCCCCATCCTGGTTCATACGCTGCATCATCCTGTCTCAGTGCCTTTGCATGTGTTATTCCATCTGCTCTGATGCCTTTTCCTGCCATCTCTGTCAAAATTGTACCCATTCTTCAAGGCCCACCTCGCATGCCATCTCCAGGGTCCCCCCCGTCGCTCCCCTCGCTGTCCTCACCAGCTCTGCAGTACCTCCTATTGCGGTCTGCTTCGAATCATGCCTATCTGAGTTTTTGCTTCTAGCGCTCGGTTTAAGATTCCCAAGAGCAGGAACCTATATGGCACATAGTAGGTGCCAATTAATCTGAGTTAATAGTATGGCCTTTGCAGTCATACCTACTTATATTCAAACCTGAGTTCTGCCTCTTCATAGCTGTGTGACTTTGGGAAAGTTACTTAACCTCTCTGGGCTTCAGTTTCCTAAAAATATTTTTTTATAGTGCTTCCAATGTGTGAGGCCCAGTGCCAAAGGCTTTACACACATTATCTTGTTTATATAATGTAATTCCTCCTTGTTGGAGACAATCATAGCACCTCTTTACCTGGGTTTTGGTGGCGTGATCATGAGATAATTCTCAGAAGCTGCTCATGGCCTTGGGCAATTAACAGTCCATCTGGGTGGATAAGACCTCTCATGAGAATAGGTGAGTAACTCACTGAGTACTGTGAGTCATGCTACAGAATTATTGAACCCAAGGAGGTTGTGAAAACCCCCGAATTTGTAGTCAGTTGGTCAGAAGTGCAGGTGGCTGGGGACCCCCAGAAGCGTGGCTGGTATCTGAAATTAGGGCGGCTTTCAGGAAGCCCTTAACTTATGGAGTCTGTGCAAACCTCTGGTGGCATCGAATTCTGGGTTAGCCAGAACTGAATTGTGGTACACCCAGTTGGTTTCTCCTTTCCATCCAACAGGGAAAATATTCCCTCACGTACTCCTGAAAGGAGTCAGGAGCTTGTGATCCTTCTCTCTCCAGTGGAGGCTGGTGTGGCCAGAGAGTTTTGTTTAGCGCAACTAACCCCCATGCTGGGGATAAGCAGGCGTTAGCCTGAACCCTTGGCCTGAAAAGACCAATTACTTCTTATGTCCTCAACTAGAGGTGCCCCAAACCACTAAATGGCCCAGAAACCAAAGGCACAAATGAACGCAATCACCTTTCCCAAGTGGCAGAGGAGCCCTAAGAGAGTGTGTCTGGTGGGGTCTTCATTGCGATTAGGGGTGATGGTGTGGACGCAGGTTGAGGTTTTCACACAGCCCCACCGTTGGCTGGAGTTCCTGGCAGTGCTATCTTTGTAGAGTCGCTATTTAACTGGGTGACTTGCCTTGGCAGCTGCGGAGCTCTCCGATCTAACATATTTGAGGCTTAATCACCCGCAGCACCAAGGAAGCCCTGCTCTTTTCGTGTGGCTAAAAAAATTACAACATCCAGACATGGCTCAGTCATGCTCTGTCTACACTGCATTTAAAACACCTTTGCCCACGTGGAGCATCCGCACGGGCCAGGTTTCCTATTAGGAGTGTGAGCTTTACAAAGAAAGCACAGGGAAAGGCTCAGACCTCACTCTGGAAGGTCTTACTTCATGGGAAGAGACAGTGAAATTCTGATTCCTCTCATCACATAGCCTAGAGAAGAGGGGAGTGGGAGGGAGGGAAGGGAGGGGAGTCGTGCAAATGGACTTGAAGGGCCAAATGTGTATTTCTGGAGTGTTCAATCCTCCAGGGCTTACACACCCTCTGAAAGGGAAATGCATGGTTTCAGTAATCGATCTAAATCCCTCTGAAGGTCTTAATCTCACTGTGTTCACTGTTGGTTGGAACAAAGCCAATACCCCACATGGCCGGTTCCCAGCTGCTGCCTCCTGCTTTGTTTATTTTCTTTTTGACGCATAAATATCTGTTTCCTCGAGTATCTATCATCCAAGAATGGAAGCCTTGGGTAGGCAGGAATCTGGTCCGTCTTTTTTCTCTGTCGCACCTCCAGACTGGGCATGTTGCCAGCACATAGTAGGAGCTTACTGAACGTTTGTCAAGGAAACCTCCTAACTGGCCTCCCTGCCTCTGGCCTCACCCCCTTTCACCTGCCTACTTAGCCCATCACCTGTGTCATTGCTCAGGTAACAGGTGACCTGAGACGATGTTTATTTCCAACCCCCGGATCTAGCCTGGCCGCCAGGAACCCCCCACCCTGCTTGTATTTGGTGATTCCCGCTTCTGTCTTGTGCCCTCCTTGCCATGGATCTTCAAGGTCTCCTCAGCCTGGGGTGCCCAGACCCTCTCCTTGCCTTGCTGTCTTCCTTCTTCACACGTTTTCTCTTCAGCTCAGCCCCCAGAGTGCCGTGCACAGTTGTAACCACTGAATGAAAATGTCAGCCACCACAGGTCCACCATGCTGGGCCCTGCACCAAGCAAGGCCTTCTTTGTTAAAGACTTCCGATGTATATAATGTGCCAATGTAAGTTCTTTTTGTAATAACTTGAATGGAGCTGCAGCCAGCTGGAAGAAAAAAAATCTGTTTTTCATCTAGTGGAAAAAACAATCCAATATTAGGGCACTCAGCCATTTGCACATCCGGATCCTTTTACCACAAATGGCTTAAGTGCCCAGGCACGCCATTGTACCCCTTCTAGACGGTCTGGGCACCAGAGCCAAATGAAATTCCAGGCGGCAGGGGACAGAGCTCTCTGTGGCTTCCTGGAACTGCAGTCGCTGAGGAGACTTGATATTAGCAGCTACTGCAAATGGCCAGGAACCTGGTAATTGCTCATCAGAGTTGGTGCCCGGAGGCCGGGTGGGCAGAAGCTGGGAGAGACGCGCCCACAGACAGCAGAGATGCCGTAGGTGCCGGGAGGCAGGTGGGGCAGGCAGTAATGCGAGCTTGACAGCGGATGTGTTTGCAGACATGCCTGCCATTCTCCCCTTGGGTTTGCCCTTCTGCGGGGGGAAGTAGAGGTGGGAGGGTAAATAAATTTTATGCTATTGAAAAGCCCTGCTGTAACTGCCTCCAGAAGACGGGGGTCAAATCCCCAAAGACCTTTACCAGTGGAGCCTGTTTCCTATTCACAACCTCGGGAGGGTGAGAGTACCTCCCAAGGGTCTGCATCCAGTAACTGGTCACCTGTAGCCTGTGCACACAGCTTTGCCTGGGCCTCGCTAACTGAAAGCATCGATTTACTGCAGCCACCTGCACCTATTATCTGCAAAATATGACTTTTAATTAAATGAACAAGAATAGCAATCATAATCGCCAGTTGCTAATGCAACACAGGAGCTCAGACGGGGCAATGTGATCAGGAAGGTTTAGGGAAGGGTGGAAATAGATGGGGGGTTGAAGTCTCCTAAAGTCAAACCCTGCTGGTTGCCACCGTAGTCTGACTTGGGTTCTCCTTCAACATCTCACAGAAATTGCCTGTGAGTATTTTCTTCATCCAAAGCCCATGGGGGCCCTGACTCTCAGTGGCCCCTGATCTTTGCTATCAGGTTTACTCGGCCCCTGGTCCCACCACTGGAAGTCTGGGGGTTTGACAAGAGATTCGCTGGAGATTACATAGGGTTGCTTTAGTTCCTACAGTCTGTAAACTTGAAATGTACAAACCCAGTCTCTGACCCAGACTCATGGGCACAGGCCACTTCCCACCTTCTTTTCTTTTTAAATCTTAAACAAATTCACCGTTTCTTTAGCACATCACAAATATTTCCAACAGAAGTACTCTCTCCCCAGCATCCTTCTTCCCTGGTGTCCAGGTTTTTCACAGTGCTTTCTGGCTGCTCAGAATGCCCACTGGGGAACTGGGATGAGAGCCTTTTTCTTTACGCTTAGCAGCATCCAGTGTCATGTACCTGTTGGGAGAAGAGCTCGGGCTCTCCTGCCATCTAATCTGAGGGACTAGTTCACACTAAGTTATTAAAGACTGACAATTGGTGCAGTGCCTTGACATTCCCAGAAAAGATACATTAGAACTGGATTTTGACTAAGGATAAGGAGGGGCACCACAGTGGGCATTGGGGGAGATGTTTGGATAGAAACTTAACAACAGTTCACAGTGGCTCTGCTGTCACAGAGGCTGGGCCACAGAAAGAGGAAGACGGTGTGATTTCTGGAGCCCCTGATGAGCCTTCAGACACCTCTGTGTCTGAATTTGCCTTTTTTCTTCTTCAATTTGCTTTTCACATCTCTCTGTGTGCAGCCTGCTTCTCTGGAGGTAAGGGGCTCATTCCTTGCAGGCAGGGAAGGGTCTGCAGCCTTTCTAAGCCTCAGTGGGCCAGGCAAACGAATTTGGGAGTAAGAACAGGAGCAAATGCTCCTGAGCTAGGAGGTGGTCCTGTGAGAAGGGGGCATCAGGAAGGACAGACGATGCCACTCATCAATTCCTCTCATCAACTGAGGGCTGCTGTGTGAGGCTAGAGGCAGGGTCACCAGAAGGGAGACAGGTGTCTGTCAGGCTATGTGGGACCAGCCCTGAGCGACCAGATCACTCCCACAGGGCTATTCTAGTGGAGCTGCCAATCACTGCACCTTAGCTCAGGGATTGGCCCAAGGAGGGGGGTGGTCACGTGACTCAAGCTAGGCCAATAAGAGTGCTTCCCTGGGGCTTTAAATGTGGAGCCAGGGGAGGAGTATTCCTTCCTCTTGGGCTGCTAAGCTGTGAGAATGTGAGTTCAGAGCTGCCATGGTTGAGCATCTTCCATTCATAACGAAAAACCTTATCAGCAATGGGAGGGGAAGAAGCTGATGTGTGGAGGGAAACAGAAGCAAGAGACTGGGTGGGGAGGCCTGTTGGTGTTCAACCCCCCAGAGCCAGCTCCCCATCCCTATGGCATTTGGGGTGGGGGATGTGGAGAGGTAGGGGGAGAACCAGGAGAGGCGTGTGGCAGAAACTGAGATGTAGTGGGGGAGGATCGAAAAGAAATGGGTGGTTGCCCATGGAGAATGACAGCAGGAAACCACCTGCTGGTGTGGCAACTAGGATCTCCATGTCCTTGACGGTGCAGCTGGGAGAGCTGTTGCTGGCCAGAACGCTGCCCACTGACCTACAGCTGACAAGAAGGGTGCTTTTTCCTAATTTGCCAAAGGCACCGTATGCAGTGATCTTGGGAGTCATTCATCGAGGGTCAGTCAGCCTCTGCCCTACATACTAGATGGATGTGTGCAGGGGAGAGACAAATGCAGTCCTTGTCCGCATAGTGTCTAGTAAGGATTCAGGCATGTAATGTGCAGTTACTGTGCCTGTGAAGAGGGTCACAGGAGAACTACAGGGGCTGTGGGAGCTCAGAGGGGGGAAACATCTGGACCAGCTTTGCAGAGGAGGCAGCAAGGCTGGTTAAAACCTAGGTGGATCACAGCCACTGAGTGCCTTTGCGTCTACAATATTCATACCTTAGTCAGGTGGAGGCTTTTGTAGTTCTCAGTGTTTTCATATCTCTTTTATTTACCCTAAACACAACCATTTCAGGAAAGGAAGGCAAATATAATAATTGACTCTTGAAGTGGCCTAAGGCAAGGGAAGAAAATATCATTTCTTGAGCATCTACTATGTGCTAGGAACTTTTCAATGACCACATCTACACTCCCGCTCCACTGCAAAGTTGATGCATTACCCCTTTTATTGATAGGCAGACTGAGGCTCAAGGTGACACAGATTTTTGTCTCTTGGTGCAGAGCTCTCACCTCTGCAGGAAGCCATTTCCCAGCATTTTCCATTGGATTGAACCTGTTAGGACTGTCAGAAAAAGAAATCTTGTCTTATACTAGCTCCACCACCAAAGGGGATTGACTGGCTCATGTACTGGGAAGATTCAGAGGGAAGATGGATTTCTGGGTTGGTTTGATTCAGCAGCTCAACAATGTTATCAAGCACCCTGTTTTCATTCAGTCTTTGCCTTCCAAGATAGTAGCTTGGTCCATAAGCCGCTTCCCTCATGGTGGCAAAAAGGCCTCTAGGCCTTACAACTGCTACCATATCTCCTCTTGTGGCTCTTGCAGAAAAGCAAGGAAACTTTTTTCCACCCCGGAAGTTCCTAGCAAATTTTCCTTAGGTGTCATTGCTCCAAATTGGAACACATTCCATTTCCAAGGCAATGTCAGGAAAGCTTTGGGCTGACCAGCTGAGGCCTGGGTCACCTGAAACAGTCACTGAGGCATGGGGGATGGGATCACCCTGACTGTCTAGATGCCCAGAGCTCACCCCGCACAAAGGTGGCCAGCTCGGTGTTTCATGGGAGTCTGGTCCTGTTATGTGCTTGGGAAGGGGCATGCCGGTGGGCAGCCAACAGAGCCCCCAGGGATGCTCATGGCTTATTTTCCATGTTCATAGGACTGAACAAACAGTTTTGCATATTCATTGAAGCAGAAGAGCCTCTGATTGGATGCATGGGTGCATTTCTGGCCTCTTAGGGAAAGAAACAACCAAATGAAGAGGCTCTCAGAGGACTTAGTGTCCTCGATGGTTTCTGGAGGACATTTTTTGTCAATCCCAGCAGAACTGTGCAGTCAGAAAAAGAGCCCACATCAGGACCTGTAATTGCCTAATTAATTCAGGCACAGGGGTCCTTTGGCAGGTGGGAGGAGGGTAAGGTGGGTTCCTCTGCCGGGGTGCTCATGGAGCCGGCTGCACCGGGCCCTGGGCAGTCATGGCCGTAGGACAACTCACCCAGGTAGGGAGACTTAGGCACCCAGAGTGTTTGGCAAGGTGCTCAACTTGGCACCCAGCCTCCTCCAACCCAGAAGGCACATCAACTCCACTTTCATCAGATGCAGACAAAGAGAACTGTTAGTTAATTCTGAGCCCTAGGCTGTTCTGTGCATTTTCTCCTTTGCTGCCTGGAACTGGTTCAAGTTCACCCAGGTCCTGGCTTGGGGAGCGCCCACAGGCTCCTCTTGATTGCTTCATTCATTTACTTATCCAGTAGTCATTCTCTGAGCCAGGCACTGGGGGAGCAAAGACGGGTGGTGGCCCATACCCACTAGAGTGCAGGGTCAAGTAGGGGAGGGGAGATGCTCGGGAGGGTCAATCGAGGTGCATCCAGGTAGAGAGAAGCTTGAGAAGCTTGGCTGTCCTGGGCGGGGTATGGGCGCTGAGCTCTGAAAGGACTTGGCATTGTTGAGGGATGGAGGCACAGTGGGAGGGGATGGGGACAGGTGGTGTGTGTGGACAAGGAGGGGCGGTGGTAGCAAATGAGACTATAGGGTAACCTGAGGCTGGACAATAAAGGCCTCAGTAGAGATTCTCAAAGGAGTAGGAAATGCAGAGCCTGCCAAGCCTGTAGGCAGGCAGGTTTACAGGACCAAATGTGTCTGTCTGGCAGGCTGTGGTGGTGAGATGGAGCAAATCAAAGAGGAGGGCATGTGAGGAATGCTGGGTCAAGGCAGAGATGATTTCCTAGTGGATGTAGTGGATGGCAAGAGTCAAGGTTACCCTCAAGGTACCTGTATCTGGCTTAGAAAATTCAGTTAGAGGACAGAGGTGCGGGAGATGGGCTTGGGTGGGGGAGATGACGGTTCAGAACTGAGGTGCACTTGGGACACCCAGGAGTGTCCAGAGGGCACAGCACAGATGCAGGGCAGGGATGGGGATGTGGGAGTTGGTGCACTGCCATTTTTATTTTGCACATTCCCTTCCAGCCTCTGTTCCTGTGAGAGGCAGTTACAGCTCCCGAGTACTGACAACATGGGCCGAAGTCCAGCAAGTTAGTGAACCGAGCCTCATTTCCTGGTGCGACATGCAGATAACAGTCGCTACCCCACAAGGCTGTCTCAAGAATTCACTAAGATGATGAGCTCAGCTGGAGCCTGGCATGTGCCAGGCAGGCACACACGACACAGCCATGGCCGTTGCAATGACACGTCTACGCGGGTAGGATGGCTGTGGCATCAGGGACATCGCTTTCTAAACTACACCACCTCCCCAACCCCCAGACAGGAACAGTCCTGGTAGGCTGCCTCCATAGAAACCAAGGGAAGTGATGCTTCTGCTGTTCTCTGAGAGGGAGGCTTTGCTGTGGGAAATTCATTTTTCCAGGTGGTTCTCTCCATAACAGAAGCAGCCATGCTGCTTCACATCAAGCATGTGGGAAACACAATGTGGTCTCCTGACTGCCCTTCTCCCCTCCTTTCTGCTCTGGGGCCAGGACCACTGGACACAAGGTCAGGTGGTTTTTTGGTTTTGTCTTGTTTGGTGTTTCTTTGGTTTTGACAATTATTTTTTTTAACTTTTTATTTTATATGGAGTATAGGTGATTAACAATGTTGTGTTAGCTTCAGGTGTACAGCAAAGTGATTCAGTTATACATGTATCTATTCTTTTTCAAATTCTTTTCCCATTTAGTTTGTTACAGAATATTGAGCAGAGTTCCCTGTGCTATACATTAGGTCTGTGCTGGTCATCCATTTTAAATATAGCAGCGTGTACCTGTCAATCCCAAACTCCCTAACTATCACTACCTCCCACCCTTCCCCCCGGTAACCATAAGTTGGTTCTCTAAGCCTGTGAGTCTGTTTCTATTTTGTAAATAATATTTGCAAACGATGTGACCAACAAGGGATTAGTCTCCAAGATTTACAAACAGCTCATGAAGCTTAATATCATAAAAACAAACAACCCAATCAAAAATGAGCAGAAGACCTAAATAGACATTTCTCCAAAGAAGGCATACAGATGGCCAAGAGGCATATGAAAAGGTGTTCAACATCGCTAATTACTAGAGAAATGCAAATCAAAACTACGATGAGTTATCACCTCATACCAGTCAGAATGGGTATCATCGAAAAATCCACAATCAATGCTGGAGAGAGTGTGGAGGGAAGGGAACCCTCCTACACTGTTGATGGGAAAGTAAATTGGTGCAGCCACTGTGGAGAACAGTATGGAGGTTCCTTAAAAAACTAAAAATAGGGCTTCCCTGGTGGTGCAGTGGTTAAGAATCTGCCTGCCAATGCAGGGGACAGGGGTTCGAGCCCTGGTCTGGGAAGATCCCACACGCCGCGGAGCAACTAAGCCCGTGTGCCACAACTACTGAGCCTGTGCTCTAGAGCCTGTGAGCCACAACTACTGAGCCCGCGTGCCTAGAGCCTGTGCTCCACAACAAGAGAAGCCACCACAAGGAGAAGCCCGCGCACTGCAACAGAGTAGCCCCCACTCGCTGCAACTAGAGAAGAGCCCACACGCAGCAATGAAGACCCAACGCAGCCAAAAATAAATAAATTAAATAAATAAAATTTAAAAAAACCCAACAACTAAAAATAGAGCTACCATATGATCCTGCGATCCCACTCCTGGGCATATAGCTGGAGAAAAACATGGTTTGAAAGGATACATGCACCCCAATGTTCATTGCAGCACTGTTTACAATAGCCAAGACATGGAAGCAACCTAAATGTCCATCGACAGAGGAATGGATAAAGAAGATGTGAGATATATATATATAAAAAATGGAATAGTGCTCAGCCATTAAAAAGAATGAAATAATGCCATTTGCAGCAACATGGATGGACCTAGAGATTCTCATGAAGTAAGTCTGACAGAGAAAGACAAATATCATGTAATATTGCTTATATGCGGAATCCAAAAAAAAAATGATACAAATGAACTTATTTATAAAACAGGGTCAGGCGGTTTTACATAATGTAATTAACTCACACAATAGAGGATTGTTCTGCAATGCGGCACCGGCACCAACACCCTGATCCATCAGTGCTTCAAGCAAAGGGAGCTGCCTGACCCTCAGGAATGACAGGCACTGCTTGGACGTTCAGACAGCTTGCTCTGGCTTTAGACAATGACAAGTGTACGTCGAACCCAGCAGAACAGCTGATCCAAATCTCCTACTCTGGTGACTCGTGAGTTCAGTGGAAATAAAGGGCAGAGACAAATAGTGAAGGCCTTGCCCTCACCATGGGGCTGATGGGACCCAGGCTGCAGGGACTGCCTGGGGGTCCTACCTCAGGACCTCTGTGTGTCCAGAGCGTCAGGATCTATTTAGCTCTAGCCTCAGTCAGACCTCAAAGGCTGTTCCCAAAACACTATCCAAAATTCAAGGGATGGGTTGAGGATCAGTGGTGAGAAGAATTTTTCCAGTGTAAATTCAATAACATCTGGTTGGCTCGCATCAGTTGTATTCCGTATAGTTTCTCTGATACCTCACCAGAAGAATACTAAACAGAGGGTTTGGCTTACACCTTTGATAATGCCAACCGAACGAGAGGCATGCATCTGAGGATCTATGAGGCTCTGGCAGGCATTCCGTCCACAGTATATTTGGCAGGTTCTTCATTCACCAGCATGATTAACCCCCCTCTGTGGACTCGGCAGTAGGCTAGTAGCTGTGGGGGCTAAACAAGCACCCTGGATGGACAGATGGATGAATGAGTGAATGAATGAATGAACGAATGAAGAGCAGGACATATGTCCTGTCCTCAAGCCATCGCATGATTCCTCACATTTCCTTGCCTTGTTGTAACTAACTGGCAGCATTTTCGCTTACCTGTCCTGTCTGGTCCACGTTGTAAATGCTTCGGTAGAGTCAGTCACAGTGTGTGAACATCTGTCTGTCCTTGTACCAACACCAGGTGAGGCATGATGACCTCCTGGTTCCCTATGAGCAGCTTCACTTTTCTGTGTTTTAGCTGAATTTTGCTGGCAGAAATGACAGCCCAGTGTCTGGGGGCAGAATTTAACCCCAAGTAGACTTTGTGTCTCAGACAATAGCAGACACTTCCCTTTCACTTGGTTTATTAGATCCTACCCTAGGTGGAAGAGTGGGCTACTCCCCACTCCTGGAGGGTGTGCACCACACTAGAGAAAATCTTAAGACAACGCATGGGGAAGGAAGTGCTGGGTGGAGCAGGGCAGACTAGGGGCACTCTTCATTTGAGCAAGGTGTGCCACCTGGGAAAGTTATTGCCAAGGACTCTTGCTGAGACACGCTGCCAACACCAGAATTGAAATCCAGGGTGCCAATTAATTTTGGTTCCCATGACAACCGACAGGGTGAGCCCCACCTCCCCCCAGGCAGGGAAGTATCTCTACAAGAGGCCTGGGGGAGAGAGAAGAACAGGGCGTTAGAAAGGACGAGCGAGGATGCCACTTTGGTGGCCCTGGCCAGGACCTCAAAGGTCCTTGAAGGGGGTGGGGTCCAAAATGCCTTCCTTCCATTGCGATCCTGAAGACCAGGAAATTCCCAGAAGAATCCACTGGGGCATGCTTACTCTGTTCAGGGGAGGGAGAGGAAAGAGTTCAGGCCAGGGATGAGGAACTGAGGCTGGGGCAATCTCACTTAAATATCGTTAGCTAACTTTGTGATGTCTGGAGGTCACACTGGCTTCGAGAATGTCACAGTTCTTAGGTCCTGAGTTCCAGAGGAACCACTGATTGATGTGGGGCGGGGTGTCTTAGGTTGAATTTAAATGTACACATGTATTGAGGTTGGCTAATTTAAGAGAAGGCAAAACAAAAGAAAATATGTGTGTGTTGGAGGAACCCTTGATCCACGGCTGCTGGCCTTTGCTTTGAGATATTTCTGGCTCGCATTCAACAGTCTGTACTAATTGACATTTGTCTGTTTTTCCTCTGTGAAGGCTGCCATCCCTGTATCATTAGGACACTGGCACCACAACTATTTCTGATCCTGAGCGGTAGTTTCTTTCTGTCAGGGCCAGACGCTGCAGCAATTATCATAAAAGAAAAAACAGTCGGATAAGGAACTTGCTTTGCAGGCTTAACGAAATTAATAGACTAGTCTCGTGACCAGAAAGACTTCCCTTTTATCAGCACCAGAAAGTTCTCAGGCATCTGTCTGCATAGTACAAAAGAAGCCCAGATCTCTTTATTTCTGTTCAACTCCTTTCCCCCACCCCCAAACCCTGGCTCAGTGTTAGAGAAGACACACTCAACAGCAACAAGATGACTGCCCTGACAAAGAAGCAGAGAGCCTGGGAGATGTATCTGAAAGGCTAGTGAGAGGAGCTCATTTTTCTGATTCCATTATGGGCACCATCGGTTGGAGAAGCAATTTTTAAAAAGTATTCCATCTTCACACAGTGTAAGGTTTTGAAGTGTTTGACCCCAATTACTGCAGCAGTGGCGGGATGTGGATTAATTTGGAAATAAGGAAAAACTTTGGGTGAGGTAGAGAGGGCTACTCTGGTGGGAGGCTGGGGGCACACTTCCCAGGTAGCCAAGTTAATGGGGATTAATGAGCTGCCAGAGCAGAAGAATCAGCTGTGCCCTTGGCAACCAGCCTGAACATGCTTCACAGAAGGCCCAGGGATGCCTCCCTGTCCTGAGAAGCTGAGGCCTTCGTTCTCAAGCACGTTCTCAAGCACTTCCTCCTCCAGGATGATGGTGGCATCAGTGGTGTGTGCCCCTCAGCTCATGGCTAGGAGAAGCCTCCCCAGTGGGGCTGTGGATGAGCATAGCCTCATGGTCACAGCATCACCCTCCCTCCCCCATGAGGGACAATGGAAATGATCCACATGGGACAGGCTGACCCAAGACAAAACTGGGTCTAGACTTCACTGCTCATTAGCCTTAGACAGATCCTTTACCCTCAATGAGCCTCGGTTTTCTCATCTATAAAATGGGCACAGTGATGGCACCTATGTAAAAGGGTAGTGAGGATTAAATAAGATATCAGATGTGAAATCAGAAGCTGTAAAGTGCTCTTACACTTGCCATATTGTTGTTTTTAGCTGCTGTCCACTGTGCTGTGTCAACGGCACCTTTGGGAAGAAGAAAGGAGTGGGGAGAGTCCAAGAGGAACAGAGACTGCTTCTGATGCCCCAACGCCATCTTCTCCTCCCATCCCAGTCACTAGAGGCCCGAGCGTGCTCTGGCAGCCATTCCTGATATGAGTTAGGATTCTTCTACCTTCCTGAAAAAGTGAGATGGAAACGCCCAGGAACCTCCTGCTTCCTCTGGGGCTTCGTCAGGTGCTCCCACCTGGGGGCAGTCCCTGTCCTTCTCATAGCCAAAGACCATGAACAACTTGATGGCAGGAACCAGGCCACTCGGCCGACGCATGGGGGCCACACAATGTGGTCCACTTGGCCGCTTTGCTGAAGGAGGAGCTGAGTCCCCAAGGGCCCCCCCCCCGGGAGATAAAAGTTGTTTCACATTTCTGTCTGATTTCCTGTTATCAAAAAATGCCCCCAACCTGTAAAATGCTGTTAAAAATGCTCCAGCAGACCCTGGCGGACACCAATTAACCTCAGAAACAGAAACAGGAAAGGAAACGGCACTGCAGCAGGATGGATCTCCCTGTCCCCTCCCCATCAGTGATTTGGAGATGAAGAGGGCACATTTTGCTCGCTTATTGAATGTGTAGCAAAAAACATGAGTAAAAGCTGAACAGAACAGTCAGTGGAGGGTCAAGTGTTCGCTTCTGAATGGTGCTCGGGCAACAGGCACAGTGCCTGCTCACAGAAACAGCGCTGTCTGCACAGATGAACAGGACGCAACAGCCTCCTCGGGTGGCGTGCCCGATCAGGGTGGTGCACCAAGGCTGGGAGCAGGGGTCGAGGATGTGCCGTGGGAGGAAGGCAGGGGCTGGCTGGGCAATCAGCTGGGGAAGGTGGGGGCTGGGGCGGGAATTCTGGCACCTAGACAGCCAGGAGGCCGTTTCTTTGCTGGTCTCCAAGCAAATAGAGAAAGCACCGCCTGGTCAGTGGGTGTGATCCTTGTGATGTCCGCATAATGGCCCCCATGAATTCACGCTCAGAGCCAGCATGACTCATGGCCTTGAATCAGCCATTGTTGAGCCTGAGGGAGGCAAAAGGGAAAACAATGGAAAAAGGTGTTGGGAAGAGAAAGTCCTGTTCTGTCCTCCTGTGAGAAGTGCCCATTTGGCAGAGTCACGGCAGGGACAATGGTATAGGAGATGCCCTTGGGAATTTTCCGACTGTCAGGCTGAGAGGCAGAGAGGAGTGGGGAAGTCGCTGTCACTGACAATGGGAGGAGCAGAGCAAGAATCCACTCATTCACAGGTATTTATTAAACTTCTCTCTGAGACAAGCACCATTCTAGGCACTGCAGATACCCTGGTGATCAAGATATCATCCTTCTCATGGCGCTTTGTGGGGACACAGACAATGAAAACGGGTGCTGTCACTTTTCCTTAAGCTCCTGGAAGCCAATACTCAGTTCCACATAGTGTGTTGAGATCACTGGAAAAATTCTGTCTTAGTGCATTTGGGCTGTTATAACAAGATACCATAGGCTGGGTGGCTTATGAACAACAAACATATCTTTCTTACAGTTCTGGAAGCTGGGAAGTCCAGGATCTCGGTGCCAAGACATCTGGTATTTAGTGAGAGTTCCCTCGTTCACAGACGGCGCCTACTCCCGGGACCTCACTTGGTGGAAGGGTCTAGGGTGCTCTTTGGGTCTCTTTTATTAGGGCACGAATCCCATGTCTGAGGGCTCTGTCCTCCTGACCTAATCACCTCCTAAAGGCTCCACCTTCTAATGCCATCACCTTTGGTGGTAGGTTTCAACATATGAATTTGGGTGGGGGGGAACACAACCATTCAGACCATAGAAGATTCTATGATGAATAAATAATACATGGTCCCTGCCCTCGAGGAGTAGCCGCCTCATGGAGGAGCTAGCGGGGCAGTAGTGAAGCATCCCAAAAGAACAGGATAGTAAGGGAAAGACGATTCACCTTGGAGGGCTAAATTATAGACTCGAGACCTCCTGCATCAGAGCTGAGGAGGCAAAGTCACCTTAAGAGAGAGTCCTCAGTCAGCAGGACTGTAATTGAATTTAATGCTTAACTTCTATAAAGAAATATTGTGTTGAGCAGAAGGAAAGTCATTGGAGAGGATCCACTCCCCAACCTGTCCCAGCACTGCCTGGAGATTCGGTGGCACCCTGGTATAGTCCCCAATGCAGGGATGTTCTCGTGGCACAGAGGCACTTCCTGGGCTACCTGTGGGTGGCAGGTAGCATTATTTGTACAGAATTCTTCCTTCCTTTTCTGCCCTTGCTGTGGCTTCCCTGAGAGGGAATCTACTCCCCACTGGCTGCCTTTGGCCTTGGCTTGCTTCAGCCAATGGAATGCTAGTGGACATGATATGAGCAGGGCTTTCAACACCCTTGCATGGTTTGCCTGCCTCTTATGCTCCTGCCATTTGCCAGGAGAAGAGTTTCCCCTAGTAAACCCTTTCAGTCTGGGTCCCAGAATGAGACACACATGGAGCTGACCTGAACCCAACCTGCAGCCTGAAATAGAGCCTATGGAGTCCACCTGCAAACATGTGAATAGAAAATTAACACTGTTGCTGTAGGTCACTAAGCTGTTAGGTTTGTTACACAGCATCACCATTCTGGAAACCTGACTGATACATAGAGCCCAATGTGGGTAAATGCTCTAATCTCAGAAGTGGCATAATTGCTCATTTCTGCTCTGGTTCCTGGCTCACTAAGCCACCTTCTACTTATAGTTTAGCTTCCTATACAGTGTGCCAATCAGAGAGAAGGAGCTTGTTGGGTCTATGTTAATTTTATTAGTTTGATTTCTCCTCATTAATTATCATGTTGGCTTTCCACATCAGTCTTGTGAGTGGTTAAGAGAGGCAGGCTTGAGGCTGATCCCCTCTGAGACCCCGGCGAAGTTCCTCATGTGGGGCTGCCGTGTGTGACTGAACACTGCACCCTGGTGAAGGCCCTGAGGCCATGTCCATGGAGCCTCCTTGTGGCTTGACAGCCAGCCAGCCTTCCTAAGCCATACAGCCTAGCAGCCAGAGACACTCTTCAAAGACAAGTTCACAAATCACTGTAACACCAGGTAGCATCACCAAGATGAGATAATCATGCCTGATTACAGCAGTGGCTCTCAATTCAGGGAGGGGGATGTATCATATGATATAAAATCTCATCATTCCCAGTGGCAGCGTCCTAATGAGGGGGGTTGGAGAGTGGCGTATAATCATGGTAACAATCCCTGGTCTCACCCCATTGCCAGTTGATGACCGCTGTGTTGACAGGATCAGAAAAGCTTTGTGGGGGACGCACCATCCAAGGTGAGCTTTGGAGGAGGGGTAGAATTTTGTGATGCAAAGATGGGGGTGGTGGGGACTGCAGATGGAGAGAATGGTATAGGCAGTAGCATGGCCAGTGGCAGGATGTGTGTGCAGAATGAGTTTGGGGAACAGCAAGGCAAGCTGACCTCTGTGGCTAGTGGACAGGACACAAGCTGAGACTGCGGGAGACTTGAAGCTGGGCAGTCAGGCCTGTGCATCATGGAGGGTCCAAACGCCTGGCTGTGGTATGAATGCTCTGAGGGGTGGGCAATGACAAGGCACAGACCTTGGCTCCTTGCACCATAGTCCAAGGCCCTTCAGGCAGGCCAGGCAAGCAGACCAAGATTCCAGGGGCCTGGTATGATCCTGCTGCCCCGAGAACCTGGGCCCACTCCAGTGGCTGCAGCCCCTAGCCGGAGGAATATCTTGTCTGGAGCTCGGGGAGGGCAGGCAGGCCAGCACTGACCTCACTGCATTCCACCAGCTTTGCTTGGCCTGACTGATCTCTGCTCATCCCTGTGTCTGCCTGGCTGTCAGCCTCAGCTCTGGGTGCACTGGTGTGTGGTTTGCTTCTCTGGCAATGGTGTGTCCCCAGTGACCACGGCTGCCCCTGAGGTGTGAGCCAGTAAGCAATGCCCAGCAGCCCCTGGGCTGGCTCCCAGCCCCTGGACGGGGCATCAGTCCTGCTCTTCCTTCTCCCTTCTTGGAACAGAAGAGACTGGGCAGACCCGAGCTCAGGGGAAAATTGTCTCCACTGAGCCTGGTCACTTCCCCCAACTTCCCTGTCTCAATAAAGATCCACGTGGCATGAGGGAGGGGCTTAGGCTCTGTGAGCCATGTCGGACTCAACATGTAGGACTTGCAAAGAGGGTCAGATACTTCTATGAGCCAAGGCCTCTGCCTGTCTACCCTTGGCCGCTGGCTGTCCAAGCTGCTTCCAGAGATGATTCTGTCTAGAGAAACCAATCTATTCATTCATGCCTTCAACAAGCATTTCCTGAGCATGGCCGGGCACTGTGCTGGGCCTTGGCAGGACAGTGATAAACAAGACAGACCAGGCCCCTGAGCTGACCCTCTGGTGAGGCATATCTGGGCCTGCAAGGCAGGTCTGCACCAATGATGAAGAAAGAAATCTGGTGCCCATTTTGGGCTGGGCTGTAGCTGGCAAGTCCTTAGCTGTGGCTGAGAGCCTGGAGCCCATTGAGCGGTACTGATTAGATTCCATGGCAAATGGGACATTCTCTGCCTGACAAGGGTAGGGGGGGGGAAGGACATGTGCCACCACCCCATCACTGTCCTCCAGGCCTGTCCTGTCTTGATCTGTGCCCCACCTGACTTCCAATGCCTCCTTCTTCCCACTCTACCCCTTCAAGCCCTCGAACTCCATTTTAACCAAATTCCACACACTTAAAAATGTTATAATGCTGTGCACCGGGGAAAGAAGTGGATGTGGTTTGCCCTGGTTTGTGAAGCCACTGAGAAGGCTCCACCTTGTATTCAGTGGCAGAACTGCCATCCAGGCAGCCCTGCAACAAGACTGTGTCCCTCCCACTAAGGGCCAAAGATGGGTGGTTTGGTAGGAAAAGCTCTTTAAAATTTTTGCGTGGATGACAACCTGCAGTGAACTCAGATAAAAACAGAAAGGTGCTGAGTAAATATTAGCCTGTCTCCCCCTACACTGTCTTGACTGGTCTTATCAACAGAAGGTACTTGCTACTTTCTGGTTGAATTGCTCTGCTTTCAGTCCTTTCCCATCCAGAATGGTTCAGAGTCTATTCAGGGAGGATTTGTCCCTATGCAGAGAGAGGCCACAGCAGTGATAGGCCCGCATACCGCAAAAAAAAAAAAAAAAAAAAAAAAAACCGGATTTTTTGGGTTTTCTTGAGTTCTTTAGTGTTCTTTATATCTTCTACATACAAGTCCTTTATCACAATATATTTTTACTTTGTATAGTCAGTTATCTCTTAGAGCAATTTAAAATAAGAAAAAAGTGTTTAAAACATTTACCTTGTCTTAAACTATTTTTGGAGATCTTAATATCTTTGTGTAGATTCAAATTTCTGTCTGATATCCTATTTCTTCTGCCTGAAGGATTTTCTTTTTTTTTTTGTGGTACGCGGGCCTCTCACTGTTATGGCCTCTCCCGTTGCGGAGCACAGGCTCCGGATGCGCAGGCTCAGCGGCCATGGTTCATGGGTGCAGCTGCTCCGCGGCATGTGGGATCCTCCCGGACCGGGGCACGAACCCGCATCCCCTGCATCGGCAGGCGGACTCCCAACCACTGTGCCACCAGGGAAGCCCTAATATTTCTTGTATTATAGATATGCAGATAATGAATACTCTCTGCTTTTATTTGTCTGGAAGAGTCTTTATGTTTATTTTTAAAAGATATAATTCTGGGGTAACAGTTTTTTTTCTCTCAGTACTTTAAAGGTGTCACTCCATTATCTTCTGGCTTACATAGTTTCTGTTGAGAAGTCTTCTATAATTATTATATTTATGCTTCTGTATATGATGTCTGTTTTCCTCTAGCCTTCAAGATTCTCTCTTGAACACTGGTTCTCAGAAATTTAAATAGGATGTGTCTGAGTTTTTTGTTTGCTAGTATTTTGTGGGTGGGCTATTTATTCTCATGTGGTTCTCTGATCTTCTTGGGTTTGTAATTTGATGTTATTTTCTTTTTATAAAATTATTGGCCATTATCTCCACAAATATCTGTTCTGCCTCACTGTCTCTCTTTTCCTTCTGAGATTCCAATTACACTTATGTTAGACCTTTCATTATTGTCCAAAACCAATTGGATGCTCTGTCCTTTAAAATATTTTTTACTCTTTTATTTTTAATTTTACTCTTTTCTTTGTGTTTCAGTTTGGGTAATTTCCATTGACCTCCCTTAAAAGTTCACTTTCCTTTACTGAGCACTGTCTAGTATTCTGATGAGCCCTTTGAAGGCATTCTTCTCCTCTTTATTACTGCTTTAAATTTTCCCCTAACATTTAGAGTTGACTCTTTCTTATAGTTTCCACCATCTCTCTGCTAAAATTTCTCATTTGTTCATGAATGCTCTTTATCTTTTCTACCAGAGTATAGATTAACCACAGTTATTTTAAAATCTCTGTCTCAGAGTTCTAGCATCTGGGTCATCTCTGTGTCTGGTTCTTTTGATTGCTATGTCTCTTGACAGTGGGTGTTTCCACTTGCTTTTTGTGTGTCTTGTAATTTTTGATTGAATGTCAGACATGCTGTGTAGAACAGTAGAGACTGAAATAAATACTTATGCCTGAAAGCGCAAGCCTTTTCTTCTGCTTGGTTGCTGGTGTGGGGGTTGAGCCAATCTCATCAGGAATGAAACTGGGTTTGGGTTTTGCTGTCACTGTAGTTACCTTCAGTGTACTACCTGTTTCACATTTTTCTGGAGGTGCCTTGTGCTTAGGGTGGTAGCTGGATGCTGAAAGATTCTTCCTCCATGTTCCTGTGACACGCTCAGCTTCCAGCCTTCCTCATGTGTCTGCACCTCAGAGAGGGTTTCCATGTTCTTGCCTCTCCCCCTGCAGTAGACTGCTGTCACTGCCACTTACTGTTTGCTAGTCTTGGGGTGGTGGACAAAAATATTTTCTGTTTCCTGGTTCAGCTTCAATCCTAGGTAGGCCTTGTATCCCTGGGTCTTGGGGCTGGAGCTTTTTCAGTGATCCAGCCCACCTTCCTATGGCAGCCAAGCTCTACCTTGTATCTTTAGTGGGTTTTTTTGAGGGAGAGAGCTTCCTCTTCCTTTAGCAGCAGTAGGAGACATCTAATGGTATTAGTATAAGATTCTGGGCGCAGAATGATTTCTTGACCTTCTCCCAGGGGTAGATTTTTATTCTTTTACCCTTCTGCCACCTGCAATAGGTCTTTGCCTATGTTCTGGTGATGATAGAGTTTTCTGCCCATCCCCTAGCAGCACAAGGCCTTTATTCCAAAGTACCTAAGAGTCCTGAGCACTGATCTTTATGCCTCTGCCACAGTGGCAGTGCTCCATGCCTGTGAGGCTTGCTCTAGTTTTCCAATCTGTGTCCAATCTTTTGTGTGAGCTTCCAGTGGAGGTCTGTGGAATAGAGCTTTCAAGTGGGAGTTTGCACCCATGGTTCTATACTCTAATACAAGCCCTCTCTTGGTTTTTAGAGGTTTGTTAAAAAAGTTTACCTGAATTCTTCTTACCCATTTGTATGGCACCTGGCCTTTTCCTCCTGTGCTCTACCACAGTTGATTCAGTGCTTGTATCCCATTTTTCCTCGGAAGGGCCCATCTTTCCTTAGATTTCAGACTGCTCAGTTGCCCGGCAACCTAAGTTTTCTGATGGGTTCAAGAAAAGTTATGATTCTCTTGTTGTTAGGGCAGGAGTGACATTCTTTCTGGCTTTCTGCATCCAAGGCAGAAACAGAATTCCAGTTTGTACATTTTGAATGGGAAGGAACAAGAGAAGCAGTGAAAGAACCTGAGTGGAATCAGAGAGATTTTTCACTAATGGAGAAGCAGAATGCCTGAGGGTTCCATTCTTCAGTAGACCCAGGGTACAGTAATTCAGGACAAGGATGAGGGATGTTGCTAAATCACATGAGGCAGAAAGGCTTGACTCAATTAGTTAACAGGTGTAACGATTCATTTAGACAAAGGCAGAACCATTTACTGGGTTGTCCAAAAAGTGCCTTCGGTTTTTAAGTAAAAATAAAAGACACATTTTTCATTTTCACCAAGAACTTTATTGAAAAACATATTCACCCTTTTGTTCCACTACCTTCTGCCATATTTTAGGCAATTTCATAATTCCATCTTCCCAAAACTTTTTCTCTTTTTGAGCAAAGAACTTTTCCAGATGTCTTTTACAGTTTTCCAGGGAATTTAAATTTTTTCCATTAAGAGAATTTTGTAAAGACCAAAATAAGTGGAAATCCGAAGGTATTCTGGGGAATACGGCAGATGAATCAGAACTTCCCAGCCAAGCTGAAACACTTTTTGCCTGGTCATCAAAGAAACATGCGGTCTTGCATTTTCCTGATGGAAAATTATGCATTTTCTGTTGACTAATTCCGGATGCTTTTCGTCAAGTGCTGCTTTCAGTTGGTCTAATTGGGAGCAGTACTTGTTGGAATTTATCATTTGGTTTTCCAGAAGAAGCTCATAATAGAGGACTCCCTTCCAATCTCACCATATACACAACATCACCTTCTTTGGATGAAGACCAGCCTTTGGTGTGGTTGGTGGTGGTTCATTTTGCTTGCCCCATGATCTCTTCCATTCTACATTATTGTACATTATCCACTTTTCATCGTCCATCACAGTTTGTTTCAAAAATGGACGAGGGCTTCCCTGGTGGCACAGTGGTTGAGAGTCCACCTGCCGATGCAGGAGAAGCGGGTTCGTGCCCCAGTCCGGGAAGATCCCACATGCTGCAGAGCAGCTGGGCCCCTGAGCCATGGCCGCTGAGCCTGCGTGTCCGAAGCCTGTGCTCCGCAACGGGAGAGGCCACAACAGTGAGAGGCCCGCGTACCACACACACACACAAAAAAACGGACCGTTTTCGTTACGTTTAAGTAGAGAATCGCATGTGGAAATACGGTCAAGAAGGTTTTTTTTTTTTTGCTTAACTTATGTGGAACCCAAACATCAAAGCAATTAACATAACCAAACTGGTGCAAATGATGTTCAACGCTGGATTTGGGTATTTTGAGTATGTCGGCTATCTCCTGCGTGGTATAACATTGATTGTTCTCAATTAATGTCTCGATTTGATCGCTATCAACTTCAACCGTTCTACCCAACCGTGGAGCATCATCCAGGGAGAAATCTCCAGCATGAAATTTCGCAGACCACTTTTGACATGTTCAATCAGTCACAGAACCTTCTCCATACACTGCACAAATCTTTTTTCTGCATTTCGGTTATGTTTTTACCTTTATTGAAATAATAAAGTATAATATGCTGAAAATGTTGCTTCTTTTCTTCCATCTTTAATATTAAAATGGCTACAAAGAAATTCACCAATTTTGATGTCTTTTTTAAAATGTACACTGAAATGACAGCTGTCACATACAATCTAACAAATTGTTTTGAATGAAGTTAAAGAAACTAAGTGCTACTAGAGCCATCTTATGGAAAAAACCGAATGAACCTTTTGGCCAACCCAATACTTGGGTTAAGCCCATATCTCAGCCATTCAAGGTGAGCCCACTGGAGGTGACATGGCAGGAGCCTGGTTCCCTGATATACCTGAGGGATGAGAAAGGAGGGGTGGGCAAGCACTGACCTTTGCCCAATGAAAGGCAGCTGGCACACAGTACTACGTCCCCAAGTGCCCAGCTAATGAACCCCCAAATGTCTTCTCTCCAGCAACTCTGAGATTGCTTTGTGAATAGAGAAACTTCTATCTCCTGATTTCAGCCGCTTCTGGGTTCCTGCCTATTCTTTCCCCAAATATTTTTCTTTCCATCCCTACTCTGGATTCCTACTTATTTCTCTGCTTACAGTACTCTATCTCCCCTTCAGTCCATCTTATGACTCAGAATCATAAAACAGAAAGCATCAACATATCCCTCCATTCCTCATAAAATGTCAACAGCGGTCCCTTGCCTAGGGTACAGTCACACACTCAAATGCCTACTGGGACAAGGCAGGAAGCGTGATTAAGTGAGGCAGGTGGGACTGACCAGGAGCCCACAGAGGCCTGGCCACAGTGAACAACTCTTTCTCAACTCCAGGTTACCCTTGTCAAGTGAGAATAAAGACCATGTGGACAGGTTTTCTGATTTTCCTAAATAAGCAGGAAATCTGGATTTTTGAATGAATTTTCCAATTTGTAATGCTGACAACTAATTTAAAATTTTGTCACAAAACTGTGTGGGTCAGAGAAAACAAGCTGTGATCTGGATGTGCCATGACAGTTGCCAGTTTGCAACCCCTGGCTTGGAGGGTCAGCTCCCTAATATGTGAGGCCTTGCTCGCCCCACGACTCAGCCTTTTCTTCAAGGCTCAGGTCAAGGTTCATGACCTGAGCCCACAGACCAGACAACTCTCCTTCTAGTCCACATACACAGCGGTCAGTCTTCACACTCAGCTAGTTGCTGAATTTCCCTGTTAGCAAGGACCTGCCTTTCACTTCTTATCATTCAGCCCTCCCTGATTTTCAGAGGGTATGTGCCTCCTCTCCCAAAGCAAGGATTTCTCTGACAGCTCTACAACCCACTTACCTTTGTATATTTAAATTTCATTAACTAATTTACTTAAAAAAAATTGTTGAGTTGAGGCCATACAATTCACCCATTTAAAGTGTACAATTCAACAGTATTTAGCATATTCACATTAACTAACTTGTCCTTTATGTCCCACTGACTTTCAAATAGGATGTGAGGTTGCTTACAAAAATAAACACAATAGGACAACTAATAAAAACAATACAGCTCCACCAAAATGGACTTTGTGAGCCACCCAAAGGAGTTACTCTGTTTGAGCATTTATTTTAGCATAAGCTCCCTGGCAAAGAAAAAAAAAAAGGTAAATGAGTTGTATAATTCTCATTGTCTGATAAGACAATACAGGCAAATTTCTCAAAAGAGATGCTCTTTCCCCCCTAACAGTCCAAGTGGGACATTTGCATAAAGAGTCATTACATGTGACTTTTATTGATACACAAGAGGCTTTCAATCAGAACAATACTGACATTTCTCCACTCAAGTAAATTATTGACTCAATAGATGTGTTGGCAGGAATAAAATGTTCAGTATAACACTGCAATTAAGAACACAGGCCTGGAATCATAAAATCTTAACTAATTATTAGCTGTGTAATCTTATGTAAGTTACTTTTGTCTTGGTAGGCCTTAGTTGCCTAATGTGTCAAATAGGCTTAATGATGGTTTTTCTATTAAAGGATTCTGGCATGAGGATTAAATGAGAAAGTGAGGTTAAGGCGGTACCTACAGCATTTCTCCACTGTAAAGGTACTATTTCATCCTCTGTAATTAATAAGTATCTTTTGAGGAGATACTTTGAGATTGTGTAAATATCCTGTTACTCCTCAAATTTTTACCCACTAGATTTAGCATGCATTGATGATTCTTACTCAAATTATTACTAGGTTGGCTACCAAATGACACTCTTTTAATAGCATCATTCCTTCTGCAATTATTAGTTGACTTTCTACAGTAAGAAAGAGCTTTCTGAAATTAAAGAAGATCTAAATAAACAAAAAGACATTCCATGTTCATGAATCAGAAAACTCAGTATTTTTAAGATGGTAATACTTCCCCAAACTGATCAACAGATTCAATGCAATGTCTACCAGAATCCCAGCTGGCTTTTGTTTTTGGCGGGGTGGGGGGTAGGGGGAGAAGTTAACAAGCTGACTCTACATTTGATAGGGAAATGCAAGGGACCCAGAGAAGCCAAAACAATCTTGAAAAAAAAAAGAATGAATTTGGAGGACTCACACTTTCTGATTTTAAAACTTACTTCAAAGCCACATTAATCAAGACGGCATGGTGCTGGCATAAGGATAAATATATAGATCAGTGGACCAGAATTGAAAGTCCAGAAATAAACTTTTAAATTTATGGTCACTTGATTTTTGGCAAGGGTGCCAAAACAATTCAATGGAGAAAGAATAATCTTTTCAAAAAACGGTGCTGGAACAACTGGATATCCATATGTAAAAGAAGTTAGATCTCTACACCATACCATACTAAAAAAAATGGATCAAAGACCCAAATGTATGAGCTAAAACTATAAAACTAGTAGAAAGAAACATAGGAGTAAATCTTCATGACCTTGGGTTAGGCAATGGTTTCTTAGATATGCACCAAAAACACAAGGAACAAAAGAAAATGCAGATAATTGGACTTCATCAAAATTAAAAACATTTGTGCTACAAATGATGCCTTCAAGAGAGTAAAAAGACAACCTACAGAATGGGAGAAAATATTTGCAAATCATATATCTGATAAGTTACTTGTATTCAGGATATATAAAGAATTCCTACAACTCAATAATAAAAGGATCACTAGCCCAATAAAAATGTGCAAAGGATCTGGATAGGCATTCCTCCAAATAAGACATACAAATGGACAATAAGTATATGAATAGATGATCAACATCACTAGTCATTGGTGAAATGCAAGTCAAAACCACAATGAGATATAATTTCACACCCAGTAGGACAGCTATCATAAAAAAGACAGGTAATAACAGGGTGAGGAGAAACTGGAACATTCACACATTGCTGGTGGGAATTGAAAATGCAAAATGTAAAAGTGGGAAAGCTATCAGTTCCTCAAACTGTTAAACATGGAGTTACCATATGACCCAACAAATTCACTCCTATAGAAATCCATCCAAGAGAAATAAAAACATATATCCATATAAAAATTGGCACATGAATGCTCATAGCAGAATTATTCATAATAGCTAAATATAATAGTAGAAACAATCCACAAGCCCATCAACTGATGAATGGATAAACAAATATGGTATGTCCACACAATGAAATAATATTGGCAATAAAAAAGAATGAAATAACGATACATGCTACAACATGGATGAACTCTGAAAACATGAAGTGAGAGAAGCCAGTGTGAAAAAACCACGTATTGTATGAATCTATTCACATGAGATATTCAGAGTAGGCAGATCTACAGAGACAGAAAGTAGATTTGTGGTTGCCTGGGGTTGGGGGTGGGGTGAGGAGAACCAGGGAGTGGCTGCTAACGGGTACAAGGCTTTTTTCTGGGGTGATAAGAATGTTCTAACATTAGACATGGTGATGGCTGCACAGCTCTATATTAAAACCATCTCTAAATGGATGAATTGTATGCTTTCTGAATTATGCCTCAATAAAGCTGCTAAAAAAGCAACATATAAACATTAAAAAAAATCAAATATATAAAAGGGAGAACTTTCTCTTCCCCTGCTTATTTATTTACATCAATGTGGACTCATGGGTTCAACAGGTTACAAATCTTTGCTGTCATCATTTATTTTGATGCTCTAATCGTTCCTTATTTTGCCAGTGGGAACACTTTCAAGCTGGCTACTATGTCCTTTCTACATACTCTCATAATTCTTTGAGCATTTCTTTACTGCTGTTTTCTTTCCTTTTTGCCACAAGATAGTCCAGGTTTATCCTGTATTTTCCCTTTCCCAGCCTGGAGTCAGCTATTTCTCCAAAGAGCCCTGGTTCCTTTTGGTGGAAAATAGTATTTAGAAGCCAAGATCTACATACTAGGTGTGTTCATTGCTAATGAGGTGTCAGTACTACTCTGCAGACAGAACTGGGAGATAGATGTATGAATATTCTTATGCACATACATACATGCATGCATATGTATACTTACCCTCACAATCTATATCCATTTCTATATCTAGCTAGACTAAAACCCACAAGCTCACCCTGTTACTTCCAATTTTCAACACAATATCATAAGGCTCATTCTATCCTTCCCTCGTTCCATATCTGTAACTCCTTCTTCTGGCAGTGAGAAACATGACTTCTATTAACCACAGTAAATGGACTTATTAGCTCAATCCTAGAATTTTCAGAAAGCAATTTCACAATTGCTAGCTCATGTCTCTGAGAAGCCTATTAGTGTTAAATATTTATTTCGAGTTTTTTGTTTTTAGCCAGAGGGTATGTAGTCCAAATACTGTGTTCAAAAGTTAATTGGGTAGGTTCTTTCTCCTCCATTTCAGTGTGGTTCTGTTATTCATTTGAATTACGGTTCAGTTTGTTTTTTGTTTGTATTCAATTCCTCCCCCAGCCTTGTTGATTTTATTTCTTGCTTCCTGCCTTTCTTCATTCTTTTTTTTTTTAAAATAAGTTTATTTTACTTATATATTTTTGGCTGTGTTGGGTCTTCGTTGCTGTGCGTGGGCTTTCTCTAGTTGCAGCAAGCGGGAGCTACTCTTCGTTGCGGTGCGCGGGTTTCTCATTGCAGTGGCTTCTCTTGTTGTGGAGCACAGGCTCTAGGCACATGGGCTTCAGTAGTTGTGGCACGCCGGCTCAGTAGTTGTGGCTCACAGGCTCTAGAGCACAGGCTCAGTAGTTGTGGCGCACGGGCTTAGTTGCTTCACGGCGTGCAGGATCTTCCCGGACCAGGGCTCCAACCCATTTCCCCTGCATTGACAGGTGGATTCTTAACAATTGCGCCACCAGGGAAGCCCTTCTTTCTTTCTTTGTGAAATATTAACATGGTTCCAAAGTCAGGACTGTACAAAAAGGTTACAGAAAAGTGTCAGTCTCCCTCTCATCCCTCTATCCTATTCATTCCATTTCCATTCACACCCTGTAGGTAACCAATCTCATTAACCTCTAATTTATCTTTCCTGCATTTCTCTTTGGTCAAATAAGCAAATAGATGCATATTTTCTAATTTATGCTTTTCTTTACACAAAAAAAGATAGCTCACTATAGATGCTCTTTTGCACTTTACTTTTTTTCACTTAAAAATATATCCTAGGGACTTCCCTGGTGGCACAGTGGTTAAGAATCCACCTGCCAATGTAGGGGACACAGATTCGAGCCCTGGTCCGGGAAGATCCCATATGCCGCGGAGCAACTAAGCCCGTGCGCCACAACTACTGAGCCTGCGCTCTAGAGCCCATGAGCCACAACTACTGAGCCTGCGTGCCACAACTCCTGAAGCCCTCACGCTTAGAGCCCGTGTTCTGTGACAAGAGAAGCCACTGCAATGAGAAGCCCGTGCACCACAACAAAGAGTAGCTCCCGCTCGCTGCAACTAGAGAAAGCCCGTGAGCAGCAACAAAGGCCCAGTGCAGCCAAAAATAAATATAAATTAAATAAATAAATTTAAAAATATATATATCCTAGAAATCACTCCCCATCAAGTCATAGAGTTCTTCCACTTCTTTCTTCTTCCTCTTCTTCTAGTATAACTTCAAAGTACTCCATTGTGTGAACGTACACACAATGGAGTACATTCCATCACTCTGCTGTGTATGTGCAGTAGGCTGCTTCCAATATTTTTTATTGTTGGAGGTGTGTCTTCAGGGAACATTCTCAGAAGTGGAATTGCTGGGTCAAAAGGTAAAAGCATATGTAGTTTTGCTGGCAAGTCAAATTCCTCTATACGGGCTGTAATGATTTGTACTCTCATCAGTAATCTGTTAAGAGTACAGGTTTCTCTGCAGTCACTCCAACACGGTGTGGTGTCATGCTCTTAATTTTTCCCAATTCAATAGATGAGAAATTGTATCTCAATGTAGTTTTAACGTGCATGTCTCATCATGAGTGAGGTTGAACATATTTTTCTACATCTAAGGACCATTTTTATACTTTTTTTTCTGTGAATTGTCTGTTCATGTCTTTTGCCCATTTTTCTTTTGCAGTTTTTTAAAATCTTTTCTCCTCTCTGTTTTAAAAAGTTGTTTATATATCAGGTATATTAACTCACTAACTGTAATATATGTTGAAATAATTTTCCAAGGTTACTAGTTGTCTTTTGACTTTGTGTATATGGAGAAGCCTTTCATGTAGTTTAATTTATTAATTTTTTCTTTTATTGCATCTAAGTTTTCAATCATAGTTAAAAGCCTTTCCCTACATCCAGGTTCAAGGAATCCACTCATGTTTTATTTTAGTACTTGTAGGGTTTTCTTTTCTACATTTAGATAGCTGATCCAGTTGGAGTTTATTCTTGAATATGATAATTTTACCTTTATTTTTTATTTTTTTAATAGTAAAGAAATCTATTTATTTATTTACAGGTGTATGACCTGTATCCTTGAGGACACCTGTAACCTGCCTACTCAAGCAGGACCTGCATCTGAACCCAATGTCACAGTGTCTGGCAGGGGTACTCCCATAGTCTGTGGGTTGGTAGCTGCTTCCTTGTTTCATTACATATTATGTCCACTCCCCCTCAGTTTTTGGTTATTGTTGCTTTGGTGGGTCTTAAGTAAAGGGGGTAGAGTAAAAATTGTCTGTACTCTGCCATTTTTAACTGGAAGTCAGTTAAATATATTTTAAATATGACATTTTAGCTCTATAAAATAATTAAAGGTATGGTTTGAACTTTTATGAAAACTAGAGACCAGCTGTCTGGGGGAAAGGCAATGATGCCTCCTGGGGTTAAAAGGGAGAGAGTTAAGCCCAAGTGAGAAAGTAAGGGTGGGGTAAAGCAGCTAAATGTGTAGTAAAAGGCTTCAGGGATTCCAAAACCTATGGAAGTATGAAAAATTCCACATTTCCTCCAATAATATTCCAACTGGCTGAGTTAGATTATGTTATTCTTCTCAAATTTGCAATAAAACCAGATGGTAGAGTTAGTAAATAGTCACTGAATAAGGTTTTTGTATTTTCCCAAATTATGCTCTGAATTATATACCATCCTTCCAAAGGTAAACTATGCTAATATTAGTAATATTATTATTAGTGAATAGACTGATCATTTTAATAAATTCTGTTTTAGTAGAAATAACTCAATTGGGTGGAAAAGCATGCTAATTTGGGGATTTTTTTGTGTGATAACTTTTTATTCAGAAATTCTGGCCATTTGGACCATGTCTCTAGCTTAAGCACATTATTTATCTGTTGGAAGTGACCCAAATTTTAGGCATGAAACCTAAAAAGAAAGAAATAGCTTCTGTGTGTAAACTTTGTCAAACCCAACCTATAGTATAGAAGGTATTATTAAATCTTAATCCCTAAGACTTTACTGAAGATTATTTTGTCAGATGAATGTGCTGGGGGGCATCCAGGTAACCTGGGAGCAGTTGGCACATTTTGGGGGGTCGGAAAGAGAAGACACACTGAAAACAAGCAAATCCTTCTTTACAGTTTTGCCTGACGCAGGCCTTCTCTTGATATCCAAAGAGATTGTTACTTATAACTCATGTGGCACCAAAGAACTGACCGAGCATCTTCCTGTAAGAGGGGGTTTCCATGAACACACAGGTCAAAAAGTGCAAGTGACCCTGACTTGTCATTCTGCCCTTTACTCTTCAGCAAAAGGAGGAAATAGGTAGGGGAGAGTGTGTGGAGCTAAAGATCAAGTGTTTCATTTTTTTAATTTTCAAGTTTAAGGTGTTTTAGGATCATCATCCAACCTTTTCAGAGTCCTCCCATAAAGCAGAGATGGTCTAAATTAGATGAGCAATGGCAGTTTCCAGACAGCGGAGAGGAAGCATAAAGGTCCATCACTTGGTAACTGGTCCCGTCTCCCAGTCCACGGCATGACCTCATGGATCAGGTGTCCCCTGAGTTCTCTCTTCACCACTCACTTGGCAAATGCTTATTGTCTACTCTGTGTGCTCAGTGATATACTAAATGCCATGATCCTGTGAAAACAGTTTAGTGGATTTTTGCAATGTTTCTGCATTAGTCTGCTAGGGCTGCCATAAAATATCACAGACTGGGTGGCTTAAACAACAGAAATTTGTTTTCTCACAGTTCTGGAAGCTAGAATTCCAAGATCAAGGTGCCATTGGGTTGGTTTCTGGTAAGGCCTATCGTTCTGGCTTGGAGATGGCCGCCTTCTCTGTGCCCTTACAAAGAGAGATCTTTGGTGAGAGAGACAGAGATCTCTGGTGTCTCTTCCTCTTCTTATAAGGTCACTGGTCCTATCAGATTAGGGTCCTACCCTTATGACCTCTTATAACCTTATTACCTCTGTAAAGGCCCTATCTCCAAATACAGTCATATTAGGGATTAGGTCTGCAACATACGAATTTGGAGGACACAATTCAGTCCATAAGTTTCCTTCTGGAATTTTAAGATTTTCAAAAAGAGTTTGAATCACAAATATTTTTAGTCCAAGTGCGATTTTACTTTGGCTAACACATCCCTCACTTAAAGTCTGTGGGACGACTGGGCAAACTGAATTAAGGACTTTATATTTCCAAATATACAACGTGTAAATCACTGAGGTGGGTCCACACAGTATTTACACCTACAGGGCCTCTCGTAACTTGCAGGCTGGGGAGTCATTTCAACAGCCCTGTAAGAGATCACTCACACTCCTAGCATGCACAGAGCAGGTGCTCCACCGAAATGGGCTGAATGAATGAATGAACAAATGAGTGAGTGAATGATGATGATCTCTGCTGAATATGGTGAATGCCAAATACACAGGAGTTTTTGTTTTTTTGGTTTTTTTTTTTTGCAGTACGCGGGCCTCTCACTGTTGTGGCCTCTCCCGTTGCAGAGCACAGGCTCTGGACGCGCAGGCCCAGCAGCCATGGCTCATGGGCCCAGCCGCTCCGCGGCATGTGGGATCTTCCTAGACCGGGGCACGAACCCGCGTCCCCTGCATCGGCAGGCGGACTCCCAACCACTGCGCCACCAGGGAAGCCCTCACACAGGATTTTAATAAAAAGAGACTTGCTATCTCCCTTGTGTCCGTTATTCACACAATTCTGAGTCTGAACCTGAACATCTCATTTTTTAGCTCTGGGTTTATTTTACTTCGTGTGCTTTAGGAAGGGCAGAGCTCCCTCCAAGTCTTTGTGAAGTGAGCCTTAGACACACTGCAGAGGTGTGAAGAGCACCTGTCTAAGAAGATCCATAATACATCTCCTGTAGGTCTTTAATCCGGTTCCTCCAGGGTGTGTGGCACTGGCAGTTCACAAAGGTTCAATCAGACGCAGAGAAGTGGAAATGGATTTCCTCTTTACGCAGCTGGCTAGACAGTGAGCTTCTTTTCTTTTCTTTCTTTCTTTTTTTTTCCTTCTTTTGCTTTGCAGTGTTCACAAGCTTATTTTGAGCTCTAAGATGGCTGGGACTCCAAAGGATCAGACTAATGCTATTCGATAATCAAGGAGAAAGCTGTTTTATAAAAATCTCTTTAAGGATTCTGCCAACTTAACTTTAAACTGCATATGAACTGCACTACGTAAGAAAAATGTTCGGCCTCAGTCTAGTTCACAATGACTTATGTTAATGACAAAATATTTTATAATTTTTCAAGCTATTTGCGATAAATTAAGGAAATTAAGTCTACCCTGCAAAACTTGAATTGGAATAAAGCTATTAGAATAGGACTCCTACTCTAGCAAAACTATATCATTAAATGTAGAAGACAATAAATATTTGATAAACTCAATTCAAGTTACATCCACCAACTGCCTACTATGTATGTATAAGGCATAATGCTCAGTGCTACAAGGTTTACAAGAAAAGAATAAAACAGCCTATCAAGGACCCTTGGCTCTCAAGTATTTTATGTCACAATAATATAAAAATACACAATTTGTTTTTTTTTTAAATCAGCTTATGCACTGTTTCTTTAGGACTCAGCTTCCCCTATATACAATTGTACCTTTGTACAATTGAGGTACAATTGTACGTCAGAGGAATTCTGTGGAAACGAACAATTTAAAAAAAGTTCCGGCCTTAAGACTAGCTTGTCAAATGTTGGTAGAGCTTAAATAATGCTATTAAAAACATTAAACATGGTGTTCTAGCTGAGAGCCAAAACAAAGGAACAGAATTCATTTATGGGCTTCTCTGCCAGGGGTATACATACACACTGTCATTTGCTGATCTGATTCTCTCTTCGGCTTGAAATGTTTTCCCAAAGCTCACGTTGAGAAACCCACCAAGAGAGAAGAGCGTTCTCTCACCTACGGAACTCAATCTGGATTCGAGAGCCGATGAATAACACTAGTTCCTCTCAAAAAGGCCCTTATTACTGATAGGATTCTTCCCTCCCCCCCACCTCCCTTCCTGCACTCACCAAAAGGCTCTATAGAAAGTCTCCATAATTTGCTCCTTTGTATTTCTCATTAGGGCCTGAGAGGAACCCTATTGAGCTTCCCTGACATTATCTCAGTCCACCTGATGCCTGTGTGTTGCGAAATGTCATATTGCTTGAGAGATAATACCAGCCCTGATTGTGTCAGTCACAGAGCTGGGCATGGAATAAGTAAGTGAAAAGAGACTACAAGAAAGTCAAGGTCGTTCACACACGTTGAAGAAACTGGGCCCTTCCTATGCTCCAGGAAGTTTGGGAGCCAAACTGGTGTTACCAACGCAATCTCAGGGTGACGTCAACATATGCAGTTGGCGATGGGTTTCTGGGCCCTGGTAAGAAGTGGGTTTGAGCCCCTCCGCCATGAAGAGGAGGAATCAGGGGCAATGAAACCTCGTAACTATGACAACCACAGACAGCAAAAGAGAGAGGTGAGCTGGATCCGTCAAGGTTGACACTACGCAGGCGAGGCTGGTCGGCATCCAGTGGAACGGTTTCCACAGCTTCATGTGGTTTGAAGGCTGCAGGTGGCTCCCACGTGCCCAGGCAGCTCCCACGTGCCCTGGTGCAGGTACCCCCGCAACTGTGGGCACTGCCAGAAAGTACGGGCACTCGTTTCTGCTCGTTGCTGACGTCTCCCTCCCGCAGCAGGCATCCCACCCATGGCTCGTGTCCCGTGAATGAGAGCAGAGCATCGCACCCACCTCCAGCCTCCCAGCCGGAACACACGGCTGCATTGTCCTCCTTGGTGCTGTGGAGTGGGCAGCACTGGGCAAGGCCGGCCAAGCATCTAAGATCCCAGGACACTAAGAACGTGGAGGGTCGGCAAACCACTCCTGCTCCCTCATTTACTCTGCCTCCCCCCAGTCTGGGGGTCTCGCATCTCCTTGGCTCAGGGATTCCTGGGGGAAATATACACGACTGACCTGGGGTCTCAGAGATAATTTAATCTCAAATTTCTAATCTCAAAAGTCTATGGGGACCAGGTGAGAACATAAACATGTGTTTCCGACAGTAAGGAGTCATGGGGCAGGGTCTGAAATGGCCATCTCTTAAAGGAATTCACCGCCTCACCCTGAAAAACCAAATCAAAACAAAATGAAACAGGAAGCCTAAACAAAACACATCTGTGGGCACCAAGTGTCCCTCAGGCCACCAAAATGCAATTCCTGATCTGGTCTACACCCTCATTTTATAGATGGAGAGACTGAGTCCCGGGGGAAATGTTGCTTGTTTCTGGGACAGGACTAGAAGCCCTGATTGGCAACCCCACAAAGCCTACCTCATTATTTGTTGGGGGCAGGCAGGAGATACCGCGAGATTTCTAAGTCCCAAACCTTCAGATATGTTAACACCGAGCCCACCTTTACCAGGGCTCCCTGGGAAAGGCTGAGTCGCCCATCATGGGAAGGGCTCAAATACAGGTTGGATGGCCTTTGTGGCTCAGTTCCTCCATCTGTAACCTGGAGATGAAGCTTCCCAATTTGTCTACTTTATGTCATGAGACGTTTCTTAACGAGGTCTTAAGGGGGATAGGGCTCTACAGATGAGGCCGTTGTGTGGATGAAATAAGCTAATTATGGAAAGCCCTGGGAACAGTGCCTGACACAGAGTTAAGCACTCATTACATATTAGTTTTCACTGTAGTGTTGTTGTGTTAATATTATTGTTTGATGCGGTCTAAAACACTATTGGTAAAATGAAAACGTTACCCAGAAGCCTAACTAATAGCAAATGATTCAAAACAAGCTTAGTATGTGATCCACACAGCATACCAAGAAAAATTACATGGAGAGAAATTACACAGCACAGCCAGGAAAACAGAATAATGAAAACCAAGCAGTAATGCTATCCAGGGTAAACCTATTCACCAGCCAGGAAGATAAGAATTGAGCAAATTTGTTCCCAAGAAAGATACGGCAGAGAGCTTTCTCTGAAAAAGAAAAATTGAACAATCTGCATTCTAAGACCTCTTAGGAAAGAAAATTTCCTTTAGTAAATACTTCATATTCAAAATGATCATAAGCCACAAAAGGCATTTTTCCTCAAGTGAACTGAGGGGCATTTTTCCTCAAGTGAACTGAGATACAAAGTTTCTCGTAAATTAAAAATTTTCCAAAAACAAAAACAAAAACGTGGAGCAAGTTCATTGTAAGCTATTAAAATCAACATACTTTTTTAGCTATCTGAAGCTTTTTGTCTGAGGTTGGGTTTCTGCTGCAGGAAGTTTACCAGGCAGTGTGAACTTCTGTACCTTTGGGTTCTTTCTTCCACATCTGCCGTAGCAGTTCGGCTATTCCTACTTCGCTGAATGCACACCCTTGCTTTCCTCTAAGCTTCCAAGATCTGTCCTACTAGCATGCTGGCAGCTTCTCCAGGGGTCCTTGTCAGGGTGTCAAGCACAGTGGATGTCTGTAGGAGAAGTGCTTTCACACCAACAGACTCTCCCTCATCCAGTCTTATGCCCCCTCTCTGTGTCAGCTCCCTCAGGATCCAGTCCCATCGTTCTTTCCTCCTGGGGACAATCACCTTCATCCCTTAGCACGCCCTGTACTTCCGCAGCTGGGTTGTGTTAGGACATGGCCCCTGATGTTGGTCTGGTGCCAGGAGGGGAGGTGGGGGCATATCCTGAGGGGGATACACATTGCCTTGAAAGGCTGAGCCTTCTGCATGGTCTCCCAGCTGGCCTCTAAGCAAAGGGGTAGGCCACAGCTGCAGCGTCAGGGGGTTTCGAGGGGTCTGGGGCTTCAAGACTTTCAACTGCATCTGCCCAGATGACCCCATCTCAGTCCTCAGGGTCCCACTCCTTCCAGCTCAGGTCTTGAGTTGACACAGCGGATTTGCTGGGGCTGAGAATTCACTCTGCTCTGAAGCACCGGGGCTACTCCCACAGTGAAGTCCTGGGCCTGACTTTTCCTGCCTCTGGATGCAGAAGATAAGAGTCTCTTTATAAACTGTTTTGAAGGCACTCTGAATTTCACACTTTGCTTTTTATAGTCTTTCTCCTAGGCATCAGTGGCACTCATTAAAAAGCATCTCATTTCATTGGGATCATTCATTTCATTATAATGTAATATTACCTCATGCCCTTGACCTCTCAAAAGCTGAGCTATTGGCCCTGCCAGGACACCCCACCCCACCCCAGCCCCATTCACCAGGGACAAGCTTTCGCAGCTGCCCCACCACAGCACACCAGGGCCATCAGAGCACCACGCCACCAGCGACACAGCCTCAGGCCAGCCAGCTGGTGGGGGACTGAGGGCCAAGGTCCAATTGTAGAGTCTTCTTCCCTGGACCACTCCTGATCCCAGCTGTTCCCCCGGAAACAGGCTCTGAGACTCAGACGTCCAGGCAAGAAGTTTCCTGGGGAGCCCTAGGGCCCAACGTCGTGGGGAAGGAAGGATGAGGACTCTGAACAGGGATGTGGCTGCAACAAAGGCCTTAGCTGATTCCACAGGTGCTCTGGAGCTGGGACGGCCCTTCAGAGTCATCCTGCCTTGAGGTGACAGGGCCTGAGCCTTGATACTGTCCCGTCAATCAGTCGTTTGATGTGGCTGCCCTGGGGAGCAGTGTGACTTTGGGTGAGACATCTCTCTTTAACTAAGGACGGTTCCCAGACAGGGACTTGGCTGAGGGCTAAGGACGGCCACCTCCCCAAGCAGCTGAGTGACGAGTTGGCCCTTGGGGGCCCCCTAGAGGCGCACACATGTGGCACCGCCTTCATCTGTTAATGCAGACGGCCCCTCATGACCTCCCTCCACCCAGGCGGGTCCCTCCTCGCTGCAGCCAGTGACCTTTCCAAAATGCAGATTTGATCCCAAGATTGTCATCCTGCCTAAAACCATTTCATGGCCTCCCAGTGCCCTCAAAATACAGTCCAGCGAGAGAGAGGCATGGACATATATACACTACCAAACGTAAGGTAGATAGCTAGTGGGAAGCAGCCGCATAGCACAGGGAGATCAGGTTGGTGTTTTGTGACTGCCTGGAGGGGTGGGATAGGGAGGGTGGGAGGGTGGGAGACGCAAGAAGGAGGAGATGTGGGAACATATGTATGTGTATAACTGATTCACTTTGTTATAAAGCAGAAACTAACACACCATTGTAAAGCAATTATACCCCAATAAAGATGTAAAAAAAAAATATATATACAGTCCAGTTGCCTTAACATGGCTCATAAGACTGAATGATCTGACTTCTGCATGATCTGACTTCTGCCTCATCTTTAGACATGTCCCTTGAATGTTCTGTTTCTGACCTTAGGAAGGTCTTTTAATGTCATGGCTGCACCAGGCCTGTGCATGTGTGTGTGTGTGCGTGTGTGTGTGTGTGTGTGTAAAATACCCTTTCTGCCCTCACCTCCTCCCTCCTCATAACACCTCCCTCAAGCACCTTTTACCTGCTAACACTTCCTCTCCACTCTCTACTTCTCACCCTCTCTAGAAGTCTTCCCTGATGCCCCCATGTAAGCTGCGTGTTCCCCTTCTGTGCCTCTCATCCTCCTGCCTTTGTCCATCAAACACGCTGTTCATACACTGCTCTAATTGTTTGCTGCGTGGCCTCCCTGGGAGGACCATGATCGTCACTGTCATATCTATCACTGTATTTCCAGCTCCTCACGGGGTGCCCTGCTCAGTCTCCTAAGTGAAGGAGTGAACGTATATGTGAATATACGTTCAGTGGAGAAAGAAAAGACACATATAAACTACTGCAGGCAATCACACTTTTGGTCAAACAGGCTTAGAGAGAGAGTGGGACTGGTTCTCAGTGCAGATTCTCTCTGAGCTCAAAGGAGAGCGGTATCTGTCAAGCACGGGAGGAAGGCGAACTCACCCAGCAGAAATGGGATTCAACACTGACCTTTACAGAAGTGCTCAGTGCCACTCTGGATGCGGGAACTCAGGGCAGAAACGCCACAGATCTGGAGGGAATCTCAAAGAAGGCCAACCAAACAGTCAGAGAGTTGATGTGATTCCTGCAGAAAGAGAGACTGAACAAGTTAGGAACCTGGCTTAGAAGGTTTAGGCCAAAGGGCAGGTGGACGTCTCTGAAGTAATGCAGGATGTGTGCACAGACCGAGGCATGGAGGCTGCAACACTGGAATCAGAGGTGTCCCCGAGGCCTAGATGACATGAACGTAAGGACATAGGAAACACTTTACAAGGCAGGAAGCAGGCATGTGGACAAAGGCAAAAATGAGCACATCCATCACTTTGAGAGGACCTGGGTAGTCACATCACTTCCTCGCCTCTTCAACAAAGGCGGGGGGCACTAAACATAGGGATCACCTTTTTCTGGCTGGAGTTGCTCCTCAGAATAGCCCCACACAGCCTCAGAGGCATCCAGAGTAGGTATCTAAGTGGCGTTTGCTAACAGGTCCTTCAGTTACTGAAAGGACATAAATAATTTGGCAAAATACCTTGGCCTTTAGTAAAAAAAATAAAGAAACTCAAGGTGGGGTCTTTGAGAGAGCTGAACCCCTGTAATGTGATCTAACCTCTCTGGACAGCCAACTATTACCTTGAAGAAAAAAATCTATTCCTCTGTGCCCCAGTTTCCTTCCCTGTAAAACTGGATTGTTATAAGGATTAAATAACTTTTATGTGAAGTGCTTAGAACCATACTTGGCACACAGTAAGTACTCAATAAATATATGCTATTATTCATATTATTTTAGAAGCAGCAGTATGGCATCATGGAAAAGGCATGCCATTTCTAGAAATGTGGCTTCTAATGCTGGCTCCACAACTTGCTAATTATGGGATCTTGTACAGCCATTTACAAACTCTTTGGCTTCCTCATCTCTAAGAAAGAAAGTACCCCCAGGCAGGGTTGTTATGGGTATCAAATGGCAAAACAGCTAAGAAAATTCTGCATATGTTTTAAAGTGCTGTGAGTTAGAAGAGGGGTGTGTGTGTGTGCGCGCGTGCGTGCATGTGCGTGTGTGTTCCTTTCAGCAGTTTTTGTTGTGTGTCTGTGTCTTTTAAGAATGATAACTTGAGACTGGGAGTGATGCCTGGTGGGTGTTTTATGAGGGGGGGATAAGTAGGTAGAGATGCCAAACTGACGTGGACAAGCCCATGCACAGATCCCTGGAGGCAGCCTTTCCACCTCCCTCTATGGCGTAAGGGTGTAGAAATCCATTGAAAGAGCAGGGATATCACCTCTCTTGTCTGTGGCCATTCCCAGCCTCTCAGGCCCTGACCCCATGGAGGACAACAGCTATGCCCTGCTATGGCCATCTCAGAATGTGCCTCTGGTCTGGCGGAGGTGGAATCCTCTTCTTACACCAGGGTGCCAGATGCTAAGCCAATAGAAAACCACGTTTCGATGTGCTCACTCTTATTTGGGGTGTTTGTGTTATCTCTTGACAACAGACTTTCGGATCTGAATTGCTTCCACGACATTAACCGGGTATTTGGTTTGCGATGTTTACAGCGTTGCAACGCAGTAATGGACAGCCTCCAAAGCCATGAATTGCCATGAATGTATGGAATCCTCTTCTGAACCCATGTCCACTCTCTGCCCTTCTCTTACTATATTTGCCTGGTATCCCCTATAAACTGTGAACTTGAATCTTTCCAGATACTGTTAAATATGTTAACAATGAGAAGTAGATAAGAGAAGGCTTTCAAACCTTGAAGCTGTGTTTCAGATATAGTTACAGATAGAGATATAAGCCATTAGGCCTTTTCCCAAAAGGCCATGTGTAGAATGAAAAATCCATCTCACTACGGATGAAAGAAAAACAAGAAATAGGATTCTTTTTTGACAGAGTATTGGTATAATAAAGGGCAAACTGAACGCTGAACATGTACAAGTCCTTGGCATTTATGAGCCACGTTTTGGTCGATGATATCACTTTATTAGACCTCTTCATTTTTGTTGCTACCACTACTACTACTAGTACTAGTATTACTAGTCTAGTATTACTACTACTATTACTACTACTACTAATAATAATTAGTGAGTGGTGCTCTTTACCAGGTACCATGCCCTCCACTTAATAAACAGAGAGTATTTCGTCTAATCCTCAAAACAACCCGATGAGAAGATATTAATTAGTTCCATCTTACAGGAGAGGAAATTAAATCTAAGCAGTTAGGTACTTGGCTCCAAGTTACAGACTGGTAGTGATGCAGCCAGGGTTTGAACACAGGTTGTTTAATCTGAAGCCTGAATTCTTCAACTCTATACAAAGCCACTGCTGGCTGTGGGCTTTCTTTTTCAGCATCACATTCACAATTTAACACAGTTATTCTTCACATTATGAGAAACACTGGCTACATGAAGACAGAAAACAACAGAATCCCCTGCAAAGTAGATGTGAGGCCAGCTTCACTGTGAGCTTAATTCACGCTCTTGCCTTAACAAAATGCATAGTGTTATTGACTTTCAGAATAAAGTGTGTGTATTCCTCATTCACTTGGGTATTAGCCAATGGATTTCAACCATTCTTTAGTCTATCCTTATGCTAGGTGGATTTCTAGGCTGGTAACAATTTTTTTCCTCAGAATTTTGAAGGCATTGCTCCACTGCCTTGTAGAGAACGGCCACCTGGTTGTTCAGGGTGGGGAAGGGAATCTGAGCACCCAGAGCTTCTTGTGCAGACTTGCGGCCAGGCTTCCAGTTTCTAGCATCACCTTCACACCCACGTGCAGAAGTACCTGGGCCCCCAATTCCGCAGCCTGAGGTTTTGTACTGGAAGGCAGCCAAGTCTGGGGCCTTTCTCCAATGTCCAGTTTTCACTTCTCTGGTTTCCTAAGACAGTTGCAGCTCCCCCATCTGCTTTCCAGTCCCGAGATTTTATTGTTCTCGTCTCCTTTGCTGTTCTCTTATCCTTGCAGCTCATGTCCTTTTTAGTCCCTCTGCTGCCATTTTAAGTGAGGTTGCAGGAGGAGATTTAATCCACCAGGTTTTACTGAACTCTCATGATGTAGATTAAGTGAATAAAGCACGCGGCAGGAAAAAAAACACAAGGATGTCTATTTTCTGTATACGACAAAGAAAGAAAAAAGAACAAAACCATGATGTATGAATTCATCTATTTGTACATGCTTGTATGTGTATTTTAATACACGGTATGGAAGGATGTACTCCCCACCATTGACACTAATTACTACTTATATCAGGGGAATTGTGTTAGAGAGGAGGGGGAGGGGGAACACTATTATTTTATAATTTACTTACCCCTGAGTTGTCTGAATTATTACAAAGAGCAAGTATTACTCGGGAAGTTTTTAAAATATTGAAAATATATTTGCTTCACACAAACTGACTTTTTATTCACAGTGACCTGTGTGATCCACCCAGGGGATGGTGGGCATGGGTTTCAGGGAAGAAATAGACCTAACTCCCAGATGTTGTCTCAGATTCAGGCTGGATGTACACAAAGCCGGCAAGATCCAAATACTCAAGTACCTGAGGTTTGGACTGTGGCCTGTTTTTAACCTGATATTTGATGGTATATAAAGGTAGGGTTCTCAGCCCTGACTGCACATTAGACTTGCCTGGAATGTGTAAGAATATGAGCAGCAGAAACAATGACAAAATCCCTCACTGCCCCACCCTCAGACTAATTAAATCCCCAGGTGATTCTAATGTACAGGCAGGGTTGAGACTCATTTATGCAGATATGATTTTAATCCATTTAAAAAATCAGTTAAACCAGCTCTCTGATGTCACTCTGATCTTAAAAACAGGGTGAGTTACTAAACGTTTAAAATTCTTCAACTTTCTGACATCATATAGCACAATATCATGGAAGTTTTTAGTCTGTGCCTTAAAATATGGCCTTTGCTAGAACCCCAGTGATCAACTTAACAGTATGCCTCACACCATTTCCAAGCTGGATGCTCTCTCATGGGCCTTAGCGATAATACAACTCTTCATTTTACAGATGAGGGAATGTCACCCAGAGGTATTCTTTCACAGATTTACTGTATTGGGGTGGGTAGGGAGGGAAGAGAGAGAGGCAAAAAGAATGTGTGTATGTAAGAATGTGTTGGGGGGAGAGAGGGAGGGAGAAAGAGAAGGAAGGAGGGAAAGTGAATGGTATAAAAGACTCATATTAGTTTCACAATTTTATGTAACTGTTTTTTTCTGTATTATGTCAGGAGGTTCTCTAAGGATCGGTTTTACTAACCTTGAAAAAAATCCATCAAGGTCCAAATGAATTGCTCATCTCTTGCTTCCTTGCAGATTTGTACTAACTCACGTCCTGGCCTTGGCCTCTTGCAGAAAGCAAAGAATAATTTTTTTTAAAAATTTCTGTATCTTTACCCAATGTGCTTCTCTAAGAGGTGGTGTATTCTTCTTTGTGGCTTTACTGAGAGTACTTTGTTTCAGAGAGTAAACCTCTTGACTTAACCTGCAATGTCCCAGAACAAATGGTGTGCTGTGTGAACAGGCTGCCAGCTTATATCTGAGAACCATGGAAGGCTTGACTATTGTGTTTTCCTTATTGAGGTCGAAGTGAGTAATAAGACAAGGTGATTCACAGCAGGAAATAGGTTACTCATGTCATAAGCCAGGACTATTAGTTCAGGAGGGAGGAAGGAAAGTGACGTTCATTGGATGAAAATTTATTCTTTGGTTTTCCTCCATTAAAATCACATTACATTTCCATGCTAGGCCATTACAAATGTCATATCATGTGATATGTTATCTCAAATGCACATTTATGGCTTCTCAGGTGTATCTGTTAACCTTTATGTACAGTTATATTGCATTATTTAGAGTTACATACTCCTATATACATAAAAGTGTGATCTCATGCACATGATCTCATGTTTATTCATGTTACATCAGATGTACACATGATCATTGGCTTATGCTCTTTCTCCCATTTTTTATTATGCTTTACTGAGGTATAACTGACATGAAATAAACTTCACATATTTAAAGCGTGCAATTTGGTTAAGTTTTTACATATGTATACACCCATGAAACCATCACCACAATTGAGATAATGAATATATCCATCATTTCCAGAAGTCTCCTTTTGGCCATGTGTAATCCCTCCCAGCCCCTTTCCAGTACCCTATTCCCCTTGCTTATCTGCTTTAATTTTGCACATTGTAGAATTTTATATAAATGGAATCATGAGTATTACTCTTCTTTCTCTGGCTCCTTTCAGTCAGCATAATTATTCTGAGATTCACCCATACTGTTGCATATACTGATAGCTCATTCCATCTTATTGCTGAGTATTTACCACAAGCTACTTATCCATCCATTTATTGATCAACATTTGGATTGTTTCCACTTTCTGGCTATTGAAAATTAAGCTGCTATAAACATTCATGTACAAGTTTTTGTATTAACATAGCTTTAATGTCTCTTTGGTAAATTCCTTGCAGTAGAATGGCTGGATCACATGTTCAGCAAATGTTTACCTTTTTAGGAAACAAACTTTTCCACAGAGGTTGTACCATTTTATACTCTACAGAGGTGTATGAGAGTTCAGGCTGCTCCACATCTTTGCCAATACTAGGTGGGGTGAGTCTTTTTTTATTTTAGACATTCTAGTGGGTGTGTAGTGGGATCTCATGGTTTAAACGTGCATTTCTTCAATGACTGATGGATGTTGTACATCTTTTCATATGTTTATTAGTCATCTATATATCTTTGGTGAAGCTTCTGTTTAAATCTTTTGCCACTTATTCGTTGGGTTGTTTCTTAAGATTAAGTTTTAACACTTCTTTACATATTCTGATACAAGTGGTTGGTCAGATCTATAATGTGAAAATATTTTCTCCATATGGCTTAAAAAATTCATTAAGTAGTACCTTTAAAAGAGCAAAAGTTCTTAATTTGTGTGAAATCTAATGTATTACTCTTAAAAAATGGATTGTGCTGTTGGTGTTGTATCTAAGCAATCTTTGCCTAACCCAAGGTCACAAAGATTTTTCTATGTTTCTTCTAGAAGTTTTTATAGCTTTAGGCTTTATATTTAGATTTATAATCCATTTTTAATATTATGTGGGATATGGACCAAAGTCTTTTTTTTTGTTTTTGTTTTTTGGCATGGTAATCAAAAGAAATTTTTTTTAAAACCTTTCCTTTCTCCACTGGACTTTCCACCTTTGTCAAAAAATCAATTGACTACTGGGACTTCCCTGGTGGCACAGTGGTTAGGAATCCATCTGCCAATGCAGGGTACACAAGTTCAATCCCTGATCTGGGAAGATCCCATGCCTTGGAGCAACTAGGCCAGTGGGCTGCAACTACTGAGCCTGCGCTCTACAGCCTGTGAGCCACAACTACTGAGCCCATGTGCCACAACTACTGAAGCCCTCGCGCCTAGAGTCCATGCTCCGGCAACAAGAGAAGCCACCACAATGAGAGGCCCATGCACCGCACTGAAGGGTAGCCCGCACTCGCCGCAACTAGAGAAAGCCCGTGCCCAGCAACAAAGACCCAACACAGCCAAAAATAAATAAATTAATAAGTTAATTTTAAAAAATCAATTGATGGGCTTCCCTGGTGGCACAGTGGTTGAGAGTCTGCCTGCCGATGCAGGGGACACGGGTTCATGCCCTGGTCTGGGAAGATCCCACATGCCGTGGAGCGGCTGGGCCCATGAGCCATGGCCACTGAGCCTGCACGCCTGGAGCCTGTGCTCTGCAATGGGAGAGGCCACAACAGTGAGAGGCACGCATACCGCAAAAAAAAAAAAAAAAAATCAATTGACTATATATGTGGGGTCTACTTCTGGACTCTCTATTCTGTTCCACTGATCTATTTACCTAGCACTACTCCAAAACCACATTATCCTGATTGCTTGCAGCTTTAAAATAAGAACTTAGGTAATGTAATTCCTCTAACTTTGTTCTTTTTTTCTAAAGTGTTTTGGCTGTTATAGGTCCTTTGAATCTCATATGAATTTTCGAAGTACTGATAGATTATCGGCTTATACAAAATACCTTGTTAGAATTTTGATTAGGATTGCACTGAATCTACAGGTCAAACCTGGGAGAACTGACATCTTAACAATGGTGAGTCTCCTAGTCCACAAACATGGCATATTTCTCCATTTACTTAGGTCTTCTTTAATTTTTTCTCAGCAACATTTTGTAGTTTTTAGTGTACTAGTCTTGTACATCTTTTGATAGATATTTCTAAATATTCCATATTTTTGGTGCTCTTATAAATTTAAAAATTTTAATTCCTAATTGCTGCTAGTATACAGAAATACTACAGATTGGTGTATGTTGATCTTGAATCCTAAAATCTTCTTAAACTCACTTATTAGTTCTAACAGCTTTTTTGTAGATTCCATAGGATTTTCTCCACAGACAATCAGGTAGTCTATGTAGTTACCGTTTCTGGTGTCCATTATTCCTTCATTTATATCCATATATCCACCTGGTATAATCTTTCTTATGCCTAAAGATCTCCTTTAATATTTCTTATACTGAGGTCCACTGGTGATAATTATTTGTGGCTCTGAATATCTGAAAAAGTCTATATTTTTCTTTAATTTTTGAAAGATATCTTCATTGGGTTATAGAATTCTAGACTGACAGATTTTCTTTCAGTTATTTAAAGATGTTCTAGATATTTTAAAGATTTTCCTCTTTATCACTGGTTTTAAGAAATTTGATTATGATGTGTCTTGGTGTAATTTTATTCATGTTTATTGTGCCTGGGATTCTTAGCTTCTTGGATCTATGAGTTTATAGTTTTCATCAGTTTTGGAAACTTTTAGGGTATTATGTCTTCAAACATTTTTTTCTGCCCCCTTTCTTTCTCCTCTCCTTCAGGGACTCCAATGACCTCATTGGCTTATTTTAGATTACCCAAAAGATAAACAACTGTAGTCCACAGATAAGACATAGTGAAGGCAATACAATTGGTCTTCGATACATCCTAGCAGAAGAGATGGAGAGAGAAATAATCAAGGTGAGGTGGGGAACACGCTGGATGAAAAGTCAGAAGTTCCTTGTTCAAACTGCACCAAAATTAACTATATTGCTTCAGGTTAGACCCTTTATCTTTCTGGATTTCAATATTCTCAACCCTGAAATCTGGGAGTTGTTCTAAATGACACCCAAGGTTCCCTCCAACTTATACCTTTTTTGATTCTGGGTAAATTTTGAGGAGAGGAAAGGGAGGAAAAGGACTGCAATCTCGTATCTTCATCCATTCATCTTCTCCCCTATTAGTGTAACTAGTTTGAACAATCTGAGCTCAACAGAATTAGGGAACTAGGGTATTTGGACCACTCGTCTCACTGAAAACAACTAAAAGCAGTTTTAAAAAATTCCTTTGGTAGGGAGGGATATATTAGGAGTTTGAGATTAACAAATACACATTACTATATATAAAATAGATAAACATGGGGAACAATATTCAGTATCTTGTAATAACCTATAATGGAAAAGAGTCTGAAGTTTTTATATATATATTTATACTTTATATTGATATATATATATAACTAATATATATTATATATAATATAATATATATATTAAACTAAATCACTTTGCTGTACACTGGAATCTAACACAACATTGTAAACCGCTATACTTCAATTTTTAAAAAATTCCTTTAAAACATTAAAGAGCCTGACAAGATAGTATGAAATTACTAGGGAAATCAGAAACTTAAGAGAAATATGCAGAATACTGAGGCCATACTTGCCCATCCAGGGAACTGATTTATTATTGCCCTAAGTCCCTAAAGATAGGGGTGTTCCAGTGACTGGTAATTTGATGACATAATTTACCTTCACCCAATTTACGGCATAGTGACCGAAAGAACAGGATCCATTTCCACAATGAATCCCTTATTTAGAATTAGTCATGTTCACACTGATGAAAGAAATTAAAGATGATACAAATAGATGGAGAGATATACCATGTTCTTGGATTGGAAGAATCAACATTGTGAAAATGACTCTACTACCCAAAGCAATCTACAGATTCAATGCAATCCTATCAAACTACCACTGGCATTTTTCACAGAAGTAGAACAAAAACTTTCACAATTTGTATGGAAACACAGAAGACCCCAAATAGCCAAAGCAACCTTGAGAACGAAAAACGGAGCTGGAGGAATCAGGCTCCCTGACTTCAGACTATACTACAAAGCTACAGTAATCAAGACAGTATGGTACTGGCACAAAAACAGAAAGATAGATCAATGGAACAGGATAGAAAGCCCAGAGATAAACCCACACACATATGATCACCTTATCTTTGATAAAGGAGGCAGGAATGTACAGTGGAAAAAGGACAGCCTCTTCAATAAGTGGTGCTGGGAAAACTGGACAGGTACGTGTACAAGTATGAGATTAGATCACTCCCTAACACAATACACAAAAATAAGCTCAAAATGGATTAAAGACCTAAATGTAAGGCCAGAAACTATCAAACTCTTAGAGGAAAACATAGGCAGAACACTCTATGATATAAATCACAGCAAGATCCTTTTTGACCCACCTCCTAGAGAAATGGAAATAAAAACAAAAATAAACAAATGGGACCTAATGAAACTTCAAAGCTTTTGTACAGCAAAGGAAACCATAAACAAGACCAAAAGACAACCCTCAGAATGGGAGAAAATATTTGCAAATGAAGCAACTGAAAAAGGATTAATCTCCAAAATTTATAATCAGCTCAAGCAGCTCAATAACAAAAAAACAAACAACCCAATCCAAAAATGGGCAGAAGACCTAAATAGACATTTCTCCAAAGAAGATATACAGACTGCCAACAAACACATGAAAGAATGCTCAACATCATTAATCATTAGAGAAATGCAAATCAAAACTACAATGAGATATCATCTCACACCAGTCAGAATGGCCATCATCAAAAAATCTAGAAACAATAAATGCTGGAGAGGGCGTGGAGAAAAGGGAACCCTCTTGCACTGTTGGTGGGAATGTAAATTGATACAGCCACTGTGGAGAACAGTATGGAGGTTCCTTAAAAAACTAAAAATAGAACTACCATATGACCCAGCAATCCCACTACTGGGCATATACCCTGAGAAAAACATGATTCAAAAATAGTCATGTACCAAAATGTTCATTGCAGCTCTATTTACAATAGCCCGGAGATGGAAACAACCTAAATGCCCATCATCGGATGAATGGATAAAGAAGATGTGGCACATATATACAATGGAATATTACTCAGCCATAAAAAGAAATGAAATTGAGCTATTTGTAATGAGGTGGATGGACCTAGAGTCTGTCATACAGAGTGAAGTAAGTCAGAAAGAGAAAGACAAATACCATATGCTAACACATATATATGGAATTTAAGAAAAAAAAATGTCATGAAGAGCCTAGGGGTAAGACACGAATAAAGACACAGACCTACTAGAGAATGGACTTGAGGATATGGGGAGGGGGAAGGGTAAACTGTGACAAAGCGAGAAAGAGGCATGGACATATATACACTCCCAAACGTAAGGTAGATAGCTAGTGGGAAGCAGCCGCATAGCACAAGGAGATCAGCTCGGTGCTTTGTGACCGCCTGGAGGGGTGGGATAGGGAGGGTGGGAGGGAGGCAGACGCAAGAGGGAAGATATATGGGAACATATGTATATATACAACTGATTCACTTTGTTATAAAGCAGAAACTAACACACCATTGTAAAGCAATTATACTCCAATAAAGACGTAAAAAAAAAAAGAATAAAAAAAGAATTAGTCATGTTCAAAGATTAGGATGTTCAGTCTGGAATAAAAACTGGCATTATATAAGAGGGCACCGGTTGAGCTTTTAGATCATTAAACTACTTGACATTACCTCCAAGTTCTTATTTTACAGCCAGAAATTTTTAAACCATATTCCCTAGTCCTTCTACAGGTACTAGAAAAGATGTGAAATTTCACTGGTCAGGCTCTCCCCCTCATTCTGCTGCTTACTTTCCTGGTTGCTTTTCATTTCTTTCACCAGTAAGGCATGTTGTGAAACTGCGTTTCAGTATCATTCTTTTCCAATCTGTCAGCTCAGATACTGATCACAAAACAGGTCAATGCGCTAGCTCTTAACAAAGCCATTTGTTTCAGATTTGTCAAAATAGCCTTCTAAAGGCATGCGCTTATAATGATGATTGATGATTCAACAAAACTTTAGGGGGGTCACTTTTAATTTGGGCTAAGAGGACAAACAATCCTTTTGTATCTCAGCTATCAATGTTGGTGCATGGGGTTAGGAGGATCATAGAAATAACTCCTGTTCAGCTCAAGTCAACCCACAGATTGTGCTTACGGTAAACATTATAGCTCTAGAATAATGGCAACCAGGGTACAAGCAATACTGGAGGTAAGTGAATGCTCTCATCCTTTTGCTTTGTATTTGCAAAATTCCATTTGCAATGTCTATGTGTCTGTGTAGCTTGGGTGGTGGCTGAGGTTCCATAAGGAGTCTTAATTGCAATCATGTAGAGAGAATAGCTGAGGTTTATTCCACTGGAAAAGGCTTTTCAGGCCTATTCTGGTTTTGAATCCTTCTCTCCAAAGGAGGCCCTTTCAAGGTTTTCATTCTCTGGGGTGAGGCCATTCCTCCATTCTCTAATTCCCTAAGAGGAAATCAAAATTAAGAGAGCTTCTATTGCTCTAGTTTTTCCTGGACTTACAAATCTCCACTGTGTAATTAAAACTGCAACACGGTAGTCTTGCCTAAAGATTTCAGAAGCAAAGTAGGCCATCGGTAACCTTCTGTCTCAAGAAGTTAGGAGTCTTTTACTCTAAACTAGTATACTACCTATTCATGGAGATATTTGGTGAAGCATACAGGCCCTCTACACAACAACACACCTTTCACAACAAATATTCATTGTGCACTTATGATGTACCAGGCACTATTCCAGTGCTGGAGACACAGAAGTAAACAAAAACAGTCTTTATCCTTTATCATTATCAATTGAGATAATATTTCCTGGCCAGTTTACTCTATAAGCAAAAACTTCAGCAAGATTTTAAGCATCATGAATTGCATTTATGTAGTATTTGAGGATTAATATCGATTTCAACTGCAAATCTCCCCACCCCACCACCCACCCCTGCCATAGCCCTCAGCAAAGACATTCTTTATACTTCTTTATACTTCCTGGCCTAGGCTGTTTTCAAATCAGGACTCATGATACTGCTTATTTGTTTAAAAATAAAGATTAAACATCAAAACGTTAGCTGCAATTTCAAGTAACATACTAAATACATATTTATTTTGTTATGAGGTTTGGAAATTGACAGAATTCTTTTTAGTGCCAATATGGCAAAGAAAAATATGAAATACAGTAAGAAGAATGAAGTCTAAGCTTTGACCTAAAATATCACACATTGACTCAGATTCTTCTGCTTTCACATGTCATGAGAGGTTTTTAGTCTTTTTTTTAATCATTAAATTGACCTTATCTGTCAAATCCAAAGACTCAAGGCTGCAGTACAGCATTACGCCTTTGTTCTCATAACCCTTTTACTACTTTATGTAGTTTTCAGGAAGCAAGACTTAAAAACCAATCATAACACAGTATCTCTTTCCACAAAAGATTTTTCCTTCATCCTAAGGGTTTTTAAATATTTCTTAATAAATCTCAGCTGGGATTCATTTGAGTTGGGGGGTGAAATAAAGATTGTTTAACGGCTCTTGTTGAAGAGGAAAAAGAATTGGTTGGAGAATTCATTTATTTAGGTTGCTTAAGTTTCAGGGAAATGTCCTCTATCCCCTTCCACCCAGAAGGGCTGTTCATTAGCTGGACTGAATCACGGAGCAAAAGAAGAAAGAGTCTGGGTGGAATAAGCTGCCATCTCTGCAACAAAAGCGGCGATGTACATGAAGGGTTTAATTCGCTTCGTGTGGTCTAGGGCTGAGTGGAGATGGCAATGGGACATCTGGAACACACACGAGCATACTTTCCTGATGGAAGCTGGTAATAGTGCAATTCCTCTCTGATTAGCAATCTAAAATATGCAGTCTCTTTGCACCTTTTTTTCAGCGAAGGAAGAGGCAGTCCCAGGTATGAACATCAGGATTCTAGGGGGAATAACTGATTCAGCTGAGATGAAAGAGCCAATAAAAATTTTAGCACAAAGCTCAAGGATGTACTGAACCTAAAGTGTTGAGAATAAACGTCATTGCAGAACTTATTTTTTCTCTGACCCTCGAACTTCAATTGCTCTTAGGGCTCAGAACCTCTGACAGTGCTAGGATAGAGTTTCATTCTTTTGTAATTTCAAATTAACCCCCAGAAGAAAAAAAAGTCGCTAACCCTCCCTCCACCATTTCTGTGACACTTCCATCTGGGTATCCAGATGGGAGAATTTCAGAAAGTCTGGAATGTGTAGACATTTCAGACACAAAGTCTTTCTTTTGCTCAGTTAAAAACTGAACATTGTTACTACTCACACTTTGTTCATTCTTGAAAGTAGCTATTGTGGTCACCTGGCCAAAATAACGACCCTGTCTTTCCTTATGGATGCTAGGTGAGTGATAGCTACTGGAAATAAGATAAATTTGTCTTAAGGTATCCTTGGAAACAGAGAACAGACTTGGAACAGAGGACTAAAAGTCAGAGATTAATAACTACATCTCTTGTTTTCTTCCCAGTGGTTTTAACCTTCCCTTCTCTTGCCTGCTTCTTTAGATGCCCCTCACCTCCTATCTTCTATGCCTTTCATTATCCTTTTCAAGGGCTAATTCTCAACTTCTCCCTGAAAATGTTCCCTGCCATTCTTACACAGTGACTTTCTTCCTGCAAAAACACAGATCATGTACTGAGCAAAATCGTCTTTGTTTCTCTTCCATAGCACTATTATTGTTGTGCACAAAGATATCCAACAAGATATTTATTGAAAAGAGAGAGTACATCAGACCTAGATGTGGCCCTTAAGGAGCTCACAGTCCAGTAGAGAAGGTAATTATAATAGAGGCTGAAGTAGTAAGAGAAATAAAGAATGCAAAGACAAACTACTGTCCTTTATAATGTCACTTTAGACTGAGTAAAATCATGTAAACTTTGTGGAGAAGGAAACACGTATGGCAGAGCTGTGAAGGATGAATGAGTTTTATGGTTCCAGAATTGGTAGGAAGGTCAGTACAGATGTAGGAAACAACATGAACTCCAAATCTGAAGGATGGAAAGTGTGGGTCATGTGTGAAAAACATAGTTTACCTTGACTGGAAGGAAGGGTAGATTAAGAGATGTAGCAGAAAATGGGGCTGAGGGACTTCCCTGGTGGCGCAGTGGTTAAGAACCTGCCTCCCAATGCAGGGGAAACAGGTTCGAGCCCTGATCCGGGAAGATCCCACATGCCACGGAGCAACTAAGCCCGTGCGCCACAGCTACTGAGCCCGCGTGCCTAGAGCCCGTGCTCCGCAACAAGGGAAGCCACCGCAATGAGAGGCCCGTGCACCACAACGAAGAACCGCTAGCTGCAACTAGAGAAAGCCTGTGCGCGGCAACGAAGACCCAACGCAGCCAAAAATTAAAATTAATTAATTTTTTAAAGTCTTATTAAAAAAGTAGAGTTGAACAGTAGATTGGGAGGCAGATGACAGAGACTGAAGAGTTTACAAACATGCATAGGGAAATACTGAGTTTTCCGAGCAGAAGAGTTAAATGATTTAGAGTTGTGCTTCAGGAAAACGGATCTGGCAATAGAATGTAAGTTGAAAGGGAGGTGGCAGAGTTGCAGAGTTTAGTTAGGAGGTAATGGTATAGTTTAGAATAAAAGTAATGAGGTTGTATCAGTGAAGAGAGAGTTGACATATTGTAAAAATAGAATTAGAACTTAGAAACTGACTAGAATTTGAATGGATTTGGAGGGTGGAAGAGGAGACGACAGAGTTTTAAATGTGAATGACTTGGGAAACATTAATACATCAGAAATAGGGGATACAGGATGAAGAAAAGAGGAATGGGGAAGAGAACAATTCATTTAGTTGAGGACATATTGAGTTAGAAGTGTTGGTAGCATATCCTTGAGGTGTCCAGCATGCAATTGGTTTATCATATTCTGGAGCTCTGTATGGATCAGGGAAAGAGTCACTAACATAGAGATCAGAACTAAAAGCACAGTAGAGAGTATACTGATGGGAGAGAACTATGACAGCTCAACTTTAGACACATGTGCCGGTAATGAAAGAAGATCAAGGAAAGAAAGAAAAAATTCTCCCAAAGCAAGAAGAAAATCAGAAGAATACAATATCATAGAAACAAATAGTGGAAAGTTTTAATTTAAAAAGGACTTAGCCAACAATGTTGAACGCTTTAAGTTCCAGGAGAAATATATGAAAATGGTCATTGGATCTGGTATGGCAAATTATTAATTTTTAAGGAAGCTGTTTCTGAGGAAGCCAAGCATTTTAAAGGGTTAATGAGTAAGCTAGGGAGTGGTACAGAGAAAAGGGCTCTTCACTGGGAACCAGAGAACCTGAGTTCCAGCTTGGCCCTGCTGTTAAGTGGCCATATGACATTTTGACCTTTCTTAAACTATTTCCCAGTCTTCAAAATTCTATAAAATCTCCTTCAATCTCACTTTCAGAGATTGAAGAAAGCTACCTGTGTGCCTAAACCACACGGAGATATTGAGTTACAGGTATATGTCAGTTTTACTGCTTGTAACTTGTGTAAAACTGAAGCGCTTTCTAAGTGTTTCTTAATATAGAGAAATTGAGACTACATTCTAAGAGTATTTCCTCCAAGAAAACCAAGTTGATGAGGGCCCTTCCTTCAGCTCATCCCATCCCCAGTCTACTATCCTTTACTTTTAAAAACTGAGCTAAGACATTATCCTCAGTTTATCCAGTATCTTGTTCTACTGCTTGAAATCAGAGAATGCCACCAAAAGCCCCTTTTTTGTTTGCTGAAATCAGTTGGGTAATATTAATAATCAATCCCCCCAAATCATGGTTTTCCAGCCACATGTGATCGTACACTAGTACAGGAACACTTCCTGAAACTCAATGTCTCATACCACATGCTTCCAAAATTAAACCAGAAATATGTTATTTGAGAAGAACCCAGATGCACCGAAGAGAGAACATTTGCTTTATTTAGTGGCCTTATATCTATTGGGATCCCTTGGCAATACAAACTCAGAATCACTGAAATGTTAAGGACTATAAATCTTTTAGTTGGGTCCAGGCACATAGTCTAGAGATTTTAAGTTAGTGTAGATGTAAAACAGTTCATTTTGACTGAATTCTCTGATTAAAGTTAATAAATACAATGCTTTATCTTAAAAAAACAACACAAAGTAGGATAACATTCTCTTGCTGAGACACCAATAAATTTTCCTTAAGTTCTCATCCCTTCCTTTCCTCCAAAGAGGCTGACCTGTTCTTTCTCAAGAATCCTTTCTTGCCTATTTCATTTCAACTTGATGTCATAGAAAACAAAGGAAAATTTTTAAGTTTGTTTTTAAAAAAATGTATATAATTCATCTCTGAATTCAGTGGTTAAAGAGGGAAGAAAAGGACAATTAGGACCTATTGTGCACCTGCTATATGCCAAACATGTTCACATACATTATCTCACTCAAGCCAGACAAAATTTTGTAGTAAATTTAGCTTTGAAGTTAGAGATGAGAACTGAGGCTCAGAGAGGTTAAGCTATCCTCTCAAGGTCAAATGGCAAGTTATAAAACTAGAATTGAAACAAGAGCTGTCTGACTCCAAAGCTCAAGCACTTTCTACTCTACCATGCAGTTCATTCTAGTGAAATATCCACTCTTGAGGGGGGTCTTAGTATTTTAAGCATAAAAGATTATTAGTTAGGAGTCTCTGGAGCCTCCAAATTTTGTTGTATATGCACTGAATCGTACATTAAAAAAACAAAAAGACAAAAACACCACCAACCACACACTCTTAGTCCCCCCCCCCCCACACACACGACTGAAATTCAGAACCGAGGACAGTTCCTGAGTCATGTTTTCAGGAAGGTGTCCTTGGATTCTGTTATTGAGCTCAAACCCCCATTCTTGACTTCCCAAGTGGCACTGAGAAAGAGAGAAGGAAATGTAAAAAAGTATAAGATGGATCCTCTGACACCATGGTGGAAATTAGCACATTTCCCAGAAGACCAAGGTAAAAATGCATGTGAGAAGAACAAGAGAACCAAGCAGATGGGGCAATAAAATGGAGGTGGAATGAGCTCATCAGGATTCCCAGCACACGGTTTCAGTCCACAGTGGGCGCTCAGCTAACCTGGGAGCCAGGAGACATAGTGAATGAGTGGGTGGCTACTATGCTGCAGCATAAATTACACTAAGAGATTAGGTGGAGCTGATTCACTGCTACAGATCTGCATGACTTTCCAAGTGAAGGAGATTCTGTGGGCCCTGGTCTCTGCCACTCATGCAACCATATTCATGGGTAGCCTGAGTCAGAGATGCAGGATCCTTCAGGTAGACGAGGTTGCTGTGCTGTCAGTAAATCAAGGGCAAACCTCCATGCCGCCAAGGGCGGATTTCAACCCCAGCTATGGCCTCTCCCTGTGAGAAGGGTTACCTGCTGTATCACAAGCACCCTGCCTTCCCATAGTCACCCTTGGCTACAGGTGGTTCACAACACAAACAGAAATGACAAGGCTCTGGGACATTCATCACACCAAACAGTGATGCTTTCTCAAACTACCAGCTCTTGAGCATCATCAGAAGGGCCTTCGGAGAGTCTAGTCTCATCCCCTTATCTTATACACAAGGGAACTGATGTCCAGAGAGGAGAAATGACTTGCCCCCAAACCATTTAGCTAGTGACAGAATTGGTATGAGGACTCCTTCCTAAGCCAGCAGACTTTCCACTGCACCAGGAAGACAAAACAAAGTCCTAAATAGCACATACCCTGTTAACTAAACCCTCTAATTATACTGCCTCCAAAGAAAATAACATCTTAAATGCCTGGGTCATTCCATCTGGGCTTTGGCAGTTTCACTGATCACTTCTCATACCGGAAATCTTTTGAGAAATTTATGAGTAAACATTTTGGGATATATGCTTTGTTATTTCTATGTCTTCTTGTACACTGTTTTCTTTATTCAGGAGGAAATTAGAATTCTGGAAATACACTTGATTTAATTATTAAAGGAACAAGCCTCTATTTCAAGCTGTAAATATGAATCTATCAGTCTATGCCAAGAAAGGATATATGGGAAAATATAGGCATACTGCCCTAATTGTCACATCCAATTAAGATCCACCCAGGTCTATGTGTTAAAAAAAACATTGGACCTCTGAGAGAAAATTGAAAAGTCAAATCCTTATCTGGGTAATTCTCAACACGTCTGGATGCAGAGCACTGTGGAATAATCTAAAATGTGACATTTTACAAAGTGCTTTGCAACCTTGTTACTTCATTATTGCAGTTTGTGTATATGAGGGCTCATTTGAACTTGGGGAGTTTCCAAAGAGTTGAAGTAAGAAGGATGTAGGAGGAACGAGTCTATTCAAGGTCATACTTACAGCCTGAAACTGATACCTCCGGGTGGTGCAGACCAACAGAGACATTAGCCACCCAACCCCCACTCCACACCTTCTCTACTATAGTGAATATTCTTACCTGAACCATCATGGCTTCCACTGTCCTCTGCCTTGAGTGCTATGGAGACCAGATTTCCTGTCTCTAATGTTTATGCATGAAGAGATTTTCATGTATAGAACTTTTTCTTGTAATTTAGCAACATTATCCTTGAAAACCCCACAGCTATTTACATAATGGAAGCTATTGTTCGAAGTGCAAAGCAGGTCAAAATTCGGTTTCTGGAGATTAATCACTGCAGTCTATTTCATATTATCATAATAATTTCATTTACTTTGATACAGTTTGTTTTCAGAATCAACCTCAGCTTCTGTGTAGAAGTGACAAATCCATTTGTTTCTCGTATAATGGATAATATGATTAATGACCTTGCCACAGGATTCCTTAAAAACAGAAAAAAATAAAGATTTCCACTTATAATGTGCAGTAAACCAGTTCCGTCTGTAGCTTTGCACCAAAATCTCTCTGAACTTGTTTGTAAACCACAGCCCAGATTCTGAAACAAATTTGCTCCTGCCTTTGGGGGTTCCTGTCCGTCGATGTACCCTCCAAGAATCTGAGGACAGTGGTTTCTAATGGGGAAACTGGACACGGTGAGCAGCCCATTCACAAGGGTGACGCACGGTTTCACCACATGGCGCCATCTCAACGCGACTGCGGTCGGGATCAAGGCCCATCCAGCCCAGGCCTTGCTGCATAAGGTCGCCACCCGGTGGGCTGTCGCCGGACCCGCACGGGAGAGCCCTGCGCGTGGCCTCGAGACTCCGGCCCACTGCACTCCCCTAGCTGGAGGCAACGTGGCCCAAGGGTGCGCGGGCGACTCCTTCTGCGTCTGGCGCCTGTTTCTGGTCCCCGCAGACCTGAGAATTCTTTCCGGGACGGGGACGGGGACGAGGCCGCTGAGGGCGTCCCGGAGGCGGCCGTCGTGCGTCTCTTTCCCGCCTTCTGAGTGAGGGGGCCGCGGGCGGGGGTCAACGGCAGCCCACGGTTCGAGTCCCGCTCGGGCGCCTCCTCACTTTCTCCACTTGTGAAATGGGGGTCGCCCCCGCCCCGGGGCTGCGGCGACCGCGGAACGAGGCCTGGCGCCGCGCCCGCAGCCCAGAGCCGCCCCAGGGGCCGCCGGGGCACCAGTGGGCTCTTGGCTTCTCCACAGCCCGCGACGCCCGCGTCCTCAGGTGGGTCCGAGGGGCGCCTGGACACGCCGGCCGAGGCTCCCGAAGGCACCCAGAGCCTTTTTTACCTCAGCTCCCCGGTTCTGGGGGACCCGGCGGCCCAAGCTCGCGCACTCAGCTGGGGCTCACACGCCCACCCCCAGGTCCGCCGCTCCGCCGCTCCGCGAGTAGGCGCCCCCGCCCCGCCCCCTGCGTGACGTGAACCAGGCCAGGCCAATCAGAGCTCGCGGCGCCGCTCCTCATGCGCTGGGCACCCCCGCTCCCTTCCAGCTTAAGAAAGGGCGCTCGGGCCCGGCCTGGCCAGAGCGCGGAGCCAGGCAGAGCGAAAGAGACATACGACGGCTGGCGGCTCTGCGGGCTCCCGCGCTCCCGCTGCCCTCGAGCAGCGCGCCCGGCCGCAGCCCTCCGCGCAGGCGCCCCCGCCGCCCGCCCCGACGGCGCCCGCTAGCCCGCTAGCCTGCCCGCCCGCCCGCGGATGCTGGAGTGAGCGCGGCAGCGGCGGGATGCTGGCGCTGCTGGCCGCTGGCGTGGCGCTCGCTGTGGCTGCCGGGGCCCAAGACGGCCTGGCACCCGGCAACCGCTTCGTGTGCACTGCTTTGCCCCCGGAGGCGGCGCGCGCCGGCTGCCCACTGCCCGCGATGCCCATGCAGGGCGGCGCGCTGAGCCCCGAGGAGGAGCTGCGGGCCGCGGTGCTGCAGCTGCGTGAGACCGTCGTGCAGCAGAAGGAGACGCTGGGCTCGCAACGCGAGGCCATTCGCGAGCTCACGGCCAAGCTGGGGCGCTGCGAGGGGCTTGCGGGGGGCAAGGCGCCGGGCCGGGCGGCCTCGGGCAAGGACACCATGGGCGACCTGCCGCGGGACCCTGGCCACGTCGTGGAGCAGCTCAGCCGCTCTCTGCAGACCCTCAAGGACCGCCTGGAGAGCCTCGAGGTAGCAGGGCGAGGGGTCCCTGGGGGAACGTCCCCGAGGCTCAGGGCAGAGGAGGGGCGCATGGTCCTGCCACCAGGTTGTGCGGAACACGGCAGCCCGGACGCGCTCAGAAGCAGGGCGAGCTGGGTTCGGGGTCAGGGGCGTTCTCGGTCCTGCTCTGGAACTTACTTGCTTGGCTCGCATCCCTCCTCCCCACCTCCTTACTGGAAGGGAAGGGTTAAATCGCCCCGCGCGCCAGGACTGCCAGCTGTGCGGCCATTCATTTCCCGAGGTCCGAGCTGGCGAACGCGGATGGCCTCCTCTCTCTCTTTGCAAATCTCCGAGTCTCCCCTAGCAGGACGCGCTCGTGAAGCTTCTGTCGGGTGACGTGAGGCTGCCGCGTGAGGTCAGCAGCCCTGGGCGTCCGGTGTTTCCTTTCATAAATCAAGTTGGGCTGGACGAGAGCAGGTGGAGGTCCGGGGGTCTCGGCGGGAGGCGAGCGCGGGCCAGTCACCGGCCATACTAGACGCGCCTTGGAGGAAACCTGGTTAACTTCAAAGCCACTGTCCCCAAATTGCGCGGATCTAAGGTGCCCTTCCCGATTGCTTTGGGGGAAGGGACCTTATTCCCTTCTCTCTTGGAAGGCGTATGCAGTTTGGAACTTTGAGAGAGAAATGTTCATTTAATTTCTGTCTTTACTTTCCACCCTGTTTAAGCAGTGTGGATGTTTCTGTTATACACGTTTACCAAAATACTACTTCGCAAAACTAGGTTTCAATTACAGGTGGTAATTATTGCAAAATTACTTGAGAGTTTCCCGTGGCATGATGGCTAAATACAGTATTTCCAGCATCTGTATATCCTTCGATTCATTATGATTAATAACAGCTAACATTTCTGGAACACTAAATACGCGCCAGGCGTATTATCTAATTTTAACCCGTGCGACAACCCCGTGAGGCAGATCCTATAATCTGCATTTAAAATTTGGAGCACTTAGAGAGAGGGGGTAAATAGCTTGCCAAGGACTCATGGCTAGACAGTGGCTGGCTGCCTTCAGAGCCAGCAAAATGGTAGAGGAGTGAAAGAAATAAAAGCAAAGATTTCTGGAATTCAGAGTAGTCACGCTTTAGAGTTCTCATTTTCCAGTAACATCCCTGCAACCCTAGTCACGCACCTTTGTGCCATACTGGAGCTTGGGGGGGGTTAGATGAAAGTTCATCAGTTTTGAGGACCATTTGATTAACTCTTTCTCTCTCTTTTAATCCTAGCTGTATTTTGGTCTTTACTTGAGAATGACAGATATTGGTTAAATTTTTGACCTTTTAGTAAAAGAAGAAAAACAGCTTTCTCAGAGGGGAAATGAGATTCCTAAGTTTCAGATATCGCAGCAGAGCAATTCTTGTCTGACTATGAAATCCTTTCCATACCCCCAACCAAAAAAAAAAAGCATCAGTGAAATGCTCCCTTTCCTGCCACTGGCACGATTGAATACTCCCACTTTGGAAGCTTCTCCCTGTGTGTGGGGGGGCATTAGAGCTACATCTCCCAGTTTCTTTTTAACTGGCCTTAATACTTCTCCCGCTTGCATCCACTCCTCCCCCACCCAAAGCACCAGCTCCGAGTGAACGTGTCCGGCACGGCGCTGCCCGGCGACTTTCGGGAGGTGCTGCAGCGGCGGCTGGGGGAGCTGGAGAGGCAGCTGCTGAGCAAGGTGGCCGAGCTGGAGGACGAGAAGTCCCTGCTCCACAACGAGACCTCAGCTCACCGCCAGAAGACCGAGAGCGCCCTGAACTCGCTGCTGCAGAGGGTGACCGAGCTGGAGCGAGGTGAGTGCTTCACCAGTGTCTCTGTGGCCCCTTGGCTGACATCCATCCGGCCCCCCAGCCCACTGTCTTCCTTCTTGGCTGCCCCTTCTTGGCTTGGAAGTGGGGCTCAGAGCAAGGGAGGGCAGGCCGGGAGGGGTCAGCAGCACAGCCCTCTTGGCCATTGACAGATGAGGCCACTCCCAGACCCCTGCCTGCTGACTCTCGGGGCAGTGGCTCTGCTCCCGAGTTTCCCGAGTTTGCTCGGCTCTGAGGCTGCTCTCCCATCACCTCTGAACCTTCAGTCCTCGGTGCAGAAAACCACCTGACTCCTTACCATCCAATCAACAATCCACCTCTCCCTTCTGCCTCTCACTTCTCAGGTGAAGTGTTGCTTTTTCAACCTGAGTCATCTCATGGTGCACAGGGTTGGGGTTTCTCCCCCACAGGTGGGCCGACTTGGCCTTGTTGGCACTTGTCAGAGATGGTGGGGATGGAGGGGGCTGATGGCTGATGGGAGTGGCCTGGTTTTCATCACTTGTGCTCAGACCCCCGTTGTCAGCGGTGATTGTGGCGCCACATGGTTCATGGCTGTTTTTTGTTGTTGTTTTATAGTCTGTAGTTAGACTCACTCATTCCTTTTATTGCGTGATAAATTATAGGTATATCTGACTTAACAGATGTACTATAGCTCTGAAGATTCTGGAAAGGATTCCTCAGCCAATTGTAATAGCAAAATAGTGTTCATAAACAGGACTAGGTTCTGGTTAGGAAAACATGTCCCGAAATCCAGCTGGGTCAGTTGTGACCAGCCAGGTGGCTTTTCTTTTAGCCAGGTTAGAGACCATTGTGCCTGACTGGTTGTACTTATGTAGTCCCAGCAAGAAGTGTTTGTGCTAGCCCAATTTCCTCCTTGCCCAGTTATGGCTGATGAATTCAAACTGGATTGCTAGATCTCCAAAGAAGAGCTTGTCATTAATGTCTTTCTAGGGTGAGACATTACTGACCGCTTTGCATTTGTATTATTCCCACTACACGAATCCAAACTCGCACAGCATGCGTGAACAGGAAGCAGACAATGAGGGTGACTGATAACAGCCATTTCTGGAATTAACCCTGCCCCCAGCCCCACTGGCATCGTCCGTGGAAAAGCAAGACGCTCAGGATCAGCTCGGACAAACAACCTAATCCCTGACCTCCTGCCAGGTGGCCATTTCAGTCCCTTCCTACCTAGCCCCTGCAGCAGATTCTGAGTATCTTTCTCTTCTCTGCTCACTTTCTGGTGGGTAAGTTTCTTCTACAGACAGGAAGGGGAGGGATCAAGGGCCCTAGATCATTCAGATTGCACGGGGTGTGAAGTTTTACGTCTGCTGGTAGTGGATATAAGATTGTAGTCTTTTCAGATACACTAAGCTGACAAGGGCAATTTCTCATGACTCAGTTTTATGAATGGGTAGGTGAATGTCCAATGGCAGAATGTCCACTTACTCTTTCAGCGACGTCGGCTCCGCAGGGCCCGATGGAGTCACCCAAGGGGATGGTGTTTCTGTTTCATTCGATTTAGTCGCTTTTACAGCAGCATCCCAGAAGACACAGGTCTCCTTCATCCCTTTCCTGTTCTCTCCCTCCAGAAAAGTCTGTCCTTCCTTCCTTCCTCTTATTATTACACTTGGATTCTTGAGTTAAAAAAAAAAGTCCTCTCTGCCTCACCTCCATTGCTGGGTGACCTCAGGAAGCTCATTAGGTCTCAAGAGCCTTCCCCCGAGGCAAAGCAACTGCAGCTCAGGCCTCTGTCACAGGGCAGGAGGAGAGGAAGGCAGCGTCAGGGCCAGGGGAGGGTGGCTCGGGTTCCCTTGCCCAGCCTCGCCCTCATGGGACCTGGAACCTGCAGGCTGAGGGAGCAGGGACACTGCAGTTACTCAGTAGCTTGAAGCAGGGTTGGCTGCAGAATGAGGGGAGGGCTTTGCCAGAGACCTTGGTGGCTGTATACCTCACTTGGCATGGCAGCCGCATGGCTACAAGGAGGTGGGTTAGTAGAAGCCCACTGAGTTAGAGCGTGGAGACAGGATTCCTGTTATACCCATTTCATAGACCAGAAAAGTGCTCCAAGGTTCTCAGCCAGATGTGTCATGTGGGGAGAGGGGACCGGCTGGTGAGCAGCCGCAGCCACATAATCCCGCCCCTCCCCGTTTTGTTCTGTGACTCCAGGGAGGTTGTGAGTTTCACGTGGCTTCCTCTAAGGTTCTTCATCATGGCTTGGGCCACCCAGGAGATGCCACTTTTTGACTCTCCCTCCCATCCTTAGCCTGTCTGTTCACAGCCAGAAAGCAACAGTCAGGGCTCACCCCAGCCAGTCTGATTCCTGCACCCATGCTCTTTGGTGCTACGGAAAGCCCTCAGAACTCACCTGGCCCAGAGGGGAAGTCCGTGTTCGAACTAGAGCTGGACTGCACAACATAGAGCTGGACTGCACGACATTAAGTCCCCTGGCTGGCCATTCTTGCAGAGCCCGCAGGCCCTGGCACTGGGCAGCAGCTCAGCCTTTGCTGTCCTCTGCCTTTTGACCCCACCACGAGAATTCTCGAACCCTGTTTGCTCCACCCAGCCGTGGGATGAGTCTTTGAGGAAAGGTATCATCTGCTGACCAATTGGCCTTCTGGGCAGTTCTGAGTTTATGTCTGTCATGTAGAGACAAGTGTGAAGGGATATGTAAACTCCCAGGCCCCAAATATACCATGAGTAGAATATACACTGTGTTCCTTAGAAGCATCCTGCTGAGCCCAGAGGAGAGAGACCTCCACCATATGCAAAGTGGGGGCTTTGGGGTGCTCTGGCCTTCGCCGCATCGTCCCCTGCCTGTTAAGTGCCTGTTCTGCACCAGACGCTGGCCTCTGAGCTCCACATTCTCTATCCTCTGTAACCCCTGCAACAACCCAGTGAGATGGGATCTAGTTAGACGAGGGACTGAGTCAGAGCTAAGCGATGCCTGCATTCACGTGGCTGGCAGATTGCAGAGCTGGGGTTGAGGTTAGTGGTGACCCCCGAGGACCAGAGTCATGAAGGCTGCAGCCTGGAGGGGCATGTGAGCTCCCGCCATGCTGGGCGGGAGGCTCCTCCCAGCCCAGTGGTGTGCATCCAACCCTGTGTGTGCCCCTGCCACCCAGGTCCCACGGGTGCTCATTTTCTTTATTGTGAGACCTCCTCATCTGTGGCTGCCTCCAGACACAGGTCCGCCGGCGAGGGAGAGCCGAGCTCGGAGTTGAAGTAAACGTTGGAATCCTTGTCTCTTTGGTCTCAAGCCACCCCCCTCCTTAGCTTGTCTGCCACCTGCAGTCTCTGATTTATTGGTCAGGGCTTTTAATTCCTTAATTGGTTTTAACTGAGTTTCCTCTGAACCTCCAAGCTGTTTTATGTAAATAGAGGGCACCGGCTTTCGAGGTATGGCCACCCCTTGGCTCTCCCAGCTCTGATGAAACCTCTGTTGTCACCGAGCTAACGATATTACTGACACCGAGCCTTATTAAGTCAGCAAGCCTGCCCACCTGCCAGGAGAGAAGCAATTTCTCTCTATTAGATAATCACATCTCGTGAAAACACGAGCGTTTGCAGATTAAGTACGCGCAGCTGCGCGTAGCGGGAAGCGGGACTTCCGTTCCTGGTTCCGTCACTCACGGGCTGCGTGACCTGGGGTAAGTCCCGTGGTGCCCCCACTGTGCAACCTGCCAAATCGGGGAGTTGGGGCTTTCTGGTTCTCTCTCTTAGCTCTGCTTCAGCCTCATGTGGGGCCCGTGCCAGCCTAACCTCTAGCCTGGCCGCATCCTCGGCTTCCCCAGGCAACAGGGTCTTCCCAGCCCTTGCCGGGTGCTCCACGGCCTTGGGAGGTCAGGATGGATGAGGCAAGACTGCACAACCAGCAGATAGAAGTAAATGCTACATATGAAGCCCAGATTCTAGTATTCCTATGCTGCCTGTTCCGGAGAGGTTGGAAGGGTGACCCTGGGCCCTGCTGCCTTCCTTTGCAGAAGGTCCTTCGGTAGGTGTGAACCGTGGCACCGAAGAGCTTCTCTCACGTGTTCCTCACTGTGGCAGAAAATGAGTTTGGGGGATCGTGATGGAGAAGGTTCATCCACTCTGGGTCCTGTTCTACAGAGGGGGCAAGAAAGGGACAGATTTTGTCCACCAGTGACATGGGCAGTTTGGTTCCAGGCCGGGAGAGCCTGCCTGTCTTTGACAGAGATGGGGACCATCTGGCCCCTTGTGTGTGTTTAATAAATACTTGTTGAACGAATGAAAGGCATTTAGGTTCCTTCCCTGGCAGCGCCTGGTCCCCAAATAAGAGGGAAGCTTTTGCTGTGACAGCTCCCAGAGTCACCAGTCCCCTGCAAACTCTGAGATCTGTGATAACTAGGCAGGGGCTTGTCTTCTTGCGTGTTTATTTATGATGCTGCCATTAATTTTGAGCTTAAATCAAAACTGTACTGAAAATGACTTAGACCTGTTTAAGAGTATCACTAGTTTTCAAAAGGTCTGGGAAGTGCCATTTACATGGGGACGGCCCCAGGCAGGCCTCAAGGGTCAAGACCCTGGCCTGTGGGTAGCCTCTGTGGAGAGGGAGCCTCTGCGGAGAGGGAGCCTCTGCATTTCCCTGCCTCCCATTGCTTCCAGACTGCAGGAGACGGTCCATCAACTTGGTGTCCTCTTGAGGAGAGCAGGGCAGATCATGAGCAAAGCAATTCACACCAGGGATTTAGTCCAAAAGCCCCTTCTGACTTAAGTTGTGTCGAGTCACGGGTGCCTGGCTCCGTCACCTCGGGCGGTGGTGATTCTTCTGGGGGAGAAGTGACATGGACTCATTGGGGGACAAGTGTCTTTGGAGCGCCTGGGTTCCTGTAAGATGTCCTGCCTCCAAGCCCAGCAGGCCCCTGACCCAGCCCTGCTGAAGGGGCCGGGATTTCAAGCAAACAGTGGAGGGAACAGGGTTTCTGGCTTAATTTAACCAGAAAGTTAAATCCAGCTTGCCCCTACCCACTTCCTTGAGCTTCCAAGAGTGAGGATATGCCTGTTTCCCACTGGAGCTTCAGCACTGAACAGCAGCCGGTCAGTAGCAGGTGCTCCGTTGCTTGGGGGACCCACTGGTAGGCCGGGCGGGGGTCCAGGTGGGCTGCCGCTCTGGGTTGTGGTTGAGAGGGGGCTCACATGCTGCTGCCCCTCTCTCCCCCGCCCCAGGCAACAGTGCTTTCAAGTCGCCTGATGCCTTCAAAGTGTCCCTCCCGCTCCGCACGAACTACCTGTACGGCAAGGTCAAGAAGACGCTGCCCGAGCTGTACGCCTTCACCATCTGCCTGTGGCTGCGGTCCAGCGCCTCGCCGGGCATCGGCACCCCGTTCTCTTACGCGGTGCCCGGGCAGGCCAACGAGATCGTGCTGATAGAGTGGGGCAACAACCCCATTGAGCTGCTCATCAACGACAAGGTGAGGCCTGCTGGGACGGCCACCCCCCATCCTGGCGGCCACCGAGGTTGGGATGTTGCAGGGAGCCTGACGTCTGGCCACGGGGCTGTCCTCTTCGCAGTGGGGACAGTTTTGGCCTGACTCAGTCCCACTCTGGGCAGGTGGCTGGGTAGGGGGCAGGGGGCAGGCAGCTGCAGCTTGTGGAGATCCAAGCTGTGAATCCCGCCAGGAGGCCGCAGAGGGTCCAGGCACAGAGGCCACGGAAGGAACAGAATGAGCTGGGTCTCTGCGTGCTAGCCTGAATTGTCACAGACCCTCAGGCCGGTCAGTGAGGGCTGCTCCCCGGGGCTGCACCAATTAGGCGAGGGTGTGTATTTGTGTGTGTGTATGTGTGTGTGTGTATGAGTGTGTGATATTTCTCATGAGCACATCTTTTAGTGGGGGGGCTTGAAATATATTTATATACAATAAAATTTACACTTTTTAGTGTATAGTTCAACCAGTTTTAACCAATGCATACAATTATTGTATCCACCACAATTAAAATCTAGAACAGTTTCATCATCCTCCAAATTTCCTCATTCCCCTTTGTAGTCACCTCCTGCTCCTACTGCCGCCCATGGCAACCACCCATCTGCCCCCATCCCTGTAGTCCTGCCTTTTACAGAGTAAATGTCCCCTTTCTGACGGACTGGCTTATTTCGACATTCAGGAACGCGGTCTCCTCAAGAGATCAGCTCTGAGCATCTGCGGGACCCTCCAACAGCCTCACCTAAACTTAAGTCAGGCTCCACGTCACCCGAACTGCATCCTCACACCCTTCCTGCTGGAGCTGAGTGGTGAATGGCTGCACCAGCCCCCTGGCTGCCTGAGCCCCCAGAGCACTCACCAGGCAATGGCCTCCCACCCTGTCTGTCTTTACTAAACCCGCCCTGGCTGGAACTGAAGTGGGAAATGCTGTGGAATCCACCTTCAGGGCTCTTTCCAGTGGTGACCACATCCTTGAGCTAGGGATTAATTATCCTAAATAAGGCCCTTGGAGGAGGCAAGGCCGAGAGCCTTGTTTTCCTCTCGGGTTTAGATGTCGTGTAAATAGCCCATTCCTGGGAGGGAGCTCCGGGTTGCTAAGACACCAGCAGTAACAACACAGTGCTTCACAGGCCTACTGGTCTGTAGAGCACTCACAGGACTGCCAGGAGACAGTGTGGGTGGGAAAGGCCCTCCCCCCAGCTCTACGTGCATCCCCCCACCCCCTACACTCACACTAATTGAAGGTGCTCTGCACAGGAGGACACACATACATGCAGATCCCCAAGCGCCACGATGGCACTTGGGACTTCGCCTGCAGAGGGTAGATGCCTGGTCTGTTTTCCAAAGAAATTGGTCCAGTAGAGTCCTGACTTCCCTTTAGATTCTCCAGTGAGGGATGTTCAGGACCAGTATGCGGGGTGGGGAGCCGTCTGTCACATTTGCTTGGTCTGCACAGAATCCTAGGCCCTTAACTAAGCCCAGGTCCAAGGGTGTCCAGTTGAAAGCAGGTCACCCTGGGGTCAGGGTGTGTACCCAGGCTGCCCCTTTCCCCTTAAGAGTCTGTGGCACACGTGGTGTCTCCAGCCCAAGGGTCACTCTGAGCTGGGCAAGGTCAGGCATGTTACCCACAGAGCATAGAAGGGGAGCAGCAGTGGGCCCCGGGTCTCCGTATCCCCAGGTCAGACTCCTGGGAACCCCAAGGGGGCCCTCACCTGCACGTTGCCGCCCACAGGTCGCACAGCTGCCCCTGTTTGTCAGTGACGGCAAGTGGCACCACATCTGTGTCACCTGGACAACGCGGGACGGCATGTGGGAGGCCTTCCAGGATGGGGAGAAGCTGGGCACCGGGGAGAACCTGGCCCCGTGGCACCCCATCAAGCCGGGGGGTGTGCTGATTCTCGGGCAGGAGCAGGTGGGTGCAGGTGGGGTGCCGGGAGGAGCGGCTGGCAGGCCAAGCAGCACACGGCCGGGCCTGCGGGCTGCCCCTGGCCCTGCTCAGCTGTCTGTCTGCCTGCCGGACCTGGACCTGGCCACCGCAGCACGACGACCAGCCTGGATGGCCAGCATCCCTGCCGGCTCAGCCCGTGCTATCCTGTGGCCTAAGGGGCTGAGAGCGGGGATGGGGACACATCCTGCCCTTCCTGGCAGGGACCAAGTTGGTGTGGTGGGTTCAGACAGATTCTAGAATGGAGTCTGTCCGATACAGGTGAGCAGGAGTGACCCTGGAGTCCCAGGGTTAGGTAGCGACCCCGGGCCATCTCTCCAGCTGTTTGGCCTCTGCCGGCCACTGCCTTGACTCCAGATGCTGGGCGCTGGCTGGTATTGGCATCTTCCAGGAGCTGCCAGCTCAGGGTCGCGACCCTGATCCCCAGCAAGGGCACCTGGGGAACAACACCTGTGGGCGAGATGGGGCCAGGCCTCAGAGACTGCACTCAGAAAACTCGCCATCTGGGGCAGAGGCCGTCTGCTCTCGGGCAGATGAGAATTCACATTTCAGTCTGTGTTTGGGGTTTCCTGGAAAACGTGGAAAATGAGGGAACAGACGTCATGTCCTCTGGGGGGCTTTGAGTCTGGGCCCTTGGCTCTCCCCGCTCCCCACTACCCTGTTTCTTCTCCCCTGGGAGGGGCTGGGAGTCGGGAGACCCGGGTCCAGTCCTTGCTCTGGGGCCTTGGGCAAGGATCTCTCTGCTTAGTTTCCCCTCCCTAAAATGGGCCAGTTTGAGTCACGCCATTTCCCAGGCCTGACGTGCCCTAAAGCTTTGGAACTGGCAGGAATCAGTGGTCACGGGCTGCGATCTGAGTTGGGGAGTCAGGGAAATGCCCCAGTCCCCATCTCCCTCCCAGGCTGGCATCCCCCCACCTCCCCTGAAGCCGGTCACGCACTGGGACAGGTAGCAGATGTGTCTGCCTGTGAGCCTGCCCCGATGCAGTCTGTTCCTCTTTCCCAGGACACGGTTGGGGGCAGGTTCGATGCCACGCAGGCATTCGTGGGGGAGCTCAGCCAGTTCAACATATGGGACCGCGTCCTTCGTGCACAAGAAATCATCAACATCGCCAACTGCTCCACGAACATGCCGGGCAACATCATCCCCTGGGTGGACAACAACGTGGACGTGTTTGGAGGGGCTTCAAAGTGGCCGGTGGAGACCTGCGAGGAGCGTCTCCTTGACTTGTAGCCACCTGCTCCTCTGTCCAGGAGGCGGGGGTCGGGCCGTTCCCCTTACTCCCCCGGTGGAACGGTGTATAAACCTCCTGCCATAGTGCGCCGGGACCCCCAAAGCCCGTTCCCAGGGCATCTCTAAGCCTGAGGCGTTTGTCACCAGCTTTATTTGTTCCTAACCAAGATTTTGTTGGTTTGGGGGGAGGGGAAAGAAGCCCTGAGCTGCAGGCGGGTGGATTTCTGACTTCTGCTGTGAAGGGACTCTTGCCCTTAAAGCCCTGTTCAGCACCCCTGTAAATGCTAGCGCACCTCAGCCCTGCCCACCCTCTCGGATCCTTGGTGTCTCGTGTGCGCCATCTGTCCGTCCCCTTCAGAGGCTGTGCATCCATCCCGCTGGAGTGGCCGCGTCCCTTGTGTGTTGAGTACACCCTGCTGTCAACTGAGCACGCAGCAAACCACCCCCCGCCGTTCCACCCTCCCCCCAAAAGGGCCTTTCTCTTGATGTTCTTTACTCTGTGAATATTTCCGTCCCAGGAACTCTTGAGTCTACTGAGGAAGATGGGCTGCCCGGACAATGCCCTGCCTTTTCCAAGGTGGAGGGGGCATCCATGGCTCCAGAGAGGGGGCTGTGAATGGGAACTCAGAACGGAGAAGGGCCATGGCAGCTGTCCCTCCCCCTCTGTCACCTCTCCCTCTGACCCATGCTTTGGCAGAATCCTGGTTGGGTATGGCTTTGAAAGGTGTCTTTTCTCCACTGGTGCCAAAAGTTCAGTTGCAGCTTTTACAACCATTCGGTGTGGTTTGGGGAATTGATTTTTTTTTTTTCCCGACAGAAAAGAGCAGCCGTTAGCTGGCTCGCATTTTTGATGTCTCGCCCCACTGTGAGGAACGTGCTAGTTTTTGTTTTTGTTTTTGTTGTTGTTGTTTGGACGTGCTAGTTTTAATTCATGTTGATTCCTGTAAGCATTTGACTGTCTCCAGTATTTCCCCCAGAATGTTTTCAGGAAACGGATGTCATTTGGCTGATGTCTGCTTAGTGACTCCAGGCTGATTAATTTATTGGACAGAGGTAGTAATTTATTTTAAAGATAACGTGATTAGTGGGGAAATTTATACAGCTAAATATTATATATTTTATTTTTCATACATGTTTGAAGTGCAAATCTGTGGATATTCCATTTGTAGGAGCAAGTCGACATGCCCATCCTAACACTGTATGCTACAAGAACTCTTCTGGTGATGGAATTTTGATTAAAATGCACTGGAAGGTGCCTTGATGTCTGCTTTCTCCTTGTCCAGGGCTGAGGGCAGGGAGGGCTGGTGCTTTGCAAACCCCGGCAGGAGGTTGTCCTCTCTGGTTAGACTGGGCCGAGCCCCAGGGGGTGGCCCCAGGGGAGCTGAGGACACTTGGAGGAGGGTGTGGTACTGGACTGCGCCCTTCCCTCCTCAACTCCAGGCTCCGTCTGGGGATGCCCCGCAGGCCCTTCCCAGCCTCTCTGTCCCCAGCCTGTCCCTGTCATCTCAACTGGGAATCAGGCTTAGCTAGATGACCCTCAGCGCCCTGTCCCAGGTGTGACACCTGTTCAGCATCTACTCTGTGTGCTCTGCATTAAAATCTCATTTAATCCTGTTCACGACCCCCGGAAAGAGTTCATCCCAATTCACAGGTGAATACGTGGAACAATTAAACAGTCACTTTGGGATCATACAGCTGACAAAGGGCAGAGCTGGGATCCCAGCCGGCCTGTGGCCCTGAAGGCCCTTCCACCCACCCCCTGCCTCTGGCTTTTGGCTCCGAGGGGACCTAGGGCCAATGTGTCCTCCCAGTGCCACCTCTCTGTGTCCACCTGGCCCTGGCAGGTGTGTTGATATTTTCCCCATCTCCACAAATGTCAGGTATGCCTCCCTCACCCCCACTTTCTATTTTTGTATCTTTATTTCAGTAGCTGCAGAGTATAACTCAGTTTGTCCCCTTCCCGAGTGGCAATGTCTAAATTTTTATTCTAAGAGAGCAGAGTCCAGTCTTGGGGCCAAATGACACTATGTCATTGGGGCCAAATGACACAAATGTACTATGTGCTTGGTGTACTTGATAGGCCAAAATGGAAGCTGTGACTTCTAAAACCAAGATCATTACTGGGTCACTGAGGCTCTTGGAGTCTATTTTCAATGTTGTAGGTTATGACTTGGCAGGAGCTCAATCATTAGTGTTGGGTTGAACATGAAATTAGGCCAGGTTCCCTGCTTGGGGGGGTCTTTGGAATCCAAAGTGCTGAGGTCAGGTGGAGAGCAGTTTATTTGGAATCTCCTTCATGATGAAGCTACTCAGATCTCCCCCTGAAAGGCACTGAGGAATTACCTTATTTCATACCCACGCCAGACACTGAGCTTACCTTACCTGATTCCCTGGCACTGCTTCTTCCAGGAGCAAAACTTTGCATAAGGGCTTTGAACCCCTGCTGAGCCAGGTAACTTCCTTCCTGCAACTGGAGAAGCTCTGAACCCAGAACATGGGGCCAAAGTACTTCCTGACCCGATGTGGGAAAGTGAAACATTTCACCTCTCCTTACCACTGCTGCAGGCTGGTCCTCCTATTGGAGGTTTGGCTTTCCTGACATAAAAGCAGAAACAAGAATCAGCCAGGAAATCCTGTGAATTTCTTATGCCTTGAGCCTCGCATCTAAAAGAGACCCAAGGCCTCTGTTTCCCTACCCAAGACCTTACCCTTTGCCAGAGGCTGGAAAACACCTTGATAGTGAACTGGGTGCTCTGACAAGGGTGGGGTAGAGAGTGTCCTGGATGATGGAATATTCTGCTTAGCTGAGGGTTGCCATGGAAACTGTAGCTGGATGATCAATGATGAATGAATTGAAGTGATAAAATGCAACTCAATCGAAGGCAAACTGGGATGAAGTCTCTGCTGGTGGGGAAGGCAGACCTGGACCCTCTATAGACTTAGGGGACTCCAGCATCAGCTCTCCTTATACGGAAGGCCTTGGGAGAGGTCTTCCTGTTAAACACAGGTATTACCATTCATTCTATTCACTCAACAAGTATTTGGGGCACCTACAATGTGTCAGGCCCTATTCTAGGCTCCAGAGATACAATGGTGAGGAAGATAGCCAAGTTACTCTCTTTTTTTTTTTGCGGTACGTGGGCCTCTCACTGTTGTGGCCTCTCGTGTTGCGGGGCACAGGTTCCGGACGTGCAGGCTCAGCAGCCATGGCTCACGGGCTCAGCCGCTCCTCGGCATGTGGGATCTTCCCAGACCCGGGCACGAACCCGCGTCCCCTGCATCGGCAGGCGGACTCTCAACTACTGCGCCACCAGGGAAGCAAAGTCTACAAAGTAGACTTTAAGACATAAATTGTTACTAGAAATAAAGAAGGACATTTATCATTTTATAATGATAAAATGGTCAATCCATCAATAAATTATGACAATTATAAACACACATGCACCTAAAAGCAGAGCCCAAAATTACATGAAGCAAAAGCTGACAGAATTGAAGGAGGTGCACATGAAACATTCTCCAGGATAGACCACATGTTAGGCCACAAAATGGTCTCAAGAAATTGAAAAAGATTGAAATCATAATATATTTTCTCTAAGCACAGTAGAATAAAGCTAGAAATCAATAACAGAAAGTAAGTTGGAAAATTCACAAATGTGTGGAAATTAAACAACAAACTCTTAAACAACCAACGGGTCAAAGAAGAAATCACGAGAGAAATCATACAATATGTAAAAATGAATGAAAATGAAAACACAACATACCAAAACTTATGGAACACAGCGAAAGCAGTGCTAACAGAGAAATTTATAGTTATAAATGCTTACATTAAAAAAGAAGAAAGAGGACTTCCCTGGTGGCGCAGTGGTTGAGAGTCCACCTGCCGATGCAGGGGACACGGGTTCATGCCCCGGTCCGGGAAGATCCCACATGCAGTGGAGCGGCTGGGCCCGTGAGCCATGGCTGCTGAGCCTGCGTGTCCGGAGCCTGTGCTCTGCAACGGGAGAGGCCACAACAGTGAGAGGCCCGCATACCACAAAAAAGAATCTGCCTGCCAATGCAGGGGACACGAGTTAGAGCCCTGGTCCAGGAAGATCCCGCACGCCATGGAGCAACTAAGCCCGTGAGCCACAACTACTGAGCCCGTGTGTCACAACTATTGAGCCCATGTGCCACAACTACTGAAGCCCGCGTGCCTAGAGCCCATGCTCCGCAACAAGAGAAGCCATAACAATGAGAAACCCATGCACTGCAACGAAGAGTAGCCCCCGCTCACCACAACTAGAGAAAGCCTGCGTGCAGCAACGAAGACTCAATGCAGCCAAAAATTTTAAAATAAATAAATAAATTTTTTAAAAAAGAAGAAAGATCTCAAATCAACAGCTTAACTTTACAACCTAATGTATTAGCAAAAGAAAAATAAATCCCAAAGTAGCAGAAGAAAGGAAATAATAAAGATTAGAGCAGAGATAAATAAAATCAAGAATAGAAAAACAATAGAGAAAATTAAGAAAATCAGAAGTTTTTTCTTTGAAAAGTTTAACAAAATGACAAACCTTTAGCCAGATGGACCAAGAAAAAAAATACACAAATAACTAAAATCAGAAATAAAAGCGAGGCCATTGCTACTGACCTTATAGAAATAAGAAGTATTATAAGGGAATACTATGAATTGATGTATGCCAACAAATTGGATAATCTAGATGAAATGGAAAAATTCCAGAAAGACCTAAGCTACTGAAACTGACACAAAAAGGAAAAGAAAATCTGAATAGATCTATAACAAGACATTGAATTAGTAATTTTAAAACTTGCCAAAAAAAAAAAAAATCCAGGACCCATGGCTTCACTGGTGATTTCTACCAAACAGTTAAAGAAGAATTAACATGAATCCTTCACAAACTTTCCAAAAAGTAGAAGTGGAGATAGAACTTCCTAACTCATTGAGGCCAGCATTACCCTGATACCAAAACCAAAGACTGCACAGGAAAAAAAAATCTATAGACCAATATCCCTTGTTAATATAGATATAAAATCCTTAGCAAAATACTAGCAAACTGAATCCAATAGGAATTATAAGGCTTATATACTATGACCAAGTGAGATTTATTCCAGGAATTCAAGGGTGATTCAACACAAGAAAATCAATCAATGTAACACACTGCATTAATAAAACAAAGGAAAAAACCTACATGATCATCTCAATAGATACAGAAAAACATTTGGTAAAATCCAACACTACTTCATGATAAAAGCATTCAATACACTAGGAATAGAAGGGTACATCTTCAACACGATAAAGGGCATTTATGAAAAACCCACAGCTAACCACATGCTTAATGTTGAAAAATGCTCTCCCTGTAAGACCAGGAACGAGGCAAGGACTTCTACTTTATCATTTCTATGTATCATTGTGCTGGAAGTTCTAGCCAAGGAAATTAGGCAAGAAAATGAAATAAAATGAATTTGTAACAAATAAGGAAAACTATTTTTATCTGCAGGTGACATGTTCTTGTATATAAAATCATAATGAAGCCACAGAAAACTACTACAGTGGTTAAATGAGTTCAGCAAGAATGCAGGCCATAAAGTCAATTGACAAAAATCAACTGCGTTTCTATACATTAGCAATGAGAAATTGAAATGTAAGAAAACAATTCTATTTGCTACAGCAGCAAGCAATTCAAATACTTAGGAATAAATTTAATAAAGGAAATGAAAGATTTGTAAAACTTCCGAAAAGTGCAAAACATTGTTGAAAAAAATTAAAGAAGATCTAAGTAAATGGAAAGATAAACATGCTCATAGATTAGTGGACTTAAAATTGCTAAGATCACTGCTGTGGACTCTTGGCAGAAAAGAAAATTGTTGCAGATATTGGGTCTGATGACACCACCCCCACCCCCAAGGGTATGAAAAAGTTTATTACTCACATAATGAGGCTTCCTGGGGAGATTGGGGTGGCCCCCAAGCAGGTCTGAAAATGGCTTGAGAGAGCAGGGAAAGAATACTGGCTTGGGTTTTGTATGGTGGTCAGAGGGTAGGGCCAGAGTGGTGGTTCCCCCATGTATGGTTTGGACTGCCTACTTGGTACCAAAGGAGAAATAATTTAGGCTTTCTTATCACTTTCCCAGATCGGGGGCACAAGGGGAAGAGGGTGGTGAGGCTTAAAAGCTGTCAGCAGTCAAACATCAAAAACTGGAGTCAGACCCTTTGTTGTAATCCACCTCAAGGTGTTTGATGACTGAAATGTGCCATGCTGCATTTAATTGAACTTGAACTTAAGTAAGCTATTATGAGGTATATAGCTTGAGGCTGGTAAGGGAGGTGAGAGTTCTGCTGAATGCTGGTTCAAAAGCCCAGAATTGTGTATTTTGAGAAGTGCAATCAGTGTCTTGGTCATTATCAATAATATCTAGAGCTGAAGGAGATAAGGACTATCTTGGTGAGCTCTTGTACTATGGCTTTAGTAAGCAGAGGTATGCGTGATCTTGATTTGTATTTTGAGCATCTGTGAGGCAAGAGATTTCCAGAATTCTTTACACCAGAATGATCAACTTGGCTCAAGAGTATGTAAAAAGGTGCAGATGGGTCAAGTCTTGGCAAGGGCTTCCAGTGCTAAGGAAAATATTTGCAATCAGATATTTGATAAGGGACTCATATCCAGAATATGTAAAGAACTCTTAACAACTCAAAAACAAAAAAGGACATATAATCCAATTTTGAAGTGGACAAAAGATTTGAATAGATATCACTCCAAAGAAGATATACAAATGACCAATCACACAGGAAAACATTTTCAATATCATTAATCATTAGGGAAATGCAAATTAAAACCACAATGATATACTACTGCACATCCATTAGGAACAGCTATAATTACCCCCACAAAAAGGAAAATAACTAGTGTTGATGAGAATGTGGAGATATTGAAACCCTTATCCTTTGCTGGTGGGGATGTAAAATGGTGCAGCCGCTTTGGAAAAGAGCCTGGTAATTCCTCAAAAAGTTTAACATAGAGTTACCATATGACCCAACAATTCCACTCCTAAGTGTATATTCATGAGGACTGATAGCATATATTCACAGTAAACTTGAACACAAATGTCCATAGCAGTGTTATTCATAATAGCCAAAAAGTGGGAACGACCCAAATGTCTATCAACTGATGAATGGATAAACAACTTGTGGTATATCCATACAATAGAATATTATTCTGCAATAAAAAGGAATAAAATACAGATCTATGCTATAGCATGGATAAACCTGGAAAACGTTATTCTAAGTGAAAAAAGCCAGTCACAAAGGACCACATATTATATGATTCCATTTATTTGAAATGTCCAGAATGAGAAAATCTATAGAGACAGAAAGTAGATTAATGATTGCCAGGGGCTGGGCGTAGATGTGGTGTTGGAGGGAAATGGGGAGTAACTATTAATGGATATGGAGTTTCTGTCTAGGATGATAAACATGTTCTCAAATGGATTGTAGGGATGGTTGCAAAGTCTGTGAATATTCTAAAAACCACGGAATTTTACATTTTAAAATTCAGGGTGAATTTTATGGCATATAAATTACATCTCAATTCTAAAAAGAAAAACATGTGAGGTTTTGGACCTGAGCAGGTGATGGATGCCATTTACTGAGACAAGGAGATGGGGGGAGGCAAAAAGCAAGTTTGGGGGCGGACAGAGTCAAGAGTTCTGTTTTATATATAAATTTGAGATGTCTAGAACACATTTTAGTGGAGCTGTCTGGTGGGCAATTGGATTTTTTGAGAAGTCAGGGCTGGAGATAAAAATTGGGGTTTAAAAACATGGCCCCTGCCCTCTAGGCACTCCCAGTGTGTTTACCCAGCCTCTGCATCTTTGGACAGTAAATGTAAAGAAAAGTAGGTGTCCTCTTCCTTGAGCGGACTGTAGGCTCCTCACTGCTAGAAACCATATTCGTGCACAAGCCAAGTTAATTAAACATGTATTTATGGATCCTACTGTGAGCAGCATTTAGAAGGATGGAAGTGCACCTCTTCTTATGGTCTACTATGAGAGAGAGACAGTTAAGCCAATTAAGCAAATAATTTTCTCAAAAAGCCTGTAGGTGGCCAATGCTGGGGAATGGGCATTTTCCATGGGGACTTCTTTAATGATCCCTTGCTCCACATTCAGCTGCAAACTGAACCAACCGAGCCACTGACATCAACCTTGATGACCCAAATAGCCGCCAGTGGACTCTGCCCGGGGTTGGTGTTGGGACAGTCACATAGAAGCAATTTGATTGTCACCGGGGATTTCAGTATGATAAGACAGCTTGTCAAGGCCAGGACTGCACGTGTTTCGTTACGTGACTTTGGCCTTGACAGGCTGCTGGCTTCCCATTGTTTTCTCAAGGAAGCACAAGGCAAATTTACCAGGTAGTTTTACTTCTCTCTACAAAGCAGTCCTGCTCTCTGTAGTTGTCAGTGCAGATATTCACGAGCACATTTCAAAACCCTGTTCAAGCAGAAATAAAACACAGAAGACTGAAGCTTGTGGGTGGATTGCATTTTCTTATCGGTGTCATCATACACCAGAGACCATGTCCTGTGGGAATAATGTAGTCAAAACCCTGGCTTTCTGTGCTTAAGGGAGTGGCATACATCATGAAGGGCCTGTATCTTGCCTCAAGACTCAGAACTTGGAAGAAATACCACGTTTATTTTCTTCAAAGGCTATTTATCATAAGACACCATATATACAACAAAGTGCCATATGCATACGCACAGTTTAAAGGATAATCACAAGTGAACTGTTGTGTACCAACAAGTCCATTTAAGAAATGTTTGTTCAGTGCCTACTTTGTGCCAGGTACTGTTCTAGGTACTTGATTGACGTCAACGAGCAAAAGGAAAAGATTCCACTGCTGTGGATCTAACATTCTGGAAGGAGGAGATTGACAATAACAACTGGAGGAGATTGACAATAACAACTGGACACAGTTAGTAAGCAAATTATTTAAGTTTTTAGCAGTTGATAAATGCTCTGGGAAAAGGAAATGTAGAGCAGAATAAGGGGCGGAGAGGAGTGTGATTGCGAGGGGTTGAGGTTTACAACTTAAGGTAGGGCAATGGAAGAGGCCTCACTGAAAAAATGACATTTGAACAAAGACTTGACAGAGGTGAGAGAATTGACCACTCAGATCTTTATCGCGTAATCAAGCTAGTTGTGTTCTTCTGTGACTTGCCTTTTTTCAACTTAACATTACACTTATGAGATTTCTCCAGGCCGACGCGTGTGGCTGTAATTCATTAATGTTCATTGTTATGTAGTCTTTCTTTAATGTGCACACCGCATTTATCTATCCATGCTTCTGATGAGGGACTTTTGGATGGCATACATCTAGTAGTGCAATCTACAACAATTTTCTCTGTGGCCAGTGCCTAGGTGTGCAGTGGCTGAGCTGAAAGATGTGAGCATCTTCACTTTTTTTTTTTTTTTTTTGGCCACACCACACGGCATGCAGGATCTTAGTTCCCCAACCATGGATCAAACCCGTGCCCCCTGAAGTGTAAGTGCAGAGTCTTAACCATGACCGCCAGGGAAGTCCCAGCATCTTCACATTTAACCACACGTTATAGGTTGAATTATGTTGTCCCCCCAAAGATGTTGAAGCCCGAACCCCATTATCTGTGAATGTGACCTCATCGGGAAATAGGGTCTTTGTGGATGATCAGGTTGAGATGAGGTCATTAGGATGAGCCCAAATCGAATATGACTGGCGTCCTTATAAAAAGGGGAAATTTGGATACAGAGACAGACACATATAGAGGGAAGACAATGTGAAGACACAGAGAGAATACCACCTACAAGCCAAGGAACACCTGAGGCTATCACAAGCTGGATGAGAGACCTAGAACAGATTCTCCCTCACAGCCCTCAGAAGGAACCAACCCAGTGCACACCTTGACAGGCTTCTGGCCTTCAGAACTGTAAGCCAGCAAATTATTCTTGAAGCCACCCAGTTCATGGTACTTTGCTACAGCTGCCCTAGCAAACTTATACAAGTTTTCATACCCGATTGTTTTCCAAAGACCTTGCACCTATTTGCATTTCTTCCAGCACCCCCATTATTGCCCCACATCCTCACCAACACTGGATATATTCAGACTTGTAATTTTTTGCTAATATGGTGGGAATAAAATAATATGAATTTGCTTTAAGTTCACAGTTTACTGTTTATTCATGCAGCTGAGCATCTTCTCATGTGTTTATGGACATTTGTGTTTCCTCTCCTGTGAAATAACTGTTCATATATTTTGTCCTTAAGTTGTTTGCCATTTTCTTACTAATTAGTAGGAGTTCTTTGGGTTCTAGAAACTTATCTTTTGGCAGTTGTATGTGTTGCAAATACTTCCTTCTAGTCCATGACTTGTCTCCTTGCAGTTCTATTGGGTTTTGTTTCAGGTGTTTTGAAGCTCTGTTACTGGGTGCATATACGTTAAGGATTGTTATGTCCTTTTGATGAACTGACACTTTTATCATTACAAAATACTCTCTTCATCCCTGGTAATATTCTTGGCTCTGAAATCTACTTTGTCTCATGTTAATATGACAACTCCAGCCTCACTGAGAGCTTTATTTTGATTAGTATTTGTATGGTACATCTTTTTCTACCTCTTTAGTCTTAACTTGTTTGATTTTTTAATATATAAACTGTGTTTATTGTGGGCAATACAGTTGAGTGTTGCTCTTTTATACCATATGACAAACTCTGCCTTTAACTTGGGGGATTTAGACCATTTCCATTTACTGTGGTTGTTGCTAGGGTTAGGTTTCAATCTGTCCACTTACTGTTTGTTTTGTATTTATCCCATCTCTTTTGCTCCCCTTTTCCTCTTTTTCTGCCTTCTTTTGGATTAATTATTTTGTATGATTTTATTTTTATCTCCTTTTCTGGCTTATTAGCTAGAATTATTTTGTTAAAATAAACTATTAAATGGTTGCTCTAGGGGTTATGGTATACATCTTCAACTTATCAAGTGTACGTTCAAACACCATGATACTACTTCACGTATGGTACAAGAACCTTAGAAATTTATACTTCCGCCTTTCCTTGAGGTAGTTTTGTCATACATTTTACTTTTATGTATGTTATAAATGCCTCACTACATTATTATTTTTTTCTTAAAACAGTCAGTTATATTTTCAAGAGATTTAAACAATAGGGGAAAAGTCTTGTATGTTTACCCCATGTAGTTATCATTTCCAGTTCTTTTCATTTATTTATTTTCATTCCTTTATTTCCATCTAGTGTCATTTTCCTTCTGTCCAAAGGATTTCCTTGGACACTTCTTGTAATGTAGATCTGCTGGTGATAAATTCTTTCAGCTTTTGTATGTCTGGAAAAAGTGTTCACTTCGCTTTCATTTTTGAAAGCTATTTTTACTGGGTGGAGAAGTCTAGACTGACAGTTTTCTTTATCTTTCGGTATTTTAAGGATGTTTTTGCACTGACTTCTCACTTGTGTTTTCGCCAGCAAGAGTTCTGCTGTCATCCTTAGCTTTTTTCCTCTGTACATATTGTGTTTTTTTCCTCTGCTGCTCTAATATTTTCTCTCTATCACTGGTTTTGGGCAATTTGATAATGATGAACCCTGGAGTAATTTCTTAATTTCTTGTATCTGGAAATGTTTCAGCCATTATCTCTTCAAATATTTTTTTTTCTGCTCTCCTCCTCTCTCTAAAATTACATGTTTGTTAAGCCACATGAAATTGTCCCACAGTTCATTCGTTCTCTTTTTAATTTTATTTTTGATTTTTTTCTTTTACTTATGGTACTGCCTATTGCTGTATCTTCAATTCACTAGTATTTTCTTTTACAATTTCTAATGTGCCATTAATTTCATCCTATGTATTTTTCATAGGATAAAAAGCTTAATTTAGGGGTTTTGATATCTACATGCCTATCTAGGAGAAACTCACTGGTTTCCATTACTCTCACACTGAATACTTCTGACACCAGATGTGTTCTACAATTCAGTTGTGTTCTGACCCTATCTGCCTGGCATTAGCATCAGATCCTACAGGTTAAGGGCTCAGTCTCACAAGACTGCCCCCCTTCATACACCAATCATAAGTCCCAGGTTGTCACCTGTACTTCTGACCAACTGTATAAAGTGGGGTTCTCCCAAACCCCACCCTTGGGTTCAATAATTTGCTAGCATGGCTCACAGAATGCGTGGAAACACTTACATTTACTGGTTTATTTCAAAGGGTATAATAGGGGATACAGATGAACAGCCAGATGAAGAGATACATAAGCCAAGATCTGGAAAAAAATCTCAAGCTCGGGAGTTTCAGTCACCATGGAGCTGGGGTGCACCACCCCCAGGCACATGGATGTGTTCACCAGCCCAGAAGCTCTCCAAACCTCATACTTCGGGAATTCTTATGGAGACTTCATCACATAGGTATGACTAGTTATCAGCTCCATTTCTAGCCCCTCTCCCCTGTCCAGCGAGTGGGGGTGGAGCTGACAGTTCAAAGCTTCTAATCGTGGCTTAGTCTCTCTTGTGACCAGCCCCTATCCAGGAGCCCACCAAGAGTTATCTTATAAGAACAAAAGATGCTCCTATCACCCAGGAAATTCTAAGGGATTTAGGAGCTCTGGGTCAGGAACTGGGGTCAGAGACAAATGTGTGTGTGTGTGTGTGTGTTTTAATTTCACAATGCCTCACAACTTTTTGTACACATGGAGAAGAAAAAATTTTTACTGAGCAGCTATAATCATTGTTTTAACGTCCTTGTCTCATTACTTTAACATCTATGTAATTTCTAAGCCTGGCTTCCAGGAGCCCTGTGCCACAAGTCCTCAGCAGCTTCCAGTCTGGGGAGGAGTGTGGCCTGTCTACCATCTCTGACTCTGTCTGCCTGTCTATAGACAGTGGAATGACTGAAAGGTATCTGTCTGCTCCAAAAAGGGCAATGGGTCTGACTGGGAAGAGGGACTCTCGGATGCCCTTCCTCTGGACACAGGCTCCACGAGTCCCTGGAGTCCCTGCCTGTTTGGAGCTGGCCCGTAGGCCTAGGGTGCCGGTGGAGTCAGCCACGCCCCTGGAGATGCAGCCACGCCTCTGGAGGTGTGACCACGCCCATGGCGATGCAGCCGCGCCCCTGGCGATGCTGCCACGTCCCTAGAGACGTGGCCATGGCCAGCACCTTCCCAGTGGGTGCTGTCCCCCTCCCCTGGGACCAGGGCCACTCAGTTGATGCAGACACAGCCTTCATTTTCCCCCAGGGCTGCAGCACTTCAGCTGGTTCCCAAGCCACCCATTAGAAGCCAGGGCCCCTGGCAAAGCGGAAGAATCCAGGTATGGCATGGACAAAGTTGGTAACCAAAAAGGCCACATTCTCCTGGACCCAGGGCAGGTCTGTGTGGCGTGGGTGTGGAGGGGTGAGCTCAGGGATTTCCACCTCCCTCCCACCTTGGGCAGAACCCCAGCTGCCTGGGGGCCCTCAGAGAGGAGCTTCCAAAGCCCAGAGACCTCTCCTCACAGCCCCACCTCCTGTTCTATTTTAGGAGTTTCCAGTGCAAAAAATAGGAAAATGGAATAAATAAATATATTTGTGTTTCCAGCAGAGACAGGAGGCAGAGTGGAGAGGGCTGCGAGGAAACTTTCAGAACAGTGTCTCCTGAGAACATTCAGACTCACTCCCAGCTGGGGGAGGGGAGGGTCCTGTTTACCTGTGTGGAAACTGAGGCCCCAGATCTCTAAAAAAGCCAAGACTCAATTCCAGACCTTTAGTATATTCCGTGTGCTTGGTCTGTACACCTTATTCTCTTAATAATATGATGTAGTCTTTTTTACTCGGATGTAATTTAAAAATAAATGACGCTTTTGGCCTATTTACAAATCAAGGTGTGTATGTGGACCAGTTAACCTGGAAACCCCAGGTGAGGGGGATGGCCTGCGGGGAGAGCCCTGGTCCCTTCCGCAGGCTTCTGCAGGGTACATTGAACCCCTTCCCAGCAGCTCAGAATCTGCTTCCCTGGCTTCTCTCTGCCAATACACTGCCCCAGGCCCTGACCCATATTGCGGCTAAGCCCCAAGCATGTCCACAAGGAAGCACACGGCAGCCATCGTTCACAACCGCCCAGCTGTGACAGCTGGGCAGAGAGGGCCTCCTGGCCTGAGATGACAGCAGGCCTGGGTGGCTGGGTTCTGGGCCCAGCTGCACTCGCTGTGTGGCCTTGAGCAAGCCACCTCTCCTCTCTGGGCCACCCAGAGGGTGGCCTGGAGCTCTTGACATCCCTTCATCCTGGAACCCAGTTTGGGGAGTGGTCTTTACCACAATTCTCAGGAGGATGCTCCAGGGAGGCTAGACTTTACTTAAGCTACTGACATCCCTAAAAAGGCAGGCAGCTTTGTTATTCCTGTTTCACAGGTGAAAAAACTGAGGCTCAAGAAAAAGGAGGAACTTATTAGTGCAGAGGAGGCCCACCCAGAATCTGGCCCTGGACATGCTGTCCTGAAGGCATATTTCATGCAGAAACCCAGGGAATGGGCAGGAGGTGGAGGTGTGCTCCCTGGGTAGAGGAGTTATTACTGGCAGCATCTGAGTGCCCCCTGGGGACAGCCCCCAGGCCATCTGCAGGCACCCAGGACAAAGCCCTGCTCCCTGTTTCCCTCCCTACCTGGTTCTCTCTCTCTTTCAGCAAATATTTGCTACTGCTCGGTGAGCTGCTGCCATGGTTACAGGCATCCCAGGAGCTGAGGGTTCAAGTTGGACTTTAAACTTCTTTAAAATTCAAGACCTAGAGTAAACAGCTACTTGAAACCTCAGTCCTGTAGATGACAGCCCCCATCACGGCAGGCTGTGAGCCCTTTGCTGGCTGAGGGGTTGGGGAAGGTGGAGGAGGGGCCCCACAGTCCTGGGTGGGAGAAGAAGAGCCTGAGGCCACACACCAGGGCTGACCCCCGCTCTGAAGAGGTGCCACCCCTGGGCAGCTTCCAATGACCCCAGGGGACTGAGTTCTGATGGGGCTCCCTCCACCCCAGCTGTGGATCCTGAGTAAATCGTGGTTCTTTAAGCCTTAGTTTGCTCATCTGTAAAATAAGGGTGATTAGCCTCCCTGGGGCTTATTTTGAAGAGTAAAGCCCTCGGCTAAGGACATGCTTTCTGAGTAGGAACATGTGGTTGTAAGTGGATGGAAATCCAGAGATCTGGTTACAATGGATGCAAACGCCCAAGCTCACACTCCTCTACACAACTTCTCTGGGTGACTTGGGGCCAGTGATTTCACGTGTTGGAGCAGCAGTTTCCTGCCTGTATAATGAGACAACAATCACTACACAGCATAGAGTTCTGAGTACTGAAAGAGCTGAGATGAGTGTGTTAGTCATCTGTTGCCACGTAACAAATTATTCTAAAACAGAGCAGCTGAAGACAGCAAACCTTTATTATCTCATGGTTTCTGTGGGTCGGGAATCCAGGAGTGGCTTAGCTGGGTGGTTCTTGCTCAGGATCCTTCATGAAGTCGTGGTTGAGATGTTGGTCGGGCTGCCGTCTCTGAAGGCTCAATTGGGCTGGAGGACCCCCTTTCCAGATGGCGCCCTCACACAGCTGCGGGCAGGAGGCCTCAGTCCCTCACCATGTGGGCCTCTCCAAATGGCTGTTCCAGACATGGCAGCTGGCTTCCCACAACGAGTATTCTGAGAGCAGGCCAAATCTTTTGTAACCTAATCTCAGAAGTGGCATGCCATTGTTGCAGGAAGGGGGACCCCTTCCAGGGCCCGAGAGCAGGCTCTTGTCTAACATTCAGAAATGAATTGTCCGAGGAGACACACGTGCTGACAAAGCCAGAGGCTTTATTAGGAAGGGGCACCCGGGCGGAGAGCAGCAGGGTCAGGGAACCCGGAAGAGCTGCTCTGCCACATGGCTCTCAGTCTCAGGTTTTATGGTGATGGGGTGAGTTTCTGGGTTGTCTCTGGCCGATCACTCTAACTCAGGGTCCTTCCTGGTGGCGCACGCATCACTCAGCCAAGATGGATTCCAGTAAGGATTGTGGGAGGCTGGTGGGACATATGGACTGGAGTCCCTCTCTCCCTTTTTTTTTTTTTTAAGAAGATGTTGGGGGTAGTAGTTTATTAATTAATTTTTTATTTTTGGCTGTGTTGGGTCTTCGTTACTGTGCGAGGGCTTTCTCTAGTTGGGGCAAGCGGGGGCCACTCTTCATGGCGGTGCGCGGGCCTCTCACTATCGCGGCCTCTCCTGTTGCGGAGCACAGGCTCCAGACGCGCAGGCTCAATAATTGTGGCTCACGGGCCTAGTTGCTCCGCGGCATGTGGGATCCTCCCAGACCAGGGCTCGAACCCGTGTCCCCTGCATTAGCAGGCAGATTCTCAACCACTGCGCCACCAGGGAAGCCCTCCCTCTCCCCTTTTGACCTTGCCTGAATTCTTCCGGTTGGTGGTAGCTTGTTACTTCCGCATTCCTTACCAGGACCTCCTGTTGTAAGAGAACTCATGCGAGTGGCTACTGCTGTGCCTGGCCAGGGTGGGCGGTTTCGGTCAGTGGTTCCCCTCACACCATCACATCTGCTGCCTTCTATAGACCCCATGGACCAACCCTGGTGCAATATGTGGGAGGGGTCTGTTCAGGACTGTGCATCCAGGGGGAAGAGATCATGGGGGCCATCTTCAAGGTTGGCTACCACCTGAGGAAAGGGCTCACCCAGTACCAGCATGTAGTGAATACTTAGCATATGGGGGTAGTACAGTCGCTATGTGGGATACAAACCCAGAACTAGAATGACTTAGGATGGAGAAGGGAATGCAGGAAAAAGACCAGGCCCAGAACGAGGACTCCAGGCCCCAAATGAGGCACATTCTCTGGGCCAGGCAAAGAGACTTGGCAACCAGGTCAAGGGCCAGGAGTTGTGACCCAGCAAGGAATGACTGACAGGAGTAAGGTTCCAGGTAGAGCCGCGCAGCCTGGGTCAGGTATGGCTGAGAAGCCGGGTGGATCCCCACCCTGTCTTCCCTGAGGGTGGCCAAGGCCCAGAGGGCACCCTGTGGCGCTGGAGGGCAGGCTGGGGTGCAGTGGACACCCTGGACCCTCTTGTCCTTGGAGACTCTCTGAAGTTGCCCATCACTCTGTGAGCAATCCTGGTCCCTGTGCATGCTCTGTCCACACCCAGCTGAAGCCTGACGAGCCAGCTCTGCTTGGTTTCTTACTGTTTCCTTCTGGTGTGAGTATATGCCAAGCCTCAGGCGCAGTTGCCTTCCCCGTGGTTTCCGGAGTGCCTCATTACTCGCCTGTGTTCCTGCTGCTTCATTCACCCTCCTTGGGGCCCAGGAATGAATTCAATAATCATCCAAGCGCTTGAAAGATGCAAAGAGCCTAGAACGAGATTCTCTCCACGGACCAACGCCCTCCCGTCACCCAGGAATCTGCTCCAATGACACTGCTTCTGAGAGGCTTTCCTGGACCCGGTCTCAAATGCTCTATCCTTCCTTTCTAACCTTAACTTTGTTTTACCTTCTCCAAAGCACAAATTGCTCTCCACCATTACCTCATATAATGATTTACTGATTGCTTGTTTTTGATTGATCGATTGATGACTTGATCATTATCGTCTCCCCTAGGGCTGAAAGCTCCTGGAGAAGCAGGAAGCGGGTCTGTCTTATTCATTCTGCATCCCCTGAGCCCAGCTCCGTGCAGCACCCAGTAGGTTCGCACATAATTATCTGTAGAAAAAGTGAATAAAAAAGGGAAGAGACTGACACTTTCTAGGTGGGAAGAGTACCTGCCAGGCCCGATGGAGTGGTCATTACATTTTGAGACGGGGACAAAACGGTGGGACCAACATGGCCCCTGAGGAGACCTGGGATCAGCTCAGCTTTTCCAACTACAATTTCAGACCCAGGCTGTGTTGCCTTTTAATCGCAAGAGAAGTTGTCCCATTTCCATCTCCATTGGTCTGGATCATTCTAGACTCATAACACCCCCAGGCGAGTGGCAGGGGTACCACATATTAAACTCTAATTAGCTGGGAAGCAAAGGGAAAAAGGAGACAAACATCAGCCCCACTGGAATGTCAATCATGTCTCCTGCATCAACATGGAAATTTTAACATCTTTTCTTTGAGCCTGAGTTTCTAGGCTATTCTATTGGGTGGATGTGGGCGATCACTTGTAAAAGTGGGGGAAGCAGTGTGACTCAGCAAGAAGGATGAAGGGACTTCTGGTCTACCCTCCTGCTGCTGTGGGTACAGTTGCCAGCTGTGCAGTTATTAAGTGCTTGCTGTGTGCTAAGCCCTGGGGAAGGTCCTGGCAACGTCCCAAGATGTCAGGCCCTGCTCAGGCTATGGCCCCAAGGGAATGCCCTTTCTTCTCCATCTCTCTAAACGCTGCCCATCCTCAGACCCTGCTCCTTTCCCACTCCTCCAGGAATGTCCCTGACCACTGACTTCTCCCCTGCATTCACATAGCAGTTAATCGAGTGTGTGCTGGATACTGTGGCCCCCAATATTCTTTACACCCTCTTCTCCACTGTGTCTGGGGTGGGGGGAAATGAGCCCACACCCATCTCCGGGGCTGGGCCCTGTCTGTCCTGAGCCAATCAGGGGAACCCCACTGGGTCCTGGGCATGCTGGTGGCAAGAAAGCATGTCATCAGGCTCCTGCTGTCTCCAAGGAGCTCGACCCACCCTGGGTGGGTAGGGACAGTGACTCTGCCTGCAGGAGTCCCCAGGGCCCCAGGGGTGGCAGTGACCCGAGCATGGACCTGCTTTCTTTGGGCCTTGCTCCAGGCACAGCCAGGGGCTGCTTTCTTTCCGGGGGACCTCCTGGGATCACAGATACATCTAGGAAGGAGGCTGACCTCCCTCCGATCCCTCTCTGTCCTGAGGTCACTTCCTTACTGAGGAGGGGCAGGCCTTAGTTGCTCCATGGCATGTGGCATCTTCCCGGACCAGGGCTCGAACCCGTGTCCCCTGCATTGGCAGGCAGATTCTTAACCACTGCTCCACCAGGGAAGTCGCAAGAGATGGGGATTTTAGGAGGTTAAATGAGGTCATAAGTGTGGGGCCCTAATCTGATAAGATTGGTGTCTTATAAGAAGAGGAACAGTATAGTCAATATCTTGCAATAACCGATAACGGAAAAGAATCTGAAAAAGAATATATATATATATATATGTATGTATAACTGAACATTTGCTGTACACCTGAAACATTGTAAATCAACTATGCTTCAATAAAATTTAAGAAAAAGAAGAAGAGGAATAGACAGCAGAGCACTCTGTCTTTGCCATGTGAGGACACGGCAAGAAGGCAGCCGTCTGCAAGCCAGGAGAAGCCTCAGAGTGAAACCTATGGGGCCAGCACTTTGACCTTGGACTTCCAGCCTCCAGAACTGTGAGAAATAAATTTCTGTTGTTTAAGCTGCCCAGTCTGTGGTATTCTGTTATGACAGCCTGGGCTGAATAAGACAATGATGATGCCTTTAGCTAACACTGTGGGGCACCTACTATGTGCCGGGCACTATTTCAGAAGCTGAGGATGCAACAGGAAACAAAATTAAAAGAAATTCCTCCTATCATGGAGTTCATATTCTAATAAATTTATATAGTAATATGTGTGCAGTATCTATCTATCTATCCATCCATACACCTATCTATCTATCTATCATCTACCTACCTATTTATCTATCAATCTATCTATCAATAGATGTAGTAAAATACTTAGAATGTCAGATGGTAATTGTACTAGTTAGGGTTCTCTAGAGAAACAGAACTAACAGGCTATATATATAAGCAGAGGGAATGGCAGGTGCTGAGACCCAGAGTTGAGAGTAACACCAGGGTAGGAAGGACCCATGTGGCAGGAGGAGGGAGGTGGTGAGACATGAGTGGGAGAGGTCTGCGGGGCCGAAGCTTCTGAGACCTCGGTACTGCAGGTAAGGACTCTGGATTCCATTTAGTATCATAGAAGCCACTGGAGGGTGCAGACCACGGTATCATCTGACAGGTTTTAACAAGACCATCCTGGCTGCTGCAGACACAAGATATAGGGGCCGAGAAAGAAGGCAGAGAGGACGAGGAGCCTGTTCTACCAACTTGGGAGGGAAATGACAGTGACTGAGCGCAAGAAGGTGGCAGTGGAGGTGGTGAGAAGGGCTTGGATTCTGGATTGGTTCTGAAAGTAGAACTGACAGGGTTTCCTGACAGATTGGCTGTGGGTGCGAGAGGGGGAGGGCGTGAGGATGACTCAGATTTGGGCCAGAGCTCGGGGGACGCTGATGCCATTGGCTGAGACAACGCACCAGGGTGGGGGGGGGGTGACGTGGTCGAGTGTCGGCATTGGAGACGGAGGTGTTTGTAGGAATCAGGTGGAGGTGTGCGCAGGTGCGTGCAGGTGTGTGTGCAGAGTTCAGAATTTGGGAGAGAGTCAGGTTGGGGATAGGAATGTGAGAGGCCCAGGCATGGGGGTTGCATTGGAGGGAGGAGAGGGAGCCGCTGGGTCCTGGACACTACAGGTTAGAGGTCAGGAGAGCAGAGGAACTGAGCGGCATCTGCTGGTGACAGAAAGAACATGTGGAGGGTAGAGTCCTGGGAAAATGCATTCAGCGTGTTTTGGGAAGGAGGGAGATACCAGTGCCTGACTGAACGGTGTGCTGGGTTGGAGAATGTCCCCCCAAAATTCACGCTTATCTGGAGCATGTGACCTTAGGCATAGGATCTTTGCAGGTGTAATTAGTTAAGATGAGATCCTACAGGATCAGGGTGGGCCCTACATCCAGTGACATATAAGAAGAGGAGATGGGACTTCCCTGGTGGCGCAGTGGTTAAGAATTCGCCTGCCAATGCAGGGGACACGGGTTCGAGCCCTGGTCCAGGAAGATCCCACATGCCGCGGAGCAACTAAGCCCATGCGCCACAACTACTGAGCCTGCGTGCCACAACTACTGAAGCCCGCGCACCTAGAGCCCGTGCTCCGCAACAAGAGAAGCCACCGCAATGAGAAGCCTGCGCACCGCAACAAAGAGTAGCCCTCGCTCTCCACAACTAGAGAAAGCCCGCATGCAGCAACAAAGACCCAACGCAGCCAAAAACAAATAATAAATTTTAAAAAAAAGAAGAGATGACACACAGAGAGATGCAGAGGAGAAGGGGAGGTGATGAGAGGGGCAGAGATCGGAGTGATGTGTCTGCAAGCCAAGGCCACCAATGGCTGCCGGGAACCACCGGAAGCCAGAAGAGGCCTGGGAAGGGTCTTCCCCTAGAGCCTTCAGAGGGAGCGTGGCCCTGACGGCATCTTGACTGTGGTCTTCTGACCTCCAGAACTGTGATAGAATAAATTTCTGTTATTTTAATCCACCCAGTTTTGCAGGGGCTTTATTCCCACAGCTCCAGGAAACTAACAGGTGGGTACCCAGGTGCCCCCCAGCCCACCCCTAGGGGACATCCTTAGCCAGAGGGTCAGCACCCTGACCCACTCTGCTTTGCTCCCTCTGTCCCCCTTCCACCCTGATCCGCTGTAGCTGGGACACTAGTGGCCCTCTGTGGGGAGACTATAGAGGTGACTGTGTGTCCAGGGGGCCAGGGCTGGGGTCCCGCTCTGCCACCTTTCAGCGAGCCTCTTCCCTGCCTTTTTCCTTACCTGATGAATGAGAGTGACAGCATGGGCTATACCTACACTGAGACCATTTTTTCTGTTTATCTGAATTCAGATTTAACTGGGCACTTTGTATTTTTATTTGCTAATCTGGCAGCCCTGCTCACCTCTCAACGTGCTTCTGGCAACCAGGACACGTGGCCAGGTCCACGACAGCCTCACGAAGAGGCCATCTGACCACATTTGGCTAAAATCATCCCCCCGCCTGCCTCTGCCTCCTTCCACCCCCACTGGTTGGTTCTTGTCGGCTGTGTGCAGAACATGCTTTCCTGTCACACCTACGTCTCCACATATGAGGAATCAATAACGACTTTAGGGAGAAAATACAGTTGTCATGGGGGAAAAATAGAGTGAATTCAGAGTTCATCAGGCAAGTTAATCAAATTGCCCAGCCATGCCTCGCCGCCCCTGGGAGCCATCTGGCCCTCCCCGACCAATGCAGGGCCAGGGAACAGGACAGGAGGGCCTGGGAATTTGTCATCCCACGCCCGGGAGGGGCGGCTTTGGTCAGGACCCTCCACCAGCTCTTACGCCCCGTCACCTTTAAGCTACACGCCCGGACGGCTGCCCTTCCACCACGTTTCTCGGGGTCCTGCTCGGCACCCTCCCAGCCCGCCCACCGCCCCCCCCACCCCAAACACACAGGCAGCGGGCCAGCTGGACAGGCTTCCCTCCTCACAGGGCTGATATTCCAGGCGGGGAGAGGCAGTCAACACAGAAGCAAGAACTTGCAGAATAACTGCCTTTCTGAGCTGCAGGGCTGCTGACTATGCGCCTTTCCACTCTGCAACACACACCCAAGTTCCTTGGCTTCCCAACTCCTCCATTTACAGGGAAGCCCGCCTTGGGTGAAGCCCGCGGCAAAGCAGAGAGACAGAAGAATCCGAGTCCTTGGTGTGGTCAAGCGGCTTAATGGAGACTGATTTTGAAGCCCACCCCGTAAGCACTTTTCAGTTTTGTGAGCTAATAAAGACCCTTTTCATTCAAGGACGTGTACGTGAGGTTTCCACTTCTCACAACTTAAAAAGCTCTGACCTATACCGTCCTTCAGCTCAACTGTTCTCGCTGACAGGGGACCCAGCAGTTCTGTGACTCCCAGGCCAGTGTCGATCATGGGTCGTGGCAGCCCACAAGGACAGCTGCAGGAAACACAGGCACCCCCAAGACCTCCACCACTGAGGGCATCCCCAGAGCCTCCCACGTCACAGGGACAAATTCACACCTTGCTTCTCATGACTCTTGGGCTCCTCGGGGCAGAGTCCATCATAGAGTGACAAGTGTCACCTGCTGCTCCAGCAGGCTGGGTCCAGGCTACAGCTGAGCTCTCTCGGTGGCTGGGTACAAGGGTCTGGAAAGATGTATGAGAGTGATGCTCTGGCTGGTACTCAGGCCCTAAAGAGCCCTGCTTGATCCTGGAGTCTCACGTGGTCCCTTTCAGCTTCTGGCCCTGACACCTGTCCTCAGGTGGGATGGGAGACGGAGATTGGAGATGAGGAAGGGCACACCCCACAGGTCACTCATGGTCCCCACAGGAAACAGGAACACCCTCATCTGGGATTTTTTTTTCCAATTTTTTTTTTATTGTGGTAAAATACACACAACATAAAATTTATCGTGGTGTTAAATATAGTCATAATAGGGAATTCCCTGGCAGTCCAGCGGTTAGGACTCAGTGTTTTTACTGCCAGGGCCTCAGGTTCGATCCCTGGTCGGGGAACTAAGATCCCACCAACCAAAATAAATAAATACAGTCATAACGTTGTACAACCATCACTACCATTATCTCCACAATTCTTTTCATCTTGGAAACAGGAAACTCCATACCCCTTAAACATTGACTTTCCATTCCCCTTCATCCCAGCCCCTGGCAACCACTGTTCTACTTTCTGTCTCTATGAATTTGACTTCTCTAGGGATCTCATATAAGTGGAATCATACAGTATTCGGTTTTTTGTGTATGACAGGTTTATTTTATTTAGTGTAATGTCTTCAAGATTCATCCGTGTTGTAGCATGTGTCACAGTTTCCTTCCTTTTTAAGGTTGCACAATATCCCATTGTATATGGATAGACCACATTTTGGTTTTCCATTCCTCTGTTGACGGATGAGTTACTTCCACATTTTAGCTATTGTGAATAATGCTGCAGTGAACATGGGTGTACTTTCCTGGGATTTTTGAATGAGGGGCTGTTTTCAGAGGTAGGGGCAGGACTGAGGAATCAGGAAGGGTGATACCCAGAGACTCCCAAGAATGGAAAGTCATCATCACCCCCTGGCCTGATGGGCAAGGACAGGGAAGGGTATTTGCAGAGCCCAGGGATTGTCTGGGGCTACACAGCAGGAACTGTAGCTTCTAGAACCACCACAAAACACAGAGGGAGAAAGGCCATTGCTGATGGGGCCACCCTATCCCGACACCTCCTCCAGCTCTCTGATCTGCTGGTGCTTTCCAGTGGAGCCTGAGGGTATTAGTCCGATATTGCCGCGATGATGCTGGTAACAGACTACCCCAGGTTGCAGTGGCTGAAATAACAATCGTTTATTCTCACAGCTTGGCAACTCTGTTCCCACATCTCATATCTCCTTCTGTGGCCCAGGCTGAGGGGCCGCAGCTGCCCAGAGTGTGTTCTTCCCATGCAATGCAGGAGCCCAAGAAAGCAGGCCCAGCTGCGCAAGCACATTTAGAACCTCTGTGCATCTCCTGCCTTAGCCTCCTCTTGGCCACACCCACAATTAATGGGCGGCAAGTCCACTCCGTCTACCCCCAGGCCCTGGCAAGGGTGTGGCAGTGCATTTCTGCTACAGGGGAGTGAAGAATCCTGACCAGTAAAGTCAGTCCACTGGGGAGGGTGGGGTAGTCTGCAGAATCAGGCTCCGGAACCCAGGGAGGGGTAGAGATGGGAGGGGCGATTAAAGAGAGCAGCCAGCAGCTTGATGCCCTCTCGGGTCTCCTCTGACCTCCTCCCAGGTGAGTCAGCATCAACCCCCCTCCCCTCCCCCAGCATCTCTGCAGAGGGACCTGATGTGCAAGCTCTCAGCCACCCATGATCAGAGGCCAGGAAGGGTTAACTGGAGGACTGTGCTGAATCACAGTCGGAGAGAGACTTTTTCAAAGACTTGATAAATAAATCACCGCTCATGTTTAATTCAAAGCCCCCGCTGCCTACAGAGAACACAGGGAAGAAGCCATCTTTCAAATAAAACAGCTCTGAGGGGCTTCTCCTGCTCTCCCAGGGCCTTCCAGCCTCTCCACCCACACCCGGTTGGAGGCCCTGGCAGGGAAGGTCGGCGTGATCCTGCCCCACTCCCAGGACAAGCTGAGAATAGAAATCGGACTCACATCTGGGTCACCTGGGGTCGCAGCCTCAACCCTGGTCACTCTCCTCCCTCATCTCACCATCTCCCATTGTCCCCTCCAGGTCATTTTCTCATACAAGCCAGTTTTCTTTTCTCCAGAGCTCTTGTCATTATGTGATGGTTTTGTGGATTTTATTTGTTTCTTTATCTTCTGTCTCCTCTGATAGTATTTCATCTCCATGTGAGCAGAAATTGGGCTCATCTGCTGAAGCCCCAGCACCCAGAACAGCTCTTAGCACATAGTAGGTGCTCAATAAATGTTTGCCTGTTTGTTTCAGAGCCTTTTCTCTTCCAGGCTAAGCAACCCCAGGTCCTGCGGTTTCACACATGGGGCAGAAGGCTGAACATCGCTCGATGCCATGCAGTGCTCTGAGCTCAGAGTCTCTGAGGAACAGCAAGAAGGCCAGAGGAGGTGCCGAGCCACATCCACGAGGGCCTGTGACAGGCCACTGCTGCTCTGAGCACTTGGTACGGATGGACCATCTCAGCCTCCCCAGAGCCCATTTTACAAATGAGCAAACCAAGGCACTTTGAGATTAAAGTCACCTTCCCCACATGGCACCTTCAGGGCATTGGAGGCAGGATTTGAACCCAGACCCAGTGCTTCTACAGCAGGCACCCTGAGTCACTCTTCGAGAAGATGAGAGCTTTTTATAACCACCAGGTACCGGGAAGCATGAGTTATCATATCCCTCAAGAGTCTGGCTTTATGAAATCCCAAGTGGCAAAAATCAGGCCCAGGGATGAAAGAAAGATCAACTCTTCCCCTTGTGGACTGATAAACTCTCAACCAATATTTTGGACTTGAAACCTGTTCTTTTTTATTTGCCAAAATCACACTGTTTCTAGCATAGCACCCGCTTTTATCAGCAGGTCTATGTGCCAGCATTCAGCAGACTTCAGGTGATTTAATCCTCTCACTAATATCGTGCAGTTGATGGTTTTAATCTCCATTTTCGCTATGAGAAAACTGAAGCCCTAACGGTTGAGTAGCCGGTCACCCTGCTAGGGAGTGTCAAGAGTCAGGAATTGAACCGCTGGCCTCAGAATCATGCTGTTTCTACAATAATCCCACAGTGGACATGCTATGAGCTGTAATCATCACTAACATTTAATGAGCACTTACTATGTGCCGAACTGGGTGTTTAGCATTTATAGTCATTAACTCCTTTGATCCTAATTACAACTCTAGGAGGAAAATACTATTTTTATCCCCATTTTAAAGATGAGGAAATTAAGGTCCAGATGGTTAAGGAACTGCTTTAAAATGTAGGTTTTATTATTATTCAGATATGATGAGGCCAGCAGCTTAAGAGATGACTGCCATTGAAGACATAGTTTGTCACACACAGATCCCAAGAGGAGGGGGCATGTCTTATAGGGCCACACAGGGGAGCATCAGGGTCAGCCAGGTGGTAGAGGGAATGAGAGGGCATCACAGGCAAGAGCTTTATTGTGGTTTCCACAGGGATGCAGACTTAGGATGGGCTAATTTGGATAATTTCAGTGGCTCTGAAGCATAAGAGCTGTCCCTACTTGCCTGGCACCTGGCCCTGGGGTGCTGAGGGCAGATGGATTCTGGGCCAGAATGTGAGAGCCTCATAGAGGAAGGTGTTGAGGGTATGAGCTCTGGATTGGTTGGTTTGCATATGGAAGATGCACTTGCAGGTGAGTCCTTTACTATCTTTAGGAATTGGTGAGCCCTGGGTGGGCAGTCCCTCCAAGGTCAACATGGCTCCAGATGTCAAAATGTCTGCTTCACCCGCTCAATACAGGAACTTCGCCCAGGTCACTCAGAACAGGATTTGAAACCTTAGATCAGCTCATTTCTGAGCCCTCGCTTGTTACCACTTTACAACCAGATTTCCTGTCTGCAGCCAAATACTTGATCATGCAACACAGCGGGAAGTTACTACAAATATCACCATCTGAACAGAGATGAGGCTGGGATGCAGGCTGCAGAGGGGGACCAAGCGGGAGCCAGGAAGGCTGTTAGGGGCTTTCTTCAGCCAGACGAAGAGTCCCCAAGACAACTGTGCTGAGCTGGCATCCCTATTGATTCTATTGTCATCTCAGTTTGGGAGGAAACCAGGAACATCTGACAGAAACTTGAATTCCACCCCCTTCCTTTAAACAAACAGCCCAGATTGGAACCAGCGGTCCCCGCCGCGTGGCTGAGCTACATCCTGATCGTGTTCTGACACGGGAGTGTTGCGTCTACATTATCTGGGATAGGCAGCTGGAAGGGAAAGCACAGCCCGGATTGAAATAGCAGCATCTGTTAGTATCTCCCAGGAGAAAAATTCTCCTTTTGTTGCATATTAAGTCATTAAAACACCAAAAAGAAAAAGGGACATTCATTTCCCCACCATCTTGCAGACAATACTTTAATGCAAAGGTACCAAGGGAAACGGGCCAGGCCTTCAGATGACAGGCTGTAGAAGGAATGTCAGGCACGGGGGGTGAGCCAAACACCCGAGACCATCTGTCCCCTGCAGGGCGGGTGTCAGAAGCCGGGGCTGGGTCTACTCCATCCCATATTCCGGGTTTCTCTCTGCTTCCCAGGACTAATGCAGGCTTGGAGGTCTGGGGACCACACTGGGGTTTCAGACTCATGCCTAAATCATTGTCCCAGACCCTTGCCCAGATCCCTTTTGAGGCCACGGTCATTTCCCCCAAACTGTTACCAGCCTCCTGGATCACTGAGAGAGGGATCCCCTCCGAGCTGTCAGCCGTCAGCCACCTACTAGAAGAACAGGCTTTCCATCCAGCAGCCCTGGGTTTAAACACCTGTTCCGACCACCCAAATGGCCATGTGACTTGGTCGGGACTTGGCATCTCTGGGCCTCAGTGTCCTCATCCGTAAAATGGGGGCAGTGACGTGTGACCTCTGGTGTTGTGAGATCCAAAGCCAGTGCTGGCATCTGTCAGAGCTGAGCACTTCCTAGGGAGCTGGGGGGAGGTAGCACCTGGTCCCTCGCCTTCTGATGGCTGATGGGTGATCCTCGTTCTTTCCTTCCCATCGTGCTCATCAGGGATCTTGATGGAAGAGCAGGCGGCAGCAGGGCCACGTGACCCTGTCATGTGGCCCCTCATCTCAGGCCCTTTTGCCTCTAATACCTGTCAATGATGTCATGAAACCACTGCAAACCTGGGAGGGCGTCTGCCTCTGTTTCTCTACTGAGGGAGCAAGTTGCCCCTGTGCTCTTGCCTCTGTCCTCTGCTTTCCTGACCTTGTTGACCCAGAGCACCCCTCCTGCTCTATCTCCCAGGCCTCGGGGCTCCACCTCTGTTCTCTGCCCATTGGGCTTGGATGCCCCGAAGAGCTTCCGTAGACTGTGCCTCTGCAGGCTATGTGGCCCTCGGCAAAGCCACTTTGTATTCTGTGCATCAACCCAGCCAGAGCCACTGGCTTGTGTGCCTGTGAGGGCCCTCCTGAGCAGATTAGAACCAACATCTTCCTTCCAGGGCATCCCCAGCTCTCCCTCTTAGGAAGAGAGGGTCATCTTTTCTACCTTAGGAACAAAAGGCTTAGAACAATGTTTCATTTGCAATGGTAGCTACCACTCCAGCCAGGATGGTTTATTGAAGATTTTATTATCAGTTTATTAAAGAGTTTACTTGGAAGAGTGTATTAGGTTAAGCTGGGCTTTGAAAAGTAATGAACAGCTCCCAAATCTCATGGCTTTCACCCAGGTGGTGTTTATTTCTTGTTCACATAAATTCTACCTCCAGTCCAGGTGGCTTTCCAGGCAGCTGTCCTCTATGTGTTGTCCCATAGGGGTGTTGTCCCAATGTGAGCTGCTTTGGTCTTGTGTAGCCTCCCCATCAGCATGATCTTCCCAGGGAAGAAAGGTCTGGGAACATCACGCACTAGATTTTGAAGTGCTTCCCTATGGAAGGTCACGTGGCCATCTGCTCACTTCTCATTGGCCAATGCAAATGACACATCCATGCCTCACTTCAAGGGGGCGGGAGGTGCCATCCTCCTGGGGTCCAGAAGGAGAAGAGGGATGGAGAGTGAGAAACAGCAGTAATGTCCCTCACAACACATAATAATAATAATAATAACTAATAAAATAAATAACATTTAAAAAATAATAGAATAAAATTTAAAAGTGCTTACAGCTGCTGTATTGAGCACCTCACATGTGTTACCTCATTTTATCCTTATGCTAATCTTGTAATATAGAAGTTATTTTCATACCCATTTTACAGATGAGGAAACTGAGGCTCAGAGAAATGAAGTGACTTGCCTGAGACCTGCACAGCCATCCAGCTAGTGCTACCTCCAGATGAACTGCCCTGATAGAGACAGAGGGGGCAGACCTAAGCTTCTTGGATTCCCCTCAAAGTTGGCTGGGCCTGGACCACAGCATTGTCTTTGCTGAGTGTTATGAACTGAATTGTGTCCCCCCTAAATTTACATGTTGAAGCCCTAACCCCTCAATGTGACTATATTAGGAGACAGAGCCTATAAGGAGGTAACTGAGGTTAAATGAGGTCATAGGGAGGAGTCTTAATCCAACAGGACCAGTGTCCTTATAAGAAGCAGAAGACCTTTCTACCCCTCTCTCTCCCGGGACACACATAGAAAAAGGACCATGTGAGGACAGAGAGAAGGCAGCCTTCTACAAGCCAGGAGGAGAGGTCTTGCCAGAAACCAACCCTGCCAACATCTTGATCTTGGACTTCCAGCCTCCAGACCGTGAGAAAATAAATGTTTGTTGTTCAAAGCACCCAGGCTGTGCTGTCCTGTTATGGCAGTTCGAACAGCTGAGACACTGAGTAATTTGCCAGAATCCTGTGGGGCCTAGGTATGACAGAAAACATGGCACTGCCACAGTTTCCCCAAAGTGGGAGAGGGACAGTGACAAAAGCAGCCTGGAGGGCATGACCTGAAACCAGCACAAGGTTTGTTGACCAACTGTGCTCCAAGCAGGAGCCTCCTAACTCTCCTGTGGGAAGCAGGTCCTCTGCAGAGACCTCAAATTCTTTGACCCCAGAAATGACATTGTTGGTCCACCCCTAAAATTCTCTGGACACTCTGGTAGTATTTTGTGGGTCAGAATCCTTGGCTTTTTACAAATTGCAATTTATTCTAATGCTGTTTCCCAGGGCCCAGCCCAAAGTCCCCTGGATGGGCAGCCTCAAAATTGGGTAACACTATGGGCTTTGGAAGCCAGGTCTCAGTTATGATTTTGTTTGTTTGCGTGAAACCACGAACCCAATAAGTGGTATATTAAATAAATAAGAAGTTTATTTGCCTAATGAAACAAGGATCCTGGGGAAGGTAATCCACTGATGTCATCAAAGAACCCAATTACTTCTACCTTCCTACACAGCAATTCTTGGCATGTGGACTTGACCTCACGGTCACAAGATGGTTGCTGTGCATCCGGGTATCATATCTAGACTTCAGAAAGAATAAAGGGAGAAATTTAAATGGCTGAATCTGTTCCAAGAGCTTCTGCCTAGTCCTTTTTGTTTATATACAGGTGGCCAAAACTGGTCACTTGTCCACTTCTACCTGCAAAGTAAGTCTGGCAAGATGAGTATTTTAGCTTTCCATCTCTTTAGAAGAAGAAGGCAAGGGAAAGGGTGTTGGGAATGGCTTTGGGCATCAGATCCTCGCTGCCTGACAGAGACAGGCAGATCTGGCCACATCACTTAGAATACGACCTTGCACAGAGGATTTATTTGAACTTCTGTTTATTCATGTGGAAAATGAGGACAATAAGAACACCTCCCTTCCAGAATTGCAGTGCCTGGAATACAGTAAGTATTTAATACATAGTAAATACCATTATAATTATTACAATGGGAAAACAATATTTACGTGAAAGGTAAGCAGCGGGCCTAGGTAATGTATTTCTGGAAAATTACTGAACTATCCCAAATTACACAGAAATATATTCTGAAAATCCCTGCAGAGGCAGCTTGGCGTTTTACTTGAAGAGGTCTGAAGCTGAGGAGGGTGAGAACTGCTAACCTGTTTTCCTTTGGAGCCTGTCGGGGGTGACAGCAGAGAGTAAACAGAGGAGGGGCATGACCATCAGGCTCCTGGGGCCACAGTGAGAGGCCTGTCTGGGAGCATCACAGAGCTGGAATAACCCAGATGCATGCCGGCCCGCCTTCTCCCCCGTGGAGCTGGAACCCTCCCCACCCCTACTCCGACCCCCACTTACTGTGTTTGTGTTTCTTTTGTAAAGATGAAAAGAAAGCTGGAGGCTGCTGATCCCGCCATGGAAGCATCTCGTTTCTGCTCTGATGTTCACATGCAGAGGGCAGCAACCAGCAGCGGAACTGGCTTCACTTTGGAGCTGAGGTCTGCGGCCAGGGTGGCCCCTGGGGTCCTATGGGGATGAGAACCAGGGAATAAGAAGACCGTGCAGGCAGAATTCCTGTTCTGGCCCTTGCTTATCTTGCCCGATTTCCTCAAATAGCCCCCAGAGGACCGAGAGAGAGAGTGGACAAGACTGACCATTGGGCCACCCAAGACTCCTGGTTGGGGCTTTGTGTCCTAGGAACCCCATCAGCCCCGCGTCCTGGGAAAGCCATGTGGACACATACCAGGGTCATGTGGAGGTAGCAGCCACAACCCCTGTGTCCCGAGTGGGACATGGCAGGTGCTCCAGAAACTCAGGCTGGGTAGAGGATGCCGGGCACCACTCTAGGAGATGTCCACGACTGCTAGTGAGTTGGCCTGATGCTCGTCCTGACTCACTCTGGTGCGTGTCCTGTGTCCTGCAACCTCTGGGGCCGGGCCTCCCTCCTCCCAATGCTCCTTTGCAGTAGGAAGGTCTATGAGGGACCGGACAGAGCATCCTATCCGGTGAGGTCATTCACACATACTCAGCATATGCTGAGCACCGACTGTGTGCACCGCCCCAGGCCAGACAGGGTCGATGCCCAGCATGATTTTCATTTAAAATCCGCTGATTTTCACCTCTGGCACGTTTTTCTTAGAAATGACTCAGAGTGAGTCACCTGGAGAGAGACACAAAGGAAAAATTAGGGCTTCCCTGGTGGCACAGTGGTTGAGAGTCCACCTGCCGATGCAGGGGACACAGGTTCGTGCCCCGGTCCGGGAAGATCCCACATGCCGCGGAGCAGCTGGGCCCGTGAGCCATGGCCACTGAGCCTGCACGTCCAGAGCCTGTGCTCCGCAATGGGAGAGGCCACGGCAGTGAGAGGCCCGCGTAATGAAAAAAAAAAAAAAATTAAGTTAGAAGTATTAGTGTCCTAATGGCAAATCCAAACAGATACCAAGCAGCTGGTTCTCTTGGGAAATCAGCCTCCCCACGTGGGGTTGGATCTGGGGAGGAAATCAGAGGCTCTTGCCGGACACATGAGCCCTCCTTCTGAGGTCTTTGGGCTAAGCCGCTCCCAGGAATAACTGTCCTTCAGCCCATCTCTCCCTCTACCAGCCCCCACCCACCCCCGGAACCTGACCTATAACCAGATTTGACTCACTTATTTGATTTTCTCATTAACCCCCAAGGTCATTCCTGCCCCAGGGCCTTTGCACTTGCTTTTCCCTCAGCCAAAGAAAAGCTGCTTGAACTTGTACACAAGCCACTTAACTTCCTGTGCTTCAGTTTCCCTTTCTGTAAACTGGGGGTGTTAGTAGCATTACTTGTCTTAGAGTGTCTACAAACATTAAGTGAGATCATACACAGAGGGCCTCAGAACCAAGCTCAACACAGAGTAGCAACAAACAAATTCACTGTCAGGACAGCCTGTGCTCTCAGCCACCTCTGGCCATGAGGCCATGTGGCATCTCCCCTCCCCGCCCCCCGCACTGTGCTCCCCTCGGCCGCAGCACCTGACACAGTTCCTGAAGTCAACCAGTTGATGAATTGTGTCCCCCTGGTGGGAGCACCTTCTTCCCTTGGAAAACCTCTCTCCACAGCCACCTCCTCTGAGAAGCCTTCCTGGATTCCTGGGCAGAGACTCCTACTTCCTTTGAGCCCCAGCGCTTTGCTGTACGCGGGCCTTTCACTGTTGTGGCCTCTCCCATTGCGGAGCACAGGTTCCAGACGCGCAGGCTCAGCGGCCATGGCTCACGGGCTTAGCTGCTCAGCGGCATGTGGGATCTTCCCGGACCGGGGCACGAACCTGTGTCCCCTGCATCGGCAGGCAGACTCTCAACCACTGTGCCACCAGGGAAGCCCCAGGGGCAAATCCTCTTGCAGCAGCTGAACCTTCCAGACATTATCTTAACTGCAGCCTCCTAAGAGACCCTAAGCCAGAACCACCAGCTATGTCGCTCCTGAATTCCCCAAGCACAGAAAGCGTGATGGCAGGTGTTCATTGTTTTAAACTGTTAAGGGTTGGGATGATTTTTTTCTGCAACAATAGATAACTAATATAGTGTATAAATACCCCACCAGACAGCACTGGGTTCTAATGGGGTAACTGTGAGGTGGGTGTTTCATGCGGGGTCCTGGGGTCCCCCCATGGGATTAATCCCTGCATCTCACTTCCCCATCCTATCACTTTCCCTCCCAATAAACCACTTGTCCTCAAATTCTTGTTTCAGTCAGCTTCTATAGACCCCAACTTTAGGGCACAGGCAGGGCTCAGAGGCTCCGCCCCATGGCCTTGCTTCAGCATCACTGACCTAGCTGTGGCCTCTGCCCAGGGCATGTCTGGACACAGCTTGTCCAGCCCCATGGAGCCTGAGTCCTGGGCCCAGTTTCTCCTTCAGGTAACATACCCCGCAGGAAACTTACCTCCTACCGGGGCCCCTGGGAGGAAAAAAATGCCTCCTGAATCCAAGCTGAGGTGTCAGCACTTAAGACCTGCTGGTTGCACTTCACCTCGGCCTCCTCCCCCTTCCCTCCTGCCCACAGATCCCTCCCCTCACCAGAGCCCAAGTGGCTGCTCCCAGCCTGAGGCCAGGAGTTACCACCAGGCTTCCAGAATCTGCCCCTGCCACTCCACTCTGCAGCTGGCACAAAGTCTCCCCACCAGGTATTAATTTTCAAATGTATGTAGATGCTGCGATAAATAACTTTCAAATTATTTTTTAAACGTGCCTGAATTAATTCACATTCACTCTTTGTCCTCTACTGGTGTCTCAATCCACAGATGCTCGGAGCACAGCCGCCATCCTTGCCCCCGTGGATTTTTCTGACTTTACCAAGGGACTCTCCCATTACAAAGAGTGGGACTCCCTGCTGCAACAGAAGCCATTAACCTGCAACTGTGGTGACAACCATGGGCAGGGCCAGGTCAGGAAGTGCATTGGGAGGCGGGGGACAGTGTTCTCCACCCAGGTGATCTTACATGTGATGTCCATGTTTTCCAGAAGAGCTGAGACTACAAATGGAGATCTTGCTGTTGGACTTGGGGTCTGATTTTAGTTCTGAAAATGAAGGCACTGAGGCCTTGGTGTCAGGACTTCCCCTGGGCCTTGGGTGTTGACTTTTCTGCTTTTGATTTAGGGAGCAGTGTCCAGGGCCCCCAGCAGGTCCGCCAAGTACAGTTGTTCAGGTTGGAGACACATGGTCATTGAGGGTTCCATGCATATGGAGGATTTCTTCAGAACATTCTTGCCTTCCTGCTATTTTCACGCTTGCTTACTTACTTATTGTCTGTCTCACCAACAGCCCTGAGCCCCGTGATTGCTGAGGACTTCATCAGCTCCATGCCCAGCGCCCGGCTGAGGCTGGGCCATCAACACTGCCACCAGTCACTGCATGAACCACACGAGTGGTCTGAATTCTCCAGTAGTCACGTGAAAACAACACAATGAAATAGAAGGGATGAATTTTAATAATACATTTTCTTTAACCCAACCTATCCAAAACATTTATCACCCCAACATATAATCAATGTAAGAAAGATGAATGAAATATTTCACACTCACTGCATGTCTCAGTTCAGACCTAAATTTCCATCAGACGTTCTTGGTCTGTATTTAGACTTCATAAAATTTGCAGTTGAAAAAGCAGATCCACATGTCCAAGTTGTTCCAAGCATTCTTAAGGTTTTTCCGATAACTATATCAAGTATCTATTCTCAAATTAAAATGAACTAAAAACAAATGAAACTTTAAAATGAAAAGTTCAACTCCTTGGTCACACTATCCATGTTTCAAGTAGCCACATGTGGCCGGTGGCCATTGTACTGGATGATGCAGACGGAGAACATTCCACTGGGGCAGAAAGTTTTGTTGGACAGAATAAATCCAGGCTTTCGTGTTCTTTGGGCTGGAGCACTGATTAACGATGAAGACCCATCTGGACGTTAATTCAGACCCTTAGGGATTTGGGATCAGGGCACACGCTCCACGTGGCCCCAGAATGCCCCCAGCTAAACTTGCGACGCTTTGACAAAACCCAGACAAAATCCTGTAAATAGCGTGGGCGAGAACACGCGGACCCTTCCCAGCTCAGAATGAGAAAGCAGATTGATTCGATATTCCCTCTAGAAGTTTGTTTCCTAGGTGGGGATTCAAAACCTAAAAACTTCAGTCAGCTTTTCAGAGACATGCTTCCAAGAGCACGTGGAAAAGCAAAGTCTGAGACAAGCACATCTTTAAGCATTTCCTGGGCGGGGCCACCTGGTCCACTTTCTGTGACACCTGAGGGTAGCCAGGTGGGCTGTCAGGGCATCAGGCAGGTGGCAGACCAGACTCTGTGCTGGCCTCAGGCTGCCCTTTAAATGTAACGGCTGCTACTCCAGGGCCTTGGTCTGCTTGTGCGAATCTCCCCTCAGCCCCAAACAAATAAATAATTCATTCCCAAAGTGGCACACTTGCTGGTATGGCTTAGATTAAAATCCCTAAAATATGTATTTAATTTGGATTTGGTGAGGCTGTTATCAGCCTCAGATAGCACCAGAATTAAAATAAAATTTGGAGTTCTTAGGAGACAACAGAAAACTCGACTCCGGATGTTCTCTGACACCGGACCCTTCTCACCCTGGTCTTTCCTAATGACCAGTCTGGAGGTCCGACTAATTACCATGTTGGAGTGCGTGTAGCACCTGCTTCCAGGGCTGGCAGAACTGAAGCGATGCGCTATGTAATATTTATGTTTCCTGCAAAATTCACAGAATAATTGGTAGTGCTTGGCACTTGGTGTTGTTTTCAACAGAGGCTCCCAGCCTTGGCAGAATGAATGCCCCGTCCTAGCCTCTGCCTGGGGGTCAGGCCCCGCCTTGGAGGAATGGGGTGGGGGGTGGGGACTGTCTCACTGGTGCCCCCCTGGGGGGGTGGTTCAGGCCAGCGATGGGATTACAACCCCACTTAAAGATGCTCAGAAACACATTATTCCTCCATGCATTCACTCAGAATCCTCACAACTGCCCTGTGTTGGTTGATCTTTATTGTTATTTATTTAGTTAGTTAGTTAGTTAAGTCTTTATTGAATTTGTGACAATATTGATTCTGTTTTATGTTCTGGTTTTTTGGCCGCGAGGCATGTGGGATCTTAGCTCCCTGACCAGTGATCGAACCTGCACCCCCTGCATTGGAAGGCTAAGTCTTAACCACTGGACCGCCAGGGAAGTCCCATTGGTTGGCCTTTATGATGTGCCTGCAGAAGCTGGAAGAAACAAGGGGGGAGGGGTGAAGATAGTAAAGGTTAAGGGGGAGAGGGGTACCTAGACACCCCAAGGTTCTGCTCAACTTCTGCTCTCTTCTTCCTCCCTTCCTTCCTTCCTCTGACATTTAATAGGTACCTACTATGTGCCGGGTACAAATAAAGATGCCAAATAACACGAACAAAGCCACATCCCTGCCGTCCTGAAGCTCACAGCCTAGAGGAGGAGGCTGTGAGTCACTCCCGAACCACGTGGACGTGTAAATTCACAATTGTGCTCCGTGCTACGGAAGAACACTCAAGTTCTCCTCTGTTACACGAACATCTCAGAGTCCAGGGAAGCACACGTTTTGATCTTCACTGGCCTAATGCCTATGTGGGTGCCGAGAAAGGACTTTGGGCTTCTAGCATTCTGTCACTGCCACACCAAGTGGGTAAGTACTCACATCTTTCACTCATTCCATTGCTTGATGAGTATTGGCCGTGGCAGCCCCTGTGCCGAGTGCCGGGGAGACAGACACGTAATGGGCGACGCTAACCTGCCAAGAAGACAGAGGTGATGGAGGTGAGCTGGGGAGGGGGTGAGACCTCAGGCTTGGGGAGAAGGCTGCTGGGTGGTGGAGGCACTGATCAGCAAGGAAACCAATGAGATCAAGCAAAGGCTGTGCATTCAGAGCCTCCTATAGCGAGTCAGCCCCTGTCACTGGTGTTTGGCAGAGACTCAGAAGCATTACAGTGGACCAAAGGGAAGGGGCAGACATGCACCAGTCGGCCTGGGGAAGCTGGGGGAGGCTCACGGAAGAGAGCATCTTATGTGATTTGTTAGGGGAGCATATTTGGCTTTCTCTGGTTGGCTCTAAATTGGAAGCAGGGACAAAATTAGGGAAGATGCCAGGGGATAAAGTCCTGGCTGTCTGGGGCTGGTTGAAGCAGACTGTGGTTTGGATGAGTTCTGCTTTTACAGATAGGTTGGCTGTTTTTGCTTCTGTTTCAGTCTCGCATCCCTGAATGCCACCTTAAACTGAGGTCTTCTTTCCATCAGGAAGGCATGAGCTGAGTCTGGAAAGAGCAAGAGAGAGGAGTTGCTCCCGGGAAAGGACATTCCAGGCAGAGGAAGAAATCTCCAATCTGATATTGTGCAAATGAATGAATGAATGAATGAGTGATGTAGCAAAGCTCCTTCATCCAACCAGCGTGCTTCCTTGCAAAATGAGAAGTCGGCTTCCTCAGTGACTAGGATATAATTTAGTTCCTAATGAGCTCTTGAGAGTGCTTCATAATTAGGGAGGCTCTGGCGGGCAGACCTGCAGCTGACGGCTACTTAGAGAACACACCGTTTCTTTGGTGAGTTAACCAAGGATGGTGATTTACCAAAGTAAAAACTAATGAGATTCCACAGTCACCAGGTTTTATGTGCAGCCATATAATGCCAGTGTAATTATACATGTGTATCCCTAAATTTGACCTAAAGCTGAAAAGGATGCTTTTGGTAACAAATGCAAAAGAACAACAAAGTCATAAAAGATGCTCGGTGCCCAGCACGCATGCGTGAAAGCTGCCGTGATGGGGTGTCTGTTTCCACGAACTCCGTGATCTGGGGTCTCTTTTGTTACTCCCCAATCTGACCCTTCCTTCTTAAAGTCGGGCAGTGCCCCAATCTTGGGGGTTTCTCCACGTCTCAACTGCCAGTGTCCATGAAATCTCCGTGCCGGCTAGGAGCATTTCTTGTACTTTTCGTGGCTTCAAGCCATGTTGTTGGTTAATCACAGAGCTTAAAATGTGATCAGAAAAGATCTCACTTTAGCCTTTCTAAGCTGACAATTCTGCAGAAGGCCCACGGAATGACATTTATTACATTAATCGTAAAACCCTTTTACTACCGGTTCTATCCGCAAACATATAGAGCCTGGCAGGGAGGAATTGGCAGTAAGCCTGCTCCCTCATCTGAGTCCAGTTTCTTCATCTGTAAATGAGGGATTTGGTCTGGGCTCTCTCTTTGTAAGATGCCCTAAAATTCTAAAACCCCGATTTACTCTTTAGGACATGACATCTGTAGCTTGTCTTAGGCCCACGTTGTATGAACGGATCTGGAATTTGGTGAAAAGTCTGAGAACTAGATTCCCAGGACATTTTGGCCACTCCGTGCTCCAGTGACTCTGGGGGAAATGCTCTGAGTCAGGTTGACTCAGCCTGGCACTTGAGTAGACTCTGAAACACTGGAGGGTCTGTTTTGGGGATGAACTGGACCATTTGGGGCAGTCTTCTGTGCAGATTTCCCAGTGCCTTTTGTAGCTGATTTTGCAGAAGAAAGATCCTCCTGTGTCAGCTGCCCTCTGGGGAGGCTGTGGGGAGGGGGCCAGGCTGAGGAGTGTCTCTGAGGCCGTCTAGGAGGAGGCAGGCTGGGGTAACCTCACCAGCTGGATGGATTGGTTAGATAGATAGAGACAAGGAATTTTGGGGAAGGAAAGTAGTGTGAGCAAAGACTTGCAAGTGGGAAAGGCCCAAGGACATTTTGGCCGGGTGTCTACTTGGAGCAGAGGGTTCCCTTAAAGAAACAAGTCACAGCCAGACATTCCTGGGACACCCCTCTGGGCCAGGACCTTCCTCAAGGCAAGTGAAGGAAGAAGGAGAAAGTCTCCAGTGATCGACTCAAGATGCTGGGCCTGGCTAGCCTGGAAGGAACCCGTTTTCAGGTATCTTCCCCCAGGAGGCCAATCTATGGCAGAAGTGGGGCTCGATGAGGAGCTGGTCTCCTGGTTCTCTGGGGCCTACACCCCCCCTCCAGCAGGGGGGGCTCCACCTGCACTAGCAAATTAATCCACTTCTGACTTTAGGTCCCTTTACCCCAACTCATCCCAGGAGATGGCTCCAAGCAGCATCTGGTAAGTAAATCGGTACAACCAGTTCAGAAAACCATCAGTACCTAGTAAAGTCTACCCCGCCCCGTGGCCCAGCAATTCCACTCCACAAACGTGACGGAGTTTGCACGTGCCACCAGAGACTTGGGGAACCAGTGTGCATAGCAGCTTTTGCATGAATTTCTCCAAACTGGAATGAAGTCAAACGCCCATCAACAGCAGAATGCGTGACGTATTGTGGTACATTCACATGATTGGAAAAACCGCTCAGCAATCACAAGGGAAAAAAGTACTAATAGACACAACAGCCCAGATGAATCTCACAGGCTAGACGCTGAGCCGAAGGAGCCAAGCACGAGGCATCCAAACAGCAGGGTGATTATTTGAAATTCAACCACAGGTAAAGCTATTTCGTGGTGATAGAAGCCAGAGTAGTGGTTGCTCTGGCAGAGTGGGGCGTGGGGGGATGCTGACCGGGTGGGGGGCATGTAGGGCCTTCTAGGGGCTGAAAACACTCTGTGTTTCCATGTGGGTGATGGCTGCCTGATTGTATTTGTGTGAAAATTCATTGAGCTGCTCTCTTAAGGTCTGTGTGCACTTTGCTGTAGGTAAGTTAAAACGATAAAAATTGGGGGGAAAAAAACACAACAGAATGGTGTATAGTGAAGGATTTTAACCTTTGCTCAAAGACAGGTATGGCCTTTGCCCTCGGCTTTTGGGAGGTGATCTCTAAGCCTTGGAATGTCCTGCCTGATAAAAGTGTCTTCATTTACCTGGGGGCCTTGGGCCATGCCAGACAGTCTAACAATGTCATTTAAGGTGGGGGCTTGGGGACACATGTGGTCAGCTTGACCTCCAGAGGGACTGGAGACTGAGGTCAGCCATGTGGGGAGACAACCATGTCCGTGTGATGGAGCCCAATAAAGACTCTGGACACCAAGGCTCAGGGGGCTTCCCTGGCGGGCAGTATACCACCAGGATACAACACGTTGTTGCATGTTGTTACTGGGAGATGCTAGCACTGTCCTTACCTCTGCTGGATGTCCTTACCTCTGCTGGGACAACTGGAAGCTAGCTCCATGTTCGGAATTTCTAGGACTCTGCCCATGAGCCTTTCCCTTTCACTGATTTGTGTCCTTTGCTGTAATAAAGCATGACCATGCATGTAACAGCTCTCAGTGTGTTCCACGCATCCTTCTCGTGAATTATCCAACCAGAGGGTGGTCTTGGAGACCACTGGTGTCGGAAGTGAGAGTGGTCTTATGGGCTGCTCTCCTAATGACTCTCCAAGGCTCACACCAAATACCTGGTCATGGAGCACATGGGGGAGGATTGGAGAACAGTCCCACAGGGCCCTTTCCAGGGAGGATGGGGGAGGAGGACCGTGGGGCCCTTTCTAGCAACTATTCCTCTCCAGAAGCTCAGGTCGCTGCCATTTGGATCCCATTACAGAAACTCCCACTTCTCTGTGTTGATTTCGGCAAAAAAACAGACCCATTTCTGATGCACAGGGAGATGGACCCTCCTTGGACATGGCCCTTTGAGCCTCACCCTTTGGTTCCAGTTTCCTGCTTCTCCTCCCCAGTCACGTGTCCCGGGAGGAAAGAGAGCTTTTCCGAGAACCTCCCATCTGAAGTCATTCTCCTTAGATCCCATCACACATTCATCCTCAGGTACCCACAGAATCTGGAAAAGCAAATGAGGACGGGAGAAAATGTATCGGGAGGACTGTAGACAGCAAACGATTATGTGTATCTCTTGGTTTGTCTTCCAAATCTGGTCACCAAGCCAAAGAAACATAATGAATTTCTCGGTTCCAAAGAGACAATTTCACCCATGATACACATCTTTAATTAGCCCAACTCAATTGTGCTCCAGTACTTTATTTCAGGGAGCTCGACGCTGACACGTTAATGGAGGATGGTTCCAGACTCTGGGGTAAGAATAAACATGATAATAAAGGTCTGAAATGAAAGTGGTTACTTACACAAGATAAGCACCGGGTTTTCATTCTAGAAGTGAAATAATCAGTTGTGTATCTAAGAGAGAAATGCAAATGGGTAAAAAGTGGAGTAGAATCCATTAGGATAAAGATGAGGAAGGTAAAGAGGTTTAGGGACTGTCCTTAGTAAATCTCTTGAGGGTATATTTTGCAGATGGTGGAAAATCCAATACAAACTAGCTTGAGCTAAAGAAGGTTTGTTATCTTATGAAACGGAAGAGTTCTGCAGCAGGCTGTCCGAGCAGGCTCTGACCTAGTTTCTCTGCTGTTCTCTCATCTTCCCTCCTCTGCTTGTTGGCTTATTCCTCATGCCAGTTTCCGTCATGGTGAAAAGATGGCTGCCATGAGACTTGCAGCTGCAGCTGTCATCCTTCTCCTGGCTGGGGGTGTTGGGGGGAGGGGAGAGGATGCAGAGGTTGAGCAAGAGAATAGCTTCCCACAACCCAAGTCAAAGTGTCCTGTGCTCTGCTCTGATTGGACCAACCTGGCTGGGACCTGATTGGCATAGGTGGCTGGCCCAGATCTGTACCAACTCAAGGGACTACACCAGGAGACGCAAACACTGAGTGTGGTTAGAAAGGAGGGCTGTACTGATAGCGACAGCATTTAGGGACACAAAATGATAGGATAATCTGAGGAGCGCTTACCAGAGACTTGTCAAAGGTGTGAGCAGGGGTTAGGAAAGCCAGGAGGCTGAGGCAGTGCCCTGGGCCCCATGATTGCCCAGAGGCCTGTGGGTGCAGGGGACAGCCGTGGTCACTGAGACTGACCCCATAGAACCTTGAGGGGAGAGGGCCAGTCGCCCTGGTCAAAGGCTGCAGCCAGCCTGTGGTGACTCTGCCGAAAGAGAGCAGAGGATTCCATACACAGACACCCCTCCCCTCCCTCCATCACCTGCTGGGCTCCCCATCGCTGAACCAAATGAGAAGCCGGAGGGTAGGGAGACAATAGGTGTGGCCGCACAGGCAGGCCCGGGCAGAGAGCAGCATGGAAGAATACAGAAGAGGGTCCAGAGGCAGGAGAGGGAATCCCACACTCTAGCAGAGTGGCCCTGGGCGCAGGGTGGCAATGCAGCTCCTGGCTGCATCCCCCTGGAAACTATAGGACCAGACAAACTGTCAACAAGGGATCAGCAAGCCTGTTGGTCCTGATAGGTGACCCTCTAGGACCAATAGAAGTTTGCTCTCATAATCAAAAATTTGCATATACATATATCCCCATATCTCCTCCCTCTTGCATCTCCCTCCCACCCCTCTAGGTAGACACAAAGCACCAAACTGATCTCCCTTGCACTGTGATTTTTTGACAGTTTCTCCAAAGAGGTAGCATCTAGGCTGGGCCAGGATGGACGAGAAGGAGTTTCCCAGGCTAACGCCATTATAAGGAAGATATTTATCTGCACCTTGATGACATCACCATGTTGCTCAAACACCTGCTATGACTCTCTATGTCCTGCCAGAACAATTCCAAGACTGTGCAACTTGAGTTCCTCCATCTGTCCAGACTATCCCCATCCATGGGGAAGCTGTGCTTAGACCCATCCAGGTAGCTCTGGACAGTTGAAAGTACCCCCTCGCATTGCCATTTTCTCAAATCAATAACTCCCTCCTGCTCACTCTTCAAGACTCCAGGAGCCTCTCCTGATCTGTCTGGCCCTGCTCCCACATCCACACATCCCTCCGCCATCAGATTACTGCTGTCTGCCGTCTTCTACATAGGATTTCCTGGAGGTGGGGAGCTCAGAACCCTGGTACACAGCCTTGTACACAGTAAGCACTCCATAAATGTTGGTTGAGCAAATAAACCATGGTTTTCAAATCAATGAATTAATTAATAATTTAATCTTTTATTAGTTGTGGATGACCATTTTTCCAGTCTCAATTTCCCTATTGGTAAAATGGACAAAATATCTCTTAGGGGTTATTATGAAGGATTAGATGGTATGAGATCACACATGTAATACATAAGACCCATCACAGGGGCTCAATAATGTGTGTTTCCCTTGACTCCCCTAAAAAAAAGTAAACTATCTGAAAGCAGGCCCTGTGTTCTCCTAACGCTTCTTTAAAGTCAGTTTTATTGAGGTGCAATTTATATCCAATGCAATGCAAAATGCATGTATTTTTGTTTAATGAGTTTTGACTGTATATACACATATAACCACCACCATAATCAGGATACAGAACATTTCCATCTCTGCCAAAGGTTCCCTTGCTGAGCTCCTTCCCAGTCTAAACATACTCCTAACCCCAGGTTGCAGCCAACTATTGATCTGCTTTCTATCAAAAGGCAGTAGATTTCTCTTTCCTAGAGTTTCATGAAAATCTAGTCATCCTGTAGGTACTCCTACAGGACTGGCTTCTTTCACTCACCTCAGTATTTTTAGATCCATCCATGTGGTTGCATTCCTTTTTAAAACTGCATAGGATTCCATTTCACAGATGCATGACAATTTGTAAATCTGTCTGTTCACTTGTGGATGGACATTTTAACTGTCTCTGATTTAGGCTATTATGAACAAAGTTTTCATGAATGTTCACACACAGGTCTTTGTATGGACATATATTTTCATCTCTCTTAGGTAAATACCTAGGAGTGAAATCACTGAGTTGTGTGGTAAGTGTATGTTTAACTTTATAAGATAGACTGCTAAACTGTTTTCCAAAGTGGTTGTACCATTTTACACCTTGACCAACAACATATGAGAATCCTAGTTGCTCCAGCTCCTTGTTACCATTTGTCATTGTCAGTCTTAAATTTTAGCCACTCCAGCAGCTATATAGTAGCATCTCATTGTGATTTTACATTGCAATTCCCTGATGACTAATGATGTTCACCATCTATTCATGTGCTTATTGGCCATTCATGTATCTGCTTTTGTAAAGGGTCTGTTCAAATCTTTTGTCTACTCCTAATGCTTTTGAAACCTGCCTCCCACGTAAAACAAAAAAGCCTGATGTCACTTTCCCAGCTTCCCTTGCAACTCAATTGTAGTCATGTGATCTAGGCTTGACCAATCAGATGCACCCAGTCCAATCTGTACATTGGGAGCTGACGGCTGGAACAAGTGAGACCAGTTCCCATTTTAGCATCAGTGGGAACAGTAACTGCCATGGTACCAGTGGCCACATCCGGAGGCCAGTGACCTGTGTCAAACATGGAAGTGAAGGCCAGCCTCCTGGATTTCTGGGGGGTCCAACAGCAGGGGCCTCACTAAGCCAGGCCTGTAGCTGACTCTGAACCAGCCTCCCCAGGTCCTGCCTATGATCCTGATGTCACCCAACCTCCTCTTCTTCTTTCATCAGCCACATCCGCCAAGTCCATTTCTATCCTCCCAATTAGGGCACAGCATTGAACTCAAGGTAGGTTGGGTTGTGAATGAGTCCCAGGGGAGAACTGAATCTGTCAAATTCCTGGTGTAGTGGGAATGCCCAAGACTGTGACTTTCTTGGTCAGAATGAGAACCGCCGAATTAGCATGCTGCCTGTCACTGCGGCCATTGCAGGCTTGGCTTGCTTTCAACTTCTTTGCCAAAGGGCTCAACAATAAAAGACACTGTCGAAAATGAAATCTTATAATTGCCTTTTTTTAAGAGGGCTGTCTTCCAAGGCCTGGATCTCTGCCCTCATTTGTGTTTGGATTTGGGAAGTCAATACAGCATCATAAGTATTTATTTTTAATAATCTGATAGCATGCAAATACATTTTCCATTTCCCAACTTCTTTCCCTTCACTAACCTTTGTGCTCCTGACAAAATAAGAACAAACAAACAAAGGCTCACTAACTGAAAATGCAGCTGTGTGGGTTTGTCCAGGATTTGTCCTTTGGGAATTGCTGGAAGGTTCAAAGTTATAGACCGTGCACTTGGCACAGTCCTTAAGTACCCTGTGGGAGAGCACTTCACAGGGGTGGGCCCAGGTTTTGCCAGATCTGAAGCATATATGATTTGGGGGGGAGGGGTGTCTCTCTTTAAAAAGAGAAGACAAAATACCATGAAAAATTAGGAGCAGGTGTTGGGATGGGCCCTTGCAAAGGAGAGGGCTGAAGCCTGGATTTCATTAACTTCTCAGTACGTCTGTTTCTAGCTACCACTGCTATTCTTCAAACAACAGTAACAAATTCTTGATTCTGATGAGGGGCCAATGTTCACCTTTCAATAGGCCCAGGTTTTAACTTTCCGTCCCTTGCTTCTTCCAAGGTGGGATGGGGGAAATCCAACGCCTCTGGCCATGTCTTCTGACCAGCTGTGTGTTTTTTATCATCTCTTAATAGCTTTGACGTCCGGGACAAATGAGACCGTTTGCTTCCTATGTTGGTGGTCTACCATTAGGCTAACGGCCCCCAAGGCTCTGGGCTTCCTCCACTTTGCCCTGATCCCCAAACAACAGTGTTTACTAGGGGACACGGATTTCGACACCTTGTGATCGGGAGCAAGGACGAGTTACATACTTGTACAAGAGGCACCACGGGGTCACTCCAGCTCATTCTCAGCCCAGACACCTCCATCCTGCCCTCCCCAGTAATCGCTCCCTCTATCGGGATGGGGGTCAGGCAGGTCCTCTCTTAGGCTGCTACGCTGTCAGCTCTTTGTTTCAGAACAAGTTTTGCTTGTGCAGAAAGAGGCCCTGAAGCTGTCTCACAGCCTCAGGTGACACCTCACCCTCCACTCTGCTTATATTCTGCAGCACAGGCCTGGCCAGTACGACGTGAGGACGCAACGAGGACCCTGCCAGATGCTGCAGACGTGGAGAGTAGCTAAAGTTAGTGTGGCCTCCTCACCACCAGGAGAAGCAGCGGAGGGAGCCTCACCACCAGGAGAAGCAGCGGAGGGAGCCTCACCACGAGACTTGTTCCAAGACTTAACATCAAGGGAGAGAGACGGAGGCAGAGGAGGGTGTACAGCGTGATGATGCATTTGGAGATTGTGTGTAGCCTCAAGTACAGTGACAGTGAGGCAGACTGTACGTTCCAAAGAGAGCTGCAACGCTGTCCCACGAGCTCTTCTGCAGCGTGACTTTGGGGCCGGGGCTCTAAAAGCCCAGGGCTAGCTGGGACCTCTCAGTTATTGACCCTTTCCTGGTCCCAGCACGGTGTTCTGGGCTCTGTGGTGGTCTCCACCCCATCCACAGCCCTGCCCTGCAAGGGATGCCCTGTAATCCCAAAGTTTGCCTGACCGGCCAATGTCATATTGGGCATGGCAACCACCAACATGATCCTCGCCCTCAAAAGGACCTGCTTCCTCTTCCAGGAATTGTAGGAAGATGGCAGAGTAGGCAGGAGTTGAAGGCCAGCCTCCTGTGTCAACACCTGCCCCTGATTCGGGGGCTTTAAAAAGCAACAACACACACAAAAAACACACACACACACACACAAAAGCAACAACAACGACAAATTTATTGAGATATAATTCACACGCCCTCCCGTGTACCTACTTGAAGTGTACAATTGATGATTTGGGGTATATTACACTTCTCAAATTTTAAAAATGGTGAGAAAATGTATATACCATAAAATTTACCATTTTAACCATTTTTAGGTGCACAGTTCAGTGGCATTAAGTACATTCGTAATGTTGTGCAACCATCACCACCATCTATTTCCAAAACTTTTTCATCACCCCAAACAGAAAACCCTGTAGCCATAACCAATAAGTTCCCGTTCCCTCCTTCCTCAGACTTTGGTGGCCTCAAATCTACTCTCTGACTCTACGAATTTGCCTATTCTAGATATTTCGTCTAAGTAGAATCATAGGGAATGTGGTCTTTTGTGTCTGGCTTCTCTCACTTGGCATCGCGCCCTCAAGGATCATCCGTGTTGTTGTGTGTGTCAGTACTTCATTCCTATTTAGGGCCAAATAACATTCCGTTATATGGATGGACCACGTTGAGTTTATCCATCATCCGTCGGTGGCCACTTGGGTTGTTTCCATCGTTTACGTCACTGGTGCTTTTCCCAAGAGTGTGTTTCTCTTTTCGGATACAAAATACCTTTTCCTTGATCAGGATTCAAAGTCTGTCCTGGGGACACTCCAGGTCTGGAGTAGAGGGTAGGATGAGAAAGAACAGCTGTGGATGGAGACGGAGGATGGAGGGAAGATGACCCACACTTTTCAGCATGGCTGGTGGTTCGACCCTGTCGCTTACATGGACTGGGGATCAATCCCATGTTCCAATCTGGGCCAGCCCCTCACCGTCTCTGGGGCTGGGTTTCCTCATATAATGCCTTCATGTGGGATGCTGCCAGGAGGAAATGGGAAGTACTGATAAAGCACTAGCCTGGTGCTTTATGATTATTATTATTAAAGGATCCCATCTCAACCTCCACCTCCTCCAGGAAGCCTCCTCTGGTTGCATCCACCACAGGGACCACCCTCTCCTAAAAGCCACAGCGTTTGTTGGCTGCAGCCCTTGTTCCTCTCTTCATTGTGGCTGCCTTATTTTATTCCACATTTCATCAGTTACATGTAGAAAATGCTAATTCTGTGGGCTGGCCCCCAGGGGACGGACAACACACAAGCTCTGAATCTGTGATGAAGCCATCCCGCCTTTGATGGAGGCAGAAGATGAAACGCAGGCTACCGCGAATCCTGAGGAGATGGGGGCTGGCATGCAATATTTCAACGGCCCTTTCATGAAAGGGAGCTACCCAAGCTCTTAACATCGAGGCTGGAGAAAGTCAGACTTGATTTCCAAACTCAGGCTGATGTTCAGGTGCATTTTGTGTTTTAAATACTCATTTCTACTGCCTTGATATTTTAATTCATTGCCTTTCAAGGTTTACAAGCCCAAAGTGCTACCATCAGGTGCTCTCTTGGGAGGCTGGGCACAGGAGGTGGGGACTCAGCACATCCTAAGAGGGAATTTGACTGTCGCTGTGAGGTCAGGAAAGCTGACCGCTCTGACATGGAGATGGGTGATACCGAGCTCTGGTTTGCACAAAGCCCAAGCTAGGTGTTGAAATATGTAAAGCGGATTCACGGCAGCACACCCTTCTCCCTCCCTCCCTTCCCCCTCTCTTTTTCTCCTTTCTTTCCACTTTTTCTAAAGGAGATATAGCTTTTGATAAAGTGGACAGACCTAAGTGCACAGCTCAATGAATTTTTATGTGTGTGCCCCATGTAACCGCCACCAGATTAAGATGTAGAACATTTGTCACCCCAGAGGGACTCCTATGTCCCTTCTCAGTCAACACCCCTAAAGGTAACTGCTATCTTGACCTCTATTGCCTAAGATTTGTCTTCCCTGGTTTTCAGCTTCATATAAGTGAAACTTTACAGCATTTCTGGTGCTGGCTACATCTTAATAGGAGAAGCCATGTCAGATAGGTACTTATCAACAAAGGTGACTGCGTTTAGAAAGAAAAATTATACATGTAATTTGCCATGTATCACATGTTTGAGAATGAAATACAGGAATTTTTAGAAATCTGCTGCCCTTTGGGAGTTCCCCGGTGGTCCAGTGGTTAGGACTTGGTGCTTTCACTGCCGTGGCCCCCGGTTCAATCCCTAGACAAGGAACTAAAATCCTGTAAGCTGTGGGGTGCGGCCAAAAAAAAAAGAAGAAAAGAAAAGAAATCTGCTGCCCTTAGAGCATCACATCTTTTCTGGAACAAGCTTAGCATACTGGAAGTCAATAAGCCAACCTATTTCAAACATAAACAAGTATGAATCTTCTGTTTAGCTGAATTGTTATTACAATTACAAAAAAGAACCATAAACCTTAAGATTTGAGCTTCTTTCTCAAATGTATTTTCAAAACCTCAAACCAAATGACATTTTAAGTAGGAAAAGTCTAATTTTCCCATAATTCGGTGATCATCCATCTCTGTGGCTCACAGACAAATGCTCATTAGTCGTTCCATAATAAGCTGGAGTCAAAGTTTATCACTTACATTAAACATGCAAATGAAAGGAAAGGGGCGATTTCCTTTTAAGAGAATCCTCCATATGCCACACCAAAATTACAGAAATAATTGGGAGTGTGAGAAATACTGTTTAATGGTTACTCATGTTCTGCCGTGAAACAAAATCCTTTTACTGAATTGTGTTTTGGGGAATCTAGCCGACACTTTGACACCAGAAAGAAGGATTTTCCATAAATAAAACCTGCAAGTCAATTTCACTTAGTGATGAGCGATTTCTTTCCCATGCCATCGGATTATTAATAGCTGGGATTTGTGTTTCATCTCAAGGCAGGAAATTAATCACATCATGTACAGGACTTCATGTAAAGAAATACTTCATGTGGTCCCATTTATTTCAAGAAGGAAAATATAGTTAAGCATTTAAATTAAATAAACGGATTGACGTTACAGCAATTACTGAGGAATGATTTTGTCACACAGCAAAGAGAATGCATTAAAGATATGAACAGCTGTTTCTCAGTTTAAGGGTATAGTGTTTCAAAATTCAGGAAACGACTTTTGTGTTCTGCTGAGATTTCAATTTCAAAATTAGCAGAACCAACCCACAATACAGGTAAAGATGTTTGTTCACTTTCACCAAAGCACAACATTTTGGCAAAATGATCCACTTCTCTGTAATGCAACAAAAGCAGGTTTCTTGTTAGAGTTACATATTATGTTAGTGATCATTTTCATTATATGATATCATTTACATATCAAATCCAAGCACATAGTTTTGTGTGGCAGTTGAAAGAAAAGTCAGAAATTACTGAATTTAACACAACAGGATAATTATACTAAGAAAGGTGACTTGCCTTAACCTGAGGTTGGTCCAAAACTAGGATCAAGCATTTGAGGCAAAGCAATCTTTGAGAATTCTCCCTTGAGGCTGTTTATCACACCAATAACAGGTTAGATCAGGCTCATTTTCAAATATTGCCTTCATGTGAAGAATGGAAACCCTTTCCACAAAACTCATCCCAGCTGATCTCTGTTTTTTGCTCTCTTCCAAGATCCTCATTCAATTGCTGCTTTCTTAAGAGAGGGCAAGTTGAGCATGAGTAAGAAAAATAATTGTAATGATAGAAATAACTAATGATTTTGAAAGTTGGTAAATAAACAGGAGGAAAAATCAAGCATTCATCTTTCCTTTTCTGAATAAACGCTTCCTCAGACTAGCCAAATAGTTAGAGGCATTTTCTCTTTGTAGAAATATTCCAGCTAGTAAATGCAGAAGAAAGCACGAATTTATAGTATCACCCATACTGCAAGCTAAGCAGTATGATATGATCTTTTTTAGATCATATCATTATATGATCTAAAAAAAGAGGCCATCAAACATAAAGCATGTCCCTGATGGGAGGACACACTGTCCCTCATGAAGTGGTCTTGCCAAAAACAGCCTGATTCTGGCAGGTCTTTGGATTTACCTGATTAGATTAAATACAGGGGACGGAGGAACAGGTTACAGGACACCATAGGGCTGCAGTCAGCAAAATCCAGGCTAGGGGGAATCCAGGAGAACCAGTGACTTGGTTTCTTTGATGAATAAATCCCAAAGCAGGGGGTGGGGGGGAAGATAAGAAGAGAACTCAAAGGAGGGGAAATCTTCTAGAATCAGAGACTTAGGTATGATCCAGTTGTGTGGACTTGGCGTGGATTCTGATGCAGACTGTGAAATATATAAATATAAATACATATTTATATAAACAAATGTAAATGTAAATGTATATTTATATCTAAATATATATAAATGTATCTATATATAGACACATTTATAAGACATTTGGGGAAATAAGAAATTTGAACACTCAAGCTATCTGATGATATTAGGGACATAGTTAATTCTTAAGTGTGATTACGATACTGCGACTATGTTTTTAAAAAGCAAGTCCTTATCTTTTAGAGACACATACTGAAATAGTTACAGATGAAAGATGATGCCTGGAGTCTATCTCCAAACAGCCCAGTGGGGGAAGGGTGGGTGTGGTAAGTTGGCTACTTATTGAAGCTAAGAGGTGGGGACATGGGGGTTTACTTTCTCTCTTCTTATTTATATTTGAAAGTTTCCATAATAGAAGTTTTCTTTTAACTTAAGAAGTTCACAGACCAGTAATGACTTTTTCACCAAGCTCAGAAGTAAATTTTTTAATTGGCTTGCTAGAAATAGCTGATCGACAACAGACTTTTTTCTGGGAAATAATTTGATTTTTTCTCCCCAGGGAAAAAAATATATGTTTAATATTTTATGTTTATTAAATAGCATATATATATATATATATATATAACCAGCTTGAGGACCTTGGTCCTAATGTTTACACCCCGCTTTGCAATAATTTTACTGGAATGCTTCTGCTCCCTTCACTGGTATCCCTGTGCTGTTTCCCACGATGCCTCAGCCCCCTTTTAGGTACCGCCCTTCCCGAACGCTCTCAGCTGCTTCTCAATTAGTATTTGACTGTTCTGGGCTTCCCTTCAGCCCCTTCATGTGTCACTGAGGCTGACTCCATCCCTGGCCACTAAGGCTTTATTAATTACTGTTGTGCATCCTGGTTCTTGAAGGTGCGGTTTTTAACTGATTCTTGCATTAACTGAAGCCGTGGCTATAAAGGAGCTGCTAGTGGGTCAAGATGCATTGTTGCCTCTGCAGAAAGGCTGAGCTTGGTACTAAAAAGCACGTCCCTTTGAGTTGAGGGGCCAGTGTTCCCATGGGACCTGGGCATCTGTCCAATTCATCAAACCAACCTGACTTGGGTGCCCAGGAGTTGCGAGTTTTGTACTGCGTGTGTTGAAAGGGCTTTCTGTTCAAATGGACCCTCGGCCTCCCAGAACACATCCATCAAGATCCATGTGTCTGGGACCCACGCCTGCTGTCAGAGGCCGGGTTTTCCCAGCAGCAGAGCCTGAGTCAAGAGTGCAGTGCAGCTGGTCTGTTAGTTGCCTGTGTCTGCCGTGACAAATGACCACAAGCTTGATGCCTTAGAACACCAGAAAATTATTCTCTCACAGTTCTGGAGGCCAGGGATCAGTATCACTGGGCTGGAATCATGGTTTCGTTGGGCAGAGCTGCATTCCCCCTGCAGGCTCTAGGGGAGCATCTGTTCCTTGCCCCTTCCAGCTTCCAGGGGCTGGTATTCCTCTGCTGGTATTTCTCTGCCTCTGACTTCGCATCCCCTTCTCTCCTGCCTGCCTCAGATCTCCCTCTGCCTCCTACCTATGAGGACACATGTGATTGTATTTAGGGCCCACTGGATAATTCAGGATAATTCCCCCATCCCAATATCCTTGATGAAATCACATTTACTAAGATCCATTTCCTTATAAGGTCACAGTTACAGCTTCCAGGGGTTAGGACCTGATATCTTTGGGTGGCCGTTAACACTGCCTCACAAACTGGGAGTGAGGATTCTGTGAGTCAGCACATGTGAAATGCTTAGAAACTGCTCCCAGCACTTTGAAATCTCCATCTATTGTTCCCATTGCTCCAGGCAGCCCAGGGAATTGGAATCTGATACCTTAGCCTGGCCCCGGAAGCCATGCTCTGAATTTCCCCCAGCTCCCTCTTCCCGGTGCTTGTCTCGTGAGCACCCTGTCCTTGGGGCTGGGAGCCTCACCGTTGTCTACTGGAGCCTGCTTCATGAAGCCCCCAGGAGATGAAGGGCCATCTCTTATACAGACACCCGTTCCTACCTGTGATAAAGCAAAAACGTCAACCAGATTTTGTTGGAATAAACATCTGGAGCAATGAAGCTTGCCCTTTGAAATGCCTATGTGTTTAGACCTTCCATGGAAATGTTTCTGGAATGTGTTACATATTCCCCAATAGTTTCGGGACTGTAGCTCAGTCTTTTGTAGCTGACACAGTGATTCTCGTCACATGATTCTTGCTGTGCACACCTGTCACTGGACCAGCCTGTGAGAGGGAGAGGTGGTGAATGTCTGCTCTAAGCTGAAAGCGCCAGGTGCATGTGACACTGGGTTCTGATTTTGAATTTCCCTGTCTCCTCCTTCCTGCTCCAGGTTAGCTATTGTTTACATCTGTAGGTATCCCTCCTGAAGGCAGACATCCCATCTCCCTTGCTCCCTGCCCCCTTTTTATTTTGCTGCTTCTAGTAGCTGTGGGCTGAGAAGCAAGATAACTGAAGCTTGTTAGCACTTTTTGCAAAAGAAAAAAAGAGTTAATAGTGTCAATGTAAGAGTCTGAACCATTCTCCAGGACTATTGTTATTATTATTGTTTGTTTATGTACCATCCTCCACCATCGCTCAGAATTGGAAACATTTTGTATACTTTCACATATTTGTAATTGAGATCTAAAATATTTCATAAATGCAAATGGTTGCATTTCTTATGCATTGTAAATATTGACATTTTAAAAAGAACACTTGTATCACTCTTTTAAATGTATCCAATGAAGTCTAAAGGCCATGGTAATTTGACATCTATCATCATTCATTTAGAAGATACACGGGACAAAGTCTATTCTAACAAAAATTTTGTAACTTTCATGTCTCTCCTTGAATTCACTTCCACTCCATTTCCCCCACTGGCATTGTATTCTAATGTAATATATTTTAATACTTGAAAGTATTTTATGAATCACCCTATTATAATTCTCTCAACAAAAAGCCTAGAAATTAATATTACATTTTAAAAATTACCTGTGACCATGAAGTTCTGGAGTTAAAAAATGTTTTGATTTCTAGTTTGAGCTAACAGTGCAATTATGAGTAGCCAATCTATCAAAACCAATTCACTACACATTTTTATAAATAATTATTAAGCATAAAAATAAAATTTTGTTAGAATTGCATCTCTTAATGAGATAGATGGGGCTGTCTTTTTCTTCCCCCCGCAGTTAATTCATGAATCCGTGGATTTCTCTTGCTATGATGAGCCAGAATTCAGAATCAATTTTTCTATTTTTTTAATGTAAGCTTTAAAAAATATACTGGTTCATAAAATAAGAAGATAGGAATGGAAGGGGTTTTGTTCAATGATTTGAACTCCTTCAGAGTCATGTGCCGAAATGAACATAATGATCCATCATCAAAAACACTTCCATTGGCCTTTTTAAAATTGGACTGAAAGCTCAGTATTGGAAACACCCTGATTTGCACCTGTTTTTCCCTCTGCACTGAGTAGGTTTCCAAGTAGAGGCAGAGAGACTTTTCTTTATCCTATGAAATGGAGAAAAGGAGTCTTTGGAAGGCATGGCTGATAAGGGAAGTCTTGATTGCAGCTGCTTTCCTTTGCTGAAAACAGTCCGGGAAATTGATTCCCTTAAAGCCCCCGTGTGCCCCAGTTAAGACAAGTGTGCAGGGGCTCCCTGAATTTTGCCTTCAAACACCAACCAGGTGAGCATTTGGATAGAAGAAGGGCTGCCTCGCCTGGACCTCTCTCTGCTCTGTCACCAGGGCCTGCCCAGTGCACTTCCTCGGATTTTGGAAGGGGACATTGTGATGCTGAATGGTGGCAGATGGCTGAGCCGGGAAGCCCACGATGGCTGTAACTATGTGATGCCCAAGCTAATGATTGAAGGTGGGAGGCCAGGCAGGCTTTGCCTCTGTGGTGCCAACCATCAGCTGGCCCGAGTTTTCGAGATGTTTCTAAGAGAGCTACTTGGAGATTGTCATCAGTAGAGCTGAAACCCATTTCATGTATCGACTAACTTATTCATGTGTTCATTTCTTTATTCATCAAGTCGGTGGAGAATGCAGCACTCATTGGATTCCACCTCCTCTGTGACCCCCACCTTGTACCAAGCACCAGGTGACACAGGGGTGAGGACCATGGGTCTCCTGTCCTCAGGGGCCTCACCATGGGGAAGGGGATGCACGCAGATAAATGACCCCACCCTTCCCTCTGGAAAGGAAATCCAAGCCCTAGATGTGGCAGGAGGAAAGGAGATTCAGGATCTGGTGGGCCTTTTGGCTGTGGCCCTTCACACTATTTTTTCTGGATGAGGATCCCCATATTTTCCCACCTGAATATGTGGGGATTGGGAGACTCAGACATCCAAGGGTTCCCCAGACTCTGACACTCACCTTCTAGAGCTGTGCCTCCTTGATGCATGATGTCAGGAAACTTTTGGGTTGTAGGGTGGCTCATCCCCCAGTGTTCCTGACTCTTGGACCTCCCCCAGGTGGGTGCCTCCCAGCTCTCCACCCTAAACCAGAGTCTAATGCTGGGCTTTGTCAGGTCACTAGGTTTACCCAACTGTCCCTGTCTTCTTGGCTGTCTGTTTTTAAAAGTGATGATTTTAAAAGCTTCAATTATTTACGTGTTTGCCACCTGGGCCCAGGGTAATATGATTTTCAATCTCTGTCTCTCTCCCTCCCCATCCCCCTTTCTTCCTTCTCTCCTTTATTTTCTTTCTCTCTCTTTTTTTTTTTTTTTGAGACCTGATTTATTGAGGCATAATTTACATACAATAAAACTCACTTTTCTTCTTGTACATTCCTATCTTGCTTATTTCTGTGAGTTTGGACAAACACCTACAGTGTGTAACTGCTACCATCAAGATATAGTATATTTCCATCATACTAAAAACTTCCCTCTCATCCCTTCGGAATGGACCCCTCTGCCTTCCCCATCCTGTCAACCATGGATGTGTTCTCCATCCCTAGAGCTTTTCCTTTTCCAGATGGTCACATAAATGGAATCGTACAATATGTTGCCTTTTGGGTCTGTCTTCTTTCACTCAGCAGAATACATATGCGATTTTATGTATGTCCCGCAGATTGTTTATCTGTTCCTCAGCTGAGGGAGCTTGGGGTTGTTTCCAGTTTTTGCAGTGATGACTAGAGCTGCTATGGAGATCAGAGGACTGAGTCTTCGTTTCTCTTGGATAAATGTCCAGGATGGGATGGCTGGGTGAGATGCTAAGTACATTTCACTTAGTGGTTCTCAACTGTGGGTGATCTTGACTCTCAGGGGACATTCAGGGATGCTCGGGTCATCTTTGGTTGTCACACATGGGGAACGGGAGGGGAGTGATGCTAAACATCGTACAGTGTACACTACAGGCCCCAAGCAGAGAAACATCAGGCCCAAATGTCAACAGAACTGAGGGTAAGAAAGCCCGGCTTTAACTCTTTAAGAAACCTCCAGGAATGTCTTCCAAAGTGGCAGTACCATTTTGCAACAATAATGAATGAACGTTCCAGTTGCTCCACAGATTCATCAGCATTTGGTTGCTTCTGTCTCTCTTTGTCTCTGTCTCTCTCTGTCTCGTCTCTGTCTCTCTCTGTCTCTCTCTCTCTCGCTGTGTCTCTCTCTCTTTTTAAAATTGTAGCCATGCTAATAGGTGTGGAATAGTAACTCCATGTGGTTTAATTTGCATTTCCCTGGTGACAGATGATGTCGAGCATCTATGCGTGTGTTTATTGGCCATCTGTGTACTTACTTTGGTGAAGTGTCTGTTCAAATCTTTTGCCCATTTTTAACTGAGTTTTTTGTTTTCTTACTACAGACATTTCTTTTTTTTTAATTTTAAAATTTTTAAAATTTTAATTTAAGTATTGTTGATTTGCAATGTTGTGTTAGTTTCAAGTGTACAGTAAAGTGATTCAGTTATATGTATACATATATTCACAAATGTATTCTTTTTAAGATGCTTTTCCATTATGGGTTATTACAAGATATTGAATATAGTTCCCTGTACTATACAGTGGGACCTTGTTGGTTATCTATTGTATATGTAATAGTGTGTATATTTTAATCCCAAACTCCTAATTTATCCCTCCCCGCCTTTCCCCTTTGGTAACCATAGGTTTGTTTTCTATATCTGTGAGTCTATTTCTGTTTTGTAAAGAAGTTCATTTGTACCATTTTTTTAGATGCCACGTATAAACTATGTCATATATTTGTCCTTCTCGGTCTGATTTACTTCACTTAGTATGATAACCCTAACTATACACATTTCTTATTTCTTTCCTATTTAAGCCCTGTACCCTTGAGGTAGATTTGATAACTCATATTTTATACACGAGGAAATGAGACTCTGTGATGTCATAGGACACGTGGCTGGTCCCAGGGGTCTCTGGCTCCTTTCTCCCTCCCCCCCACCCCTCCCCCCCATCCAGACCTGTTTGCTGTCTGAGCTCCTGCTCTGAGCCTTAATCAGCATCCAACCACTTCCCCCCTCCCCCTCTCTCCTTCCTTCTCTTTCCTTCCTTTCTCCTCATTTATCCCTCATTCTCTCCTTTTCTTTCTCCTTTGGTAAACAAGCTCTTTCTTTGAATGAACAAGAAGGAAGGCAAACCAATTTTTTTTTTAAGGAAATGAATTCTGTGTACTTTTTGATGAATGCTGGCCTACTTAGCTCAGGGGAAGAATTTGAGAGCAGAAATTTCTTTGCTTTTCTTGGCCAGAACTCATGCTGAGATGTTGGGGGGGGGTATATTATTATTTTGACAGAGCCAAGAGTTACTTGGGGGAAAAACAGACCCCATTTGTGCAGGAGCACGGTCTCATGGCGGAACGGAGGGAGAGGTTACCAAGGGCTCCGCTGGACCAGATTCAAATTAACAGCTCAGCTTCTGCTTTCTTGCAAATTTGAGGTATTGGCTGTGACTTAATAATTACCTCTGTTCGAAGGAAGCCTTTGTTCTTCTCTAAATGAGCAACATAAAAAGTTAGTTTCCAAATATGTGCAGCATGAGACACATTTAGCAGAGTTAGCGTCAGAATCTCAACAACAACTAAAGAAAGAGGGTAGCACTTGGCCTCCTGCATGGCGGGGCTGCCGGATCAATTGATTCAATAAATTTCCCAAGCGAAGCATCAGGGTCTCCAGCTCCGTTGCTCATACACTATGATGGAAACTTTGTCAGCGCCAATGGCCCTGGCCCCTTCTAGGAAGAACCAGGAGGGTGTAAATGTGCACGGGCTGGGAGTGGGGCCCATCACTGCACATCAGAAGCCCCCAAATCTCCCTCCAATCCATTTCCAAATGTGTTTGTTAGCTAGGGCTTTCTAATGCCTTTTTTCTTCCAGACACCAAAAATATGATGTCTTCTCCAGCACCAACCAATTCTCTGGCTCTCCACCCACGAACTGGGTGTCCCACCAGGTTAAGGGCTCAGCCCCACAAGACAGCCCCTGGCAAGGTCCAGGAACCACCTATACTTTTGGCCAACCAGTTATAAGTCCAGAAGTTTCCACACCTCCTCCTCGGGTTCGATAATTCACTAGAACAACCCACAGAACTCAGGAGAATACTTTATTTATGCTTACTGGTTTAGTTACTTATTGATTTATTATTTTTTTATTAATTAATTAATTTATTTGGCTGCACCGGGTCTCAGTTGCAGTACACAGGATCTTTAGTTGCAGCATGCACGACCTTCAGTTGCAGCATGCAGGGTCTAGTTCCCTGGCCAGGGATCGAACCCAGGCCCCCTGCATTGGGAGTGTGGAGCGTTAACGGCTGGACCACCAGGGAAGTCCCTATGTTTACTGGTTTATTATAAAAGATACAACTCAGGAACTGCCAATGGAAGAGATGCACAGGGCCAGGCATGGGGGAGGGGCGTGGGGCACCCATGTCTTCTAGTGCACCCACCTCCCAGGAAGTCAACGTATTCACCAAACTGGAAACTCACAAAATCTTGTTTGCATGTTTATAACTCAATCTCCAGCCCCCTTCCTCTCCCAGAGATTGGGGCTGGTGGTGAGGCTGAAAGTTCCCACCCTCTGATCCAATGTTTGTTCTTTCTGGTGACCAGCCCCATCCCGTAGTTACCTAGGACCCCACCTGGGTCACCTCATTAGTGTAAATTCAGGTGTGGAGGAGAAATGACCATAGCAGGTAGTGACCAGGGCTTCTGGAAGAGGGCGGGAGGGGCAGGAGTGATGGGGGAGGGGGAGGCCATGACGGCGAAATGGACACGAGCTGGTGGGGCCTGAAGGGGAGTGGGCCTGGGCACCAAAGTTGGAGGAGGGAGAGGGAGGCTGGGCTGAGGCTGGCATCAGGGGTGCAGCCGGCCAGACCAGGAGCCCCAGGTCGGCCAGACAGACCCCTCCGTTTGCTTGTTCCTGCTCCAGCAGGGCGAGAAGGTTGTCGGCAGAATGGTGGGCACCCAGCTTTGCTGCAGTCAGAGGGTGGAGGGCCACTAGGCCACGTGGCTACCAGAGGCTGGAACCCAGAAAGCAGAGTCACAAGGGTGGCTAGGTGCAGGGTCAGAAGGGTCGGTCAATCCAGCTGCCACCAGAGGCGACGGGAGTTTGGTCCATGAGTGCCCCCATCGTAGCTGACCCCAGGGAAGAGACCAAGCCTTAGAACCCAGTGCAGAAGGGTGAACATGAGCCCCGCCCCCTAAGAGACCGGCCTCCCCCAGGCCCTGGGACTCACAGAGTTCACAGCTGCCCCTTCCCCACACGAAGCTGGCCGAAGGCATAATAATGGGTGGGACCTCTGGGCTGTAACACTGACCCCAACAGAGGCTAAAGACACCAGGGGAAGCAGGTAGACCAGGGTCCAGATGACTCTTCAGGAGCTGTCACTGAGGCTGCTCCAAGCCCCCCATCATCCAGGTTCTTGGGGAACCAGGGCCTGGAGATACCATGACTCATTAGCTTTTATTTTTAGTTTTATGCCACAGAAGATGTGCAGTAACGAGATCAGCCTAAATGTCTTGCTATAAAAAGGATGATGGGGGTGAGGGAGGGTGGATGGGAAGTGAGAAAAAGGCAGACAGACATGGACAGACAGAGACCAGGAGAAAGAAAAGAAGAAACACGTCAAGATGTTAGCAAAGATTTCCTCTAAGTGTCAAGATTGGGAATAATCTTAAAATATCTTTATAAAGAATATGTATTATTTTTTATAATCAATCAAAAAATATGTTAGGTATAGACATAAGGCATGAGAAGGCCTGAGAAAGCCCTCTAGGGTCAATGTTGTGCAGGCCTTCGATCTAGTTACCGCCTTGCAGTGAAGAAGACCACCTGCTTCCCAGGGATTTCAGAGAAAGTTCTGGATCCACCATGGGCCACAGACATGCTCCCGAAACCGAGACGGGGTGGTAGCCAGCCTCCAAGATGGTGCCCAATCTCTGTTGCCTCTTGGTGTTCTTACGATGTCAGCCCATCTCTCGACGAATAGGGCTGATCTGTGTAAACAAGAGGATTTGTGGAAATGATGGAACGTGACTTCTGAGGCTAAGCTATAAAGAACGTTGTAGCTCTGCCTTGCTCATCTTAGATCACCAACTCTGGGCAAAGCCAGCCGCCGTGTCATAAGGACACTCAAGCAGCCCTGTGGAGAGGCCGTTGTTGAGAAGGACTGAGACCTCCCACCAACAGCCAACACCAAGGTGCCAGCCACATGCGTGAACCCTCTTGGAGGTGGCTCTCCCAGCCCCGTCAAACCTTCAGGTGACAGCAGGCTGGCCGACCACCTGACTGCAGCCTCACAAGAGATTTGGAGCGAGAACCACCCAGCTAAGCTGCTCCCGAGTTCCTGACCCACAGAAACCATGACATAATGGGTGTTTCTTTGTTCTTTTAAGCCACTAAGTTTGATGTAACTTTTTATGCAGCAATAGGTAATTAATACAAATGATGCCTTTCATCGGAAAGGCCCAGTCACAAGCTTAACCCCAGAGCCAGGCTTGTGGGCCATCCTACCCAAACCACAGGCCTGAAAGGGAAGGAAGGAATGAGACATTGGTGCCATGGATCTTATGGGGCTGGGATGAAGGGGGGGTGAGTGAGGGCAGTGAATGCACAGGCAGGGTCTGATCCCGTCTTTACAGTTTTGCTGTTTTGTTCATTGTGAATATTTTTTCATCACTTTTAATTTTAAAAAATTATTACATTAACATATTATTTGTCTTGATTGCTGAGTTTGAGGCTCCCCTTAAATTGGGCATGTGAGGTGAGTGCCTCACTCACCCGACCCTAGTCCTGGCCCTCCTCTGCGGTCAGACCCTCACCCCGCCCCCGCAGGCCTTCCTGTGCGTGGGCCCGGGGAGGGTGGTAAGTTACCCTCTCAGCTCGCTCTGTTCACACATCATGGCTGATACTCCATGCCCTGATGGCTTCCCCATTTGATTATCAAGGACTCTGCCGTCAAACATGGCAGCCATCGGCCACGTGTGTCCACCGAACACCTGAAAAGTGGCCCATCCAAACTGAGATGTGCTGTAAGTGTAAAATACACACCCAATTCCAAAGACTTACAAGAAAAATAAACATCTCCATCACGATTCTTTATACTGGTGAGATGATCTCCTTTAGATCTATCATATATGTATCCTATACTTTAGATATATATTTTTCTCTAATGTGGCCCATATTCTATTTCTATTGGACGGCACTCTTCTAGAGCCTTCCCTGGCCCACCAGACCTGGCTCTCATGAATCTACGGCTCTCACCGGGATTGTTTCCTCTGTACCCTTCACAAGCCTGTTCAGGAAGCTGAGGCCGAACTTCTCTCGGAAATCCAGCCTCAACAATTCAAATTCTCCTCAGGCTGTATGAAGGCTCCCAGCTTCCAGAAAGGAAAAGCACAAAGGTGAAGGTTTTAAAACATCGTCTCACATCTCGCTGGTTCCCCATCACTCCCTTCCCTGGGAATGGAAACATCAGTTGTCCTCTGGTACTTGCTGTTTAGAACCTTCTCCCTCCTCTCGCCCTGCTTTTCCCTTCTCGTCCCGCCTCTGCTGCTCGCACGTGTGCCCTCAAATACCGGGAGGGGGTAGGGAAAAGGGGGCCTGGAAGGCGCAGCCGGACCCCAGGGTAGAAGCTGCAGAATGCAGGTTTCACCTCCAAGATGGAGAGCACGTATGAGACAGGACCCTCGAGAGGTGGCAAGCCCTTCACTGGCCGTGTCCGAGCAGAGGCCACAAAGGCCAGCCTGAGGGATACCACGCGACACAAGCTCTCAAACGTTCATCTGCACCAAAATCCACAGAAAGTGTGTTCAAAAGGCAGATTCCCAGGCCTCGCCCCCAGAGGTTCTGACTCGGCAGGGCTGGGTGCGCCCCACAGTCTGAATTTTTAACAGGAGATTTTAAGGCCACATTTTGAGGGGCTTGGGGGAGGGATGGAGCGGGAGGTCGGGGTGAGCAGATGTAAGCTTTTATTTATAGAATGGATAAACGACAAGGTCCTACCGTATAGCACAGAAAATTATATCCAATACCCTATGATAAACCGTAATGGATAAGAATATTTTTTAAAAATGTATATATATGTGTAGCCGAATCACTTTGCTGTACAGCAGTCATTAACACGACATTGTAAATCAACCAAAATAAAAAAAAAATCTGCCGATTGCTTAAATTCCTCATTTCCCTTTCATGTGCATATACACAACGTGCAGGTGTACCGTACAGACTGTTCCGGAACACCCACGGGAATTCCCTGGTGGTCAGTGGTTAGGACTCAGCGTTTTCACTGTGGGGGTCAGGGTTCAATCCCTGGTCGGGGAACTAAGATCCTGCAAGCCACCCGGTGCAGCCAAAAAAAAAAAGATGGATTATCCAGGGACCTAAATAAAATAATGTGACCTAAAAATGAAAAGAAAAAAAAGGCCACATTTTGAGAAAAAGGGACCCCTCTGCCGGCCAGAGTCAACTCTAGAAGGCTAGAGCACTAGGTGCTAAATTAATGATTGCTGAATGAAGAAATGAAGAAATGAATGAATGAATTTGAAGACATATTAACACTGCTCCAGCCCCCTGTCCTGAGTGAGGAAGACAGCAGCTCTCAGCAAGGAGCCTTTTCTCAGCAACAACCCTTAGGAGTCCCCAAGGGCCTGGAAAACTTACTTTAAAAGTCCTTGCTAACATTAACCTCGGGAGAGAATTCTGTCCAGATCATCCTCGGCATCCTCTCACAAGCATGGGGTCTGAGTTACTGCGTTAATCCTTAAGAACAAACAGACTGCTTTAAATCTCTCCATTGGTCATTGGCGTGTTACTCAGCTCCAGCTGTCATAACAGAGCACCACGCGGCTTAAACAACAGAATTTGGTTTTCTCCCAGTTCTGGAGGCTGGAAGTCTGAGATCAAGGTGTCTGCAGGGTTGGTCTCCCCTGAGGTCTCTCTCCTTGGCTTGTCGATGGCCGTCTTCTCCCTGTGTCCTCATGTCATTGTCCCTCTGTGTGTGTCTGTGTCCTAATCTTCTCTTCGTATAAGGACCCCAGTCCTATCGGATTAGGGCCTACCCTAATGACCTCACTCTAACTTAATTACCTCTCTAAAGGACCTATTTCCAAATACAGTCATATTCTGAGGTCCTAGGGGCTAGAACTTCAACATGTGAATGGGAGAGAGGGACAGTTCAGTCCATAACAATGTGCACCCAGAAATGTCTTATTTCCAAAGAGTGTGGGTCCCCATTCGTTGAAATTGAGCCTATAGCCCAAATGCTACAGCATTCGGGGCTCCTGTGGACTCCTGGAGCCCACAAGAAAGTGCAACAAAGTCATTTCCACATGCTCTGCAAACAGGGTGGTCATGACAGTGGTATCGCTTCTGTGGTCTAAGGAGGCGCCACGTGGGGTGGTTCCCTGAGTCACGGGGAGGGCCCCGTGCACCCTGTTCTCCCGCCCCACTGAGAAGCTCCCGGACAGGAGTCCCTCTCCGGGCATCCGCCTCCCCACCCCTGACTTTTCTCACTCTTTTCTTACCGTCTGGCTGGGGGAGGTTGAGTCACACTGAAGGAGCCTGACAAGATGGCTCATCGACGTGTTTTATTTTAACAGTCGTCGCCACCAGACGCTTCCCCAGTGAGACTCCTCACTTGAGTTGTGATCCACACGGCCACTGGAAAGTCACTTTATTAAACCGTAAATGTTCGCCACAAATCACAACTACATTAGCCCTCGGCAGAAGCTGTGCAGAACCAACACCACCCCCCCCACTCCCGCTACTTTAACTCGGCGACCAAGCAAAAGGTAACGACACACTTTGAACGCTGTCTCATCAGGCTTTAAGAATCCCGGAGGCCGTCTGTCCTACGGGTTTGGTGTAATTGACATACGTGCACGTGCGCACAGGCGTGCACAGAGGATGTTGAGAGTGGAGGCAGGAAAGGAGAGGCGCCTTTGCTCCCGGCCCGGGAGGCGCCGGTCCTCGTGACAGCCCCCGCTGTCCTCAGGTCCCACTGCTGCAGACGAGAGTCAGCCAGTCGCAGGACTGACCACACCAGGATGCCCAAATCTCCTCCCCACCTCAGGAACACCTGCATCTGAGCAACGACCATCTGGAGACCCAACGCTGCAAACCAAGGCAGTAGCCCCCTACCCAGGGTGTTCTTGAGAATCCCTTTCGCGCTCTTGGACTCAGTTTATTCATCCGTAAAATGGGGGAAGTGGGGAAAATCAGTGGTTTTCAAACTGTGCCCCATGGAACTCTAGCACAGGCACTTCAGAGGCCCCCGTGGTGATCCAGGGGGCTCCAAACTGCCCACCTTCACTTCCACCCAAACAATCCCACTTTTACCTGTTTTGTATGTTGTGGTCATGGGCCTCAGTGGGGGAGGGAGGGAGGGAGAGAAAAAGGGAATCTAAACCAAAAACTGTTTGAAATACACTTGACTTTATGGCTTCTGGGGACATTTCTGGTTCTATACTCCATGAGATTGTGAATCTGGGACCTTCAGGGACCAGAATATCAGGGGAGGGTCACCTCCACACCTGTGTGGTGGAAAGGTCTTATGACTCTGTCTTGCATCGTGATCAACCCAGTGCTTGTGGCTTGTTATCGTGTCTGACTGCTCCTGTGTTCCCTGCAGAGTCTGGCCTTGGTAAGTAAGAGTAATGAAGGCACATCTGTGTTACCAGTTCCCAGTCCTGTGCCCGAGGCAGACATCACCAACCAATTGCCATGCTCTGTTGCTGAGCCCAGATTGGGGCTCAGTGTTCTTCTCATCTCATTGCTCCAGACAGCCACTGCCAATGGACATGCAAAAGCAGGCAAGATACAGTCTATTTGCCCGTGACTTTCTCCTTTCCTTCTTGGTAAAAAAAAAAAAAAAACTCCCTGAAAGTTTAGGAACTGGCCTTTCTGTGGCTTGACGTGATGCTCTTCAAAGCATTTCCTTTCTTGTTCAGAGGTAGCTTGGGGAAGATGTGTCTGTGGTGGCCAGTGTCCAAGATGGTCCTAACAGTCCTCACCTCCTGATATTCACATCCTGGTGTGGTCTCCTCAAACACTGAATAGAGCTGAACTGTGCAGCCAATAGGATATTGTGGAAATGACACAGTGACTTCAGACACTAGATCATAAAAGGTGTCATGGCTTCCACCATGTTCTCTCTTAAATCACTCACTCTGGGGGAAACCAGCCACCATGCTGTGAGGACACTCAAGCTGCCCTGTGGGGAAGTCCACATGGTGAGGAACTGAAGCCTCCACCCACAGCCAACACTTCATTTACCTGCCACATGAGTGATTCCCCTGGAGAGCAGATCCTCCAGACCCAGTCAAGCCTTCAGACTTGAAGACGTCTTAACTGAACCTCACAAGAGACCCCAGAACCAGACTCACCCAGCTAAGCTGCGCTCCAATTCCTGACCCACAGAAATTGTGTGAGATGATAAATATTTCTTTTTTCAGCTGCTAAATTTGGAGATAATTTGTTATGCAGCCATGGATAACTAATACATTACCTGAGTCCGTACCTGCTCAGGAGACCCCAGCACAAAGAGAGTCACCAGGGTGACACCCTGCCTAATCATAGACTATCAGAGGATAATTTGGCCCAAAACTAGGTGGGGTGTTAGTAAGGAAACAGAAGGAGTCTTTTGACACAACTCCGACTCACCCAGTGATTCCTCACTATGGCGTTTCTTTTCCTTGTACCTCTGACTGTGTTTATTTATTTTTTTTATTTTTTTGACTGTGTTTATTAATCAAAACCAGAAGTCCTCAGAGCTCTCCCACCCCAAGAACTAATCATCTAAAATCACAATGATGAGCCCTCCCCCCTCCAAAAAAGAGAAGAGACTGAATAAAAGGAAAAAAAACAAGCATTCTGGTTTCTCATTACCCTCTCCCTTTTTATTAAAATACTTGTCCATCACGATTGTGAATCTTGAACTCTAATGAGCTGCCGGTATTACTGTTATTACTTTGATGTGAGATCTTTTTTATTATTTGTTTGGGCTGCAGCCCAGTCATAGATTTACTGCTTTCCTCATGACCGGTCTTAAAATATTTGATTTCAGCTGTCAGAATGCAAATAACTCCAGATATCCTTGTAAACGGAGACACCAAGGAGGGTTTTATTGTTGGGAGGAAAATGGTGAATAAGAAATAAAGCTGATAACATTAAAATGGTCTCAGTACTGAAAAAAGAAGAAGAAAGAGGCTGAAAAAGGAGGAGAAGGGGGAGAGGAGGAAGTGGTCATAGCTAAAAGCCAGATCCATTTAATTTTAAAATCTAGAGAACCCCCTCCGCTCAGCCCCTTTTGAAGTTGTCCATGAGGTTTAATTCCCACCTTTCCGGTCTGTCTCTGGAATGTCTTCCCCAACTGACCCAGGATCATTTGACTTGGAGAGGGAGGACCCTGTGACCTCACCGTGTGTCCGATCAATGGACTGACTCTCTGACAATCGCTGGTGGTTCTCAACACCCAGCAGCCAGCTCCCTCCCTGCCTGGTCCCCAGTAGTTGCTATGCAAATGTTTGCCAAGTGAACAGGAAAGTGACAGATGTGTTCTATGCAGTTTATCAGCGTGTCACCAGCACAACCACATTGGAGTCCTGCCTGTGCCTGGCAAGGGCGATCTTATGCCCATTTTACAGATGAGGTTATTGAGGTTCCTTACATTTCCCAGGATCACAGGCCTGGTCGTTAAGGATCAAAAGCCAGGTGTTCTTACTCCAAGCCCAGGCCCTTTCCTCTACGTCACAGTGAGGCCGGAAGAGGGAGGATGGAGTTGAGAATGCGGCGGGCTTGACGTTCAGGAAGTCACGACAAGGAAGAGAAGCAGGCTCAGTCAGCCTGCGACTGGCTGGTACACCCTGGGATCAACAGACGTCCCACAGAGCTGCCCCCTCAGCAGCACAGTGCGTCTTCTGACACCTGCTGTAACGTCGGGGTGCACGGTTGGCTTCCTCTGACAGCAGCATCATTGATGGCGGATGCTGTGGAGGCAGAGAGAAGGCAGCAGGACCCTCTTCCAAAGGGTCAGCCCAGCCTCCCTCTGCTTCCTGCCTGGAAGTCTTCCCCCCAGCACCCCTAGCAGAGTTGCTCCCAACCTGGCTGCACGCTGCACTTACCTGGGAGCTTTAAGATAATACTGATGCCCGGGCCCTGCCTTGAGTCTAGGATTCAAGTGCACAGCAGGATGGAGAGAGCAGCTCCCCCAGGGAGAGATGGTCACCTCTGGGAAGAACGTTCCAGCTTCGTGAGCCCTGGGAATTCCCCACTGTCTTGGTGGTGGAGGTGGTGGAGATGGAAGGAGGGAAGATGGCAGAGGGTGTACCTGCTTGGTCTCCAGTTCTGGAATCTGGGCCTCCCCTCAGCCCCTGGGGAACCCTTTGAATGACAGCCGTCATCTCCTGGGTGGGCCTGTTTAGACAAACAGGGCTGTGGGGATCCAGGAACCCGGCTGAGCTCAGATGGAAAGAAGTGGCCTTTCGACTTTTCCCTCAGCTGTGTCCTCTTTAACCACTAAGGATCATGAGTGCTAACGGCTGGTTTTTAGGATTAAATGGCACCTAATCGGCTGTAGGGGCCATTGCGCTCTGTTAATGGGGGAAGGGCCTCCAGGGAGCTGCCGGACCTGTGATTAGGGATGTACAGGGGCTGTCATCGCCGAGGTTGTGGCTGCCCCATGGGGAGCTGACTGCCATCCCATATCTGCCAGGATATCCTGCCTCCCATAGGTGGGTTTGGATATAACCGAACAGGCATTGAACCCCACTGTGTGCCACGCTGGGCCAGAGAGACAAGGATGAGGGACCCTGGTCCCGTGGGGTGACAGACCAGGAGTAAATCATGATGATGTTGCTTGAAGGACGGACGGACATCGAGTGGGTGGGACCGGGCACCTATGTGGTCGGGAGGAGAGAATGGGGGTCAGGCAGTAGAGGCTCAGGGGCTTCACAGAAGATGCAGCCTTGGAGTTGGATCCAGATGGAGGGAAGACTCCTCAGGTGGACACAAGTGTCACACAGATGAGACAGAGGGACGGAGGGGATGGCAGAAGCAGGGGGCCCTGCAGCAGGCAAGGGTGAAGGTCACTATCCTAAGAGCAGCATTGAGACTTTGAAGGGCTTCAGCTGAGAAGCAAAAAGAACAGAGGGTATTTCAGGAGAGGGGCTGGGGGGAGGGACCTGGACCAGCTCAAGTCCCGGCTGTCACTTTCTGGGGTGGCACCTTCTTTCGCCTTTAGGCTCCAGTTCCTTCCGTTGTAAAATGGGGGTGAGGCTGGAACCTGCCACGTGCAGTGGGGTGAGAATTAAAGCTCACAATGCACGTGAAACATTTGGCACATTATTTGCCCCCCGGCGAGCTCCCAATAACTGTTAACTCTTATTCTTACCATCATTATTATTATTCCCACTTCAGCTCCTGGCACAGTCCCTAACGCGTCCTGCTGTTCAGAATATAGGAATGGATGAATGAATGAATGAATGAATGAAATTTAGGCTCTATTTACAAACACAGGACATAAGAAGTTCAGGTCAAAACTACGGCCCAGGGCAGCACAGGTGTCAAGGGACAGATTTGAGACACAGATGTGTACATTAACCATAAAGGGTCAAAATAATAACCCCAAGCCCCCCAAGGGACTGCAGTGCCTTCCTTAAAACTCTCTCAGCAGAGACACACCACACTGATGGTCCAAATCGGTGCTCTGAGTTTTACCATATTTCCATTATTTTAAAATTCTTGCATTTGTCAGGATAGGAAAGGCTTTGCGCATTAACAAAATAACATGAACGTCTCCGTGACTCAGTGCAGATTTCCTTCCTGCTCATGGTGTAGGTCCAGGTAGGCAGGGCCAGGGGAGGGGCTGGCCTCCACACAGTCACTCAGGGATCCAGGCTGATGGAGGCCTGTCAGTCACTGAGACAGGAAAGAAGACAGACTGGCCATCTTCTCAGCGCCTCAACTTGGAAGGGACACACACCACTTCTTTTATATCATTGGCCAGATCTGATCACACAGCTAGCCTAGGTTCAGCCTCTGAGAGTGGGGAAGGAGAGGAGAGCAGGAGGTTGGTGAACTCTCACGCCGCCCACCCCACTTCTTCACCCCCTTTTCCTTTCTAGCTAGAATACTGAACCAACTGGGACACCTCACTCAAAGTACCTGCTGCAGTCAGGTGGGTCCGATTGGCAGAGATGCAATTTGAACCTTTCTGTTCCTCCTCTTTTCTTCCAGGGGGACTGATTTTTGCCTGAATGAAATCTCTATTCCTATAGCTTATAGCATTGCTGGCTGCAAGCATTACAGATCTTCTGTGAATTTTGCTATACTCTTTATGCTTTGATTTTTTTTTTTTTTTTTTTTTTTTTTGTGGAGGTGCCAGGGATTGAACCCGGGGCCTTGTGCTATGCTTTGATTTTATGTCCACACTCATGTTCATTATAAGGTTGTTATTTCTTTATTTAACCAACTTTACGGCTACGCCTACAAGTTTGAATGGGGATTGGGGGGGTTAAGTTAACCTGAGGACAGTCAGTATCTTTGTTTGATATGACACTACTGCTTATACCATCAGTTGAGCTGATTTAACAAAATTTATAATGTATCCAGCAGCTGACGGCTTGAGCCTAATTGAACACAAATTTATAATGCCATCCAGTGTTGTAATTAAAATGAGGTAAAATTAGCTCATCCCATATATACGCTACCAAATGTAAAACAGATAGCTGGTGGGAAGCAGCCACATAGCACAGGGAGATCAGCTCGGGGCTTTGTGACCACCTAGAGGGGTGGGATGGGGACGGTGGGAGGGAGACGCAAGAGGGAGGAGATATGGGGACATATGTATATGTATAGCTGATTCACTTTGTTATAAAGCAGAAATTAACACACCATTGTAAAGCAATTATACTCCAATAAAGCTGTTAAAAAAAAACTATAAAAAAAATTTAGCTCATCAGATGTTGTATATACACACTCTCCCCTTCAGCAGCCTTTGTTTTGTATATGGTCAATTACATTTTCAAAGTGGAATTCTCAGAAGAATCCATCAGATGAATGGACATGAAAGAAACCAACCAAGGACTTGAGCTGGCTCTAAATTGATCAGGAAACACTCAGAAAATATTTTCAAACAATGAGAGAAATTAATTTTCCAAGGTGGAGATTTTGGGGTGTGATTAGTGTTCTATACTATTTGAATGACCACAGAATTATGGGAGCCGAAGGGGGCTTGGACGCATTAAAAAGGAATTGTCCGTGTTTCTCTGTCCAGAGTCCAGGCCATGCAGGAAAGAGAAAAGGGGACACTCCCCACTCCCTGCCCACCGCCAAAGAAAACCAATTCCTTAATGATGATCTGCAGGCATAGATCATCATTCATTCCAATTGGTCTTTGCTATGTGGTGACTTAATCTATCATGAGGGCATCTTCAGGATTAAAATTACATTTTCTGGGGCTTCCCTGGTGGCGCAGTGGTTGAGCGTCCGCCTGCCGATGCAGGGGACGCGGGTTCGTGCCCCGGTCCGGGAAGATCCCACATGCCGCGGAGCGGCTGGGCCCGTGAGCCATGACCGCTGAGCCTGCGCGTCCGGAACCTGTGCTCCGCAACAGGAGAGGCCACAACAGTGAGAGGCCCATGTACTGCAAAAAAAAAAAAAATTACATTTTGAGCCTAGAAACAACTCCTTCCATAAATATTGTTAAAGAATAATTAAAGAGGTACAGGGAGGGACTTCCCTGGTGGTGCAGTGGTTAAGAATCCACCTGCCAATGCAGGGGACACGGGTTCGAGCCCTGGTCCGGGAAGGTCCCACATGCCGTGGAGCAACTAAGCCCGTGCACCACAACTACTGAGTCTGCGCTCTACAGCCCGCGAGCCACAACTACTGAGCCCTAGTGCCACAACTACTGAAGCCCGCGTGCCTAGAGCCTGTGCTCCGCAGCAAGAGAAGCCACTGCAATGAGAAGCCCGCGCACTGAAACGAAGAGTAGCCTCCACACGCTGCAACTAGAGAAAGCCCACGTGCAGCAACGAAGACCCAACACAGCCAAAAATAAATAAATAAATTAAAAAAAAAAAAGAGGTACAGGGAAAGGTGCTGGTGATGCGGAAAACATTCTCACCATGGGGCTCTTGTTTGCCTTCTGCTGTGGTAGAATACAGCTTTCTTCAACTGGATAAAGTAGTCATGAGATTTGTCGGGTGCTCCCTTTATTTGGGGCGTGAACACTGATCTGTTCTGGGAGGGGGCTCTTCCGCCCCAGCCTGCCCCCCCCGCCTCTCCCCACTGCCCCCTGGTGGTGTTGGGCTGTAGCTGGAGTTAGCGGAACTCAAGGGTGAGACCCCCAACTTCAAGTTCAGAGGATTCCCCCAAACTCTCTCAGGTTCGATAATTCACTAGAACACCTCTCAGGACTCAGGAAAGCACTGTGCTTGCAATTACAGTTTTATTAGAGCAGAAGGGTACACGTCAGAACCAGCCAAAGGAAGGCTTTGGCTTTTGCCAAGTCTGGGAGGTGTCCAGATGTGAAGCTTCCGCCATCCTCACCCCGAGGAGTCCTGACGCCGTTAACCCTCCCAGCCATGATGTGTGACAATACTCCGAGTATATTGCCATACCATAGACTGGGGGCTTAAACAACAGAAATGTATTGTCTCACAGTCCTGGAGGCCAAAAGTCCAAATTCAAGGTGTCGGCAAGGTTGGTTTCTTAGGGCTGTGAGGGAAGGATCTGTTCCAGGCCTTTCTCTTAGCTTCTGAAGTTCCAGCTTATGGTGACTAATTTTCACATGCTATTCTCTGTGTGTGTGTGTGTGTGTGTGTGTCCATATTTTCCCCTTTTTATGAGGACACCAATCATATTGGATTAGAGCCTACCTTACTTTAACTCTGTAAAGACCCTATCTCTAAGTAAGGTCACATTCCGAGGTACGGGGCTTTAGGACTTCAACATATGAATGGGGGAGGGGGAGACACAATTGAACCCATAACACAGTAGCACCCAACCTGCATCGCAGCTTCCCCTGGTGGTGGCCAGAGCCCTTCTACCATGGAATTGCCGCTCCTACAAGGCTCCTATGCGCCTCTAAACAGTTCCAACCTGCCCTCTGGAGAGGCAGGCTGGCATCAGACGCCAGGGCCAGGGCTTTTATCCAGGCCATTGTTACAGATGGTGCCTCTGAAAGCTGTGTTTTAATACCTTCTCAGCAGTGTCCCCCCTGCGCTCCCCCCCTCTCTCCGGCCAGAAGCCTCATGTGATCAGGGGCCCCACCAGCTGCTGGCTAGGAGGGAAGGCGGGTGTCTGCAGTCATCTGCTGGGGATGGGGGGGCCATTTATTTGGGGGGCTCCCTGGCAGAGCAGGGGGGAGGCACCAGGTGGCCAGCCTGTGTCTAGCCTCAGACATGCCTGCAGACACAGCAGCAAGGAGTCATGATTTAACCAGAAATCAGGTCCTTGCTCTTGGCAATAGGGTTATTCTCTTTCCTGACCTTTTCCCCCAGCCATTTAAAAGGTTGCCGTGGGTGTATCTCATGGGCACATCCCATGGGTGTGTCCCGCCCTTATTCCTTCTCAATATGCAAAACACACCTACAGCTGACCCTCACTTCTGCGGATGACAGCTTGGAACGGCCAGGAATTGCACATCTGTTCCCAGTACCAACTTGAAGAGCATCTGTGTTCCTTTGATGCCCCGTGTTTATTTCTCTCTTGACAGATTGTGGGCTCATAGCTCAATTAAGTGAAGGTAAACTAGATGACTTATATTTCCCAGCAAAGGCCAATGCAAGTACCTTGTGCCTTTGAGTCAGGCTTCTCGGTCCCTCTGAAGGACCCTGAAGGCCATGGGCCCTGAGGACTTGCTGGGACATGGGAGCAAGTCAGATAGCATGTCCCCACATCTGGCTGGGATGAAGCTCCCCAAGGGTATGAGGATCTGTCAGTCAGAGAAAACAATACTGGCTACTGCTGGTGCTGGGTCAAGAGCAGCCTTGGGCCCGAGGGACCCCAGCCCAGGAAGTCCTGCATTTGGGTTGGGGTGGGTGGAGGACAGACCATGCAAGTACAATGGCATGTGGGGACCCTGCAGTGATTGTAATAATCATCACAGCTGTCCCTCACTGAGGGTTTACACCAGCCTGAGCCCTCTATATGCACCATCTCCTTCACTTTGTACAAAATCCCTACAACGTCTGTATTATTACTACCACCTTATAGATGAGGAAACTGGCTGGGACAAGTTAAGTAACTTGCCTAAGGTCAAGGTCAAAGCTGCAATTCACACTCAGTCCTGCCCGACTCCCAGTCTGTGCTCATGGCCTCCCACCTGGAGTCCAGGAAGAGCTGAGCCTGGGACCCTGAACTAGGCTCGGCAGAGAGACCCTTTGATTTCTCCACCTCCTTCCTCCTCCAGGACCCCTGACTCCCACGGGGAGACTCAAAGTCTCATAATGCTGCACAGGATCCACACCCCTGACCCCGGTTACTGGAATGTGTTTTGTGAGGACAGAGCACGGCATTTGAATTAGATGGACCTGGGATCTGATCCCAGCTCTGCCGTCACTCATTGTGCATCTGTGGGTGAGTTGCCTCCCCTCTCTGACCTCAGTCTCCTCATCTGTGAAATTGTTACTGAACCTGGATTTGGGTCTGCTCGCCTGACATGCAACAAAGTCCATCTACTGACACTGGGCGATGGTAAAGGAAAGTACAGCGTTTCTTGCAGGTGCCAAGCAAGGAGAACGGGCAGCTCGTGCTCAAAAGACCGGAACTCCCCAAAGGCTTTCAGAGAAGGGGTTTTAAAGGCAGTATGACGGAGGGAGCTGCAGGGTATGTGATCAGCTTGTGCTAAATTCTCGGATTGGCTAGATCCAGGTGAAGTTTCAAGCATCACCAATCTTCTGGTTTCAACCCATTTGGGGCCTACATGCTTGCAGTCAGTAGTTTTCATCTAGTGCAGGATCTGCTTCCTATTAAAACAACTTAGGAATGTGTGTCAGACCTTTATCTATATCTTTCAGGGAACTGGGAGTTCCATGACTCTGCTATGTGGCTGATTTATAGTCTAAATTGTTACCAGTTTCCCAGCCCAACAGCTACTGTATTCTTTGTTTCTACATCTTTTACTTCAAAGGACAGGGACACAGGGGCTTGTATATGGTTTCAATCCCCCCTTTTCTTTGATACTCCTCAATCTTGAGGGTAAGAATTTTGGGACAAGAAAGGTAATAAAGTGTTGATAGAGAGGGTAATCATAAACTCAGTAGAAGAACTCGGTTTTAAAGGGACTCGCTTTCAAAGTGATCATCATTTATCCATTCAACTACTTTAGAGGACAAGACAGCAGATAACAACAAACAACTGTTGGCAAGGACATGGAGCATTTGGAGTCCTCATACACTGCTGGTGGGAATATACAGTGGTGTGGCCACTTTGGAAAACAGTGACCTCAGAACCTTAAATATAGAGTTAGCATGTGACGCATCAATTCCACTCCAAAACAAACGAAAACATATGTCCACATAAAAACCTGTACACAGATGTCTATAGCAGCACTATTCATAACAGCCAAAAAATAAAAACAAGCTATTTGTCTTTCAGTGGGTGAACAGATAAACAAAGTGTGGTCCATCCATACAATGGAATAGTATTTGATAATAAAAAGGAACAGACTACTGGCACATGCCATGACGTGGATGAACTCAAAAAAACACTGCACCAAATGAAAGAAGCCAGACATAAATAGGTCCCATGTTGTATGATTTCTTTTACTTGAGATGTCCAGGATAGGCAAATCCACAGAGACATAAAGTAGATGAGTGGTTTCGGGGCTGGGGAGAGGGGAGAATGGGGAGGGACAGCTAATGGGGATGGATTTCTTTTGGGGGTGATGAAAATGTTCCAGACTTAGATAGTGGTGATGGTTGCACGAGCTTGTGAATATACTAAAAAAACTCTGAATTTTACACTTTAAAATAGTACATTTTTTGGTGTGTAAAATATGTCTCAATTAATTTTTTTTCAAAAGTAAAGGGATATAAGACTGCTCAGAAAACTATAAAATATTATTGAGAAATGGCAGATCAAATAAGTGGAGAGATACAGTATGTTCAGATGGGAAGAATCAATATTGTAAAGATGTCAGTTGCCTCCAAATTGATCCATAGATTCGGAGTGTCCCCAATCAAAATCTGGCCCCTTACCTTCCCAGTCTTAGCCCAGGGTCCCACACAGTGGAGGAGCCCCCAACCTAAGTGAACATTCTCACCTGCTTTCTAATGGAGGGAGAATGAGATGTTGTACATGGAATCTCTCTGAGACCTCCCTTTTCACAGCTCCAGATGGTACAGCCCAGGGAGCCAGGCTCCGAAGACCTCCCAGTCCCCTCCAGAATGGACTCGGAGCACGGCTGCATCATCTCTCAGCAGCAAATGTCTTGCCTCGGTGCAGCAGCCTCCAGCTACACCCTTCCTTTCAGAGTAAGTGATTCTGGGCTTCCCCCCAGCTCTCACTATGTAACTCCATGTCCTAACAACTCCTCTCCTCTCCTCCTCCTCCAGTGCCCTGCTTTGCCCAGCTGATAACGATGCTGTTGCAGCATCCAGGACCACAGGGATGGAGGCTTCCCAGGAGCAGGGACTCTCTTTCTCTTTGCCATCTGCAGCCTCCAGGTACACAGTAGGCACTCAGTGTTTGCTGAATAACTGTTAGTGCCTTGAGGCAGGCAGGCAGAAGAGACAGCCCCACAGTATAGAGCACCAAGGGAGGGGCGGCAGGAGGTGACGGCGACAGAGTAAGGCAGTGGTCAGGGCTTCTGCAGAGGGGTAAGGAGTGAGACAGAGCAGAGAGAGCTCTGTCCCAAGGGACGAGTGGGGACAAAGGCCCCAAGTCTTGGGGGCTGGCTCTGCCTTACACAGACCATGGGACCAGGCCCTTCTGGTCCAGGGAGGGGCACCAGCAAGCTTGGGAGCCTTTTCCCCCTCATGCCTGTGGTTCAGGAGGAACAGGGGCTGCCGCCACAATTCTGGGAACAGCACGTAATGGGGTGAATGAGAAATGCCTGGGGGGGGGCACTGCCAGCTCTTTCCCCTCCATTACCACACCCACATGGGGGGGCATCACAGGGAGACGGAGCTCCCCAGACCCCACCAGCACCCAGCGCCCCAGCCCTTCTCCCAGGCCAGCAGCACGCCCAGGCTTCTGCTTCAAGGGGCTGGGCTTCCGAAACCCACTTCCTAATTAGTTTTCTCCCACCACACCCTGATGTGCTGTAACAACAGTGCACGAGACCCTATCTGCGGCGGATGTCACTCAGCTCCCCAGAGCATCCCGGGTAGGGAGGCACGCCTTCATTAAGCAAGTTAATTACTTGCCAACTTGGGAGCCTGATCAGGCCTTAGGCAGGGGATGCCCTGGGTCTGCTCTGATCCCTGTAATCCCAGGGCGTCCCTGATGCCGACGTGGGACCTAGCTTGGGGCTTTCTGAGCATCCCAGAATCCCGCATTCATCATTTGGCCGAGAAATCTGGCCACAGACTGGTGGGCAGAAGGAGCCTTAGTCTGGGCAGGGATGTTCATAGCAGGAGAAATGGCTTGAGCAAAGAGAAGAGAAGTCAGAGGTGGGTTCCTGCTGGTACCCAAAGCTCCTGTAAGGACTTTGCTCTGTGACATGAGCCTTCAAAGGGTTTTGAACAGAAAAGCAGGAAGGAGGGACACGACCTACCTCATGCTTTCCTTCCAGCTGCCCCGCTGAGATTCAATTGTGGGAACAGCAGTGGACACAGGAAATATGAATGCAGCGGTCTGGGGTACAGAGGATGACAGCTTGGGCGGGGGCGGGAGCGGGGGTGGTGGGATTCTGGATGCGCTCTGCAGGTGGCGCCCGTGAGACTTGCGGATGGGTTCGGTAGGGCGTGTGAGGGGAGGAGGGGAAATCAAGAAAGCTGCCACGGATATGCGTGAGCAACTGGACACCGGAGTTACTATGAACTAGATAGAGGGTCCTCGCGGAAGGCTTAGGGTGGGGGAGGAGGTATTGGGAATTCAGTCTGCGGGCTGATGTCTAAGGAGACATCCAAGTGAAGGAGTCGAAAAGGCGATTGTACCTGTGAGCCTGCAGTTTCAGGGGAGGTCTGGTCCAGAGCAGTACACTGAGTGGTCATTGATGAATTGATGGCTTTGAGGCTCACCAAGTGGGGAGAGTGTAGTCGGACGAAGAGGCCCGAGGTCCGAGCCCTGGGGCCCAGTTAGGGGGTGGGGGAGGGGGAGGGGCAGCGTGGGGGGCGGGGGCTGGGGATGAACTGTCGGATTTAGCAGCGGGGAGGTCGTGGGGCTTCAGGAGCCGCTCCCGAGGATCCGTGTGGGCAAAACCTACCTGGAAAGGGGTTTAAGAGATGGGGGGGGGCCGGGGAGAGCGTTGGAGGCTGGGGGAGTCTTGTTGCGAAGCAGAGCTGGAAGATGGGCAGAAGCTGGAGCAGGAAGTAGGGTGGGAAGGGAGGGTTTCCACGTGGCAGGAGTACCCCGTCCCCCGCCTCCCCTTCGAAGCCACACTGTGGAGTGCAAAGTCGTGATTTTACCAAATTCAGAAGGAATCCAGGCGGCCCACAAGCTACACCAACGGCCACCCCCAGACAGATGTCGCCACTTTCCCACCCGCCCGTGACTCCTTGGCGCTGCTGCAGGGACTGGCAACCCGTGCCTGCCTCCTCCCCTGCCTCCCTAGATGAGTAATGTAGGCGCTAGTCTAAGTTAAAACCAAATAAAGCAATTGGGAGTGACTAATTCCTTGTGCAATTTATGTCCCCCCAGACGTCTTGCTGGTAACAATGCCGGGAGCCATTTATCCCCCTTAATTTCAGCTGTGCTGCTACTGGAAGGAGCTGTCCAGCTGAGGTAGCCCTGTCTCGTGCAGCCCAGGGGGCAGGTTGGCCACACAACTGCCGGAGGGCCGTCCAAACCTGCAATGTACACGGGCGGGTTCTCAAGAGATGGCATCACGCACGTAGCCATTCACAAGGCCATCTCAGGACTTCACAGTTGGAAACGATGGAGGGAGAGTGCTGAGCTGGACCAGAGACAGTGTGATATGAGCAGGTCCCCGAGGACCAGGGGCTTCAGAAAAGTGGCAAGAAGCTGCGGGGAATTACGGTGAGCAAACATGTCCGGAAGAACATGAGTGGGGCAGGGAGAGGAGGTGGAAGGAGAGAGAGAAGGGAAGGACCCTCCTCCCCCAGGCCCCATCTCTGCCCCCTCAAATCTGCCCCGCTCCTCAGGCAGAGCCCTCAGCCCCCCTGGGGTCCCAGCCCCTCACCCTCCCCTGACCTCAGCCCTGTCCCGACTGGGCTGGGAGCATCTGTGTCCAGCTTATCCTTCCTCTAGACTGGACACTCCTTGCCGAGTGGGAGTCTGGGAGAAGAGGCATCTAGCAGAGGGAACAGCCAGTGCAAAGGCCCTGAGCTCCCACATTCTTCCGTGTGTTCAAACAGCAAGGAGACCAGCAGAAGTGGCAGGACCTGGATCTGATCCATGTCGTGTTCAGCACAGGCCTGGCACGTAGTAGGAGCCTTAAGGATGGCAGGTGAATGAATCGGGAAGGGGTAGATAGATATATACGTGTGGGGTAGACGGCCCCTGTCCAGGCATCACTGTGGTTGTATTATGCTCTGGACCTGAAACGTGTCTGCTTCAGTGCTGTGAGCGTGGGGTGGCCATGGAGTCCTGCCTTTGTCTCCCTGAGTCCCCTCCAGGGCTGTCGGAGCTGGGTGTCAGAACCCTGGTGATGAACCGAGGCTGTTGGTACCTTCCTGCCTGCCTGACACACAGGCAGCCCTCCCACCCAGCAGGGGGCCTCGGTGTCCTCCTCTGTATGATGGGGAGGCTGGGGGGGGGGGGTGTCCAAAGTGGAGACAGGGGTGGGGGTGAAGGTCTCGGAGAACCTGGCTCTTGTAATCAGCCCTGTGGGCCGGGGCATGTTTCCTTCCATAAAAGACTGGGGGTGGCAGGAACCTCCCTGGAGGCCCCAGGACGTCCTGGGGTCACCCTAGGGAAGGCACTAGAGGCAGAGACAGGAGACTGGGGGCCCCACAATCCCCAGCAGCAGGCTCTGAGTTTGGACAGGCGGCAGAACGCAGACCCTCCTCCATCCTGTGGGAGGAGCAAGGGCTGCAGGGATGAACCCTGAGGCTTCCACCCAACTGATATACGGGGCTGCTTCATTCCCTCCAGGGAACAGGGTCCCAGGGGCCTATCAGGGAGGGAGGCCTTGATTCCTGAGTAAAGGAACATGCATTGAGCACCTATTGTGTGCTGGCACACCTCCACAGGCCTCTTCATTAATTCTCACAAGCTTGAGGTAAGCAGTCTATCTCCATCTTAAAAGTGGGAAACAAGCTCAGAGATGTAGTGTGACTACCCAAAGGTCACACAGTATGTGAGTGACTGAGTTGGGGTTCAAACACAGATTTCTCTGGCCCCTTGTGGATTCTACCAACCCACTGTTGGCTATCTGCTCCTGAATCCTGATTTCAAGAAATGCAAGTTTTCAGGTCAGAGAAAACATTTGATTTTCTCCTTGAAGGGATGATTCTCCTGTCCCTGGAGTTCAAAGGGGCTTCAGTTACTCTCCCTATGTCATACTTCCCAGGATGAGTCAAAGGCACCAAATTTACTGTGTTTAAAGCGACTTCTTGAGCATCCCAGTAAAGGCTCTGATTTATATCCAAGACGTTGTTTTAAACATGTAACAAATGATAAAAATCAGTCCTGCCAATGCACCTCAAGAGAAGTCATACTAAGGGAGGAAAAGAAACGGTGAGATTAGATGTTTCATTAAAAGATAGAGTGATGGATTAAGGCCCAGAGTGTGAATTTAGTGTGACTCGCTGAAAGAAAAAGTTGGGGGGCAGTAAATCCAAAGTGACAATCTGTGTACGGTGGACCAATATTTTTCACTTTTATTATACTTTGTTCAGAATTGGTGATGGGTCGTTATTTAAACACATACACACACCAACAATCCTCAATAAAGCTTTTAAGTGAAAGCTTCTTGTGCTAAGGATACAGGCTAAAATCTCGACTCCAACCCTCTGTGTCAACTCAGAGAACATTGCATAATGCAAGTTTCTTCCTGTCGTATCTAGAAAACATTCCAAAGGCAGAAAATGTGGGAAAGGCTCTCAGAAGATCCCCAACCACGCCCAGGAAGAGAGGGAAAAGTAGCACCCACATCTTCCGAGTGGCAGAACCCCACGCCCACCCATGCCAGCGTCCTCATCAATAACAATAGCAGTGCTAGCGATCGATCGGAGGGTCTAACATTTCTCCTGGTCACTCATTCAAAGGGCTCTAAGAGCAAAGGTGGCTGGAAGCCAGGGCATGCTGGCTGCTCTTCGCATTGGGAGGTCACAGGTCCCGGTCTCCACCAGAGATGTTGGGGTGGATTGGATTCTTGTTCCCAGTTCTTTCCTCCCTGTAACTGGACATGGACAACACATCCATGGCCTCTGCTCTGTGACTTGCAGCATTTCTCACTGTGGGTGGGGTACATGTCCCTGCCTGAAGAAGACAACCCCCTTAGTCCCAGCCTCAGCCATATACATGCCATGTAGGTAGCACCCCACTCTGCCTTCTATTTTAAGGTAACTCCAATCACCTCCAAATCCACCCCCTAGGCCTTGTCCTCCCAAGAGACTCATGCGAAACCTGCTTCCCCTAAGGATGTAACTTTGAGTATATTTCTGTTCCCCCAAATTCGAGCTTCTGTCAGTTTTGTCAAAGGAGTCTCTTTGTCATAGTATTTTTAAAGAACTCTAGAATTTCTCTACCAAGGTTTCCCCATGGAGCCGCAGACCCAGGCCTACTTATGAAATGTTATTAGGACCCGCAGAGGCCTGTGGAGGTGGGGCAGGGGGAGGGGAGACAAAATTGGAGGTCTAGTCAAAAAGCCATTCCTTCTCTCTCTTCCCCTCTGCTCTAGATTGGCACGTGGCCAGTGAGAGGACTGTTTCATGGGGGCTCCCGGTGGCCCACGCCCCCAGCATTCACACTTTTGTGTGGTCACCTCCCATACACTCTGGGCTTGGCCATGTGACCTGCTTTGGTCAAATGGGATGTTAGCAAGCTTGACACAAGCAGAGTCTTGAAAAGGACCATGCAGATTAGGGATTGTGCTCTTGGAAGATTCCCTTTTGGAACCCTAATCCACACTGCTGGGGAGAGAGATCTGCCCGGCCAACCCCCAGCTATTCCAGCCATCCCAGCTGAAGTGCCAGGCATGTGAGTGAAGCCATCTGGAAATTTTCAACCCCAATCAAGCCTCCAGGTGACTGCAGCTGCATGGGGAATTCCAGATGAGACCAGCAGAAGAACCATGCTGCTGAGCCCTGTCCAGATAACAGAATAAATAAATGGTGGTTGTTTTAAGCCAGCAGGTTGTGGGGTGGTGTGTCACACAATGTGGTGGATTGAAATATGTCTGTAAGTTTTTTGACACTCCCCTCCAAAGAAAACGAAGCCTAATTCTTCTCCACTTGTATGTGGACTAGACTTAGTGACTCACTTCTAATGAATAGAATAAGGTGGAAGTAATTGTGTAAGACTTCTGAGACCAGGTCATAAAAGGCATTGCAGCTTCCTTGTCTCTGTCTCTCATAGCTCACTTTGGGGGAAGCTAGCTGCCATGTTATGAGGACACTCAAGCAGCTCTATGGAGCGGTCCACACGTGAGGAACTGAGGCCTCCCACCAACAGCTGTGAGAGTGAGCCATCTTGGAAGCCAATCCTCCAGTCCTGTCAAGGCTTCAGAAGACAACAGACCCCACCAACATCTTGACTGCAACCTCTCAAGAGACCCTGAGCCCAAACCACCCAGCTAAGCCCCTCCTAGATTCCTGACTCTAAGAAACTGTGTGAGATAATAAATGTTTATTATTTGGAGCTGGTAAGTTCTGGGGCAATTTGTTATGCAGCAATAGATAACTGATACACACAGCAAGAGATGACTAAAGTAGCCAGTGTGCTCTGGTACCACTCCGCAGGTTGTCTACACACTGGAATATGACATAGTAAATGGCCTCTGCTCCAAGCTCTCTGAGGACCACCCAGCTGTCCTGGCCATCCCAGAAACACCCCTGGAAATCCCAAACCTTCTTTTGATCCTTCAGTTATAAGGGGGTCCTCCTTGGCCTGGCAGAGGTCCTGCAAAACCCTGGACCCTGCCGTGGCATGTGGCACAAGTATTTTGACATCCCCCTGTCCCACTCATCCTGTTGGTGGAGAGATGCCCATCAGGGCATCACAGAAAGAGTCTCTGTGTTGACCTGCCACCCCATCCCCCCAGATCAGCCACTTTCATACACTGCTGACAGGAGTACATAGTGGTACAACCCTCCCACGGAAGGAATTTTGATCACAGCTAACAGAACTTCGGGCATTTTCCCCGAACCCAGCCATCGCACTTCCAGGAATCAACCCTGAAGATACACATCCAACAATACTACGCAGAAATTCTGGGAAGTGATTGTAGCACGATCTGTAGAAACACTCATACCACAGAGAGCTGTCGAGAAACCTACGGTCTGTTCACATACTGGATGCTATGTAGCTGTTTAAAAAAAAAATGAAGATCCCTATGTCCTGATGTGGAGGGATTTCCAGAATGTATTGTGAAGTAAAAAAAAGCAAGGTAAGAAAGAGTATTTACTGTGGAGTTATTTTTTGTGTAAGAAAGAAAGGAAAAGAAACACATATACACATGTATCTGCTAGTTTTTACAAACAGAAACACTGGAGGATAATCTCAAAATTAATGAAATTGGTTACGCACGGGGCTGGGGCTGGTTGGGGAACTTCTTTGACTGCACCTTTCTTTTTCTTTTTTTTTTTTTCGGTACATGGGTCTCTCACTGTTGTGGCCTCTCCTGTTGCGGAGCACAGGCTCTGGACGCACGGGCTCAGCGGCCATGGCTCACGGGCCTAGCGGCATGTGGGATCCTCCCGGACCAGGGCACGAACCCGTGTCCCCTGCATTGGCAGGCGGACTCTCAACCACTGCGCCACCAGGGAAGCCCCTTGACTGCACCTTTTTAATACAGTTTTCACTTTTGTATCAAAAATTAACAAGGTTGGGGGAAATGCCTAAAAATAATTAGGAACATAAATAAATGAACCACACTGTATATCAAACTGAAAACATAACCATACAGAAGAGATTTTTTTAAAAAATAGTTAATAGTTACTCCAAGTTTTAAAAAATTCCCCTCCAGTTTCTTTAATGGACTAGGCAAGCCTAGTCCATAACAGGCATCCAATAAATGCTTTTGGGAGTAAATGAATGAATGAATGACTCAACGACAAAGGCTGGAAGCTGAGAGTCCTGCTTTCCCCTCCCAGGGGTCTCTGCTTGGGTCACAATTTACATAATGTAAGGTCTGTTAAGATCAGTTTCATATCACAAAAATGAGCCACAGGTGGTGTCTGTGGCCCATACTCCTATGGCCCCCCGAACAAGATTTTAAAATCTCACCCTTGCTGGCTTCTTCCCCTTCCCTTTCCTGTTTCCCCCACCGCCTTACCAGCCTCCCATGGGAGACTTCCCTTAATAAAACACTTGCTGTTTTATTTGTTTGCTGTTTTTATTTGTTTGCTGTCATCACAAAGTACCACAGGCTGGGCAGCTTAAACAACAGGAATGTATTGTCTCCTGTTTCTGGAGGCTGGAAGTCTGAGGTCAAGGTGTTGGCAGGGTGGGTTCCTTCTGCAGCCTCTCTCCTTGGTTTGTCAACAGCTGCCTTCTCCCTGGGTCCTCACGCAGTCTTTCCTCTGTGCGTGTCCCGGTGTCCAAATGCCACCTTTTTAGGACACCAGTCATACTGGATGAGGGCCCATGCTAATGACCTCATCTTAACTGGATCATCTGCAAAGGCCCTCTTTCCAAATCCACACTCACAGGGACTGGGGTTAGGACCTCAGCATCTCCTGAGGACACAATTCAACCCCTAACACTTGCATATGATCCCGCCTTAGACAAGGGCATTGCCGGTCGCTAGCAGGACTGTTGTGAGGATTAATTATCAATACACATCAAGCATTAACAACAGTGTTGGGGGAAAAGCAAGTACGTGGTTGTTATATTTATTATTATGTATCGAGGCATGGTCTCCACCCTCAGAATACCCTAGTGCTGGCCACTGCGCTGGTGCCGTCCCAATGGGACACCTACCAGTCATTTTTCATCCCGTCCTCAATCTCGGCTGCTTGCCAGGCTTACCAGTCCCACGACCGAAAGTGAAGGTCTAGTTCTGTGTCTTTGAGCTTGGAAGAGGCAAAAACCACCTAGGAACAATCGAAGGACAACAGTAGTCTCCTTTCAGAATGCCAGCAGCCTCCACGCTGTGCTGTAGACGTGATCATAAAAGTTACAACGCTCCACCGCCCCCTGGTAACATTTACAAACGTACCTGGAATTTAACATCAAAAAACGCCCAAGGAGGAGGCGCCCGGGCTGAGTCGGCAGATATCAGGGTCTTAAGGGATTGGGGCAGGAGGCTGGCACTATACATGCTGCTGTGAATTCACGTCCGTGGGGGCAGCTTAGGAGGAGGGCTGGGGGAAGGGAGCGGTCCTCTCTTCGCCCAGGCAACACACAGACTCGTGGCCACTTTTGCAGGGGCCCCGGGCGGGTATCCATCCAGGTCCACCCAGCAGGTACGTGTCCTGACCCCACGATTCAGTCGGGCTTTGAGAACCTTGCCCCCCGCACTTCCCCCTCATCAAATATTATTTCAATGTGGTTGGGCGAGGCAGGAGGCAGCCCTGAGTGCGTGGTAGGCTGGGCCGCAGCTCTCGGCTCAGTTCAAGGTCCAGAGGTTCCCTGCGCCGCTGCCAAATGAAATAACGCATTTGTGCATGAAAAGAGAAGCCTCAGAACAAAAGACAGAGAACGGTGCGTGTCCCACTCTTGGCCTTGGTGATGCTTGACATTTCTGGGAAATGAATTTAGTGCAAAACCCAACAATTCAAAACCTTGTGCCAAACAACCGCTGCGAATAGAACCGGTGGGAGCAGAAATAACGTGAAGAGGCAGCGCGTCCTAAAATAGTCCCCGATGGCTGCTGCGTGCACGGGAGCAGAGGGAGGCAAGTCGTCAAGGGTGCTTTATTAAAGCGGAGCCCGAGGCTGGAGCTAGGGCGGGCTATTGAGAAACGCGAGTGCGTGCGTGGGCGGCGGCGGAGGAGAGGAGTTGTCGTTCTGATGAATTCAGTCACCATCTGCGAACGCCCAGCAAACTGTCCACATCCAACTTCCGGTCCCCCCAAGGCCTGGCCGCTGGCCAAGCCGTGGCCACCGTGTCCCACGGCCCATCCCACAGGTCCCACCCACTCAACCTGCCCAGAATGGACTTCTCTCCCTGCCCCCACAGCACACCCAAAAGTGACTCCTCCCACCACGCCCCATCTTCCCCTCTCCACACCCCCATCCAACCTGCCATCTCCATACCTGCCATGTAGAGGCAGCCTTGGGCCACTAGGATGGGTACAGGCTTGGAAGCCACGCTGCCAGGGGTCTGGGTTCAAATCCTGCCTCTGCCACTTATTAGTCATGTGTCCTTGAGCAAGTTCATTTCTCTGAGCCTCAGTGTCCCCTTCTGTAAAATGGGTGTAACAGCAGCACCTGCTTCCTGTGACTTAAAATTTGTCACAGCATAGAGCTGTGCCTGGTCCAGGTGAACTCAAAAAAAGTTGACTATCATTATTGTTGTTAGTATTAGTATCTCATCGATCTCAGTATGCCCTGTTTCTCTGTCCCCACTGTCCCTTCCTGCAGAACTGCTCAGACCATCTCCAGTCATTCATTCATCCTTCCCTTCCCCTCCTGGCAGCCAGGGAAGGAGCCAGCAGGTGGGGTCCACTCCTGGCCAGGGCCATACCTACTCCCCATCTCAGAGGTCTGAGGAACAGCCCCTGCTCTCCTCTTAAGACCCTTCCAGCCCTTCCTGGCCCCCACATACTCTCACCTTGGAGGATGTAGTTTATTGAATAAGTGTCCCCCCAAAATTCATGTTCACCCCAAACCTCAGACTGTGACCTTACCTGGAAATAGGGTTTTTCCAGATGTCATCCAGTTAAATTCAGTACACACTGGATTAGGGTGGGCCCTAAATCCAAGGACAGGTGTCCTTATACTAAGACGGGGAGACAACACAAAAAGATACACTCAGAGAAGGTGGCCATGCACGGACACAGACAAATATTGGAGTGATGTGGCCACTAGAAGCCAGAAGAGGCAAGGAAGTCTCCTCCCCTAGAGCCTTTGGAGGGAGCATGGCCCTGCCCACACCTTGGCTTTGGACTCCTGGCCTCCAGACTGTAAGAGAATGAATGTCTGTTATTCGAAACCACCGGTTTGTGGTCATTTCTAACAGCAGCCCCAGGAAACTAAGACAAGGCCATTCCACCTTGTGAGCAACTTTGTCCCTCATTAAGTACCATTTACAACCAACAACATAGGAGTCAAACCATGTCCCTGCCGACTAGCAGCCTTACATGACATTTTGTAGATGTTTCATTAAACTGCTATTGATTACGATTTTGCAATTTCTTTTCCATATTTCGCTGCCAATGATTGCTTTCCCCAGGTTTCAAATGTTTCTTCGGCCTTTGAAAATCCTACAGCCCAAGGGCCCCATGCCTATGAGGCCTGGTAGATGGAACACTCCACCCACTACAGCCTGGCCACCTCCTGCATGCTCGCGCACCCAGGCAGTAAAGCGGAAGCTGCGGGTTGAGGGCGGGCCAGCTGGCTCTGCCTGGCCAGTTCCACCTGCTCTTGTCGTCCTTGCGTCCTGCTCAGCTTTCACATCCCTTCATCCTCCATCCTTCCTTGGGCATCACATCTGCCTCCTCTGTGGACCCTGGAAAGTTCCCAGCCACCCCCAACCCATCTCCTAAGAGTCACCTGTCTGCCTGCCAGCGAGCAAGTGCCTGGCCTGTGGCAGGACTGGGCCAGCGATCATGATACCTGCAGAGCGAATGAATGAGGTGGATCCCCCCGAGCAAGGAGGAGGCCCAAGCTACACCCACCAAGGGGGCCAGTTTGCTCTCTTCATTGCTGACTTGGAGCCATTGCTGGTGACGTGTGACCTCTCCCGGGGGGAAACAGAACCCCAGCTCCCACCCATCTTGGGACACTTAACCTTCCAGTCTCTCAGGGTATCCACCTGTAATAGGGGTCCTCACATCACCCTCCCAGCCCTGCACCGTGGCTGTGGGATGGGAGTTACCCCCCACACGTGGGTTGGCGCCCGCAAATCTTGCACCATTTTATTGGATTCCACTTGAAAACATGAAGATAAACGGCAGCTAGATGCCCAATCTCTACGGCTCTTTCCGTCATAAAGCTCCGAGATCTCAATGTCTACGCCAAGTCACTTTTAATTTCTTTTTAACTAAGAATTAGCTCGGAGGTAATTGCTTCCATCACGTTGATGGAAATCAAGATGAAGTAAATAAAATGAAAAGCAAAACTGAACCTGAACGTCTTCCTCGTTGCCTTTGAATAGTATGATGACAAAAAACTATTTGACCTCCCAGGCTTGGAGTTTTTGTTGTTGGACATCTAGAAAGGAGATGTAATTATAGGGCTCATTTATCAAAAAGATTAAGGAAATCAGGGAATGGGAATTGGTTTGCAACAGTTCTGGAAATTATATCAACGTGACCCTTTGGTTCTGCATTTTTCACTCTGTGTCCAGCAAGGTTCTCGAATTCTGCAGTTTTCCTCCCTCCCTCCCAGCTCCCCAGATCAATACTCATGAATAAGGTTGATCCTGAGGGGCTGCAGGAGCAAGAGGCCAAAGAGAGGCCCCCGCCTCCCATTCCAGGACGGGGGGATGGAAGCCCCGTCAACTCAGTGCAAGGCTGGCTGGCGGGAGAAAGACTTGTTTTCCTCAAACTGTGTTACCAAGGATACAGCATCCAGTCCTTGGGATCTGAATGAAAGAGCCTGGTTTCCGGGGGTTTTTGTGCCTTTCATAATTTAGAATACGTTTGGTTTTCATTTGCAACGGGCCTGCCAGCCCGTCCTCCCCACAGCTCTGTGAACTCGCCCGTAACGTGAATAAATCAAACTCTCTCAGCTCCAGCTGCCTCACGGGGAAGAATTTGGGGTGTTAGGAGGATCAGAGGATTCTCTTGGTTTGGGGGTTCTCAAGACTTACCCTGGGAGTGTTTCCAAAGGACTTTTACAAAATGCACACTCCTGGTTCCCATGCCCTGGGTGAGGTCCAGGCAGGTTTTGTGGAAGTTCCCCAGATGGTTCTGGGGTACATCTTAAGAAACAAGTCCAGCACCCCTACTTCAAGCGAGGCAATGGAGGCCCTGTGGGGCTGGGGAGGGGTAGGGGGAAGTGGCCAGGAGCAGATGGTCATTAGCAGCAGCCCTGGACCTAACAACCCTGACAGTGCAGGGGAAATGGGAGCAGAGGTATCGTCCCTGGCTCTGCCTCTTGCCAGCTGTGTGACCTTGGGCAAGTTACTCGATGTCTCTGTGGTCAACTTCCTTAGCTGAAGTATGGGGACAGTACAGCCCTTCCTTTTGCTGGGCTGGGGTGAGGCTTACAGGAGATTACACCAGTGTGTCATGGGACCCCCCCCACCGACGTCCAGTATCATTATGTCCAGCACGTGTCTTTGTTGATCCTGCACCATAATGAAATGGGGCTTTGGAGGTGCTGTTCCCACAGTCCCCAGGGCTTCTGCCTTAGCTGGCCACTCTAGACGTTTCCAGGGATGGCTATTTCCTGACACCATCCTGGCCCTGTCTGCCCTCCAGGGAACAGTGAGCCAGGCGGGATGCCCAGAGGGCCCTGGCTGCCGGGCCACCCTGCTTGATGGTTTCTGGGCCTGGAGATGGGCACGAGGTTTCCCCTCATTGGCTGCTTGGGGCGTCATCTTTGCACACACAACCCCTCTGTCAAAGGCTCTGAAAACCCCATGAGTGCTTTCCTGGAAAAGAGTTCCCCAACCTGAAAGCTGTGTTTCCTAGGCCACCATGACAAATGGCCACAAACTGGGTGGCTTAAGACAAATTCATCTTCCCACAGTTCTGGAGGCCAGAAGTCCAAAGACAAGGTGTCAGCAGGGTTGGTTCTTTCTGGAGGCTCTGAGGGAGAATCCATTCCATGCCTCCCTTCTCTTCCGGTGGCTGCCGGCAATCCTTGGCATTCCCTGTCTTGCAGAAGCATCACCCCAATCTCTCCCTCTGTCGTCACATGGCCTTCTTCCCCCATGAGTCTGTGTCTTCTCTTTTGTCTCTTATACGGACACTTGCCACTGGATTTAGGGCCCACTCAATGAATCCAGGATGATCTCATCTTGAGATCATTTAATTACATATGCAAAGACCCATTTTCCAAAGAAGGTCACATTCACAAGTCCTGGAGGTTAGGACTGAATATATCTTTGCGGGCCACAATTCAACCCACTGCAGAGGGGTTTCAATGCCTGTATTTCCTTGATTCTAAGATTCTCTTTCCTCCCACATTTTAATATTTAACTCCACATGTATCTTAAAACCAGTGATCAACTCCAGTGCAGTACTTCTGCCTCCCCACAAGCTATTATTAAATCCATGGTAGTTGTGTTTCTCATCTATTGTGAATTGACATAGTTCCAGGCTCTGGTCAAAGGAAGGTCTCAGGGCCTCCAGGCTGGGGTCTCTTCTTGCTGGAGGCTGGAGATGGGAAGGCCCGAGGCCAGCCCGGTCTCTCTTCCTCTGCCTCAGCAAGGCCACTTGCCAGCCAAGGTGGGGCACCTCAGATTGAGCCTCCAAGGGCTCTGGACCAGATCTCCTCTCCAGCGGGGGCCAGCTTTGCTTTCTCACCACTCCTGACGGCTGTTGGTTCTGCTGCCAGCACCCCACACCCTACGGCTCTCCAGGCGCAGGGAGGTGGGGGGAAGGCCCTGCAGCAAACCCCGCAGCAAGTACTTTCCATTAATTCTCTCATTTGTTCGCATGAAGCAAATAAATAAGAAACCCAAGTCTAGCCAGCCAGCTTAATCTTAATAACTGGGTCTACATCCGAAGCCCCTCATCCTCTCAGAATTCACAGCCACCTGATATTAATGTCCCTTTGATGCCTTTCACAGCTGGACCCTGATACTTCCTGGTTTGGGACAACAGGGCATTTGGATTTTTTCAATGGCAGCCTCTAGAAGCTAATTAGGCCATTACTCTTCAAAGATTTAATTTGCTTTGATGGGCCAATCTATAATTATATTTCCAAACAGCTTCTATTTAATTACTGCACAAAATGAATGAGGTCCTTGAGCAATTTGAGTCTGATAAACTCAATTCCTGTTTTAGTTCCCAAGACAAAGAAAGACACAGGGGGAGGGGGAAGGCAGATGGATGGGGTTAGGGATGGGGGCTGACTGACACCTAGGGAGGTAGCTGTCCCTGCCAGAAGCATTGCAGGGATCATGTGGCTGCAACCACAGCAGGAAGGACCACGGTGGGAAAGATGAGGTGGGAATCAACAGATGTTTGGGGGTAGGGGGGGCATTGTCACTAGAAGGGAGGCCCCAGGAGGGCAGGGATTTTGATCTGTCTTTACTGCTGTAGTCCATGTGCTCTGAGCAGAGCTTGGCCACCAGTAGGTGCTCAGCGAACACCTGTTTAGCAGGTGCATTGGGTAGACTTGATGGGAGTCTGGGTTCTTACAGCCTGAGCAAGGGTGTTGCTGGGAGAAAGCAAGCTGGCCCTCGGACAGCTAATCCCCTAGTGAGTCTTTTACACCAAGGCAACTGCGGCCGAACAGCCCAGCATCCATTCCCCCTTTTTCTAGGGATGGCACCCTTGTTCTGTGTTGAGGGCCCACCTTGCCCCACGAACTCTGTCCCAATGGATGTCATGGGTTGAATCGTGTCTCCCCTTCCCACAGTCATGTGTTGAAGTCCTGAACCCCCATTTCTTCAGTGTGTGACCTTACTGGGAAATAGGGTCATGGCAGACGTCATTAGTTAAGATGAGGTCGTACTGGAGGACGGTGGGCCCCAATCCAATAGGACTGGTGTCCCTGTAAAGAGGGGAAATTTGGACACAGACACACATACACAGAGAGGATGCCATGCGAAGATTGGAATGATGCTGCCAGAAGCCAAGAAACTATCAGAAGCTCGGCGAGAAGCCTGGAACGGGTCCTTCCCTAATGCCTACAGGGAGGGAGAACAGCCCTGCCGACACCTTGCTCTTGGACGTCTGACCTCCAGAGCTGAGAGACAGTACAGTTTTGGTGTTCAAGCCTCTCGGTTTGCAGTATTTTTAATGGCAGTCCTAGCAAACTCCTACAGGGAGAGTGTCAATCCCGACACCCTCACCTGCTCCCGCCAGGATGCTACTCAGGTGCCCCCTCCCTGAAACGTGACTCCCATGGCCATCAGTGAGCCCTGCCCTTTTCCACCGACTGGGTAATTCTCCTGTGGGCAACTTCTCTCCTGCCTCCCCCTTCAACTCTCTGATCTACCCCCAGAACCTCCTGAGAACTTCTGGGGGCTTACTGAATTCAGAAGGTTTTCTTGTCTCGTTGTCAGTCAGATGTTCCTGATTGACACCAGAACCAAGAGCTGCCCCTTGTGAGGCAGGTCTCCAGGCGGGGAGGGGGTGAAAGCTCCCGGCCTGCCTGCGCAGCGGGCTTGCTCACGATGGCATCATCTTCTCCCTCTTGCCCCGACCACACACGTTATTCAGCTCATCCAGATCATGTGTTTGGTGCAGGGGATGCTGCAGTGAATAAGGCAGCGGGAAGGGAGATGATCAAGTAAGCAATTTCAGTACAGTGGGGTGGGCATTGTGACAGGTAGGAGGGCGCCCTGTGGGAGCACAGACGAGGGGCACCTAACTCCTCATGGGTGGGGTGGGTGGTCAGAAACGAGGACGGAGCAGGGCTGCCAAAGGCAGGAGAGGATGGAGCTAGGGTGACCAGCTGTCCCGTTTGCCTGGGACTGTCCTGATTGTAGAATTAAAAGCCCCAGGTGCTGGGAAGGCCCATCGTGCCAGGCAACCTGGGGGGTCAGTCCCCCAGGACAGAGCACGAAGGAGATTGTTTGTGGCTGGAGTGGAGAGTAGGGCGAAGGGGGGAGGGAAGTTGAGAAGAGGCAGCATCGCCAGGGGCCTTGCAGCCCAGGGAAGAAGGTGCAGATCTTAGAGCTAAGAGGCAGGAAAAGCTTTGGAGAGTCTCCTGCAGAAGCGTGATGTGACAGGAGCTGTAACTTTTCCGAGGACCCCTCTGCCTGCTGTGGAGGGTGGAGCGCACGGGGCAGGAGGGGTGGGGAGATGCCTCCACATGAGGACGAAGCTGGGGAGGCTCTGGCAGGTTAGGCCTCGAGCGGCCAGGGAGGTTGATTCAAGCAGTGATTCTGAGCCTTTCCTGGAGGAGGGGGTGGCGACAGACGTGCTCTGAGACGCTGAGGAGCGCCACGGACACTCTCCTCCAACAGATGCACACGGCTGCCCGCACGCATCGCTTTTCTCAGGCACACGGACGCTGTTGCGGGCAGTTTCAGGGCTTTTGCAGACCCCCGAGATCCAGCCACTCCTCACCTCCTGCCCATCTCCAGCTTGGCCCCTCTGGTCACCCGTCCCTCCAATAAACCTCTCTGTGCTCAAGCTAATTGCCAGGTCAGCTTTGTTCAAGTCAGTTTATACCTACAGCAAGTCGGTAGTGGACCCAAGGTTCAAACATGGGTAGATCCGCTGCCCAACACATTGCGTTTTCTCCTGTCTCGATGCCTGCGGGGGGTGTGTGTGTGCGTGTGTGTGTGAGAGAGAATGAGAGAGAGAGAGAGGTTTGACACTCCCCTTTTTATCTGAAGATAATATTACAGATGAAGGAGCAGCCTGCACTTGACTGAAATACAAACGTGTAAGCAATTTTGTTCCATTGCAGAAGCTCCACCGAGGAAATAGTCCCTGATGTGATGTGCTGTGATGGATCCTCGGGGCAGCTGGAGAGATGTGCTTTCTCTTCTCTAAGGGGAGGTCACCCGTCTCTGACTTTACCACCAGCATGCAGAGCCCAGGAAAGAAATCGCATATTGAAAGTGTCCATCGTGACACTGTCCCCAGAAAGCAGACAGGGATCAACTAGGAAAACACACAGTAAATAACACGACCCAGGAAGGGAGGGGACTTCCCTGCTTACTCGTCAATGTGTCAGGTGTTGATTATTGGGAGGGGGGTTTAAGGTCTCTGGAGAGGAGACACAAATGTTTGGGACTCCTGGGGAGGTGGATGCCACAGAGATGCTGATGCAGCCTGGAGATGCTGGATGCTGGTCAGGGGTGATTTCTGGGGGTCCTAAGACTGATGTGAACTATAACTTACACGAACAGAAAACTCATAAGCTAGGGCTTTAAAAGCACTCGGTGTTTTAACGGCCAGCAGCCAGAGGTCTGGCATTCATCAGCAGGGGCTCGGCCTGGACAGCAGAGGGGCCCTCTCTGTGCCAAAATACTGTCGCCGCCCGCGATGCAAACCCACACGCTGGGATGAAACATAACAGGTCTGGCCCTGGCCCCTAGCCCTTGAGCCAAGCCACTGGCTGCCATCCTGTGTCCTGGACCCTTCAGGGACCCTCTGGCTGGGCTTCCCTGCCCTGAGCAGTGCTGTTGCCTCGGACACTGGCCCAGCTGCCCGGCCATCATTCTCGCTGCCTGCAACGGATGAACTGGGAGGCAGAGACATTGATCCAGCCCAAATGGTAACCGAGGACACAGGCAGTGCTTTCGGGTGTAGCTGGAGAAGAAATCGAACTTCAGCCACAGGTCAACGCGGAGGGAGACCCCAGCTGACCCAGCTGCAGCCTTGCCAGCCCGGAACGATCCCAAGAAAGGAACTGACCCTGCTGGAGGCCACAGGGAGAAGTCAGCAGCCACTGGCTCCCGCTGGCGCTGCCAGGCCATCTCAGGCAGGGGTCTGACCTCACCGAGGCTGGTCCTCCCCATTCTTCACGTCACCCACCTCCCTGGGCTGTTAGGGGACTAAATGATGGATTCTTTTGCCAGGGCTGCCATAACACACTAACCCAGACTGAATGGCTTACACAACAGAAATTTATTTTCACACAGGCTGGAAGTCTGAGATCAAGGTGTCAGCAGGGTTGGTCTCCCCTGAGGCCTCTCTCCTTCTCTTGTCGATGGCCGTCTTCTCCCTGTGTCCTCACGTGTCCCCCCCTGTGTGTGTCTGTGACCTAGTCTCCTCTTCTCATAAGGACACCAGTTGTACTGGATCAGAGCCCACCCCAGTGACCTCCTTTTAACTTAATCTCCTCCCATCTCCAAATACAGTCACGTTCTGGGGTACTGGGGCTTAGAACTTCGATGTGCAAATTTTAAGAGGGCATAATTCAGCCCATAACAAATCAGATGCTGTGTAGAGACGCCAGACACGGTGAAGGTGGTTAATAAACAGAGGCGAGTGCGATTCAGGGGGGCTGAGAAGGCAAGCAGAGACAGAGTGTTGAAAACTCTGCCGAGTTCCGGCATCTTAGCCTTTCTCTCCACCGGGAAGCCACCTTCCAGGGAGGAAGGAATTCACTTCGCAGCCTTGTGCCACCCTACATTTCTGGCGTGGCTCAGCTGAGCTAGCTTACAGTCCCTTGAGGGCTTCCAACGGTGGGCTCACCGTACCCTGAGACAGGAATCCCAGGCCCACTCCCCCCCTCCCCACCTCCAGCCAACAGCTGGTGCCAGTCTAGCAGTGTCAGTGGGCCCCGTAGCCCACGTCAGGGGTCCCGGTGTCACTGCCTTCCTTCCGGGTTGCCCCCCACTGACATCATCAAATGGGGAGGAATGATGCCGAGCAGGAGATTCATTACACCTCCTTCCCATGTTTGATTCCATTGGGTCATGAGACAGGGATTTCTGCCCCTCTGACTTTTTTCTTTTTCTGACCTGAAGCTATTGGGAGATTTTTCTCTGATCTGGACACCCCACAGGCACTCAGGACCGTCTGCTCAGGAAGGGACACCTTCCCAAAGGCCAGAAATAGGCTCTCTGGATGCCATTCAGACCCAGGAAAGGGGCTCCCCGCGGCCCAAGAGGGATCAGAAGAGAGAGGGGTTGGGTTTCTGGTGAACTGGATTCATCGAAAGGCAAGAAGTGGCTTAAAAGCACCTCCATGTCTCTTTTTCTGGTCATGTCCTATTCTCCCCACAGGGTTTAAAAATCTGCCTGAGCCCAAGACAGGGCTTTGATGATCGTTGTGTCAAGGGCAGGGGCTTCCTGGCATCTGTTGGCCCTTCTTCCCACCACATACTTCTGCCCTTATCTTCCCTAGAACCTTGACATGTTGTACCAAGCGGAAGATTTTCTCCAAAACCATCAGCAAGTTGGTGACAATTTTCTGCAGCAAAAACACCACCAAGGCTTTTCTGGTAACATTTCAAAGTTGGATTGCAGTAGACACGGCCCCCCCCCGGAGTCTGGGTGAATGAGAGCAGGCGTTTTGAGTCGAGACAGTTTGGTGCATTTTACTGGCTGCTGCCCATGTGTCCTGACGTAGTGGTGTCATCGCCCGTGTTTGTTCGCTGCGCACAGACAGGGCTCTTGCCCCGAATAAGCCATGCTGTTGAATAATGGAATTATTCTTTTCCCGTCCTGCCTGCTGGATCTCAGTAGCTGTAGGACCCGCACTGGGGGCGAAGTTTCAGGACCTGAACTGTGCAGAATGGAGCAGAAGCTCCCCCTCCAACTCTCTCCCTCCCCAGTCATGAGATTTCTCCCGAGGAGCCTCGGTGTCATGTTGCTACCCATTAACGCTCCTTTCTTCTTTTTCTTGGCAATCAAAGTGTCAGCTTTTGCCAGCAACGCCTGAAGAAAGTGAGAATGCGGAAAGGTCCAACCCACCTCCACGCCCCCGTGCCACGCTGCCAGTACCTCTGGGAGGAAACGCTGGACCTTTCCTGCTTGGTACCCGCTTCCCTGCAGGTTCGCAAGTGGCAGTGCAGGTAAGAGGTGGATGAGTGCCTCAAAAGTGAGAAATAGAATTCCTCTTCTGGATCACGCCCCGAATAATCGAAAGTAGAGGCTTGAACAGTTATTTGTACACACATGTTCATAGCAGCATTAATCACAGCAGCCAAAAGATGGAAGCAGCTCACATGTCCATCAGCAGATGGATAAAGTGTGGTCTGTCCACACAAGCGAGTATTATTCACCGTTAAAAAGGAAGGAAATCGCATATCACGTGCCACGGTATGGATGAACCTTGAGGACATGATGCTGAGTGAAATAAGCCAGCCACAGAAAGGCGGATACTGTAAGATTCCACTTATACGAGGTCTCTGGAGCCAGGTTCATAGAGACAGGAAATAGAAGGGTGGGTGCCAGGGACTGGGCTAGGGGCAGGTGGGGGGTTAGTGTGTAATGGGGGCAGAGTGTCAGTTTACAAGACGAGAAAGTTCTGAAGGTGGATGGTGTAGGCGGCTGCACCGCAATGTCAGTGTTCTTAATGCCTTAAACTGAACTGTTTACCTAAGAATGGCGAAAACAGTGCATTTTATGTTATGTGTATTTTACCAACAGTACAAATGAAGCAGCTCAGAATTGGTTAAGACGTTTTGCTCTCCCTGGGATGGGCAGCATGGCCCGGTGGGCACCCTCTCTGTGCCTGGGCAAACCCGGAGCGGGCTGGCCCAGGGGTCCTGGTGCTGCGGCCACCCACCCGGGGTCTGGAAGAAGCCCCACTCTGTCTCAATAAACCCCCAGGCAGAGAGAGCTCTGGGTCCCTGTCATGTGAGATTAAATTCAGAGATCAAGGCCCCAGGGAGGCATCGAGGCCGATGTCACACAAGGAGGCCCAGTTGCTGTGTCCGTTCTTTGTGTCCAGCTGTGACAGAAGCCAGGGGAGGGCGTGAGTGGTACAGGCCAGTCACTGCATGTGGGGACAGAGGTGGGCAGGGCGGGGACACTGGGTCTGGGCGGAGGGCTCTGAGGACCAGATGTGGCCGTGAGGAGGGCTACAGAGCAGCTCTGTGTCCATGGGGCCTTTTTAGGGCCATGGGCTGTGGCTCAGCGTGACCTCAGGCCTGTCCGTCCCAGTCCCCGGGCGGCAGCTTCCTCCTCTGTCACATGAGGGTGGATGGTCGCTAAGGGCTGTCCCAGGACAGCGGACGTTTATGGTTCTGTGTGAAAAATGAGCATGTCCTGAGTAGTGGAACATCAGAGCTCTAGGAGTGTGGGAGACACCTGGGTGGTCACCTGGCTAGCGCTGCCCAGTGACCTGGAGAGCTCGGCACGTGGGAAGTGCCCCCTGCCGCCCTCCCACCCACCACCAAGTTGGCTCTGGGGGCTTTGTGCGGGGGTCCTGCTCCTGGCTTTGCTCAGAGGCCCTTTGGCAGTTGGGACACCTACCTCCTGGTGCTGCCGTGCCCGGGATCACCCCCGCCACTCACTTCCCAGATGAGACCCAAGAAGAATGAGCTGGGCGCCAGGAGAGGTTTTCTGAAAATGAATAATCTGGGGGAGGCAGGTCCTGTTCCTTTCATTTCTTGAGAATCCAACTGGGCAGGGCCAGGCGGGAGGTGGGGGAGGGGAGCACAGCAGGGACCAGGTCTGGGAGCCACCGCTGTCCTCTGTAGCATCTTCTTCACCATGACAGCACTAGCCACCAGCTCTGGAGGTGTTCCAGGCACCAATGCTTTACATGTGATTTCTAATCCCTTAAGACTGCCTTTCAAGATACTTGCTACTGTCCCCACTTTATGGATGAGAACATCGAGGCTCAGAGCAGCTGAGAGACTGGCTCAGGGTTACACAGCAGGGAGGAGGTGGGGCCAGGATCTGAGCCTGCGTTAACCTCCCACATCACGCAGCCCCGAGGTCCGGAACTGAAGTGGTGCCCTGAGCGTGGCGGATGGATGACAGGAGCCGGGGAGCCCCCCGATCATGGCGGCAGGGTCCCCGTGGGCAGCTTCTCAGCCACCAGGCTCAGCGAGCGCTGCTGGTTGGAAAGCCCAGGAGCTGCCCCTGCCCCAGAAGCAGGGAACACACAGTGGAACACACCCACCAGCATTTGGATCCAGAGCTGCGCCGTCCAGCCAACCGGCCAGCAGGCCAGCAGCCAGCAAGGGCGCCAGCTCTCCCAGGCTGGGCACATCCTTTCACGGTGAGCCACGGGGAGCGAAACGCAGGGCCTGTGCAGTGGGTGCCTCCCCTCAGCGGCCCCATCCATCCCCGCTCCCCGTTTCCCTAGGCTGGGGTCCGTCCTCCCCGGAGCTGCTCGGTTCTGCCCACAGGCCTCGGCCCAGTTTCCAGACATCTCAGGGAGGCTCGGAAGGCTCTCAGCGGGCCCAGGCTCGGTCTGAATTAGGTTGCTGTTGATGGTATTGTTTTGGAGAGAAATGTTCATTTCCAGCCCCTACGCTGTGCACACAGATTGGGGCTCCTGTCCGGAGCCAGATGCCGACTGATTCCAAGGGGAGGGGGGCGGGAATTTGATTTGATTCCTGTGCGAGGGCAGAGGGGTCATGCTCCGGCCTGGCTGGGGGACTCTGGGGGCTCTGGCATGTAGGGTGGGCTGCTGGGAGTGTGTCGGGGGCCTCACAGGGGAGCAGACAGGCAAGCTTGCCCAGGGCCGAGATTTGGAAACTACAGCAGGGAGTCTGGGGGCCACGGCTCAGTTTTGCCTCCCCCCAGCCCCAGGTCCAGTGTCAGAGTCCCAGCCCCTGAACAGACGATGGGCATGGAAAGTCGACTTGCCCCGAGCACGAGGCACAGGCTATGGGGCCAAGGACCCAGGGCGAGAAAGCAGGCAAGGTCTTCCTGCTGCTCCTTCCGGGATGGCTCCTCCCCTCCAGCCCTCCCTGGGGCCCTCCCCCCAGCTCTCCCCTCCACGTCTGTCCAGGTCTGTGCTCTGGAGGCGGGAATCCCCACACGTCAGCGGTGCCTGGAATAGACACTGCCTAGTGTACGCCTCCTGGACACACAGCTAGATGGCGCTTCCCAGCCACCCTTGCAGACAGGTTCATGGTGGGGAAGTGAAGTACCTACCCACCCCCCCACCCCCCGCAGGCCTGGCCCATCACACCCTCCTTCCTTGGATTCCAGGGCTCTAGGGGAAAACGGGTCATCTGATGGAAGGAGCCTGGGTCCCTGCATACCCACGTGGAGCAGAGCATCCACAAAGCCCACTTCCAGCTGAGACGTGAGTGAGAAGTAGCCTTTTTTGTGGGGAGGCCCTGAGCTGCAGACTGGTTTGTTGGCTTCATGGTACCTCTTGGGGGGCCTGGAGAAGGCAGCTGACCTGAGGGCTTCCCATGGCTCCATAAGCAGCACGGCTCCAGCCAAAGGAGAGGCAGGAAAAGGCAGGTGCTTCCTTGTGGGGGCACCTGAGGACCCCAGACCTGCTGGAGGCCTCAGCAGCGGTGGGGTCCCACAGGACAAGTGAGGCAGCGGCCTGCACAGAGGAGGCCACTGCTGAGAGAGAGGTGGGGCTGGGACACTTCAGCGTCCAGCACAGCAGTTCAGGAGGGGGCGTCTTGTGGAAACAAGACTGGAGGGGACCCATGGCAGCACCCCTGCGACCTGCAAAGGATTGTGGATCCAGAGCCTTCCCTATGTGTGGCAAGCAGGCTGGAACACCCGCCCTCAGTCCCCACTGCTCCAAACAGGTAAGCAGGTGGGCCGAGGGCAGAGGAGGGGTTCTGCCAGCTAGAGGCAGCTGGACCAAACCACATCTGGTTCAGAAACGCTCTTGTCTTCAAGAGCACGTGTGGGCCAGCACCCCCGGGCTCCATCTTCGCCCTCAGTGTCCCTGCCCCACCTTGGGTCGGAAGGGAGGGTCTTCCAACACTGCCAGGGAACCAAGCTTCTTACCTTCTCCATGCCCAGAGCCCCTCCCTCACCCAGCATCGGCCTTGACTGCTATGCTCAGCCCTGACTGAGCCTGGAGAAAGGGGGTGCATTGGGGGGTGGGGTGCAGAGTGGGGGATAGTGCCCAGGTTGGAGGAACAGAGAGCCCTCCCAGATAAACTGGGTGCCACAAAATAACGTGTCTTCCTGGGAGAGCCATGGATACACTGAGACAGCACATCACAGAAAGAGATGTTTAAAGTTTAAAAGGCGGTCCATTGCCTAGATCTGTAACCCAAACATCTATCCCTGCTCTGGGCAACTCAGCCCCTGCTACTGCTTACACACCCCTAGTGATGGGGAACTCACTACCTCAAAAGGAAGCCATTTTAGTTGTCAAAGAGCCAAGACCAAGTGTTTATCCTTTCTGAAGACAAATGCTTCTTGCCAGGCAGAGCAGGGGGAGTCTCTCCTGGTTTTGGTGAAGGACAAGGGCTCTGGACTCAGACTGGGCAAGTCCCAGCTCCACTTCTCACTGGCTGTGTGTTATTGGACAAGCACTCAACATCTCTGGACCTGTTTTGTCATCATCATTTTTTAAACGGGTGTAATAATTGTACCTTCTTCACGAGGCTATTGTGAGGATAAAATGAAATAACCCATCTAAGTTACGTGGCACAGTTTCTGCCATGTGACACGTGCTTGATAAATGTTAGGGATTATTACCCAACTCTATGAAATATAAATTCTTTAAGCCTGAAAGTAGGGATCTGAATCAAATTGGAGCTTGGCCTTGTGGCTTCTACAAACGTGAGTTCCCTGGGAAGGTGAGGGGTAAAGCTTTTCATGTCTCTATTTTGAGTAACAACAGCGACCATTACTAAGTGTCCATCTCCTGCAGGCCCCGTGCTCAGCACACGTGTTCACGATCGTATTCCATCCTCCACGGACTCTGTGAGGCTGGGCTCATTAACACCTGCAGTGGGTTGAATAGTGTCCCCCCCTCACCAAATTCATGTCCACCCAGGACCTCAGAACGTGACCTTATTTGGCAATAGGGTTGTTGCACGTGTAATTAGTTAAGATGAGGTCTTGCTGGAGTAAGGAGGCTCCTAAGTCCATTGACTGGTGTCTTTATAAAAAGACTAGGGGCTTCCCTAGTGGCGCAGTGGTTAAATCCGCCTGCCAATACAGGGGACATGGGTTCGAGCCCTGGTCCGGGATGATCCCACATGCCGTGGAGCAACTAAGCCCGTGCACTACAACTACTGAGCCTGCGAGCCACAGCTACTGAAGCCTGCATGCCTAGAGCCTGTGCTCTGCAACAAGAGAAGCCACCGCAATGAGAAGCCCATGCACTACAATGAAGAGTAGCCCCCGCTCGCCACAACTAGAGAGAAAGCCCGTGCGCAGCAACGAAGACCCAACGCAGCCATAAATAAATAAATACATACATGCATAAATTTATTAAAAAAAAAGAGGGAGGAGACACAAAGACACACACATGTAAAGACAGAGGCAGACATTGGAGTGATGCAGCTCCAAGCCAAGGAACACCACGTCACCGGGAGCCCCCAGAAGGCAGAAGAGGGGGAGAAGGATGCCCCGCTAGAACCTTGAGAGTGAGTGTGGCTCTGCCGACACCTTGATTTTGGACTTCTGGTCTCCAGAACTGTGAGAGGATCAATTTCTACTGTTTAAGCCCCTAACGTTGTTGCAATTTGTTACAGCAGCCCCAGCAAACGAATACGTACATCCCCATTTTACAGATGAGGAAACTGAAGCTCAGAGACGTGGTCTGGGTCCCATGTCACTAAATGAAGAGTCAGGATTTGATGACTCTTCAACGTCGAAGCTCGGGCGGTTCTCTGCAATCATGCCTCAGGAGAAATATCCATTCTCTCGGGGACAGCGTAAGCAGTGCACCGGGGCTGTCCTAGCCCAGGTTTTCTAGAAAATAGAACCTGAGGCAAGACTTGAGTGCTAAGGGGTTACTGGAAGGTGCAGTCCCAGGGTGGTAAGAGTGAGACAACAGAGGACAGTGGAGACATAAAATGATACGCTCCTAGGCGCGCCGCTGCTTCACCCACTGCAAGAGGTGCCCCAGGGATGTTTCCCGCCAGGCTTGCAGAAAGACAGCCAAGCCATTTCCAAAGGAGGAAAGGAGAAGAATTTATCTGCCAGCTTCATCCCATCTCCCATCTCCTTCAGCCAAAGTTGGCCGCATGGGACTTAACTGCCCCAGCTGCCATGTGCATCGCCTGCTACCTTTAGGTGACTGTTGGGGGGAGCCCGGGCCATGCATTCACCCACGGGGGGGGGGTCAGGACAGCCCGTGGTACTGATGGAAGAGGTTACGAGGGCAGCAGAGGCAGCAGCCTGGGCTCTCTGTAAGCAAATAGCACAGTCCCAGGAGACCAGGAGGCAGCAGGGACCCGAGGCAGCACGTCCAGTGTCCTTCCCAGTCCCTATTCCTCTGTCACCCCCAACTTTGCCCTTTCTTTCTTCAAAATGCTGCAAAGAACGGCTGCCACAGGGTCCCCTGAAATTCGCCATGAAGATGCGGCAGAGTCTTGGGTTGGGAGCCTGAGCAATCTGGATAGGAATCCACAAACAACTCACTTTGGACACCTAACCTTTGACTTCTGCCCTCACACGGCTTTACTCTGTGTGTGTGTGTGTGTGTGTGTGTGTGTGTCTGCGTGCGCGCCTGTGCGCATGTGCGCGAACGCATGCACACCCACGTGCGTCTGGGTCTCTTCCCCTCCCACAGGGACACCAGTCACTGAGTCAGGAGTGAAATCACGTAACCCATCTGCACCCAGTTCTCTCCTGCATGGGCTGGGGAGGTGGGCGGTCTCCTAAGACGGCCTGGGTGAGCCATGCCTCCTAGAGTTCACACCCTCATGCGGGTCTTTCCCACGCTAAACCAGCAGAAGTATGCCAATTCCAGGTCTGGCCTGCCAGCTTCAGCTTCCTCCCTCTTGGGTCCTGCACATTGGGGTGCTCAGGGCCACCACCTAAAAGTCCAGGCCCCTTCCAGGAAGACAGCATGGAGAGGCGAGACTCTGGTACTACATGGAGCAGAGAGAAGCCCAGCCGTGCCCGGGCCCAGTCGAGCCTACGGATGACACCAGCCCAGCCACTGTCTGACAACGACATGAGAGGCTTGAAGTGGGATCAGAGGAAGAACTGCCATGCTGAGCCCGGCCAGCCCACGGCACCATGAGAGATAAAAGGCTGCGGCTTGGGGTGGTCCGTTACGTGGCCACAGGTAAGTGAAACAGCAGTGATTTATGCTCTCCATCCCACAGGGCTGAATTCTGCCAGAGCACCTGTGAAATGTCAACGGGAGATGAGTTCAAGAAGCATGTGAGGGTCCGGAACAAGGCACAGGTGTAGGAGGCTCCCATTTCCAACCACCTCCGCTCCGCTCTCCCTTCTGACATTCGGAACTAAGAACTGTGGACTTGTCAGCAGCAGGGCCCAAAGAGATTGCAAGCTTGGGGGCTCTGGCGTGACCCCATAGGTGGCCCTTCTGATGAGGGTCTGCAGGGACACTGGGCTGTGTCAGAAGAATCAAGAGGTGTAGCTCCCCCACTGGAGCCAGCAGTGTCACAGAGAGGCCCCTCAGCCCAATGACCCGGGTCCAGGCCCTCCCGGGGCCACAGGGAGGGGCCACAGCCCACGCCCAGCCTGGAGCTGGGCAGAGGAGAAAGGGCTGCAGGCAGAGACAGTGCTCACATCTGCACTGAGGGGAGGTGGTCCCTCCCAGGAGCCTGAGGGCCCTGCAGCTCGGTGGCCCAGCCCAGCTTTGTAGCATAAGCGGGGCCCAGAGAGGACACGGTCCTGCCCAAGCTCACACAGTAAGGCAGCGGCACGGTCTGGCCCGCTCCTAGGCCCTGGTCCCCATCCAGGGCTCCTCCTGCACCCTCACTTCTCTGCTGAGGTTGTCCAGGCAAGAGAAGTGGCCGCCTGGGGCACGGTACTCCAGGCAGGACCCTAGATGGGCAGAGACGGGGGCAGGAGGGCCGCCCCCAGTCAGCATCCTGTCCCCTCTGGCTGTGAGCGCAGCTGGACGAGGTCTGACTTGCTGTCATGGTTGTCATCTGCCAAGGCAACAAGCCAACGCTGTTAGGTGAGTGCCATTACCATGGAAACCATGAATCAAGGCCGCACTTTAGCAGAGCCAAACACGCGGTTGCGGAGGGGTGGGGGGCGGTGTTTTCTCTCAGGGCCTCTGCCAGTGGGAAAGGCGAGGCCGGCATCTCCTTAGACTCTCCTTAATGGGGTGGAGTGGGGGTGATGGGGAGGGAGCGGGGGTGGGGAGAAAAGGAGAGGAGGAGAGAGGAGGAAGTTAGAGGGACAGCGCAGCCCTGGGACCGGCTCGGGGGCTTCCAAACCCAGATCACAGGGCGGAAGTGTCTCTCCTGCCAAACAACCAAATCTGCCACTTACTGAACCCAGGAGGCCAAACTTCCTGAGCCCAGGGTTGCACCCATAGATGCAGCCTTTTAGCAGTGATGGGGAACTGGGGGGCCTCTGGAGCGTGGGGTTCCACCTGAGAGGCCACTCAGTACAACAGCTCATTCCCCAGGGGAGCAGGGAAGTTTGGGTCCCAGGGTCACGCGGTGGGTCCAGGTGGCGCCAGGGAGGCAAGAGGAAGAGGGCGCTTCTCACCCACCGAAGCCTCTTCCAGCTCACCACTGTCCAGTGGGCAGGTGGGTGCAGGCCTGCCGGCTCCAGAGGAGGCCGGATCCACACTGGGACCCCCCCCCACCCACGGCCTGGGCCCAGCAGAGAACAAATCCCTCCCCCAGATCTGCCTGGGGCACACACACTGTGTTGGTAAGTCAGCTGGCAGCATCATGGCACATGGACAGCCAGGATCCCAGTCTAGCCCACGTAAACCTCACTACCACGCCCTGTGGTATTCCCTCCTGCCCCCCGTCCAGAGTCTTACACTTCCTGAAAAGAGGGCAGACCCCACCCCAGGGAGGGAGCCTACCGGTGAACTGCAGGCGAGGACAGTGGGTCCCTGCTCACCCTGGGCAGCCATTCTCTCACGTCTTTACTGGTAACGGCCAATGAGGCCATTTGCCAAAGGCCACAGAGCTTGCAAAAGGGAGAACCGTGCTTTGAACCGAGGGCTTGGTGATGACAGAATTATCACAACGGTTAGCCGCCGTGCCACTGAGCATAGGCCCGGTGGCTGAGCCACCCGTGAGAAGCATGATGTCAGGTCAGCCCTCTCACGTCTGATGTCGGGAGGCTGCTGGCTACTGCCCGGCTGCCACTGTGAGCACTTCCGGGGCAGGAGACCGTGGGACCTGGCATTGGAAGGGGAGAGGTGAGTTGTCCTGGCCGGCATGCTGGGCCAGTTTCCCAGCAGAGGACAGTCGTGTGGTGACCAAGCCACAGACAGGGCAGGACAGAGCTAGACACGTGCCCCCAGCTCGTGTCTCTCCGCAGTCCCAGCTTGGTGGCTGCACACTTGTACCTTCTGCTGTCGGCGAGGTTCCATGGCAGATGCTACCAGCACCACGCCTGTATCCCCTCACGTCTTACCACTGCCACGCAGGCCAGCAGGCTTCCAACTGCCAGCCTCCGCGTCTTGTGGCCAGAGGGCTTTCTCTTGGACACCCAAGTGGCCAGAAGTCCCCAGGGGCAGTTGTCCACCATTGAGCCCTGAGAGTGTTGGTGCATCAATACCCCAGCTCTCCTGCCCTGCAGTGGGGGGAACGTGCACGCTGCATGCTATCTGCCACGACTTCACAGCAGCTTTCAGCTTCAGACGCCCGCAGTGGTCATTTACTGGGTACTTCACCTTTTATTGAAGCCTTCCAATCCCCGCCTCACAAACACCTCTCCTGGTGTTTCCTGGGACACCTCCCAAGTAAACCACTTGCATTCGACTCCTTGTCTCAAGGTCTGCTTCTAGGGGAACTCAGACTCAGGCTCCCATCCTGCCTCATTCTGAGACTCCGTTGATCTCAGTGGTTACCTGTTGCCCTGTGGATCACACTCTGACTCCGTTGATCTCAGTGGTTACCTGTTGCCCTGTGGATCACACTCTGACTCCGTTGATCTCAGTGGTTACCTGTTGCCCTGTGGATCACACTCTGAGAGCCAGGGTTGATTTTTGGCCACTAACTGCAGACAGGCAACAGGGAATGGAGTTAGGGGAGGCTTAGCAGAGGACCACTCGAGCGAGGTCTTGAAGGATAAATAGTCTGTCTCTGGAGAGGGAAGCCCGGCAACACCACCTCCCCCATCTTAGCCCTGAACTATTTGCACAATGTACCTGGGCACCAGCACCCATCACTCAGCTGTGGGATTCTGAAATGTGAACCTGTACAGCTCTGACTGGTCACTCCTTAGCTCTGCAACCTGCAACGTCTCCCCTTTGCCTGCACCAGGTCCAAGCTCTTTGGCTCATGGAGAGAGGCTCTTTGTAAACTGGCTCCACCCCACTTCTATGCTGTTACTTATGTCATTGCAGCTGTCCTACTGACCTCCCCAGTGAACCCAAGCTGGTAAAATTCTGTCTGTCCTATTCTGTGCCATCAAAACACCCTCTCCTCCAGGAAGCCTTCAGTGGTGGCCTCAAAATCACAGCTCTCATCTTTGTGCCACTAGAGCACCATTGCCAGACTCTAGGGCACCGCCCAGCTCCAAACTGGGGTGAGTCACCAATCTGGGTCAGACCAGAAGCTCCTTGAGGTCAAGACCCATTACCTGGGCTCTTCATATCCCCCCATCACAGCAGTAACAATGTAACAGCACTTCTGGAACATAACAAAGCTCCCATACATCTTCCCTTTGACCTTGCATGGAGAACACATCTCCACCAACACAGGCTGGTTTGGATGGGCATGTACGGGGCTCCCAAGCAGCCCCAGGGCTGGATTTATGATTTGATTTATGGTTTACAAGGGAGGGAACAGAGCTCATCAGGAAGGCCGCAGTCATCCCAACTGCTTCTTAATTAAGCGAAAGATGAGGGTCCAACTCCCTTAAAGAGGAGCCCCTCCTTCCCTTTCCCCAAAACGTGGCATCATCAGAGGCACGGATGTCAAGGAGTGGGGGCCACGTCGAGAGTGGGCAGGACCTCTGCAATCGCAGCAGCTGGGGATAGAGGTGATGCGCCCGCCAATGAGCTTAAAGCCCAAATCAGAAGTTTTAACATATTCCTTAATTAGAACCCTACTTTGTTCCTAGCTGGCCACCCGTGCGGCCCCAACAAGACCAGGCAGCATTGTTGTCTGTACGCTCCTGAGGCAGATCCGCTGGAAGAGCGCATCCCAAATGAGATTACATCTTTTACATGTTTAATGTACTCTTCTCGCCATTTAAAATGTGGGCCTATTAAAATAGCAGGGAGGGAAAATTGACTCTCAGAGCTGGGTGTGGAGAGAATAGATCACTAGTGAAATGAATAATATATTAACAGAGTAATGATGTTGCTTCTCACATTAATCACATAAATCACAGGATTCTCGGGTTGTCAACAGAAGTTTAAAAAAAAAAATCCGACTTCTAGTTTTCCAAAAGACTGAGGCCTGTGGGGCATGGGAGCTGGTTGCCTGGTGGCCACAAGGGTCATGAAGCTGAGGTTTTCTGGGCACTCTGACGAGGCTGCCGAGGGCCTGGGACTTCCCCTGGAGGTGGCGGCAATGTTGTGGGAAGATTGTAACTCAGCTTCAGCCTGCATCCCTTACCCATGCCAAGGATACAAGAACTGTGAATGAGATGTGGTCCCCTGGCCACTGGCCAGAGGGACGGGAACATATACAAAGGGCCCAGAGCAGGCACAACCCACCCACCACTGACCCACACAGCCGTTCTAACAATCGCCAGGACCACATCTCACCTGGGAAATCACTGGCCGGGCATTGCTATTGGGTCATTGAATATGCTCGGGGCAGTGTCCCCCAGGTGTCCATAGTGGAGACTGGCCAGGGTCTGTGGCTGCAGCCTTGTCCTCCGATGGCACCCACCTCCCAGGATGATAGGGGAAGCACGTCGGGTAGTTCACAGAGGTGCTTACAGAGAGCCAGGCCTGGGCTAAGCACTTAGCCCATCTGAGTTACTGTGACTGTTGCCGTTGGTGCAAAGCTGGACTCCCTACTGTCCTATGTTTCTCCCTGTGTCCCTGGCAGGGACCACATCTGAGTGTGGAATTCTGCCCAGCAGGGCCTACCCTGTCCTGGGAAGATGCAAGGGGCAGAGCTCAGGAATCAGCTGGCTGAGCGGTAAAACGTCTCCGTGGCAACCAAACCCACCCCTTCAGAGGGGGGTCACTGGCTTTGGTTTTCCAGGCTCTGGGAGGGCAGCTGGAACCCATAAGCTGGAGAAACTAGGGTGCAGACCAAAGGCTCACTGCACTGGATCACAAGCTCCCTTGGCCCCAGGGCAGCCGTGGAAAGTAGGCCAAAGCACATCTCCCCCTTCCTCAGGCACTGGGAAGGCTCTTAGAGCCCAGAGCCCTGAGGAGATCTCAGGCCCTGTGTCCAGACGGCTGTGAGCTATGACGTGGCAGGGATGCTAGTCTCGGGCTATGGCAGCAGGGCGCAGGCAAGGGATCCCGCAGAGCTGTTGAGCGGGGAGCATCTCCAGGTGGAGGAAAGAGGAAAGAAACCCTTGCCTCCTGGGGCTTTTCACTCTGGGAGGTTTCGAATGCCCGTCTCTGGTAGCCAGGGGGCGACTGACCATCAGTGTCTCCAGTGATGTGGAACTGATCACAGTGTACGTAGTTCTGCCTCCATGTAGGGAAAATTAGGGAAACTGGGCCTCAGAAAGGACGCCAGCTGTCCTCAGCGGCACCCAGCGAGGCAGGGGTAGAGGGGGAAGAACACAGCCGTCCTGATTTCCACACCAGCCTTGTTCTACTTTGCCAGCGAAATCATCTAGGGAGATTTTAAAACTCCCAACACCTAGGCCCTTCCCCAGGCCTATGAAATCGGAGTCTCTTAGGGGCAGCAGCATTGGGATTTTGTCAACCATCAGATCATATCACTGGGCAGTCAGTGTCGCTCTGCTGCTGCCGGTCTCCAGCCTGCTCCCCGACTGGCCTTATCCATTGACTGCAAAGTTCTCGATGGTGCTTGAAAACACTGCCTTAGGAGAAGCAACTCGGGACTCCCCTGGCGGTCCAGAGGTTAAGGCTCCGCGCTTCCAATTCAGAGGGCGCAGGTTCAATCCTTGGTCAGGATCTAAGATCACACGTGCCACGCTGTGCGGCCAAAAAAAAAAAACAAGAAAAAAGAAAAAGTAACTTATGAACCTTCTCCCTGCAGTTTTGTCTACACCATTCGCTCTCGTGACAGACTGCCTCTTCATAGATAGTTCCAGAGTCAAATCTAAATGATCAGAAGTTCTCAACTAGTGGAGAACATTCAACTTCCCTTTTTCTGGGCAACCTTCACTGAGTTACCCAAACATAAAAGAAGGAGCTTTGAAACCCTCTGATCCTTTGGGAAACTGAAGCCCTATGAACATCTGTGCTCTGAAAAGTTGTGTGTAGCTGCTTTTGGTCGTTTTAAGAAGAGTCTCCAGTTTCCTTCACCCTAATTTACACAAAGTGCTTTAGCGGTGCTGTAGACTGAGCGTTTGTGTCCCCACCCCAAATTCAGGTGTTGAAATCCTAACCCCCCAACGCGATGGTATTTGAAAGTGAGACCTTTGGGAGGTGATTAGGTGATACAGGTGGAGCCCTCACAAGTGAATTTGCGCCCCTATAAAAGAGACCTCAGGGAGCTCCCTCACCCCTTCAGCCACGTGAGGACACAGCGAGAAGACAGCCATCTGTGACCCAGGAAGCAGGTCCTCACCAGACACTGAATCTGCCTTGATCTCGGACTTCCCAGCCTGGGAACTATGAGAAATAAACTTCCGTTGTTTATAAGCCACCCAGTCTCTGGTAGTTTGTTACAGCAGCCCAAGTGGGCCAAGATGATGGGTCTACAAAAGACAGCAAGCAACCACAATGCCCCCCCGAAACCACAGGCTCTGTGTCGAGTACTCAATGGAAATATAAAATAGCAGAGGCTTCGCATTATCAAAGGAAACTCGCTGCCGGGAAGGCAACGGTGCGGTGGGGCAGGGAGAGCTGAAAGGTCGAGGTCTTGATTCTGGTTGTGCAACTTCCTGCCTCTATGGCCCTGGGCTCTGCCTCAGCACACAGACGCCCACTCTCCTCCAAGGGCTGCCTGGGGTGCTTGGGGGGAGGGGCGCGATTGTGCCCACGTACAACGACTCCGCGGGCTATAGGCGGCTCCATGATGGTGCATGAGGCTCCACTGGCCGGAACATTTGCAAACACCGTGCCCGGGCCTGCTTTCGGCTGAGGAAGGAGAAGAGGAGGCCTTGGGGCCCGGCTTGTATATGGAAAGCCCAGCGGGGATCCAGGTCGCACCTGAAAGTGGTTTGAAGATGGACAGCATCCTCCATATTCATGCATGGAGTAAGGGGGGGAAGGAGTCTCCTCCCACCGGGCTCTGAGCTGACTGCGTGCCTCTAAAGTCCAGCCACATCCTCACCCTCCAGCCTTGATGTGTCCATCAGGCCCTAACGTTCCTGTCTAGGACGGTTTCCTCCAGGTACCTGCCAAGGAGCGTGTGGCCCAGCCCGAGACGTGGTGGAGACTCAGGGCGAGTTGGTCAAACAGAATCAGTTCTTGTGGATGCAGACCGGCTCCTCCTTTGCACCCGGCAGCCCACGCTCCTCTCATTTCTCGCCAGGTCATCAGCAAAGGATGCTGTGAGCGTTGAGCCCGGTAGCTGTTCAAGCCGGGAGGGGCAGGTCAGAGGCAGACTGGGACAAACAGCGTCCCCTCGGCCCATTGGATCTAAAGGGAGATGGAAGCTTGGAGGATTGGGAAGGGTTAACGGAACATTCTAGGTCTGTTTGAACATTTGCAGCAGGCTGGAACTGAAGAAATAAAGGAGGGGCATTCTATCCCAGCCTCATACAAAGGCAATGCGAACCGTCCTCAGCTGCTACTGGACCCAGTAAAAGCCTAATTTCCATTCACCTACAACTTTATTAGGCTGCTCCGAGCTATTCATCAGAATAACCTGTCTTGAAAAGGGTGTGTAGTAGCTTTTATTAAAATGTCTTCTCCGTGGCTCACGCATTAGATTTTATGGCGCCACACACAGATCCGCCTTTACAATGGGAAATAGCTCTCTCACTGTTGCTGGGACCCACAGAGATTACGGGCAAGACCCTGGGAGACAAGATGTCCAAGCCACCCATCCCCGTACATGGGCCTCGGTGTCTGGAGTGGGTCCTTGCCGTGTCTCTGGGAATTTGGGTAAAATTTCCCATCCCAGAGCTGCCAGCTGACTCTCATACAGTGCCACACCCACCCCGCCCCCCACTCCCAGCTGCCCCGCCCTTCAGTCACACGCTGGAGCCAATGTGATTCTTGGAAACTGGTCCCTGGGTAGAGCCTGGAGAGTCTGGATAAGGCGTGGCCAGGCCGCTAAAAGACTGTGACGGGCAGTCCTGGGAGCACAGGGCTTGGCAGGTTGTGAAAAATGTGGAAGGGAAGGGACTAGACAGATTGAGAGGTCAGAGGTGGAATGCCAGTGCGTCCAGCACCCCACAGCGGAGAAGGGAGGGGTATCCCTGTCACACCCATGAGTTTGCAGGTCTCTCTGCCTCTGAAAAAAAGCCCCGTGAGGACCAGTGGGAGCAGGTGGAAATCAGCGCCAGCTCTGCAGCTTTGCCGCCAAGTGACGATGGAGCAAATTACTCAGCCTCTCCCAGCCTCAGTCGCCTCACCTGTAAAATGGGGCTCACGCCCCCATGCTGCTGGGTCGTTGTCAGGATTAAGGCAGACGGATCTCAAAAATCATGTAGGGACTTCCCTGGTGGCATAGTGGTTAAGAATCCACCTGTCAATGCAGGGGACACGGGTTCGAGCCCTGGTCTGGGAAGATCTCGCATGCCGCGGGACAACTAAGCCCGTGCGCCACAACTGCTGAGCCCATGCACCACAACTACTGAAGACCGCGCACCTAGAGCCTGTGCTCTGCAACAAGAGAAGCCACCGCAATGAGAAGCCCGCGCACCGCAACAAAGAGTAGCGCCCAGGCTTCCCTGGTGGTGCAGTGGTTGAGAATCTGCCTGCCAATACAGGGGACACGGGTTCAAGCCCTGGTCTGGGAAGATCCCACATGCCGCGGAGCAACTAGACCCGTGAGCCACAACTACTGAGCTTGCGCGTCTGGAGCCTGTGCTCTGCAACAAGAGAGGCCGCAATAGTGAGAGGCCCACGCACCGCGATGAAGAGTGGCCCCCGCTTGCCGCAACTAGAGAAAGCCTGCGCACAGCAACGAAGACCCAACACGGCCAAAAATAAATAAATAAATACATAAAATTTATTAAAAAAAAAAACATTAGTGACGGGCCTGGCACATAGCCAGCCCCATGCTCAACTGGGATTTGTTGAGAAATATATGTAGTGTTTGAAAAAGAGAGATTGGTCCAGGGCGACCTGAAGGTTTGGCTTGAGACACAGGAGAGATGGACTTGCCACCAACTGGGATTGGAAGGCAGGGAGGAGCGGGTCGCAGGGGACCAAAGCTTAAAGGTGGCCAGGGGTTCACCCTGATCTTGCTGAGAGCCCATTTCAGGACAGGAAGGAGGGTGGAGGGCAGGGAAGTGGGAGTTCCAAGGACACCCCGATGCCCACTGCCCACCACCCATCTGCCTTCCAAGCACTTGTCTTCAGGAAGGGCTGCCCAGCGGAGCCCCCACCAGAAGGCCAAGGCCACCCACTCCTGCAAAGGCCCGTGCCTGTCAGCATATTTCTCAAGGGAGAGAGAAAAACACCTTCAGGGAGGTGATCGCCATGACTCCTTCTCACTGCCAGCAGATACCACAGCCCGAACTTCTGACACTGCAAGAGTCTCCTAAAAGGAACAGCTGACACCTGGTCCTGCCTCTCGCCTTCCCCTCGATGGGGACCCCTCTCTCCTGACTCAGCCCCTCTCAGCCCTGAGCCTGCTTGGTCATTCTGCATGAAGGTGCAGCTCTCCCAGTAGAGAACCAGAATTCCTCTCGCTTCAGAAGTAAAATGTATACGTCTGCCGGTGGCCTCACATCTCTCCCTCTCCTTTCTCAGCATGAGGCTCGGGCTCTTTATAATTTATCAAAAAGGCCACACATAATGAGCTCAGCGCTTACTCTGCAGCCAGGGCTGTCAGCTCACTTTTTAAGAACCCCACACCCTGGCTGAGGACACTTAGATCTTGTCATCCTGAGGCTGGGGATGAATCACCTGTGAGTCAGACATGGGGCTGAGCCAGCCCACCCTCCCCTTCTTGGGGACAAATCGGGTGCAAGGGGGCTGGGCTGGGGGCTTTCATAGATGCCATCTTACATAATCCTCTTGACAACGCTGGAAGGACGATGCCTGCCTGCCCATTCTGCAGTTGTGAAAACTGAGGTACCATGAAGTTTAGTATCTCGTCCGAGGTCCTTGGCAGGTGTCTAGTAAAGAATCAACCTCATCCAAAGAGACATCTGGCCTTTGCTCTCAGCTCCTAGAAGGTGATCTCTAAACCCTCAGAATGTCCTGCCCGATAAGGGTGTCTTTGTTTACCTGGGGGCCTTGGACCATGTCAGAAAGTCTAACATGATTTAGGGTGGGGGCTTTGAGGCATGCAATATCAGCTTGACCTCCAGAAGGGCTGGCAAACAAGGTCAGCCGCATAAGAGGTCAACCACATGTGGCTATGTGATGGAGCGCCAGTAAAGACTCTGGACACCAAGCTCAGGTGAGTGTCCCTGGTGGGCTGTATCCACGTGTGTGGTCACTCGTCACTGCTGGGAGATATCACACTGTCTATGACTCTACTGGAATGGGACATCCACACATCCTCCTGGACTCAGCCCTGAACATCTCTGCCCTTGGCTATATCCTTTGCTGTAATAAACCATAACTGTGAGCACGACAGCTCTCAGTGAGTTCTGTGAGTCCTTCTGGCAAATTATCAAACCAGAGAGTGGCCTTGTGGTCCTCAAATCTGCAAATGTTGTCAGAAATGAGAGTGGCCTTGGAGACCCCTGGACTCTGCCATGGGGTCAGAGGTGAGGACTTGTGACCTGGTCCCTAATGAGTCTCCTGGACTGGAAGAGAATACATGTCTGTTGTTTTAAGCCAACAGAATCTCAGGGCTAGGACCCCAGCAGCTCTGCAGCTCACCAGCTGGGAGTTTGTGGTAATTTTATGGCCACCCTAGGAAACAAATACAAGCCCTCTCCCTTCTAGTGGATTCTGCCATAGCCGCTTTCCCTGCCCCCAAAGGGTTCAGTCCTTCTCAGGCCAACAGCAGCTCCCCTTCACTTGATCAATGACCGTGGTGGCCATGAGAATATGCCCGGAAGCCCCTAACAGCTGCAATGCTCTGAACCCCACAGCTGCATTTGCCCAGGCCTCCCTTCCCACAGACGGCTCCCAGCCACCACCGTCTGCAGCAGACCCATTCCTGGGGCAACCCTGGAGCCGACAGCCAACTTTGGCTCAAGGATTCCTTAAGACCCTCAATGAAACTTCCTGAGGCTGCACACCAGTTGAGCACAGTTCCCTGCAAACCTCCCTCCCTCTCCCCTTCCCTTGGGGTCAGATTGTACAAATCCCAGCCTTTCCAGCTCCCTCCCCAGTTCCTCTCATCTGAGCTGCATTAGTCTCCTGGGGCTGCCATAATGAATCATTACAAACTGTATGGCTTAAAACTACAGGAATTTTTTTTTTTTTTTGGCTGTGCCAGGTCTTAGTTGCAGCATGCTGGATCTTTAGTTGTGGCATGCAAACTCTTAGTTGCGGCATGTGGGGTCTAGTTCCCCGACTAGATCAGTAATTGAACGTGGGACCCCTGCTTTGGGAGCACAGAGTCTTAGCCAGTGGACCACCAGGGGAGTCCCTACAGGAACCTATTATCTCACAGATCATGAGACCAGAGTCCAAGGTCAGGGTGTCTATGGGGTTGGTTCCTTCTGGAGGCTCTGAGGGGGAAGCTATCCCATTCCTCACTCCTCACTTCTGGTGACTGCCGGCAATCCCTGGTGCTCCTTGGCTTGTAGACAGGTCACTCCAGTCCCTCCTCCATTGTCACATGACCTTCTCCCCTGTGTTTCTCTGTATCACCTTCTCTTCTTCTAAGGACACCAGTCATTGGATTTGGGATGATTTCACCTTGAGGACCTTAACTAATTATGTCTGTACAGACCGTATTTCCAAATGTCACATTCTGAGGTCTGGGTGGACATGAATTTTTTAGGGGTAGGGGACACTATTCAACCCACTACCCGGACATTTCCTAATATAACCCGATCTTGGCATCTGGTTGCCAGTGGACCTGCACTTACACACCCTCTGTGGGCCGGACACCGTGCTAGGTGCTGAAACTACAAATGTGGACCATGCAGATGTGGCCCCTGGCCTTACAGGACAGAAGATTTGGGAATGGGGCAGGTAGGGAGGATCAGGTTGGGAATGGAGGTGTATTGGGCACTGGGACATCCACCTCCACCCTGCTTCCCTGCCTCCCAGGTAGAGGCTCTGGTCCAGAGGCAGAAAGACCCGGTTCTGCAGCAGCCTTGGCTTCCAGGGTGTACGTGCTTGGGAGGCTGTCGTGTGCATGAAAATACCAGGGAGACGCTTCCTTTCTCTGACTCTCCGGCACCCAAAATAAATGAAAAAGAGACATTCCTGGCAGGGTCTGCGGAGGAACTCCACGGCAGGAATGAAAATTGGCTGCAGCATCCAAGAAATCCTCGAATGGAAAGGGATTTCTAGGACAGCACGCCTCTAGGAACAGAAATGTCAGTAGTAGCTGGGGTGGGGGTGAGCCTGCCACCGAGCCTGTCTGCACGTGTCTGCAGATGTGCCTGCCGTATGCACACCTGCACAGGTGTAAGCGTGTGGGCGAGTGTGGGGAGCCCAGCTGAGAGCACAGCATAGGCTTTTTCTACTGTTTGCCCATCTGCCATCCTCTCCCATCACCCCCAAGCCCACTGACCAGCTGTGGTCACCTTGTCCTATTACATCTCCACAAAATTGGCCTTGGCCCCTGTCCAGGGTCTGGGAGAGACGCCAGCCTCCGGCCGCTCCCTGGGGATCCTCTGCAGGTTGACATGTCTCCAGTCCCACCTGGCACCGAGTTCCGGCTTTCTCTGAATCCTCCACCTGCCCTGTGCCAGTCGTCCCTTCTCCTCCAGGCATCACATTCACACAGCTTCAGGGAGTCACTACCGTGGGGGGCATTTTCCAGCCTCCATCTCAGCCTCCGACATCTTTAAAGTGAAACAAAGCAACCCTGGCCCAAGAAGTGCCATGGCCAATCCTCCTCTGGGAGTTTTCCTGGCCAGGGGCCCTCACCTCCCATCCAGAACTCACCAAGGCTGCTCTTTCCATCAGAATGGCCCACCAGGGGTTTGTGAAAACAAGGACGGTCCCTCCCCCATCCCCAGCCCTTTGCCCCTCCAATCCCCCATCCCAACCCTAAGTGGAATCTGCCTGATCTACAAGCTTGGTGAACCACTTGGGTCGGAAATGTGCCCCCCTCCCAGACCAGCTCTGGGGGCCCTCCCAGCCCTCTTGCAGGCACCTCCTCCTTTGGTCCTTCTAGAAACAACCTGGAGCCACCTGCTGGTGTTTGCCCCAAACTTGCGCTGCAGTGGTGGGAATCCAGGAATGTGTGTGCCTGGCGACCTGATCTGAAATCCTTCGTCTTACAGAGGGGGCCAGAGAGAGAACAAGCTTGCCTAAGCCATGCCATGAGTCAGTGTCTCCCCAAGGGAATGGGGAGCCCAGGTCTCCTGACTTAGCGTGAGGGCTTCATCGCAGCCTGTGGGGCCAGCAGGTGCTCCCAGGCACAGAGCCATGACTGTGGCAGGGGGATGGGGGTCCTTAAACACCCAGAATCCTCTAAGAACATCTCTCTTAGTGAGCAACTTTTCTTGCCTGGATGCCTCCTCTGCCCCCACACTCCCCTCTCAGCAGGGGTGGGGACCGTGAGGTGGATAGAGCTTAGTACCTTCCTGTCCTGTTGTGTGCTTTTCTCTCCAGTCCCCAAAGTACTCCACAGCCCCATCCTCCTCCCCCTCAAAGGAGGACATCTTTGCTAAAACTATTGCATTGTTACAGACTGAATGTTTGTGTCCCCCTAAAATCCATATGCTGAAGCCCTGACCCACAACATGACTGTATTGAGAGATAGGGCCTTTAAGGCAGTAATTAAGGTTAAATGAGGTCAGAGGGTGGGGCCCTGATCTGGCAGCATTAGTGCCCTTATAAGAAGTGACACCAGAGAACTCTCTCTCCCTAAATGCATGCACAGAGGAAAGGCCATGTGAGGCCACAGTTAGAAGAAAAGGCAGCCATCTGCAAACCAGGAAGAGAGCCCTCACCAGAAACCAAATCTGCTGGCACCTTGACCTTGGACTTCTAGCCTCCAGAACTGTGAGAAATAAATGTCTGTTTTTTAAGCCACTCAATCATAGGTATTTTGTTATGGCAGTCCTAGCAGACTAAGACAAGAATGGAAATATTTACAAATTAAATGAAACAAACTCTGAAAGTTGCTTCAGAATAACACAGAAGAGAAAGTGAGCAGGGGGTAGAAATGAAACAAAATTGGCTACAAGCTAATAATTGTTGAAGTTGGGCGATGGGTTTGTGGGGGGGTGGTTGTCATTATTTACTTTTTTCTACTTTTATGTGTTTGAAATATTCTCTAATAAAATGTATGTAAAAATAGTATAGTGGAGTGGGTCATAAGATCAATGCAGTGGGTCACAACTAGCATTTTTAAAAAAAAGATAGAAGGACTTCCCTGGTGGCACAGTGGTTAAGAATCCACCTGCCAATGCAGGAGACACGGGTTGGATCCCTGGTCCGGGAAGATCCCACTTGCCGCAGAGCAGCTAAGCCCATGCACCACAACTACTGAGCCTGCACACCACAACTACTGAAGCCCGTGCACCTACAGCCTGTGCTCCGCAACAAGGGAAGCCACTGCAATGAGAAGCACAGGCACCACAACAGAGTAGCCCCCGCTCGCCACAACTAGAGAAAGACCACACGTGGCAATGAAGACCCAACACAGCCAAAAATAAATAAATAAAATAAATAGATTTATTTATAAAATAAAAATAAGATAGAATAAAATAGAACAGGCTAGAACATACCAGAATGTAACACATATAATAATGTAATACTTAGTGAAAATTTTTTTCAGGGGTATGTGTGTGGTGTCCTGGCTCTGAATGTAAAATGTACTTCTTACTGTGGATCATGATCAGAAGAACTGGAAAGTCATTTCTTGTAGTTGATTTGACCGTGGCCTCCACAGTCAGATTGCCTTGGTTCTGGTTCTGCCACTTACTGACTGTGTGACCTTGAGCAGGTTGCTAAACATTTCTGTGCCCCAGTAGAGCTGATAATACTGCCCCACCATAGGACTGATGTGAGGATTAAGTGAATTAATGGAGGTAAAGTGCTTCTAGCAATTCTCTTAACACATTGTAAGTGCTTGGTAAATAGTAACTATTATTATAGTGTTGGGAATTTGTTGGCCTGTAAAGGGAGCATGTGGGTTTCATAGGAAAAGAAAGGCAATGGTTAGCCGTGAAGTAAATCACTCTCTAAGAGTGGATTCCAGCCACTGCGGCACTTCATTCATTCATGAATATTCATTCATCCATCCATCATTCATTCAATGACTATTATGGAATGCCCGCTATATACCTCATTTTATTGCATTTTGCAGATACTGCATTTTTTACAAATTGAAGATTTGCGGCAACCCTGAGTCAAACAAATCTATCGGCTCCATTTTTCCAACAGCATTTGCTCATTTCATGTCTGTCTCACATTTTGGTAAGTCTTGCAATATTTCAAACTTTTTCATTTTTATATTTGTTATGGTGATTTGTGATCAGCGATCTTTGATTTTACTACTATGACTCGCTGAAGGCTCAGATGATGGTTAGTATTCTGGGGCAATAAAGTATTTTTAAATTAAGGCATTGCATTGTTTTTTTAGACATAATGCTATTGCACATGCAATAGACTATAGTATAGTGTAAATATAGCTTTTATATGCACCGGGAAATCAAAAAGTTCATGTGACTCGCTTTATCGCGATATTCACTTTATTGCAGCGGTCTGGAACCAAACCCACAATATCTCTGAAGTCAGCCTGTGCTAGTCCCAGGACACAGAGAGCGATGAACAAGACAGATATGGTCCATGCCCTTGTGGAGTTCACTCTTTACCTGGGATGGAAAATTAAATAATTAATTGTGATAAAAATGTCATTATTGGGATGGGAAACAAAATAGGGTATGGAGGACCACAGAGGAGGGGCAGTAATCTCATAACAAATTAATGTTTAAAACTCAGCAGAGAGGAAGACCAGGGGAGGTCGGATAGAGGGAGCAAGCGGGTAGCCAAGGCTGGGATGCTAAGAGACTGAGAAATGACAGCAGTGTCCCCAGAGGATACCCACTGCCCACGTGTGGCTTTTTAAACTTAAATCAATGAAAATTAAGCAGAGTTAAAAGTTCAGTTCCTCAGTGCTCAAAACCCATGCCACTTGTATTGAACATTTTTGTCATTTGCAGAAAGCGAGACCCCACGTTGCCCTGTCCATTGTGACAACCGCAAGCCACGAGGTGGGGCTGCTGAGCGCTTGAAATGTGCCACTGAGGGACTGAATTTCAATTTTTATTTCATTAAATTTCAATTAGTTAACATTTTAAAATGGATCTTTAATGCAGTCATTGGAAGACTCTTCATTATATTTGGAAGAACTCGGGTATGTGGATCTACTTTTCCAACTGTACATTTTATGAAATCTAAATACAGTTCAAGTTGGAAGATGCTATAAGAGGAAAGTACACAACCAGACCGTGAAGACACAGCACAAAACCATGAAGGTTAAATGACCTCATTAATAAACTTTGCATTGATTACATGCTGGGATGATAATATTTTGGGTATAGTGTGCTAAAGAAAAGATAGAATTGAAATAATCTGGCCTGTTTCTTTTCATTTTCTAGTGTGGACATTAGAACATTTAAAATAACATATGTGACTTGAGTGTATTTCTAAGGTTTGGAGGGAGCTAGGTGGTGAGCTGAGAGGTCGGCAGTAGGTATGGAAGTCTTGCTGGCTCAATACTGATGAAATAAAATTATTTTTAAGGCAGGACAAGAAAAATTTTAAACATAAAATTCTCCCTCTGCCCATTTGAGCCACTGTCCCCTCCCCTTTAGTGAGTGCTGTGCACCTGCATTACACATTAACTAGATCCCCTTAGAAGACACAGGAATGCCTACTCACCAAAAATAAAAAAAAATTTTAAAGAAGAGAAAGAAAGAAAGAAAAAAAGAAATTTCTTCCTGGCACCAGCAAGGTAACTCCTTAGGAGGTAACAGTCCTTTCTCAATCCTGTAAGGGGTCACAATAACTCACTACTCACCTTGTTACACTATGTAAACTGTCACTATGTTACTTTGTCTCAAAAACTTAGATAACTGTGCCTTGATCTCTAACAGTCCTTGGAGCTTTCTGAAAGACTGTCTCCCGGGTTATAATCCTCCAGTTGGCTGGAATAAAAATTTCCATTTCTCTCTTGGGTTGACTATTGATTCATTTTTCGTTAACAACACAGAGTTTGAACATCTTCCTGGGTAATGGGGAGTCACAGCACGTGTTTGAGCAGAATAATGACACAATGAGACATGGTTGCCTCACAAGGATCCCTCTGACCGTCGATGTGGGGGGAATGGGGGCAGCGGGACACCCATTGGAAGCCATTGTCATCGAGCTTATCAGACATGACCATAGCTTGGATTAGGATGGTGGCTGCAGGGATGGAGAAAAACTGCTTGTCTCCCATTTAAGGGGGTTTTGCAGACATTTCACCCAAAACTTCTGCTTTTTTTTTTTTCATGTTTCCTGAAGATATTTATTACCATCCAGACGTATTTTCAACAGGGAAAGGCATGATTCCCAATTTTCCCGGGATTCATATTTTCAAGGTCTCCCAGGGAACCCATCTTTCATGGAATCCTCTGAAGACTCGGTCTTTGCAAGGGGTAAACTAATTCAGACTCCAGTTGCCTCTGCCAATTTCCAGGCTGACCTGCAAATTCCATCTTACTATTTCTCTTTAGTCTCTGGTTCCTTTTTGCCAAAACTTCTGCTTTTATCTCATCAGCCGCCCCCAGAATGTACGGGGGACCGGAAAAGTCACTTAGTTGGGCTCAAGGCTGTTCCAAACAAAACTGGGACCCTCGCCCTAAGGAAAATGGAAAGAACGGAGGCTGGATGGACAGCCGGCCACCTCCATTAGGAAAGCCAAGGAAGAGGGGAAAGGAGGCACTGCCAACCGGGTGGGAGGGAACCAAGGAGAGCGTAGGGTCTGCGGGTTTCAGGGAGGACCAGCTGCTGCCCAGGAGAACCCAATGCTGTTGAGCACCAGGCGGGATGAGGGGGGAAATCTGCAGGCACAGAGCCTGACTCTCAGGGATGCTCTACAAGTGTTTGTTGAATAACATGGGTTTAGCCATGTGAACATTACTGATAACCTTGGGAAGAGCAGTTTCAGAGGGGATGGGGGAGGGAATTCTTGCCAGAAGTTTGGCTGGGCGTGGGAGGGTGGGGCGCGGGCAGAGCCAGAGAGAGGATGGTTGATGGAGGGATCGTGTCCTCTTCGGCTCTGAATCCCAGGACTTGGCATTATTATCATCATCCCAACATACATGTGAGAAGACTAAGCCTCCAAGAGGTGGGACGTTTGCCCCAGGTTTCCAGAGAGGACTGAGGCATGAGCCTGAGTGGCCACAGCCCAGCCCGGCTCCCCGACCCTCGCCCTCTCCCACTCCTTCCCCGCATCCTATTTTTCTTTAATGAGCAGGGACTTTGATACTCGGGCCTTTCACGAGCTAAACAAACCAAAGATGCAGAGTTTTGTTTTGTCTCTTAACAAAAGAACTCATTGAATAAGCAATGGGCTTTTCTGCAACTATTTTTAAAGATGGAGCTGCAGGCAAGGCTGTGAGGAAAATCACAGAGAGCAATCTTCTGAAGGTCACCCAGCACTTAGGGGAAAAGCCAGAGCTGGTGGGGCACCTCCTGGACCCCACAGGCTGGGACCCATCAGAAGCCAGAGGTCCTGGGTGCAGCTCCTAGAACACAGCTCCATCCCGCCATGGCCCTCTGTTCTCTGCAGTGTCCCCAGCCGTGTCCCTTTGGCCGAGGTACTTTGTGACCCGAGACACTGCTGACCTCGGCAGCACGCCGGGCTGCACGCTCTCCAAGAGGAGATGCTGTAACTGCCCCACCCCCTCCACTGTCTCCACACATTCCTTTCTCCTCCAGGTTCCCACCTCTGGCCAGACAGATGACTCTTTATCAATCCACTCCCCACCTCTGCCCTCCCTGGACGTGGCTGCACATACTGGTACCTGGTCACCACACACACATCAGATGCCCTGTCCAGACCTCCGACCTGGTCCCTGCCCTCCTGGGAGCTCCAAGGTGGGGTCAACATTCCTGGGAACAAAGGGATTTCATACACATCCCTGCACCTAATTCCCAGCCACTTCCCAGGCATTATCTCTGGGGAAACTGAGGCTCAGAGACGTCAGCGGCTGCATGTGCCCTAGTAGGGGGGAGAACCCGGAGCTCCTTCTGTCTCTGTGGTTCCAGCCTTCCTTACACAATGCAGGGAGCTCCCTCACCCTCCATAGATCTCTGGTTCAGGGAACCTGGAAGGTTCTGGAACTTCATGTGAGGTCGTGCCTGGGAGGTGCTGCCAACGGGATAGTGAGCCATATCCAGGTGGGGAAGGTTAATTCCAGCTTTTGTGTGCCTGTAACCCTGACTCTCTGGGGCTCAGTTTCCTTGGCTGTAGAGTGGGTTGCTAACAGTAGTAGTAGTAGTAGTAGCAGTTATTATATATATATTTTTTAATTTTTATTTTATATTGGAGTCTAGTTGATTTACAATGTTGTGTTGGTTTCAGGGGTACAGCAAAGTGATCCAGTTATACACATAACAGTTACTATTTACTGGGTCCTAACCACGGAGTACGTGGCAGAGTCCTCTAGGAAGGCACCCTTGTTTCCCCCAAAGGAGACAAGGAAAGCAAGATTCAGAAGAGCAAAATGACTTGTCCAAGGTCACATACTTGCAAGGGTTTGAAGCCAGGCAGCCCCACCTGGGTTATCTTGCAGGGCTGTTGGGAGGATGCGAGAATGTGGGGGAGGGGCCTTGAACCCTCCACTTCTGCTTTCCGCCCAGCAGCAGGGGCCTTCCTTTCCCTCTCCTTGGAGCCCTGATGTCCCCTGGTGGTCGGTCCCTGCAGCTCCACCTCCATCCTGGCCACACCTGGGACAGGTGGGCCCCTCTGAAAGCCTGAGGACCAACAGCTGGGGAGCCCACCAGGGCAGGTGGAAGCCAGCAAGCTAGGAAGTCAAATCCCAGCCCCGCAGCCTCAGCCTGGCTCTGCAAACTTGTGCAAACTACTTATGCAGGAGAAATCACTGAGTAATTAATTTATGTTTTCTTTTTGTTAATTTCCCTCTTCTGGGAACAGAGCAGGCGTCTGCGTCCCTCTGCCTCCAGGTCTTTGTATGAGACAATCCCTGCTTCCTGGCTTTGATGGCGAATGCTGAATGGGAGGGGATTGTTCTGGGCCAGGCCACCAGGGCAGATGGGGGTGGGAGAGGGTGGATGCAGCTCAGCTGTGCTGTGTTCCCAGGAATCAAGCACCGTTGCCTGTTTCGACACAAAAGCACTTCTCCCCAACAACCTAAGCTCCTGTTTAGAACCTAAGGTGGGTGGGCAGGGTTCTGACATCACCTGCTCAGACCTCCTGAAACTTACATTGAGTTATCAGCAGCTGTCTCCCAAGCACGTCAAATAAAAATAAATCCAGAGACAGGAAGAGAGATTCTGTTCAAAAGGATCGGCCAGCGGAGACAAGCAATTCAGGTAATCATTATGAGGCAAAGAAAAGGGATTTGGAGCATCTGCATCTAGCCTTGTGTTGTCACAGGCAAACGGGTGGAGGGCGGAGAAGGGTGGGTCTTTGCAATAAACCATTTTCCCCAAGCAAAGTGTGGGGCAGGGGTGGGGTCCCTTTAACCTCTGCTGTTTCCCAGGAGCTCAAGGCTCCTGTAAAATCCAACATTGTCAAGAATGAGGACACTATTGTCATTTGTGGGTTGAAGCTGAAGGTAGCAAGAATGTTAATTGTGTCCAAGGTGAAACAGAAGAATAAATAGATCACAGGCAATAACCTTTTTGCTAATAACTGTTAAAACCAGGCAGAAGCGCGTCAGTCGTCCTGTGTAGAGCTTATGTTGATGCTTCTAATGAGGCACTGCTGGGCTATTTGCTGCTTCACCCCCTCGAGCTCAGAATCCTAGAGCATCTCCCGGGGAAGCCTCGTGATTTTCTGCCAGAAGAGCCACATGTGGTCACCAGAGCTCTCATGGTTTTGGTCTGGGCCGGAGTCAGGAAACTTGGCCTCATGCTGGCCACTGGGCAGGTTTCAGGCGTGTTCCCCAGGCAGGACATGAAGAAGAGGCACCAGCCCCTGACAGCTGGTGGCTCTTTCCGTGGTTTATGGCCGGATGCTGGTCATCTACAGGACAGGAGGCCCCAAGAGGCTGGGTTCGCTTGGTTGGCGGCTGCATCCCAGCATCGGTCATCGTGCACACGTGCCAAATGGATGAAGGTGAGCCCTGACAGCAGTGGAGGGGGGACGGGGGGTCGTGCTTTGACCACATGCGTCGTGGGGAAAGGGTGAATCCATACTATAGGGAATAAGGCTGGAGAGAGAAGTGGGAGCAGCTTGAGGGCGGAGAGTTTGGACTTGGTGTTAAAGGTTGTAGGGAGCCCTTGAGCTTTTTGAGCTGATCCCACCTGTTTGGGGCCAGAAGCCTGCGGTTTCTGTTTGAGAGAAGACGCAGCATATCAGCACCTGCCACACCCGGGCTAGGAGTGGCCCGGCGCCGGTCGACACTCGTTGGGAGTCTGGGGGTGTGGTGACCAGCCAGAAACTACAGCCTGAGCTGGAGCAGTTGAGTCTAGAGGGGTGGTCAGGCCGTCCATTCCCTGCTCTGCAGCTGGCTTCTAGCACCCCCTGCTGCCCATTCCTGGAAGCACACCGGGGCTTTGGGGAAGAAAATGAAAAGAAAGCAATGGCTGCGTCCCCCTGCGAGGTGCGCCGGGACCGCTTGCTGCCGCGGCCCCTACAATCCTAGCTCACCACTGACTCAGACTTTGAAATGTGCCCAGCGTGCCGGGAAAGAAGGGCATGTGTCCGGGGTCTGCTGGGCCCCTGTGCAGGGCTTGTCGATGCTGCCTGAACGTTCTCTCAATGATTGCCTGGAAAACGCACCCATTCGTTCTTTTCATTTTGTTGGGAAAAAAAAATATGTTGAAAAAAAATAGATGAAATTCACATAACATTCAATTGATCACTTTAAAGTGAGCAGTTCAGCAGCATTCAATGCATTCAAAATGTTGTGCAACCACCTCTCCGGAGTTTCCAAACTTTTTTCACTTTCCCCAAGAACACCCACTACCCTTTAAACAATCCCTTCCCCTTCCTCCCTCCCCCACCCAACCCCCTGGCAGCCGCCAATCCGCTTTCTGTCTCTATGAATTTGCCTATTCTGGACACTTAATATAAACGTGTGTAGCCTTCTGTGGCTGGCTTCTTTCACTGAGCATAATACTTTCGAGGTCCATCCCTGTTGTAGCAGGGTTAGTACTTCATTCCTTGTTAAGGCTGAATAATATTCCATTGTGTGTATTACCACAATTTGTTCATTCATTCTTCTGTTGATGTATATGTTGGCTCTTTCCATCTTCTGGCTCTTGTGAATAGTGCTGCTATGAACATTCGTGAACAAGTACCCGAGTATCTGTGTTCAGTTCTTTTAGGTGTATACCTAGGAGTGGAATTGCTGGGTCATATCGTAATTCTGTGTTTAACTTTTTGAGGAACCGCCAAATTGTCTTCCATTTTACATTCTCACCAGCAGTGTACGAACGTTCCTATGTCTCCACATTCTTGCCAATGCTTAGTATTTTCTGTTTCGCTTTGATTGTGTTTTGTGTTGTCTGTTATAGCCATCCTATTGGGCGTGAAGTGGTATCTAAGGGTGGTTTTGATTTGCATTTCCCTGATGACTAATGACACTGAGCATCTTTTCATGTGTTTATTGGCCATTTGTATGTCTTCTTTGGAGAAATGCCTATTCAAGTCCTTTGCTCATTTTTCATTAAGTGGTTTGTCATATAGTTGTTGAATTGTAAGAGTTCACTCTTTATACAAATTGTGCAACACAAAGAAACTAGAGCTTGGACACATTAAGTCACTTGCCCAGGGTCTGGGCAAGACCTCAGATCTCCACTTCTTCCACCCACTCCCTACCTTGGCTGCAACTAGATTATTTTTGTGGCTGGAGTTACTGGCTTGTGCTGACCTGTGGACGCCTCAGAAAAGATATCAGGGAAGGAGAAGGTGAGGAAGAACAAAGGGGGTCCCCTCTTCTGAAAGGACTTCCCAAGGCAAGAGTCCTGGGAATGCCTTCTGTCCTGGAAGGGCCAGGATGTTCTGGAAGCTGATTCCCAGGTAGGCTTCTCCAGCTGTCAGTGTGAGCGTGCATATGCATGTGGTGTGTGCACAGGTGTGTGCGTCTGTGGGTGCCACAGCTGCCAGGACCCACGCTATCCGTGTCCCCTGTATTCTTGTTGTGCCCACAGCCAGCACTAGGAGGAAACTGCAGAAGCATGGCTGAGCGGGGCTGCCACCTGCTGGTTGCACTGAGCACTGCAGGCCTGTGGGGACCTGGCACCTGGTCTCCTGGGTCAGATACCCAGGGGCCCGAAGAAAACAAAGTCTCCTGTCACCCCTGTGCCCCTGAGGATCTCCCCAGAGAACAGCTACAGGGGCCTGATAGCCTTCTTGGTACCATGAGCCCCCCCTCCAGTCAGATCAAGCCATCAGAATAATGGTTTTAAAAGCATAATATTAAATAATAGGATTTCAAAGGAAACCAGTTATCAGAATAGCAATTGTAATATATGTGCTTAGTGAAATAAGATCCAAAAGCAAGTCTAATAGCAACGGTAATTTTGAACACATGATCAGCACAAATGACATTTTGAGAGATTCACAGCTGGAGTGTGATATGAACATATTTTTGATTGTTACTGATGGCAAAGTCACAGGAACGGCTGACAGCACTGCCATTTGGGGCCACTATGGTGGAAGGAAATGCCTCGATTGGATTGAAGGTTTGTAACAATGGAGATGTCATTTCTCCCATCCAAGTTCATGAATTCTCTCCATGGATCCCTTGGGGGTCGGGCACCCCAGGTTAAGAGCCCCTGGCCCGGATCCTGCCTGGTGGCCCCAGTTCCTCCTCAGCCCCTTAGCCAGGTTCCAACCCAGCTTGCTCCTTCGGCCCCTGCTGTACCCTCCACAGCCTGGCTCCCCACTACCCTCTGACACCCCCCCCCTCCCCAACACGGAATGAGGCATCATACTCAGAAGACAGCCAGGGGCTTCCCACTCTGATGATGAGCAAGAACCAGAGCTGGTTTCTGGAATGCCATCACACTTTGGGGCAGCTTCAGGTCCTCCGGGCAGGGAAGGACACCCCCAGACAGTGGTCCTTCTCTCCAGGATACAGGTGCAGAGGCCTCAGCATCCTGTCACCTGGACATCACCACACGGCCCAAACCAGGGCTTCCATGCCATTTGTCCTTCTGGAGAATCTGGGGAGACACTGAGTCCTTTCCTCAGCATTTTCTCTTTCCTCTCCTAAATCCTAGACATTGCCAGCCCATGCATTTGAATGGGGAGGTGGCATTTCTCCTCCTTTCCTCGATAATATTTAATGAACACCTGCTATGTGCCAGACATTATGCTAGGTGCTGGAAATAGAAATATTGGACACAGTAGGCAAAGTCCCTTCATTCCTGGAGTTTTTATTTTATGGAGGGAGGCAGAGTAAATAAATAAATTAGTAAAATTAATAGTATGTTAGCAAATGATCAGTGCTCTTGGGGGTAAGGGACGTAGGGTACGGGAGGTGGGGGGTGTCAGGGTCGGTATCACTGAGCAGGTGACCTTGGAGCAGATGTGAAGGAGGCAAGGAGGGAGCCCCAGGCATGTGTAGGGAAAAGCTCCCGGCAGGGGCAACGGCCCTAGGGAAGCCCTGAGGAGGACCAAGCTGAGGCAAGTGAGGTCAGAGGGCCAGGTCGTGCGGGCCTTGAAGGCCCCTGGAAGGCCCCTGAGCTGGGAGACATTGAAGGGTTTGGGTAGAGGACATGGACTTCGTGTGGGTCTGAGAACATACCTGGGGTGAGATGAGGGGCAGTGGAAGCCAACAGGATGGGGATGGCCCCGCCAGGGAGGGGGGTGGCGGCGGAAGCAGGGAGAAGTGGTTGGATTCTGGATCTGTTTTGAAGGACTTCCTGTTGGATGGATGCAGAGTCTGAGAGAGCTGCCAGGATAGACATTGCAAAGTGTATTCGCTTCCTGGGGTGGCGGAAATAAACACCACAAACTGGGCGGCTTAAAACAACAGAAATCTCTTCCCTCCCAGTTCTGGAGGCCAGAAGTCTGAAATCAAGGTGTTATGGGTTGAATTTTGTCCTTCCAGAATTCATCAGTTGAAGTCCTAACCCCCAGCACTTCGGAATGTGGCTGAATTTGGAGATAAGGCCTTTTAAGAGGTAATTAAGTTAAGACGAGGTCATTGGCGTGGGCCTACTCCAATCTGACTGGTGTCCTTATAGGAAGGAGAAATTAGGACACAGACACACACAGAGGGATGACCAGGTGAGGACACAGGGAGAAGATGGGTGTCTACACACCAAGGAGGGAGGCCTCAGAAGGAACCAAACCAACCCTGCCAACACCTTGATCTGTGACTTCCAGCCTCTGGAACTGTGAGAAAATTGATTTCTGTTGTTTAATCCACGCAGACTGTGATACTTCGGGATGGCAGCAGGAGCATATTAACACACAGCAATCTGCTCCGAGCCTCTTCCAGCTTCTGGGGTGGCCAGCAATCCTTGGCATTCCTTAGTTTGTAGATGCATCTCTCTAACCTCTGGGTCCATCACGTGGCCTGTTCTGTGTCTCTTCTCTGTTTATAAGGACACCAATCATTGGATTTAGGGCCCACCCTATTCCAGTATGACCTCATCTTAATTTGATCACATCTGTAAAGACTCTATTTCCACATAAGGTCCCTTTCACATGTTCTGGGTGGACATGAATTTAGGGGGAGTCACTATTCAACCCAGTATAGGTGAGTTCGTGTACGTTTCCTTGGACACCCACTTTAATCCTATCAGGCTTAAACCCTCAGAACCCTTCCAAAACACCTGAGTATGTCCAGGGTGATGGGCTTCTTAAAGGAAAACATGGCTCTTATCAGGTACCGGCAAACATACATTCAATTGATTCTGCTCCTGACACCCCGTGGTCATGGGAACCCACAGCCTCCCATCAGCAACAATCTGGTCCCTCCTGGAACTGTAGGCTGGTGGGAATAGCTGCCCAGCCCTCCTGCCATCTGGACCTGGGGTGTGGTTGTGGGGCAGGCTAATAGAGAATCATGACAGTGCTTATAAGGATGCTCAGGTGAGATGTAGCTGTGCTGGACAGAGCTGGACACTCGCTGCTACAGGCCTGGAATGGGCCAGTGACCAGGGGCTGGTAAGGAAATACAGTGAGTTCCCTACAGGCTCCTCACTTGGGCTACAGCTCTGGAAACCTCCTGCAATCCTCCAGAGGAACGTTCCAGACAGCCTAGCAAATCAGTGAGCACTGCCCTGGAAGGTGTCCTTGCCTGGGGTTAGGAGGGAGCCTGGAAGTGCCTGACTCTGCTGCCTGACCCAGCCGACTGCCCAACAGCCTGCGTGCTCCCAAACTTTGCAAGTCAAATACTCTGCTGAACTGTATTGCAGCTGGTGCATCTGTGCTTGGCAAAGTGAGCTTCCCTCCCCAGCTCTCAGGTTTTTGGGGGTTATTTTTATCCCAAGGGTTCTTTCTACCCAACCTCTTAAATGTGGCTGACAATTTGTTTTTCAAAAAAAATTTTAACTTCTGTGAGACAAACACCTGATTACCCCCATTTTTGCAGAGATGTAGCTCCCTTTACAGCATGAAACACCACTTTTAAATTCTTCTGGGTGAGTTGAGATTTTTTTATCCTGGTTCCCTTGAAGGCATGTGGAGGTGGGGAGCTGTGTCTTCTGCCAGCAGGAAGTGGTTCTAAAATGATTTCTGTCCTTCTCTATTAAGAATACTTTAAAGTAACTCAAGGTTTCATTTGATCCTCTAACCAGTTATCCAGGGCATGAGGGTGCCCTGCTATACCCAGGTTCCTTCCCGCCCTGAATCATGACATAGCTGACCCCCGGGTGGGAGGCCAGAGGAAAGGTGTGTGTGGCAGTATCCACCCCACATGCCAGCGATGCTGAAGTCCAAGAAAGTTCCCTAAATGACTTTGCTCATTGAAAGTGGGGCCTCCAGGGTGGCACAGCAGGGGTGGGGTCAGGGTCTACTCACACCTATGTCCAGCTCCTCAAATCTTGGGGCACACCCGCTGGGTGCTGGGTGGTGGGGGCGACAGGAGAGCAGAGGCAATTAAGAAAAAATCCTGAACCTCTTATAGAAGAAAAAGAGCGCAGGAAGGGTGTAGACTCAGAGCTTTGCAACTCGAAGTGAGGTCCTGGGACCGGCAGCATCAGTAGCATCTGGAATCTTGTTAGAAATGCAGAATCCCAGGGCCCATTCCAGACACCCTGCATGAAGGTATGTCATTTAACAAGACCTCCAGTGACTCTCATCACATCCATGTTCAAGAAGCCCTGCTGGAGATGGGAGGTTCTCACACTTGATGCACCAGGGCTGCCCCCTCCCCGGGAGCTGATTCACGTGTGGCATGGGGCCCAGGGATCTGCATTTCCAAGTTCCCAGGTGTGCCCTACATCCCCCTCTGATCAAGAGTCCACCCCAGAGTCTCAGACTTGGCTGCACATTGGAGTCACCTGGGGCGCCTGGACCCACTTCCGGGAGGCCCTCAGGAGCCAGACTGTCTGTGATGCAGCCTAAGAGGCAGTTTGAGAACTACTGACCCAAACCACTGACCCAGACCTGAGGTCGTAGCCAGCGGCTCCATCCAGGGCACTTGCCAGAGAACACGACGGGACGTCCCGCTTCATCCAAGAAATGCTCTTGCTGCTTGCAAGGCCCAAACATCCACGCACGGAAAACAAAGAGACTCGGGCCGCCTGGCATATGCTTGGCTATACTCAGAGCACACAAGCTTTATTCGGCAATAATGGCAGTATTTCATGAGTCGGAGCTGCACGACAGTGGGAACGCTGTTTTCAGCACAAAGTCTGAGAGCAAACGATGACAGCAACAAAGCTCAGCCCCCACGGCCCTGCCTCCCCTCCCCAGGCAGGCCCAGGTTGCTCCCTAATCCTGCACAGTTCGATGCGGGCCTAATCGTGGTCTCCCTCTGCACCCATAACACAGTCTCTGTACATCCTCTGCCTCCCCCAGGCTGCTGGGCCAACAAAGAAAGAGGAGTGGGCTGGTCCCCCACCCCCCCCCGGGTTCCATCCAGTCCTGCCTCTTCCTTCTCAAGGCCACCCTGGGAGCAGCTGGCGGGGGCAAGAACACTGTCCCCTCCCCCTCCGGGTACCCAAGTCCCCGTGGCTTGACTCTTTTTTTGCTGCAAAGCCTTTTCCTCAATGAAAGTTTAACATGGACTCAATAAAAGAAGGTGCTATTTATAAAGCACTTTGCACTCACAAAGCATTAGCCCTGCCCCCACCCAACCCCCAGCAAGCAGAGAGGGAACAGGGTGTCCCTAGAAAGGGACCCAGTAGCCACAGGGACAGCACACAAAGGGAGGAGCCAGGCCCAGGAGCTGTCAGGGCCATGTGGGAAAGGTCAGATTTCATTTTAGTGCTGATTCAGGGTACATCCCAGCAACCACCTAATTGATACAGAGGAAATCATCTGAAATGTCTGTGTGGTGTGTGTGCACGCTTGTCTCTGTATGTATGACCTTTTGTGATGCAGCCTTAAATTATCCATTTGTGACTTTCCTTCCAGCTCTCTGACCTGGGCAGTGCTGCCTGGGGGAGGGAACTGTGAACCCAAGATAGACAGCAAATGTGCCAATAGGGGAGGAATGGACGAGGAGTAGCCAGGCACACTTAGGAGAGAACAAGGACCACGTCTGGTGTTGCAGCCCCAGTTGGGGCCTCTTCAAAGCCAAGGAGTGGGACTGACTGAGAGGGGCTTACAACTGTATAGGTGGATGGATGGATGGATGGCTAGGGGGTGTGATGGAGGGGGGCTTGTGGAGGCAGCTGGACTGTAAAAATGGATGGTCGTCCAGGGTGGACAGCCCTGCACACATGAACCCCTCCTGCTGGGCAGTGTGCACCACCCTGCCCCGCCCTGCCCGAAACTCCCAGTCAGCAGTCAGTTAACGCTGAAACCGGGTCGGGGGTGGGGGGCGCTCACACTGTGTAAGTTTTGACAGACTTGTAGAGGGGCGGCAGCAGCCCGTGGTTCTCGCGGACAACTTCCAGGTACTCGGATGGCGTCTCCAGCAAGAAGGGCCCACAGCACATCTGGCAGCAGCACCTGACCCCAGTGGGCGGCTCCGGGTTCTTGTCAGACATGGGGGAAAAGTCAAAATCAGCCACCTATGGTGAACAAAACCCCACTGGTCAATCACCCGCCCGCCCACTGGGAGTCCCATTAGGTGGCCTTAGGAGCTCAGCTGCCTGGCTAGGTGGCCTTGAGCTCAGCTGCCTGCTGGCAGCGTGCACAGAAACACCTTTCTGGAGCCACGCAGCGCTTCCCTGTGCCTTTGGCTTTTCTGCTCTGTGGGTCTTTCCTGCTTTCGGTTGCCCTCTCCCTTAACAGCTCATGGGCACGGCTGCCAAGCAAAGGGCGAGCATAGAAGGAGGTAAGTCACATTGGCAAGCAGCTAAATCATCAATCGGGCCCCATCTACGGATGCCTCTCGGGCACATTACCCCCAGCCTCAGGGCCTTGCTCTGACATCCAGACCACCTCCAGGCTCCCTGGTCTAGCCCCCTCTGCCCTCTCCCCATATCCTCTCCTATCAGGGCCCAGGAGTCCAGCCCCCACCCCACCAAGCACCCACCTCCACCATGTCCTTCTGATGAGCGGCGTTCCGCAGGGTCATGTACATGATGAAGGCCAGCATCATGGTGATGAGTGTGGCACACGGGAAAGCGAAGACAGCAGGCTGGATGCCTGGGAGTGAGACAGGCTAAAGTCACAAGCCTGGGTAGTTGGTGCTGAATACTAGCCTTCAGGAGGAGATGACACAGGGGAGAGAACACAGCCCACCAGAGCTTTTTTCCTCCTTGTGTTCATGCATCCCAACTAGGCAACCCCAACAGGCAAATCCAGGATTTCACAAAAACCAAGCTGGGGTATGTGAGGGTTTTCAAGTTTTACTTGAGAGTGACTTTCAAGGGGTGCAACTAAATTTCCCACCAGGGTGTGGGCTGCTCCCAATGAGCAGCATGAGACAGAGTGATGACGTACAACTTCTGAGCCTATGCCATGAAAGACCTAGCAGCTTCCTCCTTGGTGTCTCTTGGGTGACTTGCACTGGGGAAGGGAAGCCAAGTTGTGGGGACACCCAAACAGCCCCGTGACCTCTGGCAGCTCTGGGCTCACTCCCTTATCCTGTTACCAAGAAGCAGCATGGCAGAGCAGGAAGAGCCCAGGGGGTCTTGGGTTCGAATCCTGGTTCTGACCAGTGACCTGATGGCAATACTGACCCACAAGGCTGCCACGGGAATGCAACCAGGTGAGGCAGGTGCAAGGCAGGCGATCAGCAAGTGTGGGTTCCTTCTCCCTACTCCCCCACCCTCCTCCTGGTAGAGCCACCGCCACACGCCATGAGGATCTGTCTCCCAAGAAAAGGCGGCATTGATTACCCGTAGTGCTGTCTTTCTCTGCAGAATTCAGAGGGATCCCAGACACCCAGTGCCCAGGAGATGTTGGGGGAGGTGGGGCCCAAGGCCACCGATGATGCCAACAGGTCACAGAGTCTGCCTGGCCCACAACATCAGCCGGGGCCAGGAGCGGAGCGTGGTGTCTGCTCAAGGTCTCAGAGGGACGGGAAAGACTGGAGGGGGCAGTGACAGCATCTGGTGCACTTACAGGGCCAACCTCGGGGATGAGTGCAGCTGGCGGGGTGTCCCCTTTTGTTCTGTATGGCATGGAACCTGGCTGGGCATCTGAAAGACCATCCCTAGGGGTCTGGGATCCTACTTTCTCCTCTACATAAGAAAGTTCTTTTCTGGGGTCACAGAACAGCCCCCCCGCCCCCCCCCCGGAAATGAAGGGTAGGACCTGACGCTGTCATCAGCCAATCCTGTGGCTGTAAGCCAGTGGCAGGACCTCATGATGTGTTTGGGAAAGGGTATTCCAGGGGCGATGGTTGGGCACCCTTATGAACGAGAGAGACTGTACTGCACACTTTCTGAGCTGCTTACCCTCCCTGGGAGACTCACAACAGCCCTGTGAGTCCAGCACCGTCACCGTTGGATAGCCTGTTTTAGTGGCAGCAACAGTGCCGAGATGGAGGTGATGGGGTGGCGGTGATAGCAGTGAAGGAGGGAGGGTTCGTGTTGGGGACAAGTGTGGCAGTGGTTAACGTATGGAGAGACACTGACCACTGTCAGTGGTGGTGGCAACAGGAGAGCTGAAGTTGGGATGCTGCTGGGGTAGCACGGGATGGATGGCGTTGGTCCAAATGGTCGGTGCAGGGGCTGGTGGCAGGGGTGTTAACGGCAGTGCTGATGGTGGTAAGGGTGGTCGCAACGGCAGCGCCGTCTCTGGCTATTGAAGATGCTAGAAGAACTGTCTGTAGCATGTGGTGACGGGGGCAGTGGCGCTGGGCAAGTTAGCCGGCAGTAGCTGAGCTGTCTGTCGTTACTGCTAGTGGTGCTGGTGTGGAGGGTGGTGGCGGTGGAACTGAGGGGTTCTGGTAGTGGGGGCTAGAGCAGTTGTTGATGGCACTACAGAGTTTCTAGTGCTGTGGCTGGTCAGTCAGTGGCGTTGGCTGGGGACCGCAGGGTTATTGATGATGCTTGTGTTGTTGGGACTGATGTTGATGGCTGTTGGTGGAGCTGGCTGCTGGCAGCACACTGGCGGTGGTGGCAGGGTTGACTGGTTTTTGCTGCCTTTGTAAGAGCAGAGGCGAAGTGTCACTTACTGGAGGGCCAGACCTGGATCTTGTGGTACTGATGCGTCTTGCTGATAATGTTCTCGGCCTGGATGCTGAAGCAGTAGTCCCCAGGATCCCTGAAGATGTGGGTCAGGTTGTAAGCCGTGCTGCCCACTGACACAGGGTGGCATTCCCCTTCCCCCAGCGGGAGGCACTCGGGCTTAAGACGCCAGCACACGTTCAGAGGGGGGCTGCAGGGAAATGGGGGCATTTTTTTAGCAATGGCTCAGAAAGGAGTGTGAGCATAGACTAAGTCCAAGAAAGCCCAGGCAGTCATGAACTTCAGTGTCCTTTCCAGGACAGAACACCCAGCTTCCCTGGCCTCCAGGGAACAAAACGGTACATAAGAGATGGCTCGGGACTCCGAGGGGGTCAGTGAGGCAAACAGGGACATACACAGACTGCTGAAGGAGGCAGAATGAGTGCCCCAGTGACGCACTTGGTGCACTGTGGAAGCACAGGGGACGGAGGAGCGTGTTCTTAATGAGGAAGTCAGGGAAGGCTTCCTGGAAGAGGTGGCATTTGAGTAGGCCCTAAAAGGATAAGTCGGCTTTTGACAGGTTTGAAGGGGTGAGGGCATTCCAAACTACCCACCTGCCACAGCACAGGCTCAGAATCTGGAAAATGCAGGTCCATAAAAAGAATTCCAAGTGAGCATTCCTATCTCACACGACGTAGACCAGAGTAAAACACACACTCATGCCACTTCAACGATCAGGTCTACCAAGCACAAGTAGTTTCCCCCTCTGCTCTCTAAGTACTGAGCTCTTATCTCCAAAGCCCCCTGAAAGCTTCAGGAGCCACCTCCAGCCCCTTGGCTTGTCTTCCTCCTTCCTTGGCTACTTTGCCCCCTACCGGTCTAGCCTTATTTCCCCCTGACATGTCCCCTTGTCGGGGGATTGGGTGGGGTTGGTCTTCCCCACTCGAGTCCTTGGAGGGCTGGGCCCTGACCACTATTTTTCTGCAGCCCCGTCCATCCCAGTGGCCCCAGAGAGGGGCTCCCTTGTGGGGAGAACACACCCAGCATCTCTTCATCTCATCACTTACTACAAACTCAGCTTGATGGTGTTCTTGGCAGGAGCTGAGCCAGGTCCTACCCAAGATGGCCTGCTTTCCAGGGGGCTGGAAAGCAGGCCCAAGTCACATACAGGTCTTTTCACAGGAGTGGTCGCTCACCTGCCTCTGCCTTGATGCCCATGTTGCCGACAGCCCCAAAAGGCCACTGCTCCCTCCTCTGGACCCTGAGAATGGAGCCATGCCTGTGACTCTCCCGTGGCACAGTCAAGGGTGGCATCACCCCTCCGTGAGCTCCTTAACTTGGGGCCCCTCAGGGATGGAGCAAAAGGTCAGGAGCCTGGGAGGGGGAGTGCGGGCAGGACCACAGGTCACGTGCAGTGTGCTCTGGGCTTCACTCACCTCCCCAGGAAGTTCAAGGTCACTATCATCTTTTGGAAGGTCTGAATTAGGGTAGGCCCCAAGACCTGGATGCCTCGAAGGGTTTCTGAAAGGCAGAGAAGACCTCATTATATCTGGTGGCTGACGAAAGCTGTATCAGGGCTCGTGGAGTCCCGAGGCTGTGTGACCATCACCCCGTCCTCCTCCCGGCCCTCCCCAAGGGCAGGTCACAGGTCACATCCAGGGCATACCCGGGTCCCGCCTCCCTGTCAGCAGCAGGTGCTGGAGCCAGCGTAGATTGAGGGAGCCGGAGGAAGCAAGCAGGGCCCTGGTGAGCAGGACCTGGGGCTGACTTAGGGTACCACCGCCTCCCCGCATCATCTGTTCCGTGTGTGGGGTGGGGGAAGCAGCACCCCATTAGCACGACCAAGAAATCTGCTGCAGCTGCCCCAGCATCCCCTCTTGCCAAAGCCAGGTCTGGCTGTTCCCTCCCTGTGCAGCCGACTGAGGCTGTCCCAGCCCCAACAGGACGGTCCTTGACGGGAGGCAGATGTAGCCGGGAACGAGGAGTGATGGGGATGCACCAAATCACAGCAGTGTCTAGGCTCTGCCACCTGGTGGCCACCTGACCTCCTCCATGGCCTGCAGTGCCCTCTTGGAAGCGGGGAATGACAGACCCGCTCAGAGGGCTGCCAGGGGAACAGAAGAGAGGCTGTGCATCTGAGCTCAGCCCAGTGCCCAGTTGGAGCCACCCTGATCTGCAAGTGACCCAGCCCTGGAAGGAGTGGTACCCAGGGCTCCCCGATGGCCCAAATGCTCAACCCACAACAACCCCCAGAGACTCACCCTGCAGTTTCAGCGAGGCGGAGAAGTCGCCCGTCTTCTGCAGAACGCCCTTCCCGACGTCCGGTGTTACCTGCTCCCACTCCGCCACAACCTTGACCTTCACAGTGAAGGATCCAACGATGGAATAGTTATAATAGACTGTAGCGTCTTTGGTCACCATCTGGGTGCTATAAGGTGACAGGGAGGAGATGACAGAAGTGACTCACGTGCCCTCTTAGAGTGGTTGTACAGTGACACATTCAGACCAACGCCTTGCAAGCAAAAACATCATCCCAGCATCAGGTCCCAGAGCCAGCCAGGGCATGAGGTCAGCTGTACCTGGTAGAGTGGCTGCTGGTTGTCTTTGTATTTGTAAGTGACAGGTAGGAGAACTCCTAGCAACAGGTGCCTGTCACCTGCCAGGAAGTGCTCTGCACCCCGAGCCAGGAAACTGGGAAAGGCTGTGTGTTAGACAAGGACAATCTGGGGAGGGGAGAAGTATGAACTCTGGAGTTCAGACAGACGTGGCTTTAAATCTCAGCTCCAGAATTCCTATTTACGTAACTCTAAGCCTTACTTTTCTCATCTGAAAAACAGGAAGAGTCATACCTCCATCACAGGTTATGATATAACATATTAAGTGTGTAACATCATGCTTTTTCCCTACAATTACCTGAATCACTTCAAAAGGAATTCTAGGGCTTCCCTGGTGGCACGTGGTTGGGAGTCCGCCTGCCGATGCAGGGGACGCGGGTTCGTGCCCCAGTCCGGGAGGATCCCACATGCCGCGGAGCAGCTGGGCCCGTGAGCCACGGCCACTGGGCCTACGCATCCAGAGCCTGTGCTCCGCAGCGGGAGAGGCCACGGCGGTGAGAGGCCCGCGTACCGCAAAAAAAAAAAAAAGGAATTCTAGTAACAATAAAATATTTTTGTTGATTTGTTGATGCTCTTTATATATGAAGTTTATCAAACCTTTACCTATTACATATCTTCCAAATATTTTCTCCCAGTTTAACCTTTATCCTTTGGTTTGATTTACTTCTTTCATTTCAAATTTTAAATGTGATGATGCCAAATTTAGCATTTTTTCCATTCTAGTTTCTGCCTTTTATTTACAGAAATGCCTTCCCCACTGCCAAACTATCCAATCTCAGGGGATCATCTACATTCCAATCTAGTCCTGGTTCATTATGTTTACTATTTTAAATCTATCTGGAATAGCTTTTGTTAGGGATTAGATTATTTTTCTCCCAAACAGTTAACCAGCTACCCTAGTATCATTTATCAAACAATCTATCCTTATTCACTGGCTGGAAGTAACATTGTTATCATACACTACATGTGTATATAAACTTAGGTTTTTTTTCTGCTTTTTCTATTCTGTTCCATTGAGCTGCCTTTTCTTGCTGAAAATTATTTGTAGCTTTCTAAATACGTTTATGTATGTATTTCTAGCCCCTTTCCCCATCACCATTCATCATCATTCTGCTTTTCTGATCATTTCTCTTTCTTCTTACAATATTGAGAAATTCTCTCATCATTTTTCAAGTCTTTTTAAGGTTCTCAGTACAATCTGTGATTTTATTCACATAAATCCTACAATTTTAGGCTAAGTTTATTCTCTCCGTTTTTATAAATATTATGAAAGATTTTTTCGACTGCCATTATATGGAGAAGATAAGAATCTTTGTTTTGTAACCAGCCACATTATTAAAATCTTTTTAGTTCTAAGATTTTTCAGTTGAGTCTTTTGTGTTTTCCAGGTAAACAGTACTGTCATCTGTGTACAATGACTTTTGTCTCCTCCTTTACATTTATATTTCATTTACTTTTCTTATTTTATTTCATTGCCTAGTCAAAAATGTTCAATTGCAATAGAAATAGTGAATAGGGAATTCCCTCGTGGTCCAGTGGTTGGGACTCTGCACTTTCACTGCCAAGGGCCTGGGTTCGACCCCTGATCGGGGAACTAAGATCCTGCAGGCTGCAGCGCAACCAAAGAAAAAAAAAAAAAGAGAAAGAAATAGTGAATATAACTTTCTTTAACGTGAAAATAAATGCCCCTAATAAATATGGAGGCTGTGCCCTGGTTTGAGACAAATATTCTTTATGTTATAAAACCATATATATACATATATATATAAGCGTATATGTGTATTTGTATACAGGTATGTATATATGTATGTATATACATTATGTGTATATGTGACGTATATGTATACATGTATGTGCACATATGTGTAAAACTGTGTATTTATACACAAAATTTAGATGAACTGTAAAATCTTTGTCATGTTCCAAAAATTATTCTTATTGGGATTTTTATTGGTTTTGCATTAAACTTAAAGAATAACTGGGGGGAAACGGACATCTTTACAATATTAAGACTCACCATCCCGGACATGGTGTTCATACCCATTTACTCAAATCTTTTCTACTTCTGTGGGTGGGAGAGGGATGGATTGGGAGTTTGGGATTAGTAGATGCAAACTATTCTATATAGGATGGATAAACAACAAGGTCCTACTGTAGAGCACAGGGAACTATATTCAATATCCTGTGATAAACCATAATGGAAAAGAATATGAAAAAGAATATATAGGGCTTCCCTGGTGGCACAGTGGTTGAGAGCCCGCCTGCCGATGCAGGGGACACGCGTTGGTGCCTCGGTCCAGGAAGATCCCACATGCCGTGGAGCGGCTGGGCCTGTGAGCCATGGCCGCTGAGCCTGCACATCCAGAGCCTGTGCTCCGTAACGGGAGAGGCCACAACAGTGAGAGACCCACGTACCGCAAAAAAAAAATTTTTTAAAAAAGAATATATATATGTATATATGTACATAGCTGAATCACTTTGCTGTACAGCAGAAATTAACACAACATTGTAAATTAACTATACTTCAATGAAACAAATTAAGAAAACAAATCTTTGCTACTTCTCAGTAGCTCTGTAGCTTTCTTCACGCAGGATCTTGCCCATTTCCAGATATGCCTGACCGGCCCCTACTTCCCGACCTGCCTCCCGCAATTGGCTTGTCTGGAGAGGAGGTGTAAGGAGAATGAAGCTGGAACACCTGAATTCTACCATGTGAGTATAACAGCGTGTGTCATTGGCTGGCCAGGTCCCTCCAGAGTCAAACAGAGAAAAATCTACCTACCTTGACCAGACTTAAAGGGCTGTTTTGGGCACCAATGACCCCTCTACTAGGTTGCAGGCACCTTGAAGGCAGGTCCCATGACTGGCTCACCCTGGTCCCCATGGACCCCGAGCTTGGCACAGAGCTGGTGTACAAGGCATGTTTGGAGTGAGAGAGAGTGAGCAGGTGAAGATGGGAGAGTACAGAGCACCCCACCTGGGACGACAGGGCCACCAGCCATGAGCCAAGACTTTGGGGCATCAAGGGGGGTAAGGACATACCCATCTCCGAAGTCCCAGCTGTAGAGAAACGAGGCGGTCTTGAAGAAGTTGCTGGGGTCGTGGAGGAGGAAGGAAACTTTAAGGACTGTCTTGGTGAGGTAGGAGCTGGGCCAGGGCAGGGAGGTGTTCTGGGTGACAACGAGGTTCCCCACGAGGAACTCTGGGACAGAGACCACGGGAGGGTGAGTCCACTGAAGTGGAGGAGGGCAGAGCCACGTGCCAGTTGGCAGGGCAGCCTCTCCCCCACCCGACCTCCTGGCTGTCACAGCCAGGTGGTGGCAAGAGGGGACGCTGCAGGTCACCGAACACAGAGGCATATGCCCCCTCCGTGGACGCTGGTGAAGACTCACTTCATGTGTTACATGCATAGCTCTGCTCCTGAACCCCTTTCACCAAGACCCTGAACTTTCTGGCACAAAAGATGCCCAGGACCAGAAGGAAATGCACAGGCTTTGAAAGCAACTCTTGGGAAATATTTCAAAGTATTAGATGAGCCTAGAAAAAATGAGCAGTTCTACTGACCGCAGGTCCACACCCCATGTGCTGGGCTGGGTGAGGAACACCATTCCATGCTGCCTCCTCTAAAAAAAAAAAAATTAAAACTGATTTTTTAAGCAGAAAGTGAGGTGTGCTCAATAAAGCTCATTTGGAAATTGCTGAAAAATGGAATGAAAAGAAAAGAAACTGCTTATCACGCAAACACAAGCATTGTTGATGTTTTGAAGAATTGCAAAGTATACGTGTGTACATATTTAAGGTATACACATATTAAACACAGTTGATCAAACTGGTTATAGAATTTTGTTTTGATTTTTTAAATTTTACAACCATGAGTACCCCTCCAGGCTACAACAAACTCTTTGTAAAGGTCATTATTATTCATTATACAAATTGTGTCAGTATACTTAACCAGTCCCCTTATGGTTGCATACTTAGCTTGTTTCTATTTTCTTCTGTTATTATAAAAACTGTGATGAACATCTTCGTGCATAAACCGTTACCCAAATGGAGGTTTATTTCCTGAAGATAAGTTCTTTAATAGACTGTAAACTCCAAGAAAGCAGGGACTTCTTGGAAAGAGAGAGATGGGAGAGGAGGGAGGGAGGGAGGAAGGAAGGGAGGAGAAGGGGGAGAGAGAGAGAAAGAGAGGAGAGAGGGAGAGAGAGCGAGAGAGAAGGAGAAAGAAGAGGCCAAAGACTAAAATAATTTATAACCATTGATACATATGTATCAGCTGCTCTCAAAGGGTTGTATTAATTTACACCCGAGTAGCAATACGTACTTTAAGTGTCCATTTCAGCACAACCCTGCCAGCAGTGCATATTACCGTTTTCTGATCCTTTGGTAACTGACAGCAGCGCAGAAACCATGGGTCTAATCTGCATTTATGTGATTACCAGCCAGGAGTCTGAGGACAAATCAAGTAGGAAAGGTCCTCACCTGTAATGGGGAGGACGAGGACGCTCCTGGCCACAGGCTGGCACATCCCGCAGTCAGCGGCGGTGACCCAGACGGAGACCGGGAAGTTCCCGGGCACGTTCCCCACGACGCGGATGGTGGAGCTGAAAGCTTCATCTGTCTTCCCCGTGAGCAGCAATGGGGTGTGAATCCAGCGGAAGCGGTAAAGGCGGGTGCTGGCGGGCAGGACCAGGCTGCCATTGTCATCGGCCACCAGGCTGGCCGTGATGGTCACCTCTGCCCCCGTGGTGGCAGGGCCATCGGGGGTGAGGTGAAGTTCATACACGCCTAGGAACCCAGAAACAAAGGCAACAAAGTCCGCGTTTCACGAAGGGGCGTGGCCAGGAAGCCCACTGCCACCCTCTGGGCCGGCTTCCGTGAGTCTCTTTTACAGGTGGAGAAATTGGGGCCCAGGCAGGTCAAGTGACCCGCCCAAGGGTCATACGATTAGTCCATTGCCCAGCTGGGATTCAAACCCAGGCCCAACTGACTCCAAATCCCACGCCCTTTCCCGTGTCTCCAGTTTGTTTTACTTTTTCATGCCAGCCAAGCAGGGCCTTACAGAGCATGTGTATGCTGATCTGGCCCGGCTTCGTAGCTGTGAAAATGATGGCCAGTACATGTCACAGGAGGAGCCACCGCAGCTGATGCCAAGAAATGCCCACTCTTTGGGACTAACCTTTACATGTGAAACAAAATTCCAGCTGGAAACACAAAGCTGAGTCTGGACCCTGTTAAGGCCTAATACCTTGATGGTGGTAGGCCAGCCTTGGGAGGCAGGGCCACTGTGATCCAAGCCAAGCCCCCTTCTCTTTGGTCTCAGTTTGTAAATCTGTAAGGTGAGAGTTTCTAGATCTGAGCTGTCCAATATGGTAGCCACTAGCCACGTGTGGCTCCTTAAGCATCAATTAAAGTGAAACAAACTTAAAACCCACTTTCTCGGTTGCACTGGCGCATTTCAAGGGCCAGTCACATGTAGCCAAGGGTCACCATAGTGGACACTGTGGATACAGATCTTCATTATCACGGAAAGTCCCACTGGACTACACTGCTCTAGGGAACCTCCAGGATTCCTGCAGGGGCCAACGCTGGAGCTCTGTGATTCCAGCTGGGTCAACTCCTTGGGGAACCTGAACTTAAATACTGGGGATGCAGCTCTTACAGGGAACCCAGGAATTAGTTTTCTAGGTTGCAAGCAGAGAATAGGGCCTGGAGCACATGGAATGGAGACCAAATAAGAGGCCTTTTCAATAACACTCCCCATCTAACCAACACATTGAAGGTAAGACTAATTGTAATCTGAAAATAGAGAAAGGTATAAAATTAAAAAAAATTTTTTTAATAATTAGTAACAACCACTTACTATATTGGGTCATTTCCTACTATTCTTTTAAATGCTGCTTACTCTGAGATTATATATTCCATTGCTGTTGCTGTTTTTTCAATTCTGTATCATAGGCATTTTCCTAAGTCATTATTCTTCACCTGCTTTAGATAGCTGCAGATTTTATCATACTCAGAAGGTAAGATTTTAAAAATCAGATTTGTTTCCATCATAAAAGTAATACATATGCATAAAGAATATTAGAAGTGTCCTATTACCCTACCCCCCAAAGACAACAGCTGCTATCATATTGCTGTCCTCCAGCTCTTTTTCATGCACGGAAGTTTAAATTTCGTCAGAATCATACTCTGCACACAATTTTGAATTACTTTATTTCTACCTGACAATACATCAGAAGGATGTCTGCAGTGGCACTAATGTGAACTTCACTATTTGCATGATAATCCCTCAAGCAGGCATATCTTAATTCCCAGAACCCTTCACTCTTATCAATAGCACTACTGCACGTCTTATTAACTATTTTCCTGTGATTTGTAATTTTCTTTTTCAGGTGAGACTTCTGAAGGGCCTGAGGTTAGAGAATGTCTAACAGTGCACACCTGGGCAGAAGAGGTGATGCAGAAGGAAGGGAGGAGGGCCCACAAGCCCCCCTCTGCTCATTTTACTCCCTCCCACCCCAATTCCCGGCCACATACACCCCCTCCCTTGGCTTCCAGTACCTCCTAAATGCTGATAGAACCCAGTAACACAGACTTCATTTCTACTGAGCAATAATACAATGGCTACTAACCACATGCAATTAAATTTAAATTAATCAAAGTTAATCACTTCAATGTATAATACTAAAATTCCAGTCCCTCCATTGCACTAGAGCCACAATTCAAGCGCTCAACAGCCATAGCTCTCCCGGATAGCACAGATATAGATCATTTCCTCCATCATCTAAAATTCTGTTGGCCACTGATGCTCTAGACCCCCTGGATTTCTCGCTTCCCAAACCTACCATTCTCTTCACCTTTCATTCTCTGCCAGGTCAGAGGACCAGCTGTCCCAAGAATCAGCCCCCGGGCCTCTGCCACTAATTCTCTCTCTCCATTACTACCAGCATTGCTTAAGGTAGCACTCAGCCCCATCCGGATGGATTACCGATACGTCCTGAATGTGACCCTTGGCCTCCAGTCCTGCCCTAATTTCAGCCACCCCAACAAGCAGCTTCCTGCACAGTTAATCTGATCATGGGCCAGCCTCAGGGTGGAGGGAGATCACATTCACATTTTAGTACATCCATGCTGTAGCTTTAACCCTTTAACACCTGCAGTTCCCCCCAACATGCTCTGTCCTTCCTAGCCTCAGGGCCTTTGCACACACTGTCCCCACTGCTCTTCTTCACCTATCTGTCTGTGGATATAACCTCTTCCAGGAAGCCCTCCCTGACACCCCCCCACCCCACCTCCTCGGCACTCTCCCAACAGCCTGAGCACACAGTTGTCACAACCCTGGGTTGGGATAAAGGTTTCCTTATCTCCCCCACTGCACTGCAAGCTCCTTGAGGGCAGGGCAGGGGTCATCCCCATCTCCCCCAAGCCTAGCCAGGTGCTTGGCACATAGTAGAGGTTCAACACTATGCTGTGGAGAGGCACCTGGAGAGAAGGGTGTGGCAGAGGGACCAGGCCACATGGCACTGCCCCAGGAAACTCTTCACCCAAGTGCTATGGACTGAGCCCCAACCCGCAGCTGCTGGGGGGACCCAGAAGTACAGGATGTGCTCCCTGCTCTTAGGGGGCTCACGAAAGACCTGCTGGACTCAGCAAAACTGGGAGGTGAGCGAGTGTGTCCTTAACTGCACCCCATTTGCCTTGCGGCGATGTTGCCCGCCCCCACTGGGGACTCTGGCTCCAGCCTTTCCGCTCACCCACGTTACACATTCCCTGTTCTGAATCCCTTTCCTTGGGGCCATGTTTTGGATTATAAAGTCATTTGGGCTAGCATTGCAAAAGGGACCTGCAGCACCTTAATCCCAAAGAGAGAATTCCAGACACGTAAGTTTCTCCAAGATAACACAGTATGTATTTTACACTGAAGGACCTGAGTCCCCAGAGGTCCCCAGGGACTAATGCTACTGCCGGGGACCACACAGCAATCTGCATTGCCCTAGGCTGAGTCCCTCTGGCTGGGAGGCAGCCTTTGGCCAGGCTGCTGCAGAAAGAGGTGCTTAGAGGAGAGGCCATCTCCTCCCTTCCCTCTCTTGCTCCTGCCCACACCCCCCAGGAGAGGAGCATGGGCCACAGTGAGGCTGGCAGGTGGCAGGGACATTCAGCTGCATGCTAATGGCCATCCAGCGTCTGCAGCAAGACAGGCGCATGTCAGCACGACGCAGATCCGTTGCCAGGGGAACAGAATCAGGAGGGCAGCCAGCTCAGCCAGGAGGCGGGATGGGGTGGGGGTGGGGAGGGGCTGTGGCTACAGCCAATGTTGCAGCAGACACTGGCCCAGCTCCTGGGAGCGCCCCCCATCCCGACCTGTCCACACGCCAGAGGCTCCAAGGGCACTTTTCTCAGGCTTGTTTTTAAAAAGCAGGTATTTCACAGCCCCCGGGTGATGCTGCCCCTCGTCCTCAGGGCCTAGAAAGCGTCCAGAACATCCAGGCTGAAATGGACTGGGAAGGCTTTGCCACCTGTGGCTGAAGGAACCAAGCCCAGGTTTGGTTACCTACCCATGCAAATCCATCTTTCCAAGTTTGGGAGCCCAGATGACATGGTCTTGGAGTACAGAGCAGCCCAGTCAGGGGCTTAGGGGCGCCACAGGTGCCCCAGTGACCACACAAGTGCCCCAGTGACCCAGAGATGAAAGGACCAAAGCAAAAAGTGAAGTGACAGCAGCGACAAAGTTTGACCCGTGGAAGAATGTCCACCAGCAGGCTCCCTGGGCTTCCACCTGGAGCATGCACATTCTCCCTGACCACACAGCCTGTAGGGCCCCAGAACAGTCTAGAAAAGGGCTACATCAGCCTTTTCTCACTGCACATGTACACAGCCCAAAACACTTCCCAAGTTATCTCTGAAGTCTGGACAACACAACCTGGAATTAATGAACGGTCCAGGACACGGACTTCTGACTTCAACCCCTGATGTAGGAAGCATGTCGTGCAGGCTGACCCAGACCCAGGAAGGGTGGAAAGGGCTTCTGAATCTCTCTTTTTCTCCTGTGAGTTTTCCCCAACCCCATTCCCAGCTATTTGGACTGTATCATGGGTGCAATAGGCCAGGCTGGGAACCACACATGACTTCCAAAGAATTAACCCTCCACACCTTTTTTTTTTTTTTTTTGGCAATTTAGGCCGTGTTGATAATTTCTGGACACATGCAAACCTAATGGACAAGAGACCCCATTTCCAGGGGCAAGCAGATGCTCCTGACCAAGCCAATTCCCACAAAATTCCCTTAATTCATCCTTAAGATGCAGGTTTTTTATTTTACCTTGTGGCTTTTATTTCACAAGTTTGCTTTAGATCTCTTCTTCTACCATTCTTTCAAGGTGGGGGGGGGTAATGAAAATCTTGGATAATATTTAACACCCACCCAATAGCTGCCCACATCCCAACTGTCCCCTTAAAACTCTCCACCCTGGGTCCTTTTTTGTCGCCAAAATGGGGCAGAAAAGTGGGTGTTGGCCTTCGGGCGTTGAGGAGGTGGGGGTGTTAGAAGCACGATCCGGGGGACACCGGGTAGGACCCAGCGGAACCAGCTCCGGTTCCATTTTGGAAATCAGTCCCAGAGAGGAAATGGCAGACCGGCCTCCTGGGCGCTAAAATCGCATACTCCCCGAAGTCAACACAAGCAGGGTAGAAAGCCTCTCTGGATAAGGCCACATTTTAAGGCAAAAACGCTGCTCCGCGGGCAACCTGGCCGCGCTCCCTGGGGGCTGTGGCGAGAAGACCGACCCCGAGCATTCCCAGACTCCCCTCAGCGTCCTCCCCCACCTCCAGCGGCTGCGAGGATTCCAAACATCAGGACGGATGCGCCGGCCACCGCGCGGTCCCTAGGGCAAGGCCGATCTGGAGGTGGCAGCAGGAACGAGGGCGCGGGGAGCCCCCTCAAGTGCCGGTGACTTCAGGGGAGAGGGGAGAAGGGACAGAGGAGAGGGTTGCGCGGCGCCCGGCAGGCCGTGCTCCGCTCCGCAGCTCGCGGCCTGCGGGGAGGTGGGAGGTACGCGCAGGGCGCACGGCGCCACCTCCGCAGCCCCGGCTCCCGGCGAGGCCGCCCGCCCGGAACCGCCCCGAGGCCCCGGGCGCGCTGCGGCTCGGGGAGGGCGAGCGGCCGGCTCGCGCAGCGCCTTACCTGCAGCCACCCTAGCCGGGGCCAAGGGCAGGAGGCAGGCCAGCCAGAGGATGCGGCCGAGGCGCGGCCAGAGGGCCGGGGCCATGGCGGCGCTGGGAGCTGCTGGAGCGTGGAGGGCACGCGGCTCGATTCGGCTGCGGCGGCTGCAGCTCGTGGGTCGCACGGCACGGGCTTTGCGGGGAGGTACGGGCGCGGCGCCGGCTCGTCCTCGCCTCGGATCGCTGTGTCTCTGCGCGCCGCCGCCGGCCACAGCCCGCCGCGCCGACCCCGACCCACGTCAGCCGCGCCGCGCCCCCTCCCCGCACACTCCCTCACTCCGCCGCACGCCGCCTCTCCCCACGATACTCCACTCTCCCCACGATCCTCCCCTCTCCTCCCCGGTCTCCGCTTCTCCAATCTGCTCCCCCTCCCTACCTCCCCTCGCCGCGCCCCTCCTCTCCCCTCGACCCCTCCCTTCTCCTCCCCTCCCCGGTCACCGTTCCTCCACTCTGCGCCCCCTCCCCTCCCTGCGTCTGTGCCCGCGTCCGCCGGCTCTGACTCAGCGTCCCTAGAGGAGCGTGCACCAGTGCGAAGCCCAGAGCAGGCCCCTTTGGGCTCTTTCTCCAGGTGGCTTCTCCCCTCATGACGCACACGGCTTGGAGATGCGGCTCTTCATTCAAGAAAAGTGTAGCACCTACTGTGTGCAAGGCGCTGAGCAGTGGGCCTAGGAACATCTTGTGTCCCTCCGGAGGGAAGGGCTTGGGTGCAGGTGCCCAGGTGCAGGCGCTGGGACTGATGCCATTCCTCAGTTTACCCTCTCTGCACCTGCTGTAAAATGGGGTTTGTGGTCATACGTGGGCCCACAGCGACAACGCTGTCACTGAGGGCCTTGGGACACTCAGACAACCAAGATAAGGAGTGACCAGGCTGCTCCTTGGACACTCCTTGGCCTAAGCAGGGGCTTCCATCTGCCATAACGGAACAGAGCATGTCTTTTCTCCTAGAAGGTGGCCGGCCTGGCTGATCTTAAAGACTGGACACCGGCAGCCTGGATCCTGGTCCCAGCTCTGCCTCTACTTTATCCTTGGCAAGGGAGCCCACCCAGAGGGGGTGTTGGATGGCTGGTCTCACCTGGCCGGCACCGATGCGACCACAATTGCAGGATGGGCTGCATGGGAGTGAAAGAACTTCTGGGACAGCTGTGGGGTCCCCTGAGAACGGGCCCCACTGGCCCCATTGCCATCTCACTGTGATAGAGGGGAGAACAGATTTGAGTGAGTCCCCTTAGGAAAGTTAAAAGTGCTAGCCACTCCCCGGTGGCATCAGTCACCATTGTGGGGACAAATACCAGGCCTAGGAACCAGGAGACTTTGGATTCTGAGAGTTATGTGACCTTGAGAAAGTCACATAACTCTCCTGGTGCCTCAGTTCACTTTTCTTTAAAATAATAATAATGCCCCATGAGACTGTGGTAAGGATAAAACGACTTGACACATAGAACAGTGCTTGGACATAGTAAGTAATCAGTGTTGGCTGTCATCGTTAGAATTGCTTAAGGACTTGGGAGAGTTTCACTTGTCCATCAGGAATTGAGAAGAAAATTGTGCTTGAGAAGAAAATAGTATATTAAGATTATAAATTGAGTTTCAAATATTTGACTATTTCACATTTTTCAAAGGTCTGGTTGTTAGTGGTTTTTGTAATGTACTAAATGCATAAATAGAATAATAACATTTATTACGTTTTTTTCATGTGTAACATTATTACATTGAATAACTATACAGTAGCCATAGATGGTCACATCTATGTAACAGAAGCCACCTGCAAGGCCACCCTGAAGCTGATGTTGATGTGACCCTTCTTTGTCTAATTCCCCACAGGTATCACCTCCCCCAGAAACCTTCCTTCTTCTGGGCTCTCACAGCACCTGTCTTGATGTCAATTCTTGTCACTGAAAATCTTTCTAAAGCAGGTTAGTCGGTCTGTTGGCCCTAGCAAAATGGTATAACTGATTTCCCTTTGGTAACAGAAGGGCAGCAGCCCTAGTGTTAATATTGCTACCACAAATCCTCATTACCTTGCATTGGAAATGTAACTGTGGGAAGTGGGGGCCACTGAGCTGATAACAATCACCCCCGATCAGCTCTGGAGAGGCTTTGGGGGTTAAATTCTATGGTAGTTTGAAGTAGGCAAAAGGGAGTTCAGGGTGATCTCTTGTTGAATTTACCATGGCTCCAGGCCTAGATCTCAGCTTTACTGGATTTTCTGCTGGAATTTTTCAACCACAGGACACCCAGCCACCCTGTTGAAACCCACAAGAGACCTAGGGAGGATTTGTTAATTCATCACGGGGGAAAGGTTCTTCATAGGGGTGGAGCCCTTAGGGCCAGCCTCCAAGAAGCCCAACAGGTGAGGCAAAGGTAAGCAGGGACTCCAGCACACCAGGGGACAGGGGAGGGAGGATGGCCTCTTGGTGGCTCTCAGAAGGTCAGACTGAGGCCTCATGCCCTGAACCACTCCACGCAGAGACCACTTGTGCAGACTGCTCGTGCCCACCAGAGTGAATATTTTGAGGCTCCCTGTATTCTTTTTAGTGTTCCAGCTGTTCCTATCCTATGGGTTCATACAGTATTATTCCAAACAGGGTACAAATTTATACATTTGTTTATGGGCCGAATTGTGTCCCTTGAGAAATCCATATGTTAAGGCATAATCCCCAAAGTGACTGTATTTGGAGACAGCACCTCTGAAGGGGTAATTAAGGCTAAATGAGGTTATAAGGGTGGGGCCCGAATCCAATAGGACTGGTGTCCTTATAAGAAGAGGAACAGACACCAGAGATCTCTCTCTTGAGAGAGCACAGAGAGGTCATGTGAGCACATAGTGAGATGATGCCAGCGCATAGTGAGATGATGCCACGTATAAGCCAACAGAAGAGGCCTCAGAATGAAACCTACCTTGGTGGCACCTTGATCTTGAACTTCCCAGTCTCCAAAACTATGAGAAATAAATTTCTGTTGGGTAAGCCACCCAGGCTGTGGTACTTTATAATGGCAGCTTTAGCAGACTAAGACAACGCCCAATGGGCAAAAGGAATACATTGGTAAAGAAAGACAGAGGGACTGCCCTGGTGGTCCAGTGGTTAAGACTCTGCATTCCCAATGCAGGGGGCCCGGGTTCAATCCCTGGTCAGGGACCTAGATCCTGCATGCTGCAACTAAAGATCCTGCACGCGGCAACGAAGATACAGCGTGCTGCAACTAAGACCCAGCACAGCCAAATAAATAAATATTAAAAAAAAAAAAAGAAAGAAAAGGAGCTTTCTGTCTAGGAGGGAAAAAAGATGATAAATGAGTAAATATAATTTCTGATTCTAAGGAAAATTCCAGTATTATGAGAGCTAGTGGGGGGGGGCAGGCAATGGTTTTCTTATATTGGGCCTTTAAAAGGCCTCTCTGAGGAGGTGACATTTGAGCTCATCAAGGATGACAAGGAGCCAGCTTTGTGCCTCTCAGGGAAGAACATTCCAGACAGGAGAATTAGCTACAAAGGTCCTAGGTGGGCAGGAGGCACAGCAAGGCCATTGTGGCTGGAACATGAAAAATGAGGCTGGGAGGTGCACAGGCCCAGGGATTGAGGATAAGTTGAAAAGTCTTTGGAGGGTTTTAAGCGGAGGAGGTGCATGATCTCATTTATCTGATAGAGATGAAGCTGACACTGTCCCTAACATCTAATTCAGGAGATAGACAAGAAAACAGGCAAAAATCATAGCAGCATGATGGGTACTTTCGTAGGAGAAGCTAAGGCCATGGGAAAGCATGTGAATTTCACCAATGTTACCCTCCCCGCCCCCCCAGCTGTAGGTCTTTATCACATGCAATTAAATGGAAACTTATCAAAGGATTTGTGTACTGCTGCTTTTTTTCTCGACCCCTCCCCCAACAATATTAAATACCCTCGGATGGCACATTGGTTCCAGCCCTTAGATTTTTCAACTTTACCCAGTTTTGGACCTCCTAAATTTTGGGGTTGGTGGTGGTAGGAGCAAAGAGGATTTTGCTTGCAGGTGGGCAACTTCTTCCATGGGGGAAGGAGTGTTCTGACCCACTATATTTCTCCTGCGGCAGAAATAAGTGGCACTATATATATCCACTTACAATCTCAGCGCTTCAGCTGAGGCTTGTTCTTGAGTGGCAACATTAAACAAAAGCAAGGAGCATGTCTCTGAACGTATCTTGTAGGAATTGCAAGCTCTATTTATTACCAGGTGTGAAATATATCTGTCTGAGAAGGGAAAACAAAGATTCTGGTGAGTTAGTGATGATGGGGTGGCGGTGGGGCGGTGCGGGGCAAGCAATGGGGAAGTACTGTCAGGAAGGGGCAGGAGGTGGAGCCAGGTCCTGGAGGGGCTGGAGGTAGGTCAGGTTATCACTTTCATGCTCTGTCCATTTACCATGATTACCACGTGTTTCCAGGAACAGCTCATCATTCAACCAGTCTCATAGATGGAGTCTGCAGGTGAGGCCTGAGAGGGCCTCCTGGTCCAGCCATCACCTCATTTGGGCATCCGGGCCCCACTTTCCCCTCCCTCTCATCATTGCTCTGAGCCAAGGCACCTGCCCCGTCGCGTAGGCGCTGAAAAGCGGTCCACTGCGGTCTAGCCTCGGAGTGATGCAGCTGCAACAAATGACCAGGCCGGCCTCTTCCAGGCAGAACACCTGAGCTCTCCTTTGCTTACAGGGTCTCCGTCTGTCTGCAGCCTTCGCCTTCCCAAAGACCCTCCTTACCTCCTCCCCCTCCCCGGGCTAAGAAGGACCCCAGGGCTCAAGCTGGGGAGAAAACCCCGCCCAGCATGCCACGTTCAGTTCAGGGGTGGCCTCTTCCCGGGCCCGTCCGCCGTCTGCTAAGGAAGCCCCGCGGGTGCCCACCGCCCCGCAGCAGCCCCCAAGCGTCCCTCTCCAGCCTCCTGGCTTCTGCGAGGATACTTAGGGCAGAAAGAGCCGAACCAAAGACGCTTGTCACTGCCTGCCCCTCCCTCCCGGCCTACGGCCCCGCCCACGCGGACAGAGGTTTAAAGGGCCAGGCAGGCGCACCCGGGCGTGACGCCTCTCTCCACTCCCGCCGCCCGCCCAGGCCGCACCCACTTGGAGGCGGTGCGCCGGGGCCTATTCCTCCGGCGGCGGGCGCGGCCGCTTTAAGCGGGGGCGGGACTGCGTGCTGCGGCGCGACAGCGGCGGCGGCTGAGAGGGCTTAGGTGGGGTCGCGGGCTGGGGCTGCAGGAAGCCGGCCGCCGATGTCGGGGTAAGTGTGGGCAGGCGCGGTACGGCGGCGGAACGGCCTCGGGAGGCGCGCGATGCGGCCCCAACGGGTGCGGCGGGGCCCGGGCGTGGGGAGGCCTCTGCGGCGCCGCGGTCAGCGGAGCGATGGAGGGAGGCGCATAGCGATGGAGAGAGGCTCCGAGCAACCCGGGGTCCCTCCGCCCCCCATCGGGGCCCAGTCCGGGTGGCGGGGGCCGAGGGCGGCTCTCAAACCGCTGCCACTGCTGCCTGGGCTGGCCGGGGATCGCCGGGAGGCGGAAGGCTAGTGGCGCGGGAATTGACCCTCGGCGCCCGCCGTAGCCCGGCCCAGGAGGCGGGCGTTGGGTGTCCGGAGAGGGTGACAAAAGGAGGGAAGCCGAGGGCTGTTTGAGGCCGGGGAGATAGAGTGTGGGGTTGGGGCCCCTTCCCCCCGGAGGCGCCCCCTGTTGCGCTGGCCCCTCTCGGCCTCCACGCAGGCACCTGGCTCGCCTGGCCCGGCGCGCAGAGTGAAGGTACCGGCGTCGACAGCGCCCCCTCTGGCCCGGCGCCGCCGCCTCAGGCCTGGCGCGGCGGGGCGGGGCGGCGCGGCGGCGCCGTTTGCCGGGAGCGGGCGGGGCACCGGCTCCGGCCCGCACAACCTGGGCCGGGACGCGGGGGCGGCACCGAAGCCAGGCCCGGGCCCTTGGCTCCTGGGGTCTTGGAGCTTCTCTCCAGCTTGGAGGCGGGATGGGACGTCTTCCCTCGGGGCCCCCAACCCCCCGGCCCAGCGGATAGCGGAGCCTGGCCTCTCGGGGTCTCGGAAAATGGGGGGTTGACGCCTTCGGTGAAGAAGTGGATCCAAGCCTTTAAAAAGTTTGGGCACGACCCACCCGAAGTTTCTTAGGTAGGGAGTGGCCGTGACCCTGAGTCTTGGGTCTCGGTGATGGGAGGTGAAGAGGAAGCAGAAGTCGGGTCATCCAGCGGGGCTGCCAGAATCCCTACGGTTGGTTTCATTAGTGACTTTTCCTGCCCCCGGAGCCGGCGGGCTGCGCGGGAACAGCGGCAGGCACCCTCTCTGCTTTTGGTGTCTCGAGAGGGCGGGCGGAAGAGGATCTGTGGCGTCAGGGTGTCCCCATTGCTTGGGGCAGGAGTGTGAGCTGCAAGGGAGCGTATCTGGTAGGCAGGGCCGTTGAAAGGCCTGCAGAAGAGTTAATGGTGTGTTTGTTGAAGAAAGAAGAAAAGCAAGTCATGAAACTGCTCCTTAATGTAGAGTGAAATGTGACTGTTACATTCGCGGGGAGGATGGGTAAGAGCAATTTCACTAGGTTCTCTTAAGAGGGCTCTTAAAATAGAGACCAAGTCTCCTGTTTTTCAGCCTGGAGCTGCAGTTCTCAAAGTGTGGTCATCCACACCTGTTTCCAACTCACTGAGGTGCTTTTTGAAGCATTTAGCCTATTGTATGTCAGACGCAAGCAAAATTTACAGCTTCCTGGACGCCTCCCTGAACCGAGGTCTCTGGATGGTGCTTGGGAGTCCACCTTTGGCTCCTGGTTTTAGTGCACAGTGAAGTTTGAGAACCCCTCACCTAATGCACAGGTGGTCCAACTACAGTCAGCAGACCAAATCCAGCCAGGTGGCTGTTTTTATACAGCACGAAAACTAAGAATGGTTTTTACATTTTTTTAACGGTTGGGGGAAAAAAAATCAAAAGAGGAATAATGTTTCATGATACAACTCAAATGAAATTCACATTTCAGTGTCTGTAAGTAAAGATTTATGGATTACAGCCATGGTCGTTCGCTTACAAGTTGTCTGTGGCTATTTTGTGCCTCCAGCAGAGCTCAGGAGTTGGGACAGACCACAGAGCCTGAAATATTTACTCTCTGGCTCTTTACAGAGAGTTTGCTGGCCCCTAGCCTAGGGAAAGATGGACATACCATAGGAAAGAAAAGCATCTGTGTATAAAAATCTTGTTTAGAAATTAATAGACAGTATGGACTTAAGTAACTTTTATTTTCAAAAAAGTAGAGGGAGCAGTGTTGTTTTCTGAATTGATGGAAAACTATTTAGATTAACACAGGCACTTAGGTAAGATTTTCCTAGCGATCAGGAACCTGTGCCCTCAGTAAGTTGGTTAATCATATGCTTCTTTTTGTAGGCTGGGCAAACTCGTGGTTATGACACTTTTCTCTTGAGAAACAAACTAGCTCAAAAGAAAAATGGCGTTTGTTGCAACACAAGGGGCCACGGTGGTTGACCAAACCACTCTGATGAAAAAATACCTTCAGTTTGTGGCAGCTCTCACGGATGTAAATACACGTGAGTTGATGCTTTTCGTCATTAAGAAACGTGTTGATGTGACTCCTTCATCTCAGTTCAAATGATGTGCACATTGAGATAAGTAGTCACATTAACTTTTATCTTAATTTCCCTTTTCTCTACCTCGTGGAGAAGCAAAGTGATGAGCATTTCTGGCTGGAGCCCCAAAGAGGCACGCATGTGGGTGCGCGTATGTGTGTATCTGTGTCCTTGTCTGTGCATGCACGTGTATGTTTGGGAGTACGAGTGAGTGTGACTGGTTGTAGGGAACTAGTTATGTGCCTGCTTCTAGACCATGACAGTCAAACTGATAAGATCTGATTGCTTCTCTTAAATTATTAAATCCAGTAATTTTAGGAACATTCTTAACAATTTCTCAATCTGATGGTTTGTTTTGCCATTTACAGCTGATGAAACAAAGTTAAAAATGATGCAAGAAGTTAGTGAAAATTTTGAGGTATGAGCTTTATATTTTATTTTATATTATATTTTATAAAGCTTTAAATTTTGAGATATGAGCTTTTCATTTTGAGATAAGTATTCACATGTGCTTTCCTACAGCTTCCCTGTCAGTCTTTTTACTAGTAACTTAAAAATTATCTTTGTTAATGTAATTTGTTGTATTTCAAAATTGAAATTTGTACAGTGTTCTCCAGTTTCTTCACACTGGTGATAGTGACTCCCGAACAGTGTTGAGGAATATTGCTTTTGTTTTGGTTATTTGACCTTTTTCTCTTTTCTTTTCTTTTTTAATTTATTTATTTTAATTTATTTATTTTTGGCTGCGTTGGGTCTTCATTGCTGCACGCAGGCTTTCTCTAGTTGTGGCGAGCAGGGGCTACTCTTTATTGCGGTGCGCAGGCTTCTCGTTGCAGTGGCTTCTCGTTGCGGAGCATGGGCTCTAGGTGCACGGGCTTCAGTAGCTGTGGCTCGCGGGCTCTAGAGCGCAGGCTCAGGAGTTGTTACGCGTGGGCTTAGCTGCTCTGCGACATGTGTGATCTTCCTGGACCAGGGCTGGAACCCATGTCCCCTGCATTGGCAGGTGGATCCTTAACCACTGTGCCACCAGGGGATCCCCTTGACATTTTTTTCATTTTCAACTATGGTAGCCCTTTTAGGCATATGCTTTCAGGATACACTCAAACTTTTGTTGTGGATTTGTTATGTTAGGTAATGGATGGTATGGGAATGAGAGCTGGCTGGCAGTTTTGGCTCTCCTGTTTATAACTTCTGCAACTTTGATCAAACAGTTTCTCTCTTCTGGCTCTTACATTCTACAATTTTATATTGACCCATAGGTCCCTCAGATTCTGTTCATTTTTCTTCAGTCTTTTTTCTCTTTGTTCTCTGATCTGCCTTCAGATTCACTGTTTTTCTGTCATCTCCACATCTGCTGGGATGTTATTTTTAAATTTCAGTTTATTTGTATTTTTGTTTTAAAATTTTGGTTATTGTACTTTCAGTTCTAGAATTTCCATTGGGTTCTTCTTTAGATGCCACTTCTCTGTAGAGATTCCCCATCTTCATTTATTGAGACCATGTTTTCCTTTTATTCTTTGAACGTATTTATAATAACTGCTTTGAAGTCTTTGCTAAATACAGTCCTCTATAAAGGTGGATTTTTATTGACTACAGGTCACGTTTTCTGGCTTCCTTGCATGTCTGGTAGTTTTTGATTGTACACCAGACATTGTGTGTGACATGTAAGGACCCTGGATTCTGTTATCTCCCTTGGAAGAGTGTTGATATTTTCACTATAGTCAGCAGTTCAGGTGCTGGCTGATCTCACTGAACTTGTGTAGGCTTGGTTTTATGCCATGGTAGAGAGGATCTCTGGGAATCCCAGGGGGTTTCCCAAGTCCCTCTGACTTTGTAGGATTCAACCTCCAAACCCCATCTTTCTGTGGATCTCATCAGAGGTTGATTTTAGATTTTTTGGGGCTGGGGCTAAACTAGGCCTTACTCTGGGGCATGGTCCTTCCTCAGCTGAACGTATGAGGTGCTATCAAGGTGTTAAGGTCTTTGCACTGTGTCGAGGCTGGACCCCCAACATCCTCTGACATTGCTAAACCTCTGATGTCTTTCTTCATTTCTCAGTCCTCAAGTGCCCACTCCCTGGTAAGCCTCAGATAGTCTTACCTTCCCTCACCCATAAGTACAGCCCAGTCCTCAGTCAAGGACTCACAGGAGACCATCCACACCCCCTTCTGTAGTTCCTTTTTCTCTGGGGCTTTGCCGTGCAGATTCCGGCCACTTCAGCTGTTGCAAACTCTGGTATTTGCACCTCAGCTCAGCAGGACCATCATGCTTTCCTTGGGCTCCAGCCTGCTGAGCCTGGTTGGGAAACCGTACCCAGGCAGAGAGCCGAGGTGGGGCACAGTTGGTGAGTTCCCCTTCTTCTAGAGATCATGGTCTTGCACTGCCTCTGGTCCAGCACCTGAAACTGTTCTCTCATATTTTGTCCTACTTTATGGTTAGCCTGGTGCCAGTTAGTCTCAAAAGCCGAAGAGAAACTCGCTTTTCTTTTAATGTGGCTATGATAAAACCTTTCTCAGAGTTAATATGATTAAGAACAATAGATAGGGCTTCCCTGGCGGCGCAGTGGTTGGGAGTCTGCCTGCCGATGCAGGGAACACAGGTTCGTGCCCCGGTCCCGGAAGATCCCACATGCCGCGGAGCGGCTGGGCCCGTGAGCCATGGCCGCTGAGCCTGCGCGTCTGGAGCCTGTGCTCCGCAACGGGAGGGGCCACAACAGTGAGAGGCCCGTGTACCGCAAAAAAAAAAAAAAAAAAAAAAAAAGAACAATAGATAAAATGTTTCCTAGCCTCTGTCATGGTCATTTGAATCACTAAACATTAAATAAATGTTCGTGGGATCGAATTAGATACCCTACTCTCTATAGTAATGGATGGTATTTTTGTTTGCTGAGGGAATTTTTTGTTTTTTTTTGTTTTGATTTAAATAGATGTTTTCCAGGATTTGTTGCCTTGAACTGAGGTGGGAAAAAATCCTGAGATATTTAGAGATTGAGCTAAAGAGCTTTCTCGTCCACCCAAGCTGTTAGTGCAAATTGTTAAAAAATAAATAAATAAAGCTAAAAAAAAGAGGTGGGCGGTAGAACAGGAAAGGCCTGCATTCTGCATTTTATTGGAAGAACTGCTAGGAGAGAGCCACAGCCCTTAAAGTTTATTTGAGAGGCTGAAATTGTGGAGCTGCCTGTGATCCTCCGAGTGTGGGCGTGGGGCTCTTTCAATTAAGTGTCTCAACCCTTTCTCTCCTGTTTAGGGTCTGGCAGTTAGCAAGTTAGTTCCTGGCTTTGGTCTCAGATGCATTGATTAAATTAACAGAATTAAAAGTTAGCAAAGTAATAACACTTGGGGCTTTTCCAAATAGTGCCTTTTGAAATCTGATAGGCATTTACCTTAAATGAAATTCAGATGACTGAGTCCTTCGAAGAATGAAATACTAGAATGACCACCAGTAGGTAATTCTAAATTACCACCACTGTTATCCCAAAACAAAATATTTAAGTGGAATTAAGAATTCCCAGTGGTTTAAGGAATCTTAGAAATTCATTTCATTAACCACTTAGGGATAAGATTCCAGGCTAAGTAAATATCACATGGGCCATTTCCCAGGGCAGAAAATAAAGAAATGTTGAAGTTAGAAGTCACAGGAAGCATTCGTATGGATCAAAAAGCCAGGGGCTAAGTTGAAATACTGGCAGAATAACTGGGCACCTTGTTGAATCTTTCCTGTGGGAGAAATTTGAAACTTAGATGTTTGAAGGCTGTGGAATCTGGATGGTATGGGCTGACGTGCAGATGAGCTTGATTTCTTGATAACCTTGATAATGTTCCATCATGACTCTTACCCCTCTTTTCCTTCAATCCTTGAATGTGGGTGTTTCGTAAAAAGTCTTACACTTTGGGGTTGAAAGGTGACAAATACAGTTCTTGTGCCCAGTGGATTCGCAGTCTGCTTGGGGAGGGGCTGGTGAGGTGCTGTCTGGCTCCTAGGGGTGCCTCTTGACACACAGCGTGCTGTGGGCACGGGGCCCCTGGAATTGAGCTCTGGGTTGGCCGTGGGAGACCAGTGCTCAGGTGTGCATCCCAAGAATGGCGGTTCTTTCTTTTCTCCTGTGGCAGCGCACTCTTTTCTGGTTTTTGCCTGTATTTCCTTCTTTATAGACTGCTCAGGTAATAGACAACCCCATGTCTTTATCTTCCTCCCAGATCAGTGTCTGGAGCTCCAGACACATTTAGCTGCCCAGATGCCTTGACTCACCAGCTTCTCAGACTCATGATAATAAAAGTTTAAATTCCTTCCTCTTATACTCCCATCCCTGCCATATTGAACTAGAAAAAGTTCAATATGTACCTTTTACACTCAGCCTTTCTCGTCATTTTGTGCCTTTGCATGTGCTTTCCTTAGAACCTTTCCCACTTTCTCCCGTGGTTAACTCCTGCTGGCCTTTTAGGTTTTAGTGTCAGCATCACTTCTTCGGGAAGGTGGTCTCTGCCATTGGTTCCATCCAGTCAGTCATGCCCCATCGTTCAGTTCCCTTAGTTAGGTGAACATTCTCCACAGTGCGAGTGTTTCTAGGTTTACCAGTAAATTTTAGTGTTTAGTTCTCTCCAATTGGATATCAGAAGCAGCAATCATCTTAACTTCTTTAAAACTATGTTATCACTAAAGCATCTGAAAGTATTAAAAATTACTATCAGCTCTGCTACAATTTTTTCCTTTTGGGGTTATTATAATATGTGAATTTGAATATGTACACAAACCTTTATGGGGTTTTCTTTTATTTTTGCATAATTAGAATGTCACTTCATCTCCTCAATATTCTACGTTCCTGGAGCACATCATCCCTCGATTTCTTACATTTCTTCAAGATGGAGAAGTTCAGTTCCTTCAGGAGAAACCAGCCCAGGTAAACCTGTTCAAAAATATAATGAGAAAAAAAATGTCCTGCTGTAGGAGTGCAAGCACTTAAGAATGAAAACAACTCAAAAAACTTATGGCTCCCCTTAAAAACAAAAGAAATTTTGTCATATAAGGATAACTTTGTCCAAGGCCATTGCCTCCTCAGCTAAATATCTTGGTTTTATTTCCTCATAGCCATCTCTTTCACAATTTAAATTCTTCACATTTGCTGACCAGTGACGTGTGCATATGCTATGTATTATAGCCAAATTCATGTGTATATATAGGAGGGAGCAACAGTTTCATGACCCTTCCCATACCTGTTGCCCAGCTCTGATCTTACTATTTTCAGTTCTTGTAACTCTGGCCAGTTTTGTTTTATCTATGCCCCCACCCACTCTTTGCCTCCCCCCTCTTCGCCTTGATTATTTTAAAACAGTCCCATCATAACTTTTTTCCATAAATATTTCAGCATGTATCCCTTAAAAATAACTTTAAAAATTACCATAGTACTAGTGAAAGTTAATTGCTAAATAAAGCACTTTTATGTGGTACCAGTTCAAGATCTACCTATTTGACCTACTTTTTTAGTTGTCAGTTCTATAGACAAAATCATGAAAGCTTAGCACAGCTTATGATGTAATTAGTCCTTAGGCCCAAGATAATTGGAGAGTACGTCAGAGGAGCTAAACAGAGCTTATGAAGGGAGACTGCTAATGAAGTTCACTTGGTGTTTTGCTCTTTTCATCTTAAATTCACCCCACATGCACACATTAGTGTCCTCCTCCTGGCAATACCGATAAGGTGTAAAAGAGGAAAATTTGGCTTACTTGATTTGGTACACAGTTGTAGAAATACTGAAAATACTGGTTTGCAGTACATGCTTTGGATTACATTTAAATAATTTACAGAACCATTTCTAAAATGGGCTCCATCTTATCGTATGGTGGTTACCAGTGCTGGGTACAGCTGTGTGACACTTGCAGGATGCCAAAGAATTACCTTGGAACTCTTGGAAGGATTTCATATTTACATTTTTGTTTCTCTTCAACAGCAACTGCGGAAGCTCGTTCTTGAAATAATTCATAGAATACCAACCAATGAACATCTTCGTCCTCATACAAAAAATGTTTTGTCTGTTATGTTTCGCTTTCTGGAGGTAACTTTTGAGAATTTTTATTTAGCCACATTCAAAACTTTTAATGATTTTCTTACTGTAAAATCCTGCATTATACAACTTTTTCACTAAAGTTCTGATTCACATGAGTAGAAATTTTTTTAATGTCCATTTTCTTCCACTTTGCCAACCAGATTACTAAGAAAGATTATTAAATGAAAATCTTTTTTTTTTGAGTCACTGAGGGATTGACTAGACATAGTGGGAATCTGAAAGTGGGTGGTGGTCAACAGACTCCAAGTACAGGGGTCATTGGCTTTGTGCCTCTATGTTTGTGTGTCAGGCGCAGTAGATGCATAGTAGTCAAAGAGTTGCTCAAATTCTTGGGGTTAATCCATTTGGTACCTGTTAAGCTAACCTCTGAAATTGTTTTCTTGTTGTCCTTAGTCTTGGTGTGTTTAGAATTCTGTCATGTTTCTGGGCCCCTTGGAAAGATGAGCTCTGTAGGGGGACTGAGTTGAGTTCAGATCCTGGCTCTGCCATGTATTAGCTCTGTCATGTCAGCCCCATTCTTTCCTGCCCCAAGCCTTCGCTTCCTCATAGTAAGATGTGGAAGGCACCCCCATGCAGACAGTGTAAAGTGTTAGCACAGGGCCCAGTGCATGGTGGCTGCTCACTCATTGCTCTTTTGGCAATATTTTCAAACAATGAAACGTGTCTGCTGGGCCGTTAAGACCTTGCTTCGTAGTGTGACTTGCCTTAATTGCCAGTTACTCATTTGTCTGAGTGTTACTCTCACAGGACCTACTGGTGGGCTATACTTCAGACAGTCCACCAAAGACTGCGAAAGCTTCCTCTCTGGGACAGCTGTGTTCTGTGGGTTTATGAATTTTCTACAAACCAAATCTAAGTTGGTTGATGGAGGGTGTATATGCAGAAAATGCTTAGAAAATAGTCTTTAGATTAAAATAAGTTTTCAGAAGTATAACTCTTTTTAAATGCTTTTTTTTTTTTTAAGACGGAAAATGAAGAGAATGTTCTTATTTGTCTAAGAATAATTATTGAACTACACAAACAGTTCAGGCCACCCATCACCCAAGAAGTAAGTGTTTATCTTGATAGCATTTATAAACTGTGCTGACAAATTGCTTCTGTGTGAATTTTTTACCCTCTTTTAGAGTTGACAGAACATATGCTGCTTTCAGTCATAAAAAATATCGCCTAAGTTGGGGGAAATTCTTTGTGGGTTAAACAGTGACTTTTTTCTGAATGTGTACATGAATATTTTGCTGGATTTGTTCAGTATTTGAAATGTGTTAACCAACCAAACTGGCAGGGCTCTTTGGGTGGTTCTGGTACTTACAAGTCTGAGATGCCCCAAGGCTTCAATGGCTTTTACACAAGGGTTCAGATGTGGGTTCTGAAGTCAGAGCTGGGTTTGAATCTCAGTGTGCAGTTGAGTAGCTGTGTGACAGTGGGTAAGCTCTGAGCCTTTTGGAGCCTTTTCTGTAAAATGGGGACAATCACAGTATATCCTCAAAGATTGCTTAGAGAATTAAATATAAAAGTTAAAGTTCTTGGGCTTCCCTGGTGGCTCAGTGGTTGAGAGTCCGCCTGCCGATGCAGGGGACATGGGTTCGTGCCCCGGTCCGGGAAGATCCCACATGCCGCGGAGCGGCTGGGCCCGTGAGCCATGGCCGCTGAGCCTGCACGTCCGGAGCCTGTGCTCTGCAATGGGAGAGGCCACAGCAGTGAGAGGCCTGCGTACCGCAAAAAAAAAAAAAAAAAAAAAAAGTTCTTAGCACAGTGATTGGCATCTGCAGAGTCAGCATTAAACAGTCTGTTAGCCATAATTAAGATACTGTCTTTTCTGATGATAACCTTGGTAAATGCCTGTTGTAGATTATTTGGAAATTGAAAGACGAAATAGAATTCCTTCCATCTTGAAAACAATATTTAATGTCTTGGTGATTTCTTTTCCTTTTTCCCACCTTATGTATTTGTATGTTTACATAATCACAATACTACTGTGGATGACATTTCATATCCTGATTGTTTCCCTTCACATTATATGTAAGCGTTTTCCCAATGATAAAAAATGTTTTGTAAACTTAATTTTTAATGGATATATAATATTCTTTCATATTCTTGGATATTTAGGGTATTTCAAAATTTTTTTTTTAATGACTAAAACTGAATATCTGTTTACAATTCAAATTATTTTGTAGACTGGGTTTATAGAAGTAGAATTACCAGATCAAAGGTGTTAATGTTTAATGCTTCTGATACATATTGTTACATTGGTTTCCAGAAAGGCTTCAGCAGTTTAAGCTTCCCTTAGTAGTATAGTATAGTATGGTTGGGGGGGGTGTCTCCTTATTTGCACTCCCTCCAACATGGTGTGCTATTACTTTTTGAAAGGCAAAAAGTGACATTTATTATCATTTTCATTCCATTGCTCTTCCTGAATTAGAACACTTGTTTTCTGTTTATCAGTCTTTTTTTGTGTGTGTGTTCACATTCATTGCCTATTTGTATCTTGAGTCTGACATTTTTCTTGCCTGTTTTGTGAGTTCTTACATATGGAAACTATTGATGTTTTTCTTATTTATTGTAAGCATTTTCTGTTTATAAATATCTTCCTAATACTGTCTGTTTTTTTTTAGATTCATCATTTTTTGGATTTTGTGAAACAGATTTACAAGGAGCTTCCAAAAGTAGTGGTATGCTGTTTTTAATATTATTTGAATTTACTGTTTATATTTATTTATTACTTCCTCATTCCAAAGGGTTGAAGGAATAATTGGAGGGATGCTAATTTTACAATGGGGAATATTTAGTGATGGTTAAAATCTAGGTTGATAAATTAGCCCTTAGAAAAAAAGAGTTCTTTTCGTTTCATTGTTTAGATTAAATACTGTATTTTTGACGTAAAAGCAATATATTCTTATTGTAGAAATTTTGCAAAAAAGGAAAATCATCCATAATTATTCTTTCACTTATAAGCAACCATTGACGTTGGTGTTTTGTTTTGAGTTTAACTTTGTGCTTTGTAGAGATGGTTGCCCTCATATTCTTGAAGCTTTTTGGGGGAGTGGTGTATACTTTCAGCATTTTTCTGTATCTTGAAAATTTTTTCCTGTATTGAAAAAACTGTTTCCAAGCAGTGCCACCCATATAAAAGTGTGTGGAGTGGAGGAGGAAAGGCTCCTCCCTACCATGCTCTCATTTACTGGAAGGAATCACTGTTACAGAAGGGAACGTCCTTCAAGACTCGTCTGTGGCAGTCATAATTTTTAGCGACCGATAATTTTCTGTCATATGCATGTACCTTGACCATCTCCCTATTGCTGGTTTCCCCCATTTTCAATTCATTACTGTCACAAATAACGCTTTGGTAAAAATCATTGTGCATAAATGTGTTTATGTTTCAGAGTTTCTATTTTCAATTTTTTTTTAAGCTTAAATTTTTTTTTAAATTAACACATGGTAAAATTGACTTCTTGGTTTTTTAAGGATTTTAACCTGCTAATAGTGCATAAAACTTAAGTTGCGTTCTGAATTATCAAGTTATCATTGTGTCAACTACCATTTTGATCAAAGAAGAGCTGCTTTTCATACGAAGCTGTCTTTTTTAACATGAAGCCCAAATTTCATTGAGAACTAAGGATGCCAGTGAGGTCCTGGCCTTTTAAAATATTTTCTGTACTTTGTTCCATACTTGACCTCTATTTAGGAGACTATGTGGAAAGTTAATTCAGTAGGGATCAGCTCCTAGTTTCTTATCACTGGAGAGATGGGTTACATCCTCCCCGCCTCACTGAGGTGGTAATATAACATGACATACATTTCATCTTTTATCAGCCAGGAAAAAATAGTAGAAAATACAGCAGGCAAGTTTGTTTTCTGTTGTTGGAGGTGGCGGGTGTGTCTGTCATGTTATCTTCATAGTCCTGGAAAAAAAGAACACCAAGTACTGTGGGGTTGGTGCAGTATAAAAGGGTAGGACATTCGATTTCTTCACCACATGTCAGGTGTAAATGACTTCTGTTTTTTTTTTTTTTTTCTGTAGAACCGCTACTTTGAGAACCCTCAGGTGATCCCCGAGAACACAGTCCCCCCCCCAGAAATGGTTGGAATGATCACAACGATTGCTGTGAAAGTCAATCCTGAGCGTGAGGACAGTGAGACGAGAACAGTAAGTGTTTCGGTTGTTTTGCTTTTTGCTTTGCTTTTATCCACGTCTCCTGCCCTTGGTAGAGGAAAAATGAGGTATTGACTTTTTAGACCACTTAAGTTTTTTGTCTTTTTCTTACACACATGGAGGGATTTAGAATAAGCAAACAAATGTGTGTGCGCGTGTGAGAGAGTGTCGCTGATTGTGCTCTGCAGGTATGCATGTGAGCTGTTGCTCACCAAATATACAAAGATAGCATCGTGGTGGAATCCAGAACCAGAAAGAGCAGCTGACCCGGCAAGGGGGCCTCCGTTCTGTCCTTAGCTTCAACATTAGTGAAGTCCCTTTAAGCTACATATAAATTTGTAGTTCAGTGCCTGACGGTGTGGGCTCTGTGGACAGAAGTTCTGGGATGATGTTACAGCTCTACCACTTGCATTTTTTGACTGTAGGAAAGTTCATGAACCGTTGTTCTGACCTTATTTTCCCTCTCATCTGAAAAATCAGTCTCGTGGAGTTTTGTGAAGGTAACGCTGGTACTGTCTGCAGCTAATGCATTAGATTTGTAGTATTTGCCACATAGGGAACATGTATGAGCATTTACTATGACTGTATTTTTATGATTGAATCAAGACTATCATCTGGATTTGTTTTACTGAAATGGTTTTGCAGAATGTTTCACTTTGAGCTAGGATAAACAGGAAATTACATTTTGAATGAAGCTTTCATTCCTTTGTTCTTCCTGAATTAGAAACTTGTTTTCTGTTTATCAGTCTTTGTGTTTCTTTTTTTGCTTGTCTGTTCCTATCCATTTATCACCCATTTGTATTTTGAGTCTGACATTTTCCTTACCTGTTTGAGTTTTTATATATTAAGACTATTTTTTTCTTATATTTATTGTAAGCATTTTTCTTGTTTATAAATACCTATGAATAAAACTAGGTAAACTTGTACTTCTTGCTGTTTTTCTTGCAAGTAAGCAAGATAATAGATTAAAAAATTTTTTTTAATTTCTTCTGTGATTTGAATCTCTTAAGTTTTGACAAATTTTCCTGAGGTTTTTACTACAGGTATGACATTGTAAAATATGAAAACCTTTATATTAAATAACAGTTCTATGTACTTTGTTTTCAAAATAGTTTATTTCACCACAGATAATTATGAAGACGTGTCAGTATTTTCCCTTGCCTTTATTTCAGTGGGGTGATGTGCAGTAGTGGCACACTGATTAGGGCTATTCTAAGTGCCACGGGGATAACCTCAGTCCTTCTGTTCCTCTCTTGCAGCATTCCATCATTCCAAGAGGATCTCTTTCTTTGAAAGTGTTGGCAGAATTGCCCATTATTGTTGTTTTAATGTATCAGGTATGCATATTGCTTAGTAGCTTCTTGGGTTTTGGGCTTCCTATTTTACAGCAAAGTTTACACCTAATTTTCTGTGGCAGATAGATGCGTATGATACACATGTGCTAACTAATGAATCTCATCACAGTTTCTTTGGTATGCCAAATTATTTTGCTATAAGCAGAGTGTCAAAGCATGACAATCTGATATGTTTGCTTTTAGCTCTACAAACTGAATATCCACAATGTTGTTGCTGAATTTGTGCCCTTGATCATGAATACCATTGCAATTCAGGTATCTGCACAAGCCAGGTGAGATTTCTTTGGTCAGTGATGTAGCTGACTACCATAGTTCTTTAATCCAAGTAAAAATGTACTTGCTGTCGTCATTTGTAAGACAAGAAAATTTTGAGTGATAAAATTTTGGTTAAACTTATATGTATTTTTGGCTTTCTGAAGTTGTATTTCGATGATGGGTGACATGTCTCAGTCTTTGGTGTCTTGTAAATTTAGAACTATCATTAGGCATTACTGTCCTCAATTACAGCTTTGGGATATTCCAGGCTCTCTCACCTTCAAGCCTTTGTTCTTGCTGTTCCTCTCAGCACGAGGGCTAGGAAGCTCTTTACCCGCTTCGTTCTTCCTCACCCATCACCCTTAATCACTGACTCGTTCATCCTTGAAGCCTCCCAGTGAAGCTTTTTCTCCAGCCTCACAGCATTCCTCCTAAGATCTTTGTCACTTGCTCTCTTGACTTGCGGCCTATCTGTCTCTAAGTCACTTGAGAGCAAGAGCTGAGGGTGAATCAGCCCTAACAGCCTCTGTGGCCACAGCAGGGGTCTTCCACTGGTCAGACAGGTGCCCTCGTGCTGTCTTCTGGGGAAGCAGGTCAGTCTCGCCTTGGCTGTGGGGATTCAGATTGTGGCTGCTGCCCGGCGGCCTGGAGATCTGCCTGCTTCATGCCTTTAAGGCCTTTAAGTTAGTCGGAACTGCATAAAAGTGTAGGCGCGTTTACTGTTGCTGCTGTGTAGAAATCAACCTTTTGGGCTTAGTAATTACTATAGGCTTTTAATTAATAGTAACATCACTGAAAGAGTTGAGAGCTAATATTGTTAATTTTGTTCATATCATTAGGCAACATAAGCTTTACAACAAGGAGTTATATGCTGATTTCATTGCTGCTCAGATCAAAACGTTGTCATTTTTAGCTTATATCATCAGAATTTACCAGGTAAGCTCATTGACTTTTGTTTTAAGTCAGGTTTACTGAGATATAATTTACATGCAGTAAAACTCACCTTTTGTAGGTGTACAGTTCGCTGACTGACAAATGTGTACAGTACAAATGCATACCTAACCACCAGTACATCAAAATACAGAACATTTCCATCATCCAAAAAATTCCTTTTATACGTTTGTAGTCAATTTCCTCCTCCCACCTTCAGTCCCTGGCAAGCACTGGTTTGTTTTCTGTCTCCATAGTTTTGCCTTTTCCAGAATGTCATAGAGATTAATCACTTGGTGGACAGTATTTGTAACCTTTTGAGTCTGGCTTCTTTCACTTAGCAGTAATGCTGAGATTCATCCTTGTTATATTTTATTGGTGACTTGTTACTTTTTATTCGTGGTTAGTTGTCTTAGTCTGCTCAGGCTGCCATAACAAAATACCATAGACTAGGTGTAAACAGCCAAAATTTATTTTCTCACAGTTCTGGAGCCTGGAAAATCCAAGATCAAGGTTCCAGCAGGGTTTGGTTTCTGGGGAGGCCTTTCTTCCTGGGTTGAAGGTGGCCACCTTCTTGCTGTGTCCTCCCATGGTGGTGAGGGGGACAGAGAGATCTCCTTCTCTTCTTTTATAAGGCCACAGTCCTACTGGACGAGAGCCCCACCTATGATCTCATTCAACCTGAATTACCTCCTAAAGGCTCTTATCTTCAGATACAGTCACAATGGGAGTAAGGGCTTCAACATATGAAATCTGGGGGTGCGCAGTTCAGGCCGTAGTGGTGTATCCTGTTGTACGGGTGTAATCATGGTGTCCATCCATCCATCAGCTGATGAACATTTGCGTCGTTTCCAATTTTTTTTAAAGCATTTTATCAAGATATAATTCATATACCATAAAATTCACCCTTTTAAAGTGTACAGTTCAATGGTTTTTAGTTTATTCAGATTTGTACAACCATAATCACTATTCAATTTTAGAACAGTTTTTTCTCCCGAAAAAGAAATCCGTACCAATGAGCAGTGACTTCCATTCTTCTCTGACCCACCAGCCCCTGGCAACCACTAAAGTATTTCCTGTCTTTATAGACTTGCCTGTTTCATTTTTGGCTTAATAAAGCCATATAAATATTTGCACACAGATTTTTATGCGGATGTATGAGGTTTATTGACTTTTGCTGTTATTGGAAGTTGTGTGTTATAGCAAATTATGTGGGAGAGATTGGAACTTCAAAAAATGGCATTATCAAGTAAAACTGATAAAGAGGTTTTGGAGGCTTTTTTGAGGAACATGTAGAGTAGTTTTATTTTTGTTTTTGTTTTTCCCACTTGGAGCTGTGGTCTCTTCTTACTTAAATCATAAGAACTTGAAGGAAAAAATTGATACCTTATCTCTCATTAGTCTTACAGTTTGTTTGAATAAAACTCTTGTATAGAGGTGGTTATTCTAAAGTATGGAATAAATTTAGTCCTGATATATTCTAGAGCAATGGAATTGTATTATAATTGATCATTTTTTTAAAGATTTTATTTCAGGAAAGTAAAAATGAAAATGTGTGTGTCAAATTGTTTTTATTCTAAACTACCTTTGAAAACATTTGTAGCCTTCTCCCCCCTCCCTTTTTAATGTGTTTATCTCGATAATGATAACTTACACTAAGAAAATGGAACATTTGTAAAAAAAAAAAAAAAAAAAAACCTGAATTAGATACCCCTTGATATTTTAGTCAGCTTGAGTTATTGTGAATAACTTCCTGAAACACCTCAAAAGGCAGTTGTGACTGGAGCTCATTCTGAGCTGATTAAGGGTGTCTTTGGTGTCATTCACAACTTACATCAATGGGATGACTCAGTAAATAGTTTTGTTTTTTAACTTCAATATTTATTTCTTCCTCCTTCCCTCTAACAGGGAAGCAATACATATTCACTGTTGAAAGTTGGGAAAATACAGAAAATACAGGAAGGCCTCCATGATCCCATGATGTAAAAGAAACTGCTCCATGTGGCTGCCCCTTCTTCCAGGGTGGCATTGTGCACACAAACTGCTAAGACTTTTCGGATAGTACTTGTGTGTTAGGCCTATTACTTTCTGAGGGTCCTTTGAGCCAAGCTTACTCTCACTGAATTTTTTAAAAGTTTATAAAACTTGGGTTTTTCTTAACAACCGCCTATCAGTATAACTGTGTTGTTTTCCTTTTTCTTTTACAGGAGTTGGTGACTAAGTACTCTCAGCAAATGGTAAAAGGAATGTTACAGCTACTTTCAAATTGTCCAGCAGAAACTGCGCACCTCAGAAAGGAGCTTCTGATTGCCGCGAAGCACATCCTCACTACCGAGCTGCGAAACCGTACGTCTGTCTTGCCTCTGGCCACTCGCCTGTCTGTGAATGTGGGCCTGCTGGTGGTCCATTGTGTGCTGAGCCTGCAGCTTGCTCAGTATTTTGGCTCTGTGTGTCCTTTCTTTATTGCTATTTTAGGTGTATTTTTTCTCCTTTATGTGCCTCTCTACCTCCCCCTCTCTCTGCCTGCCCATCCTTCCTTCCTTCTCTCTCTCTCTCTCTCTCTCTCTCTCTCTCTCTCTCTCTCTCTCTCTCCCTCTCCCTCCCTCTCCCTCCCTCTCCCTCTCTCCCCATCTTTTTTGCCTGCCACCAGGGTTCTCCCTTTGTCTTCTCAACAGTTTCATAATTAATGTGATAATTTCCTTAGCACAGTTTATGGTCTGGGTATCTCTTAGTACTTCTCTGCCTTCTGACTGCCTGTCTTTTGACATTGCAAATAGCCATTTGCTTTCTGACTCACAGCCAGCAATCTTTAAAAGGTGAGAAGAAAACAGTGTTTTCTTTCTCCATGTTGTGAAAATGATGGAAGAGTTTTAAATGGGATGTTTTAAAATCTATTTACTGAAGTGACTGAGTTGTGTCTGGAGCACCATTGTCAGATTAATTTTCGGTATTCCTGCCATTGGAATAATAAGGACTTTGGAGGTGCATTGGGGAGCCGCGGAGCAGGAGGTTTCTCCTTGTTGAAGTGCTGACAGATTAAAAACCCTTCTCATGGTTATCAGATAACCTCTGATCCGTCACACACGACCAGGCCCTCTTTTGAGACCATAAAGCTTGGTTTCAGTCTTGTTAACGCTACAAAGACTGACAGATATCCAAGATGCTACTCTCCAAGGTTAGATCGTGTTAGGCTGGTTGAATTCAGCTTTTAAAGGCTGCTGTTGCTTTTTTTTTTTTAAACAAGATGCTTTATTTTGAAGCCCGTAGTGGTTCCCAGACTTAAACAGGTAACATCATGACATCTCAAGAAGTTTTCATTGAAAGAAACCTATAAAGAATCATGTTAAATGTTAGCCATATTATAAATACAAAACATGCATGCATATATTTAAAATTTACACATCCACTACCAAATGTTAGTGAAAACATTCCTTTGTTGGCATCCAAAATGATATCAGACGGTCACCCATTTGTGCTAATCCTGAGGAGCAGTAGTTTGGGAAAACCTGACTGTTTAACAGATTTACCTGTTTCCCTAGAAAATCTGATTCTGGGTCTTTTTTTTTTTTTTTTTTTTGCGCGGGCCTCTCACTGTTGTGGCCTCTCCTGTTGCGGAGCACAGGCTCCGGACGTGCAGGCTGAGCGGCCACGGCTCACAGGCCCAGCCGCTCCGCGGCATGTGGGATCCCCCCGGACCGGGTCACAAACCCGCGTCCCCTGCATCGGCAGGCGGACCCTCAACCACTGCGCCACCAAGGAAGCCCCTGATTCTGGGTCTTGAATGTGATCTGGAAGCCAGTGCCGTGCAACTTAATTTCTTCTCTGCACGCATCACTCATCCCCGCAGCCGGCCCTCCGGCATGTGGGGTCTCAGCCCTTTGCATCTTTCCTTTGTGCCTCCTTCCTCCTGGCCACCTCGCCGTGGGTAGCGGGGCACGTCCCCTCCTCCGACCTCAGGGACTACTTGTGGCTTCTCTCATTTTTCTTCCTGTGCTGCCTGGCTGTAGGAGGCATCTCTCCAGTGTGCATGTGTCTTGTATCTTTGATCCTCAGTAGCTATTTGCTGGCAAAGAATGTACTGTTTGCTCTACTGTTTGCCACCCTGTGTGCGCAACCTCAGAAACGCCGGTTGTCCCTGAGTGGGGACCAGCTGTTCCACCCCGAGAGGGCCTCAGCCTGCAGAGGAGCGGGGGGAGGTTTGGTGGTGGCTCTGCCTGGGACCCCTAACTTGGGACCCATGCCTGTGAGAACTCTAGGATGTCCTAGACCTTTGTAATTCCTATGGAGAAGTATCCTTATTTCTCCGTAATGACTAACCTTACAGTCTTGAAGAAGGATGACTTCAGGGCAGTGAATAAAGGGGCCTTTAGGGAGTACTGTCCCCTTGGGTGGATCATGCCAGCTTTTAAGGACAGTGGACAGCACCTCCCTTGAAGCACTGGGGGCGAGTTCCCCTCCAGCGATACGAGACTCACGGTTTCTTAGTTTATTCTCTGACACTGAATGTGATCCTGACTGTGTCTCTGTGACACGTGGCTGGTGTGGCCCAGCACAGCCAGCGTCTTAGACTAAAGTAGCTCGTGTGCCTTCATGTTCCCCACGCTGCCCCACATCTGCATTGCTCGTTGGTACAGGCTGGCTCCTGTGAAAGTACTATTAAGTGACTTACACACACCTGGTTTGGTTGGTGATGTATGCAATGGATGTTTGTGTTCCAGAGTTCATTCCTTGCATGGACAAGCTGTTTGATGAATCCATACTAATTGGCTCAGGATATACTGCTCGAGAGACTCTCAGGTATGATGTTGAACCCGTGATATCTGGTCTATTCAGTGCCAGGGACCGTGGATCCTGACACTTCCTTAGCATTTCAACGAGCGTGGACTGTTGGGCCTTTTCCTCTCCCATTGGATTTAGAATTGCGGGAAGTTTCGGAAACGCCTTAGTTTGCTTCTAGTGCCTTGGCTTAATCAGAGTAGTTGTCTTGATTTAAATTGTAGGTAGAACTATCTGACTAGTGTTAGTTGTTTTGCTTTCTAAGTAGTAAATGCACCTTTTTATTAAAAAAAGAGTATTTGATAACCTACTACGAAGAAAGGAGAGAAAACTTTGGTTCTCCATAAGGAGATCAACTAACGTGGCTAATATTTTGAACTGTTTCCTCCTAGTCTTTATTTCTCATGCATTTTATAAAATAAATATAGTTGTGATCATGCTTATTATTTCTAAAGGAAAGAATTAACATTTAATCATCTTTCACAATGTAAAATGGATCAACATTAGTCATTTTTTGGTTCTAACAAGGGAGGTGTGATTGATCGTATGAAAAATATGCAGAATATTCTGAATATGGTGTAGACGGTTCACTGTGTTTTCTGTATAAAACACTGTTGTAAAATATCGAGTAAGACATTCTTTATAACTTGGGGTTGAACCCGCCTGAATGGATGTTAGATTGAAACCCTCCAGTGGTTTCTGTCGGTTGCCCTTAGACAAAACCCAGACTCTTGACCATGGCATGCGGCCCCCGCGGGGTTTGACTCTGCTCTCTCTGCCTGACCTGCTGCGGCCACGCGGGCCTCTGCGGCTCCTCGGCTCCCCCAGGCAGTTCCCAATCAGGGCCTTGACCTGCCAGTTTCCTCCAGATGGAAATGTCCCTGGCTGAGGTCACAGAGCCGATGTCACCTCGGAGGGGCTTTCTCTGGCCCCCACCAGTTTTTCTCCTGGTGCCTTTTCACATCTCCTGCAGCACTTAGCAACTTGCACAGTTGATTTCTTTACTCGTGTGTTCCCCCCCGCCCCGGAAATAAGCTTCCTGAGGACAGGAGCTCTATTTACTGGGGTCACTGGCATCCCTGGTGCTGGGCGCAGTGTCTGGCACATGGCAGGTGTCCAGACGTTCAGTGAGTGAAAGTGCTGGGTGGCCTGAACACTACCATTGCGGCTCAATAAAATATATGGTATATAAGGTGTTATTTGACAGAGGCTGTTCAGCTTTGAGCAGCAGAACCCATTTAGTGCACAATCAAGCTGGTAGTTACTTCTGCTCAGATTAACTAGATGTGCTGGTATAAACATGATGCGCACAAAGTTAACCTTTTTAATTTAGAAAGTAAAGATTTAAGCAAAAAGACAAGGCCTGAGCCTTCTAATCATGTAGCTGGGAGGAAGTAACAAGGGGGAAACTGGGACCCTATAAAGCGTGACCCAGATGAGCCATCCCACTGGGGGTGTTCCTGGGGCGCAGGTAGTGGTGGAGATGGTGGCCCACAGCCGAGGCGGGTGGGGCCGCTGAGATGCAAACTAGCAGAGGTCTCTGCCCGCAGGCCCCTTGCCTACAGCACGCTGGCCGACCTTGTGCACCACGTCCGTCAGCACCTGCCCCTCAGTGACCTCTCCCTCGCCGTCCAGCTCTTCGCCAAGAATATTGATGACGAGTCCCTGCCCAGCAGCATCCAGACCATGTCCTGCAAGCTCCTGCTCAACCTGGTGGACTGCATCCGCTCCAAGAGCGAGCAGGAGAGCGGCAATGGGCGGGACGTGCTGATGCGGATGCTGGAGGTACCGGTTCCCTCCGCGTCGTCACCGCACGGCGCTCCACTCACATGAGCCTTTGCTGGCAGTTCACGGGCCGCCCAGTTGCCAGCTTGGTCCTGGGTGTTTAGACCACCTGGGTTCAAACCCCCACCACCCCATCAACTAGCCAAGGATCCTTGGGCGAGATGCTTGACCTGCCAGTTGCTGGTCTGCCTGTCTTCTAACCAGGGACAGTCACAGTGTCTGCTTCCTAGGGTTGTTTGAGATGAGTAGGGCAGCGCGTGAGCTCTTAGCATAGTTCCTGGCGAGTAATCAGGAGAGGTGTTTTCTGGGACACCGCCTAGCCAAGTGCTACCTTATCTGTGAACTTCTCTGGAGGGATACCCAGGGTGCCTGGGTCAGGGGTAGATAGTGTGGATCCCGGAGCAGTCCCTGGTCGCATCCAGGCCCTGCTCATCAGGCCAGTCACCCAGCTCTCCTGAGCTGCTTCTCCACGGGTGAAGTGGAGATGGTGACACTTGCTGTAGTACCTGTGGGGGAAAAGCACCAACTTCAGCAGGTGGTTTCAGAGAGAGTTTTTTTCTGTCTTCTGGAAGGGTTGTTGGCCTATTGAAGGGGAATGATTTTTGTCTCCCCTCTACTTTCTCTTCCTGACAGGTTTTTGTTCTCAAATTCCACACCATTGCGAGGTACCAGCTCTCTGCCATTTTTAAGAAGTGCAAGCCTCAGTCGGAACTCGGAGCCGTGGAAGCAGCTCTGCCGGGGGTGCCCGCGGCCCCCGCAGCTCCCGGCCCTGCCCCTTCCCCAGCCCCCGTTCCCACCCCAGCCCCGGCCCCGCCCCCGCCCCCCACCCCTGCCACCCCTGTGACGCCAGCCCCCGTGCCTCCCTTTGAGAAGCAAGGAGAAAAGGACAAGGAAGACAAGCAGACATTCCAAGTCACGGATTGCCGGAGTTTGGTAAAAACCTTGGTCTGTGGCGTCAAGACAATCACGTGGGGCATAACGTCGTGCAAAGCGCCTGGTGGTAATTGTGCTCTTGAATCACTTCGACAAATGATGTTTTTCATAGAGTGGGTTTTATTCACACTAACTTATTGTGCTCTCTTTTCCAGAAGCTCAGTTCATTCCCAACAAGCAGTTGCAGCCCAAAGAGACTCAGATTTACATAAAACTTGTAAAATATGCAATGCAAGCTTTAGATATTTATCAGGTAAGGCAGTGAGTGCCCTCAAACCAGGCTCCTGAGTGTGGAAAATGCCTCTTAGAATTAGAGGTGCTAGTGATGGAAGGGGTCTCAGAAATCTGTTACTATTTGGATGGTCTAGAGTATTCATATACCGAGGTTTGCTTTTGTTCTGTAGCATAGGGTTGCATTTATGGTGAGAATTCCTGTGTCATTGTATTTTGAGGGGCAGATGGTGTGAAGGGAATGCAATAGAAACGATATTTAATTTTACTAAATTTCTTACTGTTTTAAACACCTAATGAAGGTTTTTGTTTTCTGACGTCTTTTTTTTTTCCCCCTGCAAATTTAAGGTGAAAATAGAGAATTTAAAAGATTTGGGAGGGGGGAGGTGGCGGAGATTTGTTATCTAATTCAAATACCCTGTTTTAAGTATTCAGTTGATCTGATTGTGTATTGGAATATATTCAGAGATATTCAGTTTTAATTCCCGTGTGTTTTTTTTCCCATGCTAGGTCCAGATAGCAGGAAATGGACAGACATACATTCGAGTAGCAAACTGCCAAACTGTTAGAATGAAGGAAGAGAAGGAGGTATTGGAGCACTTCGCCGGCGTCTTCACGATGATGAACCCATTAACATTTAAAGAAATCTTTCAGACTACAGTCCCTTATATGGTGGAAAGAATCTCAAAAAATTACGCTCTTCAGGTATGACACTCTTTTCTTATGTTCTTTCAGCATGTGTCGAGTACTTGGTATTCCTTTTATTTTGTAAGTGATATGCCTAAGGATAGTGCTGTAGAGCAAAATTTAGAGAACTATTAGGCTGTAGTAAAAAAAAAAAATTTCAAAAGTTTAAGATGCTTTGGACCACTTCCTTTCATAGTAGAAATTAAATACGTGTTAGCTGTAGGCTCTTGGTCCTTGATGGTGACAGTAAAATGACAGATTAAGTACTTAAGTGAACTCCACTCAGTGCTCAAATCAGTTTTGTTGTTTTTCTTTTGGTGGATAATTCATTTCTTGAAGTGTCTGATACAGATTTGATTTTGTAATTTTGGAAAGTTCATTATTTTTTCTTGAATCTGCTTTGGGGAAGTAATGATTTTTTTTTTTTTTAACTGTGAAATAATGTGTGTTGTTTTAAGCCATTGCACTTTGGGGTAATTTGTTACAAAGTAATAGGTAACTGATACAATTGCCATATGGTAGTTTTCTTTTCTTTCTTTTCTTTTTTTTTTTTCACAACTCACACACACACGCTGTATTCTATTTTTACAAGAGATAAATAGACTGACACCAAGCATTGTAAATGGATGACCACAACAAAAGCAACAATGACTGCAGTTACCAAACACGAAACACACTCACACTATGTTGTAATATTGACATTCAGTCCAGGAATCCTCCACTGTAACAGCTCCTTTACTTTGCAGTGAAAATTGATTTGTATATTTTTTGCCCCTGAGTCCTTGTGGGATTTTTTTTTGGAAGTAATGATTTTTGTCACATGTGTTTCTTGTTTTGACAGATTGTTGCCAATTCCTTCTTGGCAAATCCTACTACCTCTGCTCTGTTTGCTACAATTCTGGTGGAATATCTCCTGGACCGCCTGCCAGAAATGGGCTCCAATGTGGAACTCTCCAACCTGTACCTCAAGCTGTTCAAGTTGGTCTTTGGCTCCGTCTCCCTCTTTGCAGCTGAAAACGAACAAATGCTGAAGGTAAACTCAGATCCAAGCTGTGCATTGTGTTTGGGTTTTTTTGTTGTTGCTTTTTAATTTTCTTCATTTTGAACAGAAACTGGCGTTGCTCTTTATATTTATAAATATTGTAATATTGAATAAATAAATGTTTACAACGAATCAGGGCCAAGTGTAGAAAACATTTCATGTGTTTCTAAAGCAGAGCTTAATCTATTTGTCTCCTAATCCAAAATGAACACTTCAGAGCTTTCGTGGTAGGCAGGGGTTGTCATTAGTCTTGGCACCCTGATTTTCTTTTTTAAACTCATTTCTTTGTGGACCACACAAGTAGTGTAGGAGCACACTGTGCTTTTTTTTTTTTTTTAAATTGAGTGACGCAGAAGACTATAAGAGGAAAAAACATCTTACCTCTCAGATCCAATGGGAAATGGTTGGCTGTGTAACAGTTCTCATCACATACCCATCTTCCACAGCACATCTTCTCTGTGTTCATATTTTCTGTGGCAGCACATAAACATCCCATTTCAGGACTATTTGTTCATTTTTCCCCTCTGAATCAAGAGCTCTAGCCAATTTGTGTCCTTTATTAAGACCATCTGGGAGGGATGTGTCTCATAACACATTTTTATAGATGACTAATCCTATACGTGTAATTTTATCTCATCAGTTATTTGATTCTAGCAAATGGCAGAAACCAATGCATGGTTACATCATCCACTAAAGGCAGCAGATGGAACAAAAACCTTATCAAAATTCTCTTCCACTTAATTTCTGTAGAAGGTTGAATATTATCATCAGTTCTGTCTGAAGAGAGATGTTTTCCCATAGGGGAAAAGATCTGTTTTTTTCTGAAGTAAATATATAGGTGGTGATATAAAGCACCAGGAATTTGTGCTTTTATGTGACAGTTTCCTCCATTTTTTCAGTTATATAGTAATCAGTTGTCAACAACCTTGACATTACTTCTGTGTTAGTATAAAAAGAAAATATTCAAATTTTTAGAAAGATATAAAACGTTTAATAGTCTTTGTCCACATAATTTGGTATCTTCAAATAATTGCATTTTTGCCTATATCTGGGACAACTATGTAGAACAACAACCAACAAAAAAGAGAATAAAATCTAGTAGATTAGACAAGTCTAATGATGGGGTTTTGGAATATTCAAGAAAGATGTTCAAAGAATAATTTCATAGAACGTTTTGTCATGAGACTAATATATGTGACTTATCCATAAAAGAAATATATCTTGCCATATACAGTAACAGACTTGTAATTGTATCACTGACTATACAGGTAGTTTACAGTTCACAGTTCACTTTAAATACACCTGCAAAAAAATTCACATCAAACTTAACCTGTCACATGTCAAAACTAGGATTTGAAGTACAAGATAAAAAACTAATCTGTCTTAAAATGTTGATTAAACTTACTATAAGCTAATAAAATGCTCATGAACACGTTTTTCGATTAAGTCTTCTAAAACGTTACCATCTCAAATGTCTTTTGAGGTTCTTCCAAACTTTGCATGTATGGTATTTGGTAGTGAAGTTTCAGTTCCTTTAGGTTGCATTTTGCATTCTGATAGTTAAGGAACAGGCTTCTTTCATTTTGTTTGATTTTTTTTTAAAGTTTATTTTATTTTATAAATTTATTTATTTATTTTTGGCTACATTAGGTCTTCATTGCAACGTGCGGGCTTACTCTAGTTGCGGCGAGCGGGGGCTAGTCTTCGTTGTGGTGCGTGGGCTTCTCATTGCGGTGGCTTCTCTTGTTGCAGAGCGCGGGCTCTAGGTGCACGGGCTTCAGCAGTTGTGGCACACGGGCTCAGTAGTTGTGGCTCGTGGGCTCTAGAGCTCAGGCTCAGTAGTTGTGGTTCATGGGCTTAGTTGCTCCGTAGCATGTGGGACCTTCCCGGACCAGGGATTGAACCCGTGTCCCCTGCATTGGCAGGCGGATTCTTAACTACTGTGCTACCAGGGAAGTCCCTCATCTTGTTTGATTATTTGGTCTCATGAAGGACTGTTCACAAGAACAGCAGAGCTCACAGGCCCTCCAGTTCCTGTTGCAAAGTGTCTGCTCAGCATCATGTACCTACATAGTAAGATGGGAACCTAGTAAATGCTTCTTTCACAGCCAAACTGGTGGAAGCGTACATATGTTTTAAAAGAAATTAATTTGAGTAAATAACAGTTGGAAAATTTTTGTTTTGTTTTTCCTTTTAGAATAAATTCATCAAAATTACCTTCCATTCCTATCTTTTTGCAGTGAACCCTCCTCGTTTAGAGCTTGTTAACCTGCCTTTTCTCCATCCTGCAGCCTCACCTGCACAAGATCGTGAATAGCTCAATGGAGCTCGCCCAGACTGCCAAAGAACCCTATAACTACTTCCTGCTGCTTCGAGCCTTGTTCCGCTCCATCGGGGGAGGTAGCCATGATCTCCTGTATCAGGAATTTTTGCCTCTCCTTCCAAACCTACTGCAAGGTCAGCGCAGTGATGTTGGTTGCCTTTTAGTCTTGTGTGCGTGCGTGGGTCTTGCTTCCCTTGGTTGCTGGGGTTCCTGCTCTGCACCTGGTGAAGGTCATGGTGAGGGGATGTATGTACATGTCCCCTGCAGTGTGTGTATGTGTGTGTCCATCCCTGTGTCCTCTCTTTAAAGGCAGTGCATCTTTAAAGGGATGGGTTTTTCTCCCTGCTCAGAGTTGAATGGGAGTTGGAAGGTCTTAGTTACCCTGGTTAGGACTTTGTTACATTTTTGTAGCGTTTGATAAGCAGTTCTAGAAAGTGGTTTAGTAAGGTCAGGGATCCCTAGATTGAAAGAGAATCAGAACAAGAAGGGAAAAAAACAAGTTACAAAGCTGATATAAGCTTTATATAAAATACATAAAAATATGTTTATATTTTTATCTAGTTGCTAACTTGCATAGACAGAATTCTTTTATTCCTGTGTGTTAGGAATGCTTTCTAGGTATATATAACTAAAAGGGATATTGGGTCCAGTGAATGTTTACAGGTATGAACTGACTAGAAACACTATCCTAGGAATTTTTTTTTTTTTTTTTGTAAGGGTGAGCGCTTGGCAAGGGATTGAATCTTCACAACTGGGAAATCCTTGAAAATGATGAATGTAACATGGCCCTACGTCCCCCAGGCCAGGTGCTTAAAGAGGCCCATAGTCAGGCTCTGTCGTCTGTGTTTGACCCCGTCCCCAGTCTTCCCCAGCCTGCGCCCTCTGCTCTGATCAGTCTGATTTTCCCTCCTGCGCTCTTCCCAGCCTTACTTCTCCCCACCTGGTTTTGTTCAAGTACATCCCCTCCTTGGGAACTTAGCTGTGCCCTCTCCTCACCCACCTTCTCCTTTGGATTCTGAATCTGGTGTGGCTGCTGTGTGATGCCTTGGCCTTCCCTGATAGCTCCTCTTTCTTCAGCCTCAGCTGCCTGGGACGTGCCTTTGCGGCCACTGTTACTTGCTTTTCTCTTTCCACTTGTCTTTAAGGTTCTGTGGGCAGGTGCTGATCTGATATGTCTTAGGAAGGGGCTCAGTAAATACTTGGTTACCCTCGTGAAAAGTTGGGGGGTTGTGTTTATGAGCAGGAAGCTCCTCCCATTTATAAAAACCGAAAGTGGATTTTTTTTTTAATGTTTATTTTAGAGCATAGACATCAACTGTGGTTTACTGGAAATCTGAAAAAACACGTAAGGTTATAAACATCAAGCTTGATATGGACACGTCATATTGGAGTCTGTTACTTTAGACTGGGCTTATTCATAGCATGACATGATTTTTAAAAGTTTGATGTATAATATTTATTAGTCCTTAATATTAATTTAATCAATATTAAATAGTATTAATTGTAACTGAAACTATGTGCAGCCTGCTGTTGTCACCACGAATAAGGTAGACGGAAGAGGTCACAGGGTACAGTTACAGAACAGATTTAGCTAATACAGAAATTATAAGGCGTAAAAAGCCTTCCTATTATCGAGTTGATGTTTATGTGAAAAGGCGGGTCACTTACTCTGTACAGTTAACTTGGGCATGTGTCTGGGAAGTAACTTCCCCCTGACGGCCTCACACCCTGTGTTTAGGGCTGAACATGCTGCAGAGTGGCCTCCACAAGCAGCACATGAAGGACCTCTTCGTGGAGTTGTGTCTCACGGTGCCCGTGCGGCTGAGCTCGCTCCTGCCCTATCTGCCCATGTTGATGGACCCCTTGGTGTCGGCTCTCAACGGGTCGCAGACGTTGGTCAGCCAAGGCCTGAGGACTCTGGAGTTGTGTGTGGACAACCTGCAGCCCGACTTCCTCTATGACCACATCCAGCCGGTGCGCGCAGAGCTCATGCAGGTAAGTCTGCGTTTCCGTGCCGCCAGCAGAGGGCGCCAGGACTTACGTATCTAGTTCTCACTGAGGATTTTAGGCTGTCAGTTTCAGAAGTGACTGGCCACTGTTGAGGTCGCCGTGCGGAGTGGTGGGCTCCCTGCTCTCTGGTGGGCTACTGGTGTAGCCTTCAACTTGCTGTGTGAGTCTTCTGGCTTATGAAACAATGTCAAGAAATATTGCAGGTATTGAGTGAATATTTGTTTTGCAGTATTGATCCCCTTTCGGAGGGCTTACACAGTGTCATGTTCTCGTGAAGTTGATGACTTGGGAAGGCAGGTGTTAAATGGCTGCTGTTTCTTCCAGGGAGATCCTCTCTTTATCCAGGAGAGATGTTGAGTTGCACAGTAGAGATGCAAACTTGTAAAGGAAGTAGAGCTGTCTGGCCACCCCCAAAGGAAACAGAGCAGATAAGAAAGGAGGCAGTTTTGAAGCCATTTTATATTTTTGGTCATTAGAGCTCAGTGTCAGATATCAGGTTATTCCTTCATGTTTTGCTGATGGTAATGATTTGTAATGTGGTTGGTAATTGTTCAAGATTCAGGCTGCCTGTTGCTTACTCACCTGCCCCTTTGGTGTAGAGTATTTGGCCCCAAGTAGGTAGTCCAAATGCCAGCTTTCTGTGATGGGCAGTAACTCAAGTACAGGAGTCTCTGGACAGTAGGTTGGAGGTGCAACCAGGACTCGCTTGCCAGTCCTGAAATTTAGATCTTGGGCTCCATCTAGGCAGGAGAGCATGGCCTAGAGGTTGGGTTGGAGCCTCCAGGTCCAAGTCCAGTCATTTGGAGGCTTGACTGACTCTCAAGCCTGAGCGGAGAACAGGACCGTTGGTTCTGGAAGGCAGGCCGTGGGCCCGACCCAAGGCTGGGTGAGCTTCCTGTGGGAAGAGGAAGCAAGGATGGGTTCTTGGGCCTCTTGCCCTTCTGTGAGGCAGACAGCCCCAGGGAGAATTGGGTCAGGGCTGCTTCTTGCTTTCGGAGGCACAGTTACCCTACCTGCTGGACAACTGGCAGAGTACCGTCAACCCGCTACGAACCTGTGCGAGTGCTGGGAGATTGGACCCTCCCGTTCCCAGTGCCACCCCCTCCTGGGGAGGTAAGCAGAAGACCCCTCTCCTGAGGATACCTGAGCTTTGGGTGGGCCAGGTGGAGGGTAAGGAGTCTTAGACTACATCTCTCGACAGTCATGAAGGGAAGCCTCTTTGGACCTACAGGAATGTAAGAGAAATTGGAATTTTGCTTTTAAGAAGAGTTCCAAGATTTTATGTTGACTGTCATTGGACACTAATACCTGGCATTGTTACAGAAGGTGGTCTAAGAAAATAGGTTTAAATAGTGAGCTATGGTGATTTTCAGGGCTTATGATAATTTAGGTGAAAAGGTGTGGGAAAACTGACAGAGTGTTTTGGAACAATTGAGTACGTCTCTGTTCCTTATACTAATTGTGAGTACAAGGTACACAGTAACTCACTTTTCCCATAATGCAGGTCCCTTTATGATCACTGTTTTCCCTCTTCACTGTCCTTTGTAATATCAGATTTGAAATGTAAAAGGTAGTTTGTGTATCATGTTTGTAAGTTATAAAGCCTAGTAATAGAAGTAAAAACCTGAGAAGGCACCGTCTAGCCCAAGGCCAAGAACTGTGGCAGCAAATCGTGTTTTCCTCTCTGCTCCCCCATCCCATTTTGTATATCTGCCCAAACAATGTGTTGTTCAGTTTTCTCGCCTTTGAGCTCTGCACTGTTTATGACATGCTACCATTTGTACTGCAGGAGCATGGAAGAACATTTATATTTATATGTGCATTTTCTGTAAAGTCATACGATTTCTCTGGAAGGACACACCTGACTAACATCGTTGGTTTCCAGAAGGGAACTGTGTGTTTGGGGGACGGAGGTGGGAGGAGGAGTTTTTGCCGTGTAGTCTTTCATAACTTTTGAGTTGGGATTGGGGGACCGTGGGACTGCATCGCCTCGGAGGGTTAATGAAAGCGTACTGACTTTCAGGCTTTGTGGCGCACTTTACGCAACCCTGCAGACAGCATTTCGCACGTGGCCTATCGTGTCCTTGGTAAATTTGGTGGCAGTAACAGGAAGATGTTGAAGGAGTCCCAGAAGCTGCACTACGTCGTGACTGAAGTTCAAGGCCCCAGTATCACAGTGGAGTTTTCTGACTGTAAAGCATCTCTTCAGCTCCCGATGGAGAAGGTAAATTTTGGAGTCTCTGGGAGTTTCTTAAAGATACTGTAAGTTTCATTTTAAGACATTTAATTTCTATTTGAAAACATGGAAATAGAACATATACTTTTGGGGTGGGAATTTCTAACTCAAAGGAGATGAAGATTTATTGGGGCCCAGCTTGGTCGGTTGGAGCTTCCATCATTCCAGGAGGCCAGTGGGTGTTGTTGCCCCTGAGGACGTTGGACCCTTGGGCAGGACTGTCCTTCTTGATGGACCAGGAGGTGTCGCCCAGCCCACCCCACCCTTGCACTTAGTCTGTTTTGATGTCCAATAGGTTTTACATTGTGTCATTTAGAACCCAGGTGAGTCCCGTTCCTGTCTCATTCCCGTCACTCCTGAGTACCTGCTTCTCTCCCAGTCTCTATCCAGACATGGCTCCTTAGCCCACCACGGACAGCTCTTTGGTTTCTCTCTGTGTGCCCTTTAGAACGCCTCTGCCCTTGTATAAAAATCAGCAGACTGTCCCCAGCGTGTTGTAGAGCACTCAGCTGCTTCTGCATGATCCTTACTGAACACCGCCCCTTCACCTTACTGACCCCTCCTGGTCCTTTGTCACACAGCTAAGGTTGTATTTATTACAATCTACGTTGTCACATTCGACTTTCCCCTTTTTATTATATGACCAGCCTTCCCGCCTGCGTTACAGCTATTGTTACCATGTCTTTTCAGAACACTTATCTAGCCGTTAATATAATGTGCATTTTTGGAAAGGGTTTTATAGAAGCCTTTCACGTGTATCTGAGTGACTCAGCCATTTCAGTGAGCCAGACGCTGGCTGGGATTCTTGAACTCCTCGCAGGCCTGGTCTTAACAGCACCCTGTGGCCTGGAACCGCTCAAAGCCCTCCTTTTGCTCAGGCGCACTCTATTCTGTCCTGATGCATTGTATTGTAGAACTCAGCTTGTTTACCTTTCTGTATAAGGAGTTTACACACAGTAGTGATTTCTGTAATTCTTTTTTTTAAGCCAGACTTTACTGAACATTTGTGAGGAAGGGTACCCATCATGGGTAATGTCAGTCTGGAGTCGTTTCCTGTTGTCGTCTCTCAGTCCACCTGTCCCCCTACACACACACACCTTTTCCCCCCAAGTTTCTCAAGCACACAAATTGTGTCCACCCCTCTCCCAGCCCCACCCTATAGAACGGTGTCGCTTTCCAATCTTAGCTTCTCATCAAAACCTTTATCTAAATACTTGCCAAATAAACACTAGTTTCCCTGTAAGAAAATACAACTAAAATTCTGTCTTTACCTTGAAAATTACCACAGTGAACATACTGTGAATCTAGCCCGTTGCCACGTTTTAGGTCGTTTCCTTAAGTTAGGATTCTATTTGCTTTAGCCCCATCAGTGGCAGGGTTGGTATTAGAATGAAAACTAAGACATCTGACTTTTACTTGACCTCTGCATAGATTAAGCAGAGCAAGAAAATCCCTGTAGAAGTAGTTCTTCCCCAAAGCATCTAAAGCATGGAAGAAATCAGGTTTTGAAGACAAGCTTCCATGGCCCTCCTGGACCCTCCCAGGGACTCTGTGGTGCTCTCGGAGCCCTTTTCCCAGCAGGTAGCATCCTGAGGGCCGTGGCACACCCTGCAGGGCTGAAGGAACCAGCAGGGAAGGGGATGACCAGCAGGGCAAGTGCCAGTGTATTTACATGACAGCAGTTCTGCTTTTGGCATACTTTACAATCCCTTTTTTGGCAGGGAAGGGACAGGTAATTGGCTCGTAGGTTATGTTGATTCTTAAAAATAACACTTCTCAGACTGTCCTTGCATGATTTATTACATAACCCTGAGCAGGTCAGAGGCAGCAGGAGAAAGGGCACTTCTGTGGTGCCCCAGAAGAGCTCGGACACGCAAGCTGGGAGTGATGCAGTGAGGGGCCCTTGTCACCCTCTGTGCTGTGTCGCCTGGCTGCGTCTGGAGGGTGGGGCCCCTGTCCGTGTCAGCTCTGGTTCCTCACACGTGGCCAGGATAAATCTTTAATCTTCAACACAGATTGGGGCTTTGATTTCTAGGCATATAAGTATCTTTAACATTAATATCTTAGCTGTTAAAGACTCCAAGTGTTTTTTTGTGTGTGATTGTTCCTTCCCTGCCTTCCTGGTCAACCTAATGAAAAGGCTAAAATGTATATGTAGCTATTGTAGGTTTTCTGAAAAAATGAAGTAAACCCTCTTTTAAAGAGAGAGTTTAGTAAAAGCTTAGGAAAGCCATCTTTTAGTTTTGAACTGAGACGACTCAGATGGTAGTTTGATCCAGCAAATCTGCCACAAGAGGCCTTCTGAGCTCACTTAATTTCTGGAATCTCCCATTGGCTACTTAAGCATGAAATTAGTGAACTCCACGTCCCATTTCAGTTTGAACCATGGCAGCTCTTGATGTCATAATATTTCTGTCACCTTCTCTGGAGGTTTCATTTGGAGAACACCTGCTAGCCTGTCTGCAGGCCCCCTGTGCTCTCTTCAGGAGCAAGCAGGCATTCAGGTTCTCCTGCGTGGTGCACGTGCTTTCCGTGCAAGCTTCTCAGAGTCACGTCATTTCAGCACAGACTACAGTTTTTGCGTTTCTTTGCTGTAGGCCATTGAAACGGCTCTGGACTGCCTGAAGAGCGCCAACACAGAGCCCTACTACCGGAGACAGGCGTGGGAAGTGATCAGGTGCTTCCTGGTGGCAATGATGAGTCTGGAGGACAATAAACACGCACTCTACCAGCTCCTGGCACACCCTAAGTATGCTGATGATTTAATTCTCTGTGCTGGGACATAATTTGTTTCAGAAAATTAGGGATGGAGAGGACCTCCCAGATCTCTTAGTGTTTTAAGTATGTTTCTTCAGTTCAGGAAAATGACATGTTGTTTGCTCAGCAATGCTTCTCTTGCTTTTTAGAGAAAACGGGAAGAACCTTGGGCGCTTGCGAGTTAGAATTTCTCTCAGTCGTAATCCTCCTTTAGTATTGCCTCCTCCACTAGGGCGCAAGCTTCAGGAATCAAGGGTCAGTCCTCTCTCCCTTCGGCTCACTGTTACATTTGCAGCACCTGCACATGATAGGTGTTCAGGGCATCTTTTGCTTTTCCAATCCAGAGTGATCCTTTTGTGTGACATTTTTATTTCGCTCATATCACTTAAGGCTGTGACCTTTATATAATGATCTTTTGTGGTAATGTATGTTTGTCATCTTTCTGTGTTATAGGTTTCAGGGAAGAGGTTTTTTCTTTGTATTTTTACGTTTCTCACGGCATCAAAGATGATGCCAGATATATAGTAGGTGCTCAGTTGTTGAAAGAGCATTGGAGAGAGAGCGGTGAGAAATAGCCAAGTGCACAAGGAAATAAGGCAGCACGAATAAGAGCCCACAGAATCAGCAGAAAGAGATCTGCTCAGACTGAAGATATGAGGATCTCCACAGCTAGGTTATAACTATGCTTCTGCTGTGTTTAAAATAAATGAAAGGCAAACTTGAAAACATTCCAAGAAATTACAAACCTTATAAAAATTGCCCAAGCAGATTAAAGAAGAGAAAGGAGAAAGAGAATCTTTAGGTAAGAGATAAGTCAAAAGAAATTATCCAGAATGTGTGCAGAGAGAGAAAAAGATGAAAAATTTTAAAAAGAATTAACAGACATGTAGAATAGTGTGAAGTGGCATAGTTGCTTGAAGTCCCACAGGAATGAAGAGCAAAGAAAAGGGCAATATGTGGTCAGATGTAATTGGGGTACGACTAAGGCTATATTTTGAGGGAAACTTGTAGCCTTAAGAATCATAATAGACTGGAAACAGTCCAGATGTCTGTCATCCGTGGTGTGTGGATACAACGAAATCTCAGCAGTAACAAGGAATTAACTACTGACTCGTGTTCCAAGATGATCATTTCCAACACCAGGCTAAGGGAAAGAAGCCAAACCCAGGGCTGCATATTGTACGGTTCCTTTTTTCTAATATAATTTTGAAAGAAAAATTTTTATTTTTTGGCTGCGTTGGGTCTTTGTTGCTGCGTGCGGGCTTTTCTCTCTAGTTGCGGTGAGCAGAGGCTACTCTTCATTGCGGTGTGCGGGCTTCTCGTTGAAGTGGCTTCTCTTGTTGCGGAGCACCGGCTCTAGGGGCACAGGCTTCAGCAGTTGCAGCACGCAGGCTCAGTAGTTGAGGCTCGTGGGCTCTAGAGCACAGGCTCAGTAGTTGTGGCACATGGGCTTAGTTTCTCTGCGGCATGTGGGATATTCCCGGCCCAGGGATTGAACCTGTGTCCCCTGCATTGGCAGGTGGATTCTTAACCACTGTGCCACCAGGGAAGTCCCATATGCTTTTGAAACTCATCCATGATGCAAAATTTGTAGTTTGCTCCTTTTCATTGCCGAATCATATTCTCTTGTATGGATATAAAATGGTGATTTTCTACCTCCATGTGCTCTTTTTTTTACAAAGGAAGAGCTTTTTCTGTCTCCTTTCATATTTGTTTATAGTAGTATGGACTCATGGATTCTTAATTTATTTAAAGGGTGACAGTCCATTAATTTGGTGACCAGATTGTCTAGATTGAGTCACTGAGAGCCCCTCCTGGCTGGCTCCTGTATTCCTGTGTCGTGTCCCCATCAGTTTCTGAGCATCCTTTGTAGCTCAGCAGGATGTTTCTGGCTCACCTCGTGCCCTCTCTCCCCCAGCCCTGGAGTCACCATTCCCTTTCAAAGGAATGAGGGCTCCTGAAGAAATGGACACAGACCAAGGCCTCTCTGCTAGGTGTGCTCATTGTTTCTAAGCCTTTCAGCCTAATTTTTTGGTAAGCAGAAGTTCATGATATTACTGTGGTCAAGGCGATAAATTTTTCCTTTTGTTTTATGCTTTTTATTATATTGTTTGTAAGAAATCATTTTCTGCATCCTCATCGTGAAGATACTCTTGTATTATCTTCTAAAAGCTCTGTAGTTCTGTCCTTTGCAGTTTGATCTTTATCCTCTAGAATTAACTTTTGTGAATGGAGTGGAGTAGGGGTCCATGTTTATATTTTGCCCTTTGGATATTCAGGACCCACTTATTTATAAAGACTGTTTGTTCTCCATCTCTGCATTCACAGATTGAGTACCTTCTAGAACCAGGCTCTGTTCAAGGTTTGTGTGGAAGACTGCATTCTTGCCTTCAAGGAATTTATATTCTAGTGGGGTAGACGGACAACAGCAGGAAGAAACAAATGCATAGTATTTCAGCTAGTGATAAGTGCTACTGTGCATCGCAGGCTAAGTAGTGCGCTGGGCGGGAGGGAGTGTGGGGTGGGATGGGGCTGAGGTAGGGCCTCAGGGGAACACCAAGAAGACTTTAGATTTCGCCCTGTGTTTCACAGGAAGTGGATGAAAGGCTATGACTTACTCTGGCTGACCGCAGGTTGTCTTGGCTTAAGCCAGAGGAGCCATGTACTGGGGTGTCAGGAACAGTGTGGAAGAGCAGGCCGGGGGGATGGTGGGACTCAGATGTCTGTTTGGGTTAGTTGGACCCAGTGGCCTTTTAAAGAGCATGATGACAATCTGGAAACGAGCTGAGGAGACGTTCAGGTGTGGGGTGGGGAGTGTGACCACCACTCTTGCCTCTGTTTGAAGGCGTTGCACGTGGAAATGAGGGCCTGTGTATTTTATTAGTTTTGGGGGAAGAACCAGAGAGTGAGTGGGCAAATATTAGAGGCAGACTCTGGTCACAGAAAGAAATTTGTTACTTGGACCAGTTCACGGTTGGAAGAAACTAAAAATTTTTTAAATATTGATGACCATTTCTTATCCTTGTGTTTGATGTGTGCTTCCCTGACTCTGCTTTCTTGGGTTTTAGTTAATCTCATATAATTGGCAGTAAATCCTTTATCCATTTAGACCCATAGCCCCATTTGATTCTGTACCTAGTGGTGTGACTTTTCAACATATAAAAGGTATATAGTTGCCTTTAAGTAATAGCTTTTTTTCATCTCTCTTTGATCATTGATACTTCTTACAATTTGGCTTATTTAATTGTAAAAGATTAACATCAAACATCAAATTTCTTAAAATAGAAAATAATTACAAAAATATTGAATGTGCTCTCCTTTTGTAATTTACCTCTGATTCATTACCTGTGCTCATATTAGGTAGAACGTATTTGGTGTCTCTTGAACCATTGGCTATAAACATTCCTCATGAAATTCATCATGTTTGATTCCAAAGTGTTGCTGAAATTAGAGCAGAGAATTCACTCAGGCCTATCTGCACGAGAGGAAAGTGGGCAGGTTGAAAATAAGTAAGTTGTAGTGGAATCATTGGCTCAGGACTTGAGTGTCGTGATGATGGATTTAATTGTTGTCTTGCAGCTTTACAGAAAAGACCATACCCAATGTCATCATATCACATCGCTACAAAGCTCAAGACACTCCAGCTCGGAAGACGTTTGAGCAGGCTCTGACCGGGGCGTTCATGTCCGCTGTCATTAAAGACCTCCGGCCCAGTGCCCTGCCCTTTGTAGCCAGCTTGATTCGCCACTACACAATGGTGGCAGTTGCCCAGCAGTGCGGTGAGTGGGACAGAGAAGTGGTGGGTTGAGGCCTTCGGGGAGCTTCAAAAACTCGGTCAGACGCTGTGTTTCAGAGAAGCTGAGTTTGGCTGATTGGTTTTTGGCTTTTGTTTCATAGTTTTCCACTCATTCTATTGACAGAGATAGTTGGTATATCCGCGGTGGGTGCTGTATTCACTTGAAAATTGTCACCAAGTTTTACCTATAAAATACACCGAGTTTAACATTTTGGCCCTTTGTTTTTCATCCTGGGGGCTGAGTACTTTTGGACCCTCTGTGTGTAGAACAGGGACAGTTTGTGGTCGCACCCCTTGCTGGTCCGCTGTCCTTGGCAGTGTTTCCAAGGCTCAACCTCCACTCTGCCGCGTCACCCGCTGGCCGCTCCTCGGTCTCCAGGCTCTGCTCCTGGGGCCCCTGGCGTCGTCCTGCCTGGGCGCTCCTCACCTCTGCTCCGGGTTCTCAGGCTCTGGGTGGTGAAGGACCCATTTTGTTTGTCTCTGTGTTTCTAAGCCACTGCAGACTGGTGATTTTGGAAAAGACGGTAAAAATGTCACCACACCGCCAATTGCTAAGTTTCTGAACACTTAATCTCATCTTAATCTCAGTGCTGGTCAGTGGGCACGCACACTTGAGTAGCACTTTGGGTCCTTGGAGCCCCTCACCCTCGATCGACAAGTAGTTTTATCCAGACACTGCAGAACACAGAACTTCCCCTCCTTTTTTTTTAACTCTTCCTGCCTGGACAGTCAGTGCTGTACAGTTTAACACTTAGGTTGTTTCTCAGTGTTTCCAGCAGACCTGTATGCTTCTCAGTAACTCCCATCTTGCCTCATGCTGGGCGCCTGCCAGGTATGAATGAACGGTTGCTGGCAGACTGTTCTCTGTGGGGGTTAGGTTTTGCAGGTGGATGTTGTTGCTTTTTACTGTTACTTGTATGTCAGGAGTGTCCAGAGCATAACCCACGGTCATTCCCATATTGTACCTCTTGGCCTCGCTGATGATTTTTTTAAAGAAGATACCTGATTGTGGTTCTCATTTTAAACTAATACATCTTTGAATTGGGATTGAGAAAGGGTGAAGATATCAGCGTGTAATGGAAAACATTCAGAAAAATAGCCTTAGTGCAAGTCAAATCACTTAGTTTATAAATAACTGCAGTTTACCAGCAGTTGGTCTGGAGTACCAGGGTTGGGCTTTTATTAAATTCCTAACCTCAAGGAAAAACACGAGGTAGTTTTGCAATTTGAGGGACGAGAATGTGGAGCTAAACTCGACTTTCCCTCGTGCCCTCTGCATCTCCTTTCAGGTCCCTTCTTGCTCCCCTGCTACCAGGTGGGCAGCCAACCCAGCACCGCCATGTTTCACAGTGAAGAGAACGGGTCGAAAGGAATGGACCCCTTGGTCCTCATTGATGCGATAGCTATTTGTATGGCGTATGAAGAAAAGGAACTTTGCAAGATCGGGGAGGTGGCCCTTGCTGTGATATTTGATGTTGCGAGTATCATCCTGGGCTCAAAGGAGAGGGTAAGGAAGGACTGAGGTCTGTGTGGGCGTGTTTGTGCTTGAGGGTGGTCGTTCTGGAAATCACTCACAGGGTAAGAACTGAGTAACACCGTACGGGTTGTGTGCGTTTTTCTCCAGGCGTGCCAGCTGCCCCTCTTCTCTTATATTGTGGAACGCTTGTGCGCGTGCTGCTACGAGCAGGCCTGGTACGCAAAGCTGGGGGGTGTGGTGTCCATTAAGTTCCTCATGGAGCGGCTGCCTCTCACTTGGGTCCTGCAGAACCAGCAAACCTTCCTCAAAGCTCTTCTCTTTGTCATGATGGACTTGACTGGAGAGGTAGGTGATGGGTGACCCCAGACCTAACCATCCTGGTTCAAGATGATGCTTTGCCTGGAGCACAGTTGGTTTCAGACAGTTCTGCAAATATGCTCTCCTAGAAGCTTAGAAAACATTACAGCATCTTTAATGAAAGGACAGATCAGAGCCCTCAGGTTCTCTTTCTTTGGGGATCTAAATACTTGTCTATCTTGATGAACAGCCCCTGGCCAGAGTACTTAACTGGCCAGAAGTTTCTATAGGAGTCGCGTTCTTTATGAACCTCTGTGCAGATATAACACAAACAAATAGAAGATGGTGGGCATTGCCTGCTTAAATCCATTCGGTAAACACAAGGATCAAGTCTAGATCCGCATTTTCTTTTCTGAATGACAGACAGAAATTACCTATGAGCAGGAGAGTTAGCTACCGGAATACCTTGCAGACGTTAATGAAGCAGACTTGATAAATTAGCTGGCGTGAGGGGCGTGCGCCCCCAGTGACAGCGTTTGTTGGGGGTAGTGTGTGCAGGAGACGTGGGTGCTGTGGGCAGCATCGCCCCCTTTCGTGCTAAGGAGTCCCTGGCCTGCAGGTTTCCAATGGGGCAGTCGCCATGGCCAAGACCACCCTGGAGCAGCTTCTGATGAGGTGTGCGACGCCCCTGAAGGACGAGGAGAGGGCTGAGGAGATCATGGCGGCCCAGGAGAAGTCCTTCCACCACGTGACCCATGACCTGGTTCGGGAAGTCACGTCTCCAAACTCAACCGTGAGGAAGCAGGCTATGCACTCCCTGCAGGTGCTGGCCCAGGTCACCGGGAAAAGCGTGACCGTGATAATGGAACCTCATAAGGAGGTGAGACGTCTGTCACCAAACTAGGGTTATTGGAACCTGGTTTGAAGTTTGAAACCTAGCTTGAAACCTTTGAAGACTTTTTGTTCCTTCAAATTAAACTTGTAGATGATATGGAATTTGTAATTTTGTGTCCAGTAAACAGAGTGCTATTACATATGCTCTTTTTGAGAGCATGCAGACAGCAACATGCTTATGTTTATGTCTGTATCAGTAATTGTGAGTGTCAAGGGAGTAGAGTGCTGGTTTCCTGGGCCTGTAGAGCACAACCTGATGGTCCTGTTCTTGTTTTGGTGGTGGTGGTTGTGAGAGAGGTTACTCTGGACCCGTAGGAATTAAACGTAGCTGACGTGCATCTTTCCATGACCCAGTGTCAGCATATGAAACAGAGCCTCCCTTTCCTAACTAAAGGACGTCTGTGGTAACTTTTGATCTCATTTATGGTTTTCAGATTGCTAATTGGCTTAGAACATTGTGATGAGAGGTGTTTGCTTTCTGAGGGGCGGCTGGTCAGTGATGCTTCCTCCCTGCCTCTCCCAGGTTCTCCAGGATATGGTCCCACCTAAGAAGCATTTGCTCCGACACCAGCCTGCCAACGCGCAGATTGGCCTGATGGAGGGGAACACGTTCTGTACCACGTTGCAGCCCAGGCTCTTCACAATGGACCTTAACGTGGTGGAGCATAAGGTGTTCTACACAGAGGTAGGGGGGTGGTGGTACGGCGTGGTGTGGATGGTGATGACGTGTGTCTGGTAACCTGTCTTTGTGCACGAAGACTGGTCAGGCAGCACTCAGAAGGCATGGGTGGTGACCATGGTAACCGGCCATCGCCTGGCTCAGGCCCCGGCACAGGTATGTTACGTCCGGGATTGGCGGGGAGGTAGGCATGGTGACTAGAGATGTCCGGTAGAATGTGGGGGGTTTCTGAGTCTGTCGAGCTCTCTTAGCCCTGCACAGGGAGCCTTGCTCTTCAGGACCTTGAGCTTGTATTCTAGAGATGAGGCTGTAGCATCTACCTTAATCACTCTCGTATCAATAGGTGCCCAGTGTACTGAATTGATCAATCACTTGAATGTGCCGTTTGCAGTTGAGAACTCACTTCACGTGAGTGCCCTTACCTAGTTCTGGCAGCACCCCATGAAGTACAGATACTGATGATTCTCATTTTGAAGATGCAGAATCTGAGCCTTAGGGTTTGTTAGACACCTAAAACTACAGAGCAGGTGAGCTGGAGAGCTTAGGGTGGAACCACCACGGTTGTTTTAGAGCCTGGTTTCTAATCATTCCGCTGTCCTGCTGGGTTCTTGTTCAGTGGACTTGACTTGCCCCTTGACCCAAGGTAACAGGCGGTGGTGGGTGGCACTTTATAAGTGTTTGTCACTGTAAATATTACAGTGTGGGATGAAATTAGACAGTGATAAATAGAAATTAAACTAAAAATACAGTCAAATTATAAGCATTAATTCTTAGACTCTGTAATGGGCTGTTGATTAGTCCCAATCTGAAATTTTTATGAGACATGAATCATACTTCTGGAGGCATTGTCAGAGAACTGAGGCAAAAGTCGTAAGGAAGCAAATTCTTCCTTATCCACGCTAAGTCTGAATTTCTGATTATGAAAAATTTACCTCTTGATTCTTAAAGTCCTATGTTTTTGCTTGGACATAAGGTCATTGATCATGTGTTCTAGCTGAGATCATTTATACCTTGTTATATCCCTTGTATAACATCACTCATAAGATTTGATGGAGGGTCCAGGAGAGCCCCTGGAGAATGGGAGGGGAGCTTCCTTTGGGGGCTTCAGAGGCAGATGTGTTGTAACCTATGGGGAAAGTTCCTCATGGAGCTGGAGACCAGAAACTGGTAGTGAGTGTTTAAATTTCAGGAATCTAAACTGGTTTTGAAAGTGTTCATCAGGATACCAGCTGCATCAAAACATGTGAGGATCTTTCGGAAAATAGAAACTCTTGAGTCCTCTTCCCGAAGATTTAGGTTCAGTAGATTTGGGGTCAGACCTGGGAATCTACTGCCTAAAAACTTCCCAGGTGATTCTGGTGTGGCCACGTTTGGAAGTCTGGCTTTCTGATTTAGTTTCTGATGCTCTCTCTCTAGATGTAGATAGAGGGATCTATATATGTGTGTGTATACAAATATGTTATATATGAGGAGAGTGTTACTGAAGGTTTCCTCTGGGGAGTGGAATAGGGTGGGTGGTTGAAATGCTTTTCTCTATACATCCTCCTCTACTGTTTTAAATATTTTACTAGGTAGGAAACTTTAAGGGAAAAAAACGGTACGATTTTCCAGGATGTCAACAGAAGGGGAAAGTAGTAATAGAACACCATATATAATATTTTAGATATTAGATATATAAATGTGTACTGGTCTGTTAAAGTGTCTGGAAGGCTAGCCACTGGAGTGTATGCGTTGTGGTATTTCCAGCGAAATACTTCCTGCTTATGCTACTTTGTACTTGAAAAGAAAGAAAAAAAAAAGGCTTACTGCTCACTCTTGAATTATAACATGTATGTTTCTTGGGCACTGGCCCAAGGCATTGGGAAGCAGCTCTGAACGAGGAGGAGTTGTACCCGCCATCTTGGAATTTGCATTGAGATGAAGTGATCCTCTGTGTAAAGAAAAAACATTATGGTATCAGAGTGGGTCAGAAAGTGTCACAGAGGTTGACTGAGTTTTGCTTTAGAATAAGGAAGCTCAAGCACATTTCGATACTTAAATGCTTTGGGATTTGGGTTTAGTTTGTTAATCATGTTGTGTGTGGCAGATCGCTGTGTTCTGTTACTTGCAAGGTTATTGTGTCTTCACAGTGAGAGCAGGCTAAATTAAGTTCTATCTTTTGCAGCTCTTGAATTTGTGCGAGGCTGAAGATTCAGCTTTAACAAAACTGCCCTGTTATAAAAGCCTTCCGTCACTCGTACCTTTACGAATTGCAGCCTTAAGTAAGTTCATGTAAATATGAGACAAGTTACGGGTACAAAAGTGAAGGGAGGGCTTCCCTGGTGGGGCAGTGGTTGAGAGTCCGCCTGCCGATGCAGGGGACGCGGGTTCGTGCCCCGGTCCGGGAGGATCCCACATGCCGCGGAGCAGCTGGGCCCGTGAGCCATGGCCGCTGAGCCTGCGCGTCCGGAGCCTGTGCTCCGCAACGGGAGAGGCCACGGCAGTGAGAGGCCCGCGTACCGCCAAAAGAAAAAAAAAAAGTGAAGGGAGACAGTGGCGTTTTTTTGTTGTCTAATTTTTCTGACTTTTTAAGGTGGAAAAAAAAATTGTGTTTGTATATTTATCAAACTACATAGTGAGACGTCAATGGATTATATAGATTGCTAGGATTTAAATAATTGTTTTTACTCTAATAAACTGGATTTTACTCTGTAGTAAGCTCTTTATAGCTGTCTTATGGGAACTATATATATCTCTAAAGTATGTATCGCTCTAATATTCTGGTTTAAGAGAGTTGTCATACCATTCCTATCTTGCCATTTTCATCTGAATTGGAGTATTTAGACCTTTTTAAACTTTTTAATGATTCAGAAGCATTTGAGACTCCTGTTGTCTCTAGGCTTTCATTAAGAATGTGTTATCATTGTTTAGCACAGGAATTGTACATAGTTTAGGAACGTATACTAGATCAGTACTCACCCTCATGCTTAGAAACAGTCATTTCCCCCTTTTTTGATAAATACCCAATACAAGTTGCTTAGTTGACTTTGTCTCTTGTTGACTTTTATACACTTAATAAAATATTACCAGAATCCTCCTTGAATTAGAGGTAGAGGAGCTGAGAGGCAGACCATAATACTTGAGCTTGAGGATGGGGCTCAAGACAAGCTAGCCAGAGTTGGGGTGGGTGGGGCGTTGGGAGCTTCTCACACTTCCTGGTGGGTGCCTCTCAGGCGTTCGTGTCAGACGGCATGGGCATTGCTCTTGCTACAATGTTACCCCTTAACTAAGCTTTAACATAGAGGCTGGAGGCATGTCGTGTTGCCTAAGGATATTTGCATTTTCAAAGCCTTTAACCCCCCAAGTTGGGAGGAGACCACCTGATTAGACTTGGATAGTGGAGACACGCTGGGCTGTGTGTGTCTATTTCCTTCATCACCAGAGTCTGAGGCTCTACCCTCGGCTAATTCAGCATGTGTCCGCCCACAGGTCAGCCGTGCTCTCACCTGTGAGGATGTCTTGGGGGCATGGGTGCATTGGGGACCCCCTTCAGCCCTTGTTTTCCCATTGTTTCTCTCCTTCAGCCCTTCTTCATCTTATCTGGGCAGTAAGATTTATCATGGACTTTCTGGCAGGCTGTTGCCTTCTTAGATAATAGTGTTCACTCTTAGGTAATAGTGAGCCTGTGAGTAGAAGGCCGTGCATGCTTTTGTCTTTCAAGAGGCCAGATACTAGGAAAGAAGTTCAGTGACTCATATATTTGTTGGTTGGTAAGAGCCTTTAGACTAGGAAATTGTACGTTTTTCAGGCTAACGATGAAAATTATATTCATTTCTCTCCCTAAAGATGCGCTTGCTGCCTGCAATTACCTTCCTCAGTCCAGAGAGAAGATCATTGCTGCCCTCTTCAAAGCCCTTAATTCAACCAACAGTGAGCTCCAGGAGGCCGGGGAAGCCTGTATGAGAAAGGTGAGCGAGGGCTGGGCGGGTGTGAGTTCTGCATTGAGTTCTTCCTGTTGACCTTGTCTGTATCCTGGGAGTCGGCCTGTGGTTAATAACATACCAGATTGTAATAGTGTCTCTATCTGTTTCATAGTCATCCTGAGCCCTTTAAAAAGTAAACAGTAATGACTAGTCTTCCTCATTTCATCATAAACTTCTGGAATATATACGGTTTCATACTGCATTTTCCCAAGCAAAGCAAAAACTTGCTGCTAGAGTTGAATATGAGTTCCATTCTGTTATGAAGTATACTCTGATATCTGTTTTCCTTTGTAACCTTTTTTTAAAATAGTTTTTAGAAGGTGCTACCATAGAAGTAGATCAAATCCATACTCATATGAGACCTTTGTTGATGATGCTGGGGGATTATCGGAGCTTGACACTGAACGTCGTGAATCGTCTGACCTCGGTGACCAGGCTCTTCCCAAACTCCTTCAATGATAAATTTTGTGATCAGATGATGGTAAGCCAAATGCATACAAATTCTATGATAAACCTGAAAAATTAAATTATTTTTTTTAAATGAGTAATGCATTTACATGGTTTATAACTCAGAAGGTGTAAAAGGGTGTCTGTGAAAAGCCTCCCTCCCACCCCCGTCCTCCAGCCACCCAGTTCCTCTTCTGGGGGACCACCAGTGTTAAGTTTCCTGTGTGTCCTTCTAGAGATGTTTCCCATTTGTAGTGGGACATATGTCTCTTAGGTCCCACAAAGGGAAGTGCAATACATACATACATCTTACTTTTTCCATTTACCATCCCATCATTTCATATCAGTACGTAAAGCGTTTCTTCATTCTGTCTTATGGCTACATGATATTTCATGATGGGAACATGCCAGAATGTACTGAATCATTCCCCACTTGGTGAACATCTAGCTTTTTCCCAGTCTTTGGCCTTTATAGACAGTGATGCAGTGAAAAACTTGTAAGAGCATTAGAAGTCCTTTGAGTTTTTACAGTTATCAAGGAAATAATTATGCAAAGAAAAGATCTGACAGTGTTTAAACGTGAGGTGTAAACAGATGAAAGGGGGTTTCAAGTATTAACTTTATTTTGCATTCTGTAAATAAACATTTGTAAATAATTTATTAACTTAATTTCATGGTACGTTACTGCAAACGTGCATGTGTTTTTTATGCAGCTTTTTAACCTCACATGCTGGTTTCTTCTCATCTACAGACGCCTAAGAAATGAACAATGGCCCAAATACCTAAGTGGGAATTGATAGTATTATGATTGGTCCTAAAACTTTTAAGTGATGCCCTAGTAGTAGAGTGTAATTTTCCAAATTGAAAGGCTCTTTCCCTTTAAGCTTCCATGTGTAATACACATACATACCTATCAATTTACATGCATACAAACATTCATAATCATGGTTAAAGTAAATGATATTATATCACTTCCCAGTCAGAGCACATCAAATACACACATCTTACCTCATCTTATGACCTTTGGTTCTTTCATGTATGAGATCTGTGCATGTGTTCTAATCTCCTAGTGTTTTTATGTTTGTCTCCTTTTAAAACTGGTCTCTCTCTACCCTCTGTAGGCTGTCATTTCTTGCTGCCTTTGCATGCCTGCCTGAAACAACTTTCTTTTTGTGTGTTGTTTTTTTTTTTTCACTCCAGTCTAACCCGTTAGATCTGTGAGCTGGGAATTCATTCAGTAAACATTGTTCTCCAGATTTTTTTAGAACGGAGTAAACAGGGAATTCCCTGGTGGTCCAGTGGTTAGGACTCTGAACTTTCACTGCCGGGGGCACGGATTCAATCCCTGGTTGGGGAACTAAGATCCTGCAAGACGTGCAGCACGGCCAAAAAAAGAAAAAAAGAACAGAACTGTATCACATCTGTAGTTTCTGACTAAGGCCAAGAGTCTTCTTCCTTAAAGTACATGGGTTTTTTGTTTCTGGTTTGTTGAGGGGATTTTTCTTTTTCCTTCTCTGACATTCTAGCCACGTTCTGAGTGGTTGAATGCCTCTGAAAGCAGAGAGTGCTGATGTACTTGGATACAGAATAACTGAGGCTTCTGTTTGTCCAGCCATCTCGCCCAAGTCCAGCCAGGTCCTGTGCTGTGGTGCTTCTGCGTTTGTGGTGCTGGCCTTGCGCATGGACCCTGTGGTCTGCCACGTTCGTCCTTACTGAGCCGTGTTCTTCAGAACTGGGCTCAGTCATCAGCCTCTGTTTTCCCTCATTTGATACACTTTTGGGGTGAACAGCTCAAGCCTTCAGCATAAGTTTAAGAGATAGGACACCTTACTGTCTAGGGTGGGCATTCGTAAAGACACCCCTGAACATTTTCCTTTCTTATAATTTCAACTGCTTGACATTTGATCTTGAAGTTTCTTATATGGTTAGTTGTTTTGGAAATCTCCTTATTGAACTAAAAGTGAGCTTTATATACCAATCAGTGTTATTTTTTTCCTTTGGGAAATCTGAAAGCAGCTGGCCGTTTTCTGTACCTTTAATTTTGTTACTCTCATATCTTTGGCATAAATAGCTATTCTAGTAAAATAGAGGTTTTATGAATATATATTCTGATGGTATCCTTCAAGGAATTTTACTGGTAAAATCTTGTGAGTGTATTTAGTTTCTTTGAAGAAATGTATATTATTTTAATGTTTCTCAATGTGTGTTCCTTGGAACACTGGCTTTAGAAGATACAGGGTTTCTGTGAAAAACAGTAAGTAACTAAGTAAGTTTGGGAAGCACCACTTAACTGTGTTCCCCTCTTGAAGTTTTACAAGGTCTGTGGACATTAAAGGCTCAGAGAAAAGTGGACGTATTTGAACCATCTGTCCCCGAGCCTGTTTGTGACTGAGGAGTCCTTTTTAAAGTAGCTTGTTAACTTCCTGCAGGGCAGTGTTTTGAAGAACAGGTTTGGACAGTGTAGGATCATGAAGCTGTTGTTTGGATGCCCCTGTGTGGTTTAGCTTGGGCTCTGAGCGCTTGTCGCTGGGTTTTGCTGGACCCCGTTGAGGGCGGGAGCCTGGCTGCCACAGGCTGGGTCAGCCTGAGTTGCTGTGGCCTGGGGATCGCTCTTCTGCTCCTGCAGCAGCACAGTCTTTTCACAGAACGAGGGCCCTCATTCCGCATGGAAGGGAATTGCTACCCGCATGCACTGTGGGGTCCGTGCTCATCTCACCAACCCCTCCCCCGGGGTTCCCCCTGTGCCCACTCACCCTCGGCCACAGTGGCCACCCTTTCCGTTTCTGGCCTCCCTCCTTTTCTCTGCCTGGAGTACCCTTCCTTGTGCTTCTGGCCTGTCTTGCCTCTGCAGGGCCCTCCCAGACTCCTCGGCCCTCATCTGTAGCTGGTTCCTGCTCTTCTGTTACACAGCAGGCACCTGTGTTTTACCTTGTTCCCCCGCTGTCACTGGAGCGCCACAGGGACAGGGATGATGCCTGCTTGTTCATGCCTCTGCCCCGACGGCTAGCTTGGTGCTGGCTCAGGGCAGCACTTCCGGAAGCACAGAGTAACAGGAGTAAAAGTCCTGGTATTGGAATGGCCGGGTTGCAGGACATTTTCTGTTGTTTTATCAGGGTAAATTCGGGTAAATTTCTATTTATAGAACATAAACAAATGCTAGTTACTCTCATCACTGGTTTGGTGGCTGCGCTATTTCAGTAATAGAACCACTGCCATTCTCACATTAAATAGCATGGAAAGTAATGATTACATACGAGTTTTCACCTAAGAACTGCATTTTGAAGTTGAGATGCTCCTGTTGTCAAGAAAAAATGGCTAAGGATGTATTTTTTCACAGCAACATCTGCGAAAGTGGATGGAGGTGGTGGTCCTCACCCACAAAGGGGGCCAGAGGAGCGACGGAAACGTGAGTGACTTGTGTGTTTCTGGGAGGGCAGCCCCACTGTGCACTGCCGTTACCAATGCTAATGTCGGAGCGGTGCTTTTAATTAAAATTCCGGTCAGAAATCTAGTTTTATGTGACTATGGTCCATGTAAATTGTTAAACATATTTTGTTAGCATTACATTTTGCTTTTATTTCTCTTAATTGTTGAACATTCCTTTTTATGTTTATTTAAAATCGCCCTTTTGTTCACTTTAACATGATGTTTTTGTTGATGAGAATTCTGGGAAGCTTGAAATGTATTTCAATTTTATTAGTTTTTCTTGAAAGTGAGTAAAGTGTACTTTCTAGACTGTTCTGGCAGCTCTTGTTTGCACAGGCTACAGTCCTCAGCTGCTGTTTTCCATTGCTTTCCGTCATCATTGCCTCATAAACCAAGTAGAGGTTTTAGGACTTCATAAAAGCATTAAGGAGGATGTAATAAAGCATCGCATAAATATTGGCATGTATGTTTTCTAGGTCCAAATCCACCACCCCAGTTGTTTGCTGAAAGTCCAAATGGCCAGTACTTCAAAACACATTTTTTTACGGTTTTGAGGGAAAACCGCTTTAGTTAAATCTTTTTCAGTATCCGATGTTGGTCACTAAAGACTTTGTCTCTTAAAAATGAATGGTTCTTGCTGTTTTTAATCTTATTTGTATATGTTAATATTCTTTTAAGATATTTTTTAACTTGATGACTGTCCTCTCAGTGGGATTGTGTTTTCCACAAGCTCCTGTTACGCCCAGTGAAATTGTACAGCAGTACCTAATGAGGGGATTCCTCGAGCTCTTCAGAGGCATAATTAATGTGGCTTTTTGTCCTCCTGTGCCTATTTGTTGGATGCTGTGTTTCATCCCATCTTGTATTTTATTTATTTATTTTGGCTTTATTATGCTTTGTTTTGACCATTCTATGTCAAGGTGTTTTGTTTATGTGAGTCTTGTTTCCTGCTGCTTCTAAACAGCCAACAAGCAAAACTAAAACAGGATCTTAAACTTTTTTTAGGAGTGTTAAACCATCCATGACCTCTCTGAAGGTTTGTTATTTTTATATATAGGGAAAAAACCAGGAAATCTTCATGGCGGACAGCAGAGTGTATTTTAAAAGCCTAAGCTCCTGGGCGTAGGTGCAAGTGCCTCTGTACTTTCCCTCCCCATCTCTCATCTGTTAGGTATTTTTGCTCTAAATTTATTATTTGTTTTTACAGTTAGCTGTTAATTCTCTGAAACATATAGCCAGTTCTAGAATAAACATTTAAACCCTAGTGGGTAGATGAATGAGTTCCATTCGATCAAAAAGATAAACTTTTACTGCAGCTCATGTGGGATGGGGGGGTCAGTTGCATAGGGGGTGGGGCCGTGGGCACTGGGAGGTCCCTGAGCCCCTTCCTGCCGAAGCCTGTCGATCAACATATGAGCATGACCCCGAGAGCCTGGGAACGTCCCACTGCTGAGGAAGGCCGCGGCTCTCAGCTCAGGGGCTATGGTGTTTGAGGTCCAAGGCAGTGTGGCCACAGCTTCATGACCTCAGCTCAAGGCCAAGCCTCCTTTCTGCCCTTGAGCTCTGATAGTTTTTATGAATGCTCCACAGATTAGGAATGGGTCTTGGAAAGTAGTTTATTTGGTCAGATCCCCAAATAACATTGCCCAGTTGAGAAACTATAACCAATGACACGTTAAAAGTTGAATAAAAATAAATAAAAGCTCCCCATAACATCGGGTACCCCTGATGATCAGAGTTTTGCATTGTCATCACGTTTAGGAAGGTTTACCTGTTTGGCATTGAACTTACAGGGGAAAACTCATGACCACCTGTTACACTACGTGTACAGACACACACACCCCCTTCTCAGGATAGCCTAAGTATCCAGTGAGTGGCATCACGGCCTCTGGGTTCTTCTGGCCTCAAACATGCCTAATTGATGGGGATTAAACCCCCGGTCCTCTTCCAACTCCAGCTGGGAAAGAGGTTTTTTTAAATATCAGCACTTCACGTATAATCTTGAATTATTCACTCTAAACAAAACAGTTTTTTTTAATGTATTTGCATACAGCAGGGTCTTACAGTTTCTCCTCCTAGACAAGAATTCCAAAACTCCTTTTTTAAAAATTTGATTTAGGGAAGAATACACTCCATGTGACACCATCAGAAGGGCTGTTTTGACATCTGAAGGGTGGAAGGTGTATTTTTTGCTGTTGAGCATTTGTTAATTATTATGTGCTTTCTGATAATTGTGTCTTTACTGTCTTGTTTACCCCAATAATCCTTACTGTGTATTGAGTATATGGGAAGTTCTGTGTAAATAACATAAATAGAAAAAAAGATGATTTTCCTCCCCATCCTCAGGAAAGCATTTCAGAGTGCGGGAGATGTTCCTTGTCTCCATTCTGTCAGTTTGAGGTGAGAACAACCTATTAAAAGTCAGTTTATGACTTGCAATGTGAAGAACAGTTTATATTTTCTTTTCTTTTCTTTTCTTTTCTTTTTACCTTTCCGTTGCCTTTTTTCATGCTGTAATTTTTGTTTTGGTTCAGCCTGCCGTGGAAGGGGTAGAGGTGAGAATCTCAGTGGAAGTGCAGGAGGGGTCGTTGTTGTACTTGGTTTTGCTGTGACTTGTGGTTCTGTGGTGGACAGAGTGTGTCGTGCCTTTGAGTGCAGTGAGCTGTACTGTCTGTCTGTGGCGGAGTTGTATTAGTACCATTGCCGTGAACTGTCCGGGTGCCACGCATGTTTTCTATTAGGACGTCTTTAAGCAAGATTCTAAGCTCTTTGGTTTTCTACGTGCTAGAATTGCAATATCTCAATATTTCTGATCCAGCCGGGTTTTGCTCTCATAATGTTTGTATGAACTCATGCATCTAACAACCTCTTGAGAGGAAATGCCACAAAGAATACATTAGACCTGCTAGAAATAGGGAGGAGTTCTATTTCCTCTGACTGACCAGCTGCCTCAAACTGAAACCTCCTTGCTCCCCCTGCACCCAGGCCCCTGTGTATGTCTCTCACGCATACCACACTGTGGTGGTCACGACACTGACTTTGAACAGCCTAGCCCTGAGCTTTCCCTCTTCTGTAAAATGGGGATGGTAATACCTGTCATTCCTGCCTTCCGGTGGTGACGTGAAGGCCAGAAGTGATTTCATGACAGTGCTTTGAAAACGAAAACCCTTAAGATGAAAGTACCATTGTTAGAAGGTTATTCCAATTTCAGGATAGAACTTAATCTGCCTGAAAACTTGGAAACACTGTAGAAGAGAACTCTAGAGGGAGGCATGGGAGCAACGCTGAGCTGATTTTTCTCATTTCTTACCCGTCGCACTGTTTTGCCTTTTGGCTTAAAGAGACATTTTGAGAAGTATCTCCAGTGCTGCCGGGACGTGGTCCCTCCTGACTGACGTTTATCATCCCCATTTTACTGGTTTAGAGTCACGGGTATCCTATTACCCGCCACCCAGGATGGGACATCAGGGAGTCTTCCCTTCCCTGTGGCCTGAATGGCAGACACAAAACCGTGGGAACTGACACTGTGAATGGAAAGTCGGCATGACACTCAGTAATTGGCCGCTGAGCTGTTAGCATGTTAAAAAATGCAAAATTCTTGGCATCCCACGTTTTGCATATGATTCCGTAAAGCAGTTTGTCAGCTTTATTTTCAGGCCTGGTTGATAAATTTTTAGAACCACAGTCAGTCATTTATTTACGCTGATAATTAATTTCCAGGGTAAATACTTCAAGTATTTTTTTTGAGGACTTTGTGCTAAGTTTTGAGGGTAAAAGAAGTCTGTGCCCTCAGAACTTAGTGCATTGGGAAGACCCCGTGATGTCGTGGCAACGTGAGGGAATCCTAATGCTCATGGCCACGGGCATGACCCCCCGCCCCTGCTGGGCTCACCTCGGCAGCCCGAAAGGTCACTTCCAACACTTGTCAGTGTGCGTGAAAGCAAAGACAGCACCATCACCGAGGTGCACAGTCAGCTCCCTCTCCCCTCCACTGACAGATGAAATCTGAAGGCCAAAGGCAGGTAGTTTCCTTAGGCCACAGCTGTAATCTGAGATTGGTGAGTTGTGGCTTTCTATTGATACATGTTAACTCTGCTTCTGTTGGCTAACCTTGCAAATGTAGCTAGAGCCTAGCAGGGTCTGTAGTGATGTTGGTATCTCTCGCTGGCAAAATTAATTGGCCTATTTTATAATTTCTGGTCTTCCTCATTAGGAAATGAAAATTTGTTCGGCAATCATAAACCTTTTTCATCTGATCCCAGCTGCACCTCAAACTCTGGTCAAGCCTTTGTTAGAGGTCGTAATGAAAACAGAACGTGCTATGTTGATCGAGGTAATGGTCATACACGGGCTAATTCTAATTCTTCCTCCATCTGTTGCTTGTAATGTTTTCGCTGTCATATTTTAGATGGGTTAATCTAACAGTATAAAGATACTGGGTGTTAATATTTGCTTACGGTGGGTGCACTCCAGTTACAAGGGGGAGAAATGCACATTGGAACCGTGTGAGGTTGCTAGAACAGAAAAGCCTCAAACCCCCAGAAGGTCCAGTTTTCACCACATGTTTTCTAGGCCGGCAGTCCGTTCAGAGAGCCTCTGATCAAGTTCCTGACCCGCCATCCCTCGCAGACGGTGGAGCTGTTCATGATGGAAGCCACGCTGAACGACCCCCAGTGGAGCAGGATGTTCATGGTGGGAGCCCGGGGCTGGGGTCGGGGTCCCTGCCACCATGCTCGACAGTCTGGAATTTATATATCGCTGTTCAGTGTCCTGGCTTTATTTTTCTCTAATGTATTTGAGTATTAGAAACATTGTTGTGTATGTGAAAAGCCCAAGTCCAGGAATCCCTCTCTGTAGGATTTTGGTGGTGGTAACGAACGGATGAGCTGCTAGGATTATGAAACTCAGGGTGTGATTATTGTCTAAAAAGCACTTTTTAAAGAGGGTGCTTACAGTGATTTTATTTTTTTTTTTGCCTGCCTTGAGAGATTTAGGAAGAACCTTAGAGTTTATATCATTTCAACATTTTGTGCGTTTTGATTAACTTAAAACAGCTGTTTATTTTGCTTTGTTTTCAGAGTTTTTTAAAGCACAAAGATGCCAGACCTCTTCGAGACGTGCTGGCGGCTAACCCCAACCGGTTCATCACGCTGCTGCTGCCCGGCGGCACCCAGACTGCCGTGCGCCCTGGCTCACCCAGTACCAGCACCCTGCGCCTGGACCTGCAGTTCCAGGCCATCAAGGTAGCACGGCTCTCTCTCAGGCACCCGACGTCTTAGACGTTTAGTCAAGACTCAGGGAGAACCCTGTCAGCATCCTCATTGTCTCTTCTTTGACAGATCATTAGTATTATAGTTAAAAACGATGACTCCTGGCTGGCCAATCAGCACTCTCTGGTGAGCCAGCTGAGACGTGTGTGGGTCAGCGAAACCTTCCAAGAAAGACACCGGAAGGAGAACATGGCTGCCACCAACTGGAAGGAGCCCAAGCTGCTGGCCTACTGTCTGCTGAATTACTGCAAGTGGGTGCACCTGGGCGCTCTGCACCAAGTGGCCTGCTCTCCCCGATAAGCCTCCTCCCTGAGCTGCTCCTCCCTGAGCTCTGCATAGCTGGCTCACTGCATGTGTGTCATCGCATTTGTTGTAGAGGACGGGCTGTAACTTTGAGCTGCTCAAAAGCAAGTCGGACATCAAACATAGTTATGAAATTTGCCATAATTTAACCTGCCTTCTTATTTTGACCCTTCAGAAGGAATTACGGAGACATAGAATTGCTGTTCCAGCTGCTCCGGGCCTTCACTGGTCGTTTCCTCTGCAACATGACGTTCTTAAAAGAGTATACGGAGGAGGAGATTCCCAAAAATTACAGCATTGCTCAAAAACGTGCCCTGTTTTTTCGCTTTGTGGACTTCAACGACCCCAACTTCGGAGATGAACTGAAAGCCAAGGTGGGTCCCACTGTTACTGCGGGAGAGGCCACGGCGTTTGAGCTCGTTTTCTAGGGAGCCAAGGGCACTACTCGTGTTCTGCTGTGCCTTTCCTCGTCTGGGCCGTTTATGAGGAAAATTTCATTGTTGGGAAACATAAGGCAGGTCTGCCCGTGAACCAGTGTTGACGAGTAGTTTGTTAGTTCCCTTGTTTTTATAAAACAACTTGTTTGAGGTGAGAAGAGTGAACCAGGCCAGTGTCTCTTTCCCTCAAGTTTTTAACCTACCTTTACAGTTGCCATTGTAATAAAAGACAGGATTATTAGCTGCTCCCTTGATTGAAGTCTAACTTGATGGTGCAGCATAACCAAGCTGGTGGTCCTGCCACCTAGAGAAAGAGATAGAGAGCATGGCTTTGTTTTCCTTCTCCTTCATTGTAAAATTTTTTTGTAGGTTCTGCAGCATATCTTGAATCCTGCTTTCTTATACAGCTTTGAGAAGGGGGAAGGAGAGCAGCTCTTAGGACCTCCCAATCCAGAAGGCGATAACCCGGAGAGCATCACCAGTGTGTTTATAACCAAGGTGACATCACTAACCATGCATTGGCCTGAAAAGTAACTTGGGAGATGTGACAGGTTCAAGGAAATAAGCTTATTTCCCTAAGGCTTTGATTTTTCATGATTGCGTTAATTTATAGCAGAACATTATAATTCTTACTAGTGAATTTATTAAGGCAGCCTCCATTTGGAATGAATTATCTTTTCCACATTAATAGATTCCAGTGAGAAACAATATATCTCAGTGAAAAATTCAGATGTCATGTTTGTTTTGTAGAAACCTCTATTGCTGGTCAGTAGAGTTTTCAAGATCTGTTTACATCTTTAGCTTTGCAAAAGAATCCCCTAGAAGCCAGTGAGAATATTAGACTGGATCCAGTTGCCGCTGTACCCCTTTGCTGCCAAGTTCATGAACGTCGTTGTGGCACTAGGGTGTCTGAAGTTAGCTTGGGTCTCAGCACTTTTACAGTAGTGTTTCCAGTTTGCACTAGTGAGGCTTTTGGAATCAAGTGTCTGCTTGAGGAATGCCTGTGCTGTGTTTCCCATGGTGCCTCGGCTGTCCTCTGCCATTAGGCTATTGAACTTCACCGGCAGATGCCGAGTGTGCCTTGAGGTTGTTGCACTGAGTGTTTGTGCACGGTTGGTGGTGGAGCGCTGTGAGCCGTGGGCATTCCCGCCTGTAGCGTGCCACCGGTGAGTCACTGCCCTCGGAGAGGACACAGTGGTTTCCTCACTGCTCCGTCCTGGGGTCCAGGCAGAGGGAGTGCTGTTCACATGGACAGGTCGCTGGGCCTCCTGTAGTCTTTGTCCCTTAGGATGGCCCTCCTTCCTGCAGTTTTGACCCCACGCCCACCCTCCTGTGGAAGTGAGAGCTGAGCCCAAGGAATTATCTTTGGTCCACATACTGATATTTGCCTTGTTCTGGGCAGCTGTGGGGAGATGGTGACCCGGACTCGGCCCCTCCCGTGTACTGCCTTCTCTAGGCTGTGTCCTTGGGGCCAGACGCTGCCGACTCGGCACAAGTGAGGAGCTGGGATCTCAAGCGTCGATGGGGATAAATGGTGCGGGGCAGGCTGGTGCCCTGGGAGGGGCTGCCGTGAGGCAGCGCATCCAGGGGAGAGGGGGCCCTGGTGAAAACACAGTTGTTGTGGAAGACTTTATTCTGGCAGGTCCTCTGAGAGGCAGAAGGTGGTTAGGGTACTTACTGGATGGTGCAGTCAGTACGCTTGATTCACTAGGGATGTGTAACATGTTCCTCAGAGTGCGCATTTTCTTCTTATATTCATGAAACACATGTAAAAATCTGTCAGATACTTGATTGCATAGGAAAGCATAACAATTTTTTAAAAAACAGATTTTTTGGTAGGTAACATTTTCTGATAATACTAAAAAATAAGGACAAGGTAATTAATGGTTGACTAGAAAAAAATTCTCAATTACTTGGAAATTAAGAAACTCAGTCCTGAATCACCTTACATTGAAGAGCTAGTATTCCTTTTCTACCTCAAGCCCCTTTGCCCACTGCATTCTGACTTCTAAGCCTGCCCCTTTTTTCAGCATTAAAATAAATGTATCGAGTTTATCATCTGTATGTAATAAAGGAAAATTGATGTGACGTCATTGAGTCCATCACGGTAGAGCTTAATATTTTGTGTGGAGAGAGAGAGAGAGAGAGTGTTTGTGTGTTTCAAGGCTTAGACTTGTCGAGTGACCCTTCAGAGGTAGCAGACCAGAAGTGCATCCTGTGCTCGTGCTCTCGCAGGTCCTGGACCCGGAGAAGCAGGCGGACATGCTGGACTCGCTACGCATCTACCTGCTGCAGTTTGCCACGCTGCTGGTGGAGCACGCACCCCACCACGTCCACGACAACAACAAGAACCGCAACAGCAAGCTGCGCCGCCTCATGACCTTCGCGTGGCCCTGCCTGCTCTCCAAGGCCTGCGTGGACCCCGCCTGCAAGTACAGCGGGCACTTGCTGCTGGCCCACATCATCGCCAAGTTCGCGATACACAAGAAGATAGTCCTGCAGGTACTCAGCGGGCTCCCTCCCGTCCACCCGACACCATGTGCACATGCTGCTTCCGCGCATGAGCGCAAGCGCAGCCTGCTTCCCTATTTATTGTCCTTCCCAGTACATTTAAAAATGCTCCTCTCTGGGCTTCCCTGGTGGCGCAGTGGTTAAGAGTCAGCCTGCCGATGCAGGGGACACGGGTTCGTGCCCCGGTCCGGGAAGATCTTACATGCCGCAGAGCGGCTGGGCCCGTGAGCCATGGCCGCTGAGCCTGCGCGTCCGGAGCCTGTGCTCCGCAACGGGAGAGGCCACAACAGTGAGAGGCCCGCGTACCGCAAAAAAAAAAAAAAAAAAAAAATGCTCCTCTCTGCCGCCTTTTTGTGACTGTGAAACGTCCACGACGATTCATTCTCACCCTTCCTCCCTGTTCCTGCTCTGCCCGCTCCTTCCTCTGCAGCCTTGCTTTTGAAATAAGACAGTGTCTGCCTTGTCCGCCTCATGCTTCTCTACCTGTTGCGTGAAAATGTGTCAGTCAAGGGCCCCGGCCCACGCCTTAGCTAAAGACAGACAGTAGGCGCTCTTGAACCCTTGTCTCCTAACCCCTCTTCGGGTTGATGACCTGAAGCACTTGTTCCTTGCATTGCTCAGTGGGTTAGGCTTTGATGTCAGGCAGGCTGAGTTTGAGTTTTGTTTCTTCCACTCCTGAGTTCCGTGACTGTGACTGAGTTCGTCACTGTCCCTGTGTAAGAGTTAAATGTAATCATGCACTTGAGCACTCAGCCTGTCTGTCCCATTAAGCACCTGGTAAGTGCTGGCTCTCGTCCTGTCCTGTGAGTCACTCTTGATTGTTTCCTCTGACCACTCCCTCTTGGGAACTTCTCTGGACCAGAGACCCCAGGGGCATCTGTGACACCCTGTCATTCTCCCAGGCATGCAGGCTCAGCAAGTTCTGTTGTTTCCAGCCCCCGTCCTGTCCCCTCCACCCACAGTGCCAGTCGGCTGGTCTGTGTTCCCATGACCTCACTTCCATCCGACCTTCACTTGAACTAATTCAGCACTGTCTCTGAGAGTGGCCCCTTTCACTCCACTTTCTACCCTGGGGCTGGAGTAAAATGATCTGTATCCCTCAACCGACTTCCCACTGGTTACGCCAGAGGAGCTGGGTCCTGCTCGTCTTTGTATGCTCCACCCTAGTTCAGCACGGGCACATAGTAGGTGCTCAGAAAATGTTAGAGCAAGCATATTCATCAAAACCAAATGAAAAGAGAACATAACTACTGCGGTTTTTCCTAATAAGAGAGCCCTAAGGAATTTCTTTAAATTGTTTTGCAGAAATATCATGCCTTAGTTCTAAGTGATTGTTTTTATCTTGTTTTTTAAAACCTTCATTCTATCAGTATTTCTGTCCTGTCTTAGGTCTTTCACAGTCTTCTCAAGGCCCATGCAATGGAAGCCCGAGCAATTGTCAGGCAGGCGATGGCTATTTTGACTCCAGCGGTGCCTGCCCGAATGGAGGACGGGCACCAGATGCTGACACACTGGACGAGGAAGATCATCGTGGAGGAGGGGCACACTGTCCCCCAGCTGGTTCACATTTTGCATTTGATAGCGCAGCACTTCAAGGTGTGTAGGAAATACTGCAGATTGATGGCGATTGCTTCAAAGCAAATACCCTGTCGGGCATTTGCTTTGAAGTTTCACCTGTGTTCGTTTTCTGCAGTAATAAGGTGGTCATACATCTTTCAGTAAAGGTAATTCTGATCCATTGGTTAGTATGGGTATGTGTATGGCCTTATCAACATGGAAATTGCTGTAGTTTAGAGAATGTGTCCCTGGTATAAGCTTTTTGCTAAGATGGCATTTTTCTTGTAAGTACAGTTGACCTTCGAACAACAAGGGTTTGAACTGTGTGGGTCTACTTACATGCAGATATTTTTCAATAAACGTACTACGGTATTACATGCTCTGCGCTTGGTTGAATCCGTAGATGTGGGACTACGGATGGAGAGGGCCAACTGTAAAGTTTATGCTTGCGTTTGTGACTCTGTCAGGGGCGGGCACCACTGACCCCTGTGTTGTTCAAGGGTCAGCTGTACTCAGTTGTCCACGAATACAGATGAGTTGTTACTCTAAGGTGGGAGGTAGTTGTCATTAACTCTAGATTTTGGTAACTTGGCTTGAAGGTGTTGCTGGCACCTCCTTCTCTATAACCAGATCATCCCCTTTGTTGGATTTATTTATATGTAGATATTTCTTGTAGATGTTTGGGTAAAGGAGAAAGGATTGAGTTAAAAGCTAATTCTTCTACAGCCAGCTCTTTTAGAGTTGGGAATTTGCCTCTTGGCATGGCTAATTTTTATGACATCAAGTCTGAAGTTTAACACACGTGACTAGACTTGCCTACCTAAAGATAATTCGGTGTTCAGCATTTTTTAAAGATGGTCCTAAAAGGCTGAAACACGCTCTTATGTTGGCACTCAGTAGGGGGGAGGGGGAGTGGCAAACACACATACAAAAGGTGATGAGAATTTCTTTGCTAAAGTTACAGTTCAGAATTCTTGGGCAGGAGGTTGGGCTGTGTGTGTTGGGGCCGAGGTGGGTTACGTGGGCGTGCGTGCGGGGCGGCACGCAGTGTCCCTGGCGTGACCTGGCCCGCGCCCGCAGGTGTACTACCCGGTGCGGCACCACCTGGTGCAGCACATGGTCAGCGCCATGCAGAGGCTGGGCTTTACGCCCAGCGTCACCATCGAGCAGAGGCGGCTGGCCGTGGACCTGTCCGAAGTCGTCATCAAGTGGGAGCTGCAGAGGATCAAGGACCAGCAGGTAGGGCGTCAGCCCCTCGAGTCTTCCCTGACTGTTCTTTATGCCTCTCCCTGGAGAACAGTCAGGAAGGTCAAGTGTGTGTGTGTTTCTTTAAGCCGGATGCAGACATGGACCCAAATACAAGTGGAGAAGGAGTCAACTCTGTCTCATCTTCCATTAAAAGAGGCCTGTCGGTGGACTCTGCACAGGAAGTGAAGCGCTTCAGGACGGCGACGGGAGCCATCAGCGCAGTAAGAGCACATGCACAGGCTGCGAGCGCCGCCTTTTACGGGTTCATTTATCCAACAAACTTTGAATGTGGGCCGAGTGCCCGGCGCCATGCCAGCAGGACAGCTGGGAAAGGCTGCGCCCACAGCTAGAAACCCCACGATGTCCCACATTGCTGGCTCCCTGGACCTTGGGCCCTTTCAGTCTCACGCACGTGACCCCATACTTTCTCCACGGCTACTTTGCTTGTCCTTCTGCGGAGACCATGCCCGCCAGTGGTGTCCCTGACGTCCAGGATGGGGTCTGCCCCGGGGAGGAGGGCCGCATGCAGTTAGTGGGCTGCGCTGTTGAGAACTCTCTTCCCGCTGTCTCCAGGTGTTTGGGCGGAGCCAGTCTCTGCCGGGTGCGGACTCCCTCCTTGCCAAGCCCATTGACAAGCAGCACACGGACACCGTGGTGAACTTCCTCATCCGCGTGGCCTGTCAGGTGTGGTATCTGCGTGTCTCAGGTTAGGGATCCTTCCGAACAAAGGCTGCTTGATAGGCTCCAGTGAGTTTGATTGTCTGTGATGGTTTGGTCAAAAAAGAAATAGACAAACCAGGGTCTGAGAGCTAGTTTTGTCCCTTTCATACCAAATTCCATTTATTTTGTGACTTGCTAATATCTGAAATCTGCCTGTGTTTTATAATACGATTTAAAAAAACATTTCTTTTTTTAGTGGTGATGAAGTAATGGTATAGCTTATAATAGCATCTTGGTGTTGGGGAAACATGGCAGTTCAGTGATCTTGGGCAGATCACTTGACTTTCGAGTTATCTGTGTCATAAAGGTGTTGGGATGACCCAACCTACATAAGTTATGGACAACATTAGTAATTCAGCTGCTTTATAACTTGCATTTATCATTCAAATCAGTAAAATATTTTCATGGAGTTGTTGGGAATCAATTCCTGAAACTTCATTTTTATATTTCAAAAAAGCTTGTAACTGAAATTTCCCTTACAAAGTAGTTTTTGTAATTATTAAAAAATAGTATATCTTGCAGCACTATTGAGGATCTCCAAGTACTGAAGACAGTCTTCTAAACTCTTCAACTGATCCTTTCCTGTGTGCTGCAGCGTGCTGGGCACGGCCTGGGAGGCCCAGCTGATGGATTAATCGCACAAATGAGTGCAGATCACCACTGACCCACTGTGAGGGAGGAGGGAGTGTCCCCAGGGGGAGCAGAGACAGCTGGGTTGAAGCAAGGTTGAGTCAGACAGGAGAGGAGGTGGAGCGCTGGGGTGGGAGGGCGCGGGGCAGCAGCTGGCGAGAGGCCTGTGAACACGTGTGCTGGGAAACTCGGGCTTGAACGTGAGTGAACTTCCAGGTTAACGACAACACCAGCACTGCGGGGTCTCCTGGGGAGGTGCTGTCCCGCCGGTGTGTCACTCTCCTGAAGACAGCCTTGCGACCAGACATGTGGTCCAAGTCGGAGCTCAAACTCCAGTGGTTCGACAAGCTGCTAATGAGCGTGGTAGGTGCGAGGGCCCAGGCACGGGCGGGTCACCAACCCCAATCTCCTTGCCCGCGGCTGGTCATGGCCCCTTTTGCCTCTTCCTCTGGCCACTGGCTAATGAGGAGGGAGTGTCATTCGCTGAAAATGGCTCTAAATCTTCAGCTCTCACCTCCACCCCAGGGAGAGTTGGGAGTTTTGAAAACAGAATAGTTCTCTTGCCTTTCACAGATTAATTTCTTAAACCCACCTACCTGCTGGCATGGAATAAACATTTTTAGTTGACTTATGCAACCACCTTTAATTTAAGTTGAATTTTTAAAATAGATTGAATGATGGACATAGCACTGTATAGTCAGGTAATTAGAGATAGCCCCAGATGGCTGATTATTCGTTGGATTTTTTGGTTGTTTTTGTTTCTGTAAAAACCACGATTCTGTAATTTTCTGGAGGTTGCAGAAGCTGTTCTCTTGCCTTATCCATTTCATTACCAGGATACAGTTCAGTTTATCTAGTTCTGTGGTGAAATTTGAAAGCTTTTGGTCTCAGGATGATCATACCTACTGTAAGCATTTGTTATTTTGTGCTGCAAAGATTAGCATCATTGCTCAAGTGTTTTGAAAGGTTACACAGGTTAACCTGTGTTATGGAAACAGAGTAATAGGCCCCCTGAGTCTGCAGTACATGCTTGCTGCTTAACTTATTTGCAGATTTCTTTCCTCTTTTTCTCTTTGAAAGGTCAAATTATTTTCCTATCAAATGTAGTCACCATTGAATCAAGCTCAGCCCCTTCACAGGCTGACGTTTTCTGAGGGCGATGGGTCTGCTCACACTGACTTCCTGCCTTTCCCCATGATCTGCCTCACAGCAGTGCACACACACAGTGCACCTGCAGGGCATCAGCCCTGTGCGTCAGCCACAGACACGTGTTGTGAGGCCAAACTTAAATCCTTACTGTAAAACTTGTACTCTATTTTCTATTTTATTCTTTTGGGTTTTTTTTCTTTCTTCCTTTTTTAATGCTGACAATCTCTTCGATTGATTTCATGATACACAGTTTCAAAGATACTTCCTTTTGGAAGGATATATGTATTTTAACTAAAAACATGAGAAAAAAGCAAAATTCATTGCAGTAGTTGCCTTTTTAAACCAGATTTTAGTGATTTTCAAAATTTTAGTACTAAATATTGAATATTAATATCTTTCATGAGCTTAAGGGAAGTTTGACTAAATATTTAAAGCAAATTTATTAAAAGGAAGATTATGAAATCCTACTGTGTTAATAAAATATGGTGGTCATTTATATATCTAATGTGTTTATTCTTCAGTGGTTGTTTATTTCATTTCCAAGTACTTATTGACACGTGTAGTTTTAATTTCGCTTGGTTTCTGTCTGTAATTCGCTGTACTGTTTATCTCATCTGTGTGTGGCCTGTGTTCTCCGTTCCAGGAGCAGCCCAATCAAGTGAACTATGGAAACATATGCACAGGATTGGAAGTGCTGAGCTTCTTGCTGACAGTGCTGCAGTCCCCAGCCATCCTGAGCAGCTTCAAACCCCTGCAGCGTGGAATCGCAGCCTGTATGACGTGCGGAAACACCAAAGTGTTACGAGCCGTCCACAGCCTTCTTTCACGCCTCATGAGTATTTTCCCAACGGAGCCAAGTATGTGACCTTTGCTGTTGGCACCTTTCTTTCTTTCCAAGTGGATGGGTGGGCACAGAGCTTGTTAGCTGAGAATGCTCATCCTCCTGTTACTATAGTGAGCATTTTATTATTCTGCTTTTCTTTGTACCTTTAAACTTTCTTTAAAAGAAGTTGAGGGCTTCCCTGGTGGCGCAGTGGCTGAGAGTCCGCCTGCTGATGCAGGGGACGCGGGTTCGTGTCCCGGTCCGGGAGGATCCCACATGCCGCGGAGTGGATGGGCCCGTGAACCATGGCCGCTGAGCCTGCGTGTCCGGAGCCTGTGCTCCGCGGCAGGAGAGGCCGCAACAGTGAGAGGCCCACATACCGCAAAAAAAAAAAAAAAAAAAAAAAAGTTGACATAAAAACTTCATGGTAGCAGTCTGCATTAGCAGTTTTGTGTCTGCCTTGGAAATACAGTTTTCTTCATCAGCTGAACATACCATTTCCATATGGTATTTAAAGGAAGCTAGGTTAAAATATGTTGTCAGTTGTTGAACAGCTTACAAGATAGAATTTTGGCTTCTCATATGTAAGTGTATTTAGGGTATTCAGGCGAGGCTTGGTGGCATGAAAGGTGGTTACTGAGCTCTGTAAACTGGGAACCACGCGTCCTGCGGTGAGAGGTGCCTGTGTCAGTCACTGCAGGTCCCAGACAGCCAAGCTCAATGCTAGCCTGAGGAGAGTTAGCGTCCCAGAGCCTGGCCGGGCCCGCGAGCCGGACCCCAGAGCCCAGGTTCCCACTACTGTTTCAGGCACTTCGAGCGTGGCCTCCAAGTACGAGGAGCTGGAGTGCCTCTACGCGGCGGTGGGCAAAGTCATCTATGAGGGACTCACCAACTACGAGAAGGCCACCAGCGCCAACCCCTCCCAGCTCTTTGGTGAGCGTGTGTCCATCGTGGTTTTCCCAGCGTGGTCCAGCTGTGCACTGGATGAGCTTTTCCTTCTGGGGCCGAGGGGCGCTGACCCCTTGCAGGCGAAAATCTTCTTATGAGTTACAGTCGGCTCTCTGTATATTTTACATGGTTCCTCCGTGTCCGCAGCCCCTTGTACACAGATTCAGCTGACCCCGGCTCGTGTAGCACTGTAGTATTTACTAGTGAAAAAAAGCTATGCGTAAGTGGGCTCATGCAGTTCAGACCTGTGTGGTTTAAGGGCCACCTGTAATGTTGACATTTGGGATTAACCTGTACTTTTGTCAGAAATGGCACATTTTTGTCTAGCACATTTTTTTAATGTTTTGAGTAGTACGTTTTTGTGAATTACTCAATTTTTTAAGACCTTTCTCAAAAAACACCTGTCACTCTCTACCTTTCAGGGACCCTGATGATCCTCAAGTCTGCCTGCAGCAACAACCCGAGCTACATCGACAGGCTGATCTCGGTCTTCATGCGCTCCCTGCAGAAGATGGTCCGAGAGCACCTGAGCCCGCAGGCCGCCTCGGGCAGCACGGAAGCAACCTCAGGTGACAGGCTCGGCCCCGTGTTCTTCCCTGAGGCTTCAACACCTAAACGTGCCGGCTGTGATTAGATTCTAAAGCCAACACGAATGTCTGTTGTTTTTATGCAGTTCAGTATCATTTGCTCTTCACAAAGAGGTTCTGAGCATTTCATTTACAACCATAAAAAGAGTCACTTTTAAAATGAACTGCTTTTAAAGATTGTGAATGTCAGAATGAAGAAATTTGAGCAACATTCATCACTAGATGAGAGTTATCTAACAATTTTGCTATAAAACAGAGATTGCTATTATCAGAACTATTATTTCTGAAGAAGAATTAAGTCACTGGTTCCAGACCTGAGCTGTGAGCTTCAGGAATCGGCGATATGTTGGTGTGCGGCAGGGAGCTGCGGTTGTCACTCTGCCAGTTGCCCCTCTGCCAGTTGCCCCTCGGAGCACCAGTGCCATGCATGTGACTTCAGGGCTTGGCTGTATGCGGGGTTTCCTGCAGTGGTCCCACCAGCTCCATCATCCCTTCCCCTGTGAGGAGGCTCTTATAGGGCCCCCCCTGGCAAGGCGGAGTAGTCAGAAAGCCATGAGGCACTTCAAATCCCAGAGCTCTAGTTGCAGGAGAAGATATTTTGGGGAGGAAATGGGCAGAATCCAGAGTGCCTTGCAGTGCGGGTGGTTGGTTGCCTGCTCAGGCAAGTTGGTAGAGATCGTTGGGCTCTTTCTCCGCTTGAGCAGGAACCAGTGAGCTGGTGATGCTGAGTCTGGAGCTGGTGAAGACGCGCCTAGCTGTGATGAGCATGGAGATGAGGAAGAACTTCATCCAGGCCATCCTGACCTCCCTCATTGAGAAATCCCCCGATGCCAAAATGCTCCGGGCCGTGGTTAAAATTGTGGAAGAATGGGTTAAAAATAATTCCCCGATGGCAGCCAATCAGGTGAGCTGCGAAGAGGGGCTGTGCTCTGGCCAGGTGATCTTCCTGTGTGTGTAAAAGGGAATTCAGGCGTCGCATTCTAAGCTCTTCTGCAAGTTCTCAAACAAAACATTTTTTTCTCCAGTGTTTGCGTTCACCGAATCTTCCCTTATGGTAGATTTTTCTCACTGTGCTTAACAGATTGTAAACAGAAATTTGGAATAACTGGTCACTTATCTTATAAGGTTTTACTTCTGTTAAAATGTTAAATGAACCTTACTTGTTAGTCTTCTATGGTGGTGAAGTTAAGCCAAAAATAATAATGATGGGGGATTATTATTTGATCTAGTAAGATGCTTTCAAACTTCTGATTTGTTTTTTAGTTTAGTTGCTTTTATGTTGGCACCTGTCTTGATCTTAAGCATCCGAAGAACCATTTAGAAACAGCCTTGTCTTATTTTACCTGAAAAGATCGTAAGAGCTTAAAAATTGGTAGAGCATATGGCTGAAATACTTGGGAGCATGTCTTTTTTCAAACAGAAATAATTGACCTTTTCTTTTAAAAAACAAATTTGTACAGACACCTACACTCCGGGAGAAGTCCATTTTGCTTGTGAAAATGATGACCTACATCGAAAAGCGTTTTCCAGAAGACCTTGAACTAAATGCACAGTTTTTAGACCTTGTTAACTACGTCTACAGGTAATCACAGCAATTAATCAAATGTTGCTCGTGTCAGTCCCTGGCCTGCTCTCTGACTAGCCAGTAATGTGACTTTTTAATCTTCTCATTATATCTAAATTTTAAATGTTCATTTAAATCACATAACATACTTTGGCATCATTAATGAGCCTTTTTGTTCAAATGCTGCATCAGCCCAGGACGATTTGGAACACACTCTTGGCCTTCATGGAGGCTTTTCGGAAAGCTGGTGTCCACTTGTTCACTGCTCGTTTGCTTACGGCCTGAGGGTCCCCCGTCCTGCGTAGCTCTGCTATCTCGGTGTCGTTCCTTGGATTGCAGGGATGAGACGCTTTCTGGCAGCGAGCTGACTGCGAAACTTGAGCCTGCCTTTCTCTCTGGGCTGCGCTGCGCCCAGCCACTCATCAGGGCCAAGTTTTTCGAGGTTTTCGACAACTCTATGAAGCGTCGCGTCTACGAGCGCCTGCTCTACGTGACCTGCTCCCAGAACTGGGAGGCCATGGGGAGCCACTTCTGGATCAAGCAGTGCATTGAGGTAGGACGGACCCAGCTCATGGTCCATGTGGGGGGCCTGGGGCCGGGTGTCCACACACACAAAGACAGATCAGACATCTCTACCATAAGACCGCTTTAATCTCTAGTAGGAAGGGAAAAGACTTAAAGCAGGAAGGGTAGAGCAGCCAGGCCAGACCAGCCTGACAACGCTGTGGGCTCTGACCCCTTAGTGCAAGAGGCCAGGGTGCTGGAGATGAGGCTCTGCGTTGAACGGTCAGGCTGTTTCAGTGGACAGCAGTTCAGATGGTCTCTGATGTTGTTCACGGGATTGTAGTCAAACTTCTGGCTTCATTCTTTGGATTAATCACCAACAAACATACTGCATCAGGCCACCTAGGTTTTCCGAAGCAGGTTACCGATGCTGTGCAAATAGGTTACCAGACCACTTTGTCTAATGAGACAAGGTTGTGAAATTCTCTTTGAGGGAAAAGAAGGGAATCGTGGCACTGGGTTTCAGTGAGAGCTTGTTGGCATGTTTCCTTTGGTGCTGAGTGTACGTTTTCTTAGTGCTGTAAATAGCAGTATCTGGAACTTCACAAATGGCAACACAGTGGGCAAAGTTCCCTGATTTATTCTTCATTCTTTCACGAGACTTACCGATTGCTATTAGGTGCCAAGCCCTGGGGTAGGAAGTGACAAAGACGAAAAAGACATTGGACCATGCAGAGGACAGGGCAGGCTGAAGGGCGCAGCTAGGAACCTGCTGTCCTGCCTCCTTCGTCCTGTGTGTCTGGTCCATTGCCAGGTGTTACCAGTTCAAGGCCACTCGCTTTTCTCCCTCCCCTCTCTGGCTCACGAAGATGACAGGAATGGTGTCCTTAGTGTTCACCCACCTTCTCTCCTGCCCGCCACAGTTCTTACTGTTGCAAACTTGTTCTGATAGAGTAAAGCAGACTGTGTCGCTCCTTGCCTTTGTACCCAGCACAAGACCCCACCTCCAGGATACCGTCTTGCTGGCCCCTCTCCAGCCCTGTGCTGCCCCTCTGCCCCCACTCGTTAGTCTCCAGCCTCACTGGCTTCCCGGGTTCTCACACATGCCACGTTCCTGACACCCACGCTGAACTGAAGCAGGTGCCCTTGTATCCTCTGTCGCCTGCCCATTCCCTGGGCTGCATCATCACGATGAGCTTGTGTGTGTTATGTGTTGATGTTGGTCTTGTCCTTCCCTCTGACACTCCAGCCTCACCGGGCGGGGGCACTGTCTCTGTGAAGTTGACAAACGAATCTCCAGGGCCTCACACAGTACATAGTGGGTGTTCAGTAAGAATGCAAGAGTTGCTGGGTTGGGGGTGGTGTGAGCCGGGTCGGGGCTTCGGGGAATAGTCTCGGGGGTGTTGCGTGCACGTGGGGACTGTTACCTCATGGGTGCCCCGCTAGGGAGCTCACACCATCCCCTGCGGACTGTGCGGAGCCCCTGGGGGTGTCGGGAGGGGGTGCCGAGGTCAGCTTGTGGAATAAGATGAGTTTGAGAAGAGTAAGTCGAGATGAGTTAGGAAGCTGTGTCTGGGCAGGAGGTGACGGCTGCCTGGCTGTTCAGGAGGTGATACCGGCAGGACCCGGTGAGGTGGGTGGGAGACGAGAGAGACGGGAAAATGGGCGGATGGAGCAACAGCAGCTGCACTCCTGCCTGGGAGACGCCTCTGAGAGGAAAGGGGAGGAGTCCTGTCTGGTAGGGAGAGAGATGCCCAGTTTACGCCTAGACACAGAGTCAGGGGTACCTGAGTGGGGACGCTGGGAGAGAGGGCCAGACTCCTTTCGAAGCTGGAGGGTGTAGAGCGAACTGGGGACTGGGGTCATCAGCATGTGCTGGTCGAGGCAACTCGGGGTTAATGGGGTCCACACGCCAGAGCACCAGGCGTGCATCCCAGGTTTGTCTTCTCTCCCGCAAACCCCCTCCAGCTCCTCTTGGCTGTATGTGAGAAGAGCACACCCATCGGGACCAGCTGCCAGGGCGCCATGCTCCCGTCCATCACCAACGTCATCAACCTGGCCGATAGCCACGACCGCGCGGCCTTCGCCATGGTCACACACGTCAAGCAGGAGCCCCGGGAGCGGGAGAACAGCGAGTCCAAGGAGGAGGTAACGCCCAGCGCACAGTGCCACCGTTCCACCGCGGGGCTCCCATCCCTGTTGGAGAATTTTGTATCAGCCTTAGAATATTTTTAGGGCAAGAGCAATGTGTTAAAACCTGTCTCTGCCTGAAAGCTCTGAACGTGGTACTGTGTTCAATACTTATATTTTCCTTTTTTTAATGTGGAGGTATAATTGACATACATCCTGTTAGTGTCAGGTGTACGGTGTAATGATTTGGTATTTGTATATACTGCGAGACGATCATCACAGTAAGTCTGGTCAACATCCATCGGCACACATAGTTACAGAGGTGTTTCCTTGTGAGGAGAACTTTTAAGACCTACTCTCTGCGCAACTTTCAAATACGCAGCACCGCATTGTTAACTGCAGTCCCCATGCTGTACGTTACATCCCCAGGACTTCTTTATCTTATAACTGGAAGTTTGTACCTTTTGACTCCTTGACCCATTCCACCTGCCTGCCACCCTCTGCCTTTGGCAACCTCCAGTCTGTTCTCTGTATTTAGGAGCTTGTGTGTGTGTATTTAGATTCTACACATAAAATTGAAATCATATGATTGATTTCAGTTAGCATAATGCCCTCAAGGCCTATCCATGTTATCGCAAATGGCAGGGTTTCATTCATTTTTATGACTGAATAATATCCATGCATCTGTTGATGGACACTTGGTTATTTCCATTCAGTTAGATGTTTTTAAAGGCAGAATTGATAAGCACCCTGTCTCATCATTAAATTTTAAGAGAGATCACTTTATCATGGGCTGTGCTGCTGAGCAAAGGGTGTTTTACTCTTTGGTGATTGTTCTCCCCAAGTCAGGAGTAGCCCGTGTTGTATTACAAAGCACTGCTCCAGGAAGTGACGCTGTCATGAAGGAACTGTGGCTCTAGCTGGCTCCGCGGTCCACCTACTGTGAACCTCCTGTGTCTCTACCCAGTCCTGGCAGGGGCGGCTGTGGAGCCCAGACCCGACTGGCAGGGCAGAGCCTTGGTCCTGCTGACTGTCAGTACCCCGTGTGGAGTGGCTGACACCACACAGGGTGTTGGTCTGTAAGCTGTTTCCTTTAGGGTGTTGGCCCTTGGAAGCTCAGCCTGCCTGGAGTGTTGGGTGTTAGAAGACAGCCAATCAGTGTTGAAGGAGGAGGGTACCCTCTTTGCTTTAAAAGGGGTAGTTGGTACCCTCTTCTGTATGTGAGACATCCACTTATTTTATTTACAAATAAAAATTTTCTTCACTTAGTTGCTAAGCACTAGGTCATTTGGTGATAGAATCGTTTTCTCTTTCTGTTGTCCTCCCGTGTGAAATAAGTTGCCAGCTTTGAAGTGATTCTTCTGCATTTTCAGGGCACGCACCAAATGGCCACTAGCGTGACTTAGAGCCTAGTCCGATGATTGGACTTTGACTGTGACTTCTCAGAAAATTCAGAGGGAAATAAGGTTCATTCTTTTTGGGGGATGTGTTGTGTAAAACACCATGCCAGCAAGGTTCTGTGCATTGGCCTGACAGTATTATTAATCTGAATGAGCAAGACAGCCAGGCAGCTATGTTGCATTTTATTTATTTATTTTTGGCTGCATTGGATCTTCGTTGCTGCGCGCGGGCTTTCTCTAGTTGCAGCGAGTGGGGGCTACTCTTTGTTGCGGGGTGCAGGCTTCTCACTGCGGTGGCTTCTCTTGCTGTGGAGCACAGGCTCTAGGTGTGTGGGCTTCAGTAGTTGTGGCTCGTGGGCTCTAGAGCGCAGGCTCAGTAGTTGTGGCGCACGGGCTTAGTTGCTCCGCGGCATGTGGGATCTTCCCGGACCAGGGCTCGAACCCATGTCCCCTGAATTGGCAGATGGATTCTTAACCACTGTGCCACCAGGGAAATCCCTAAAGCTGTAATTTCTTTTTAACTTTGCTTTCCATAATCCACATACGAAAGCAAAATGGTGCCATTTTTATAGTGTCATGTAAGAAAGAGAGCTAGGTCTGGTCTAGTTTAATCTGCTTGTTTTTTATTTTAGAATTCAAGATTATTTAATCAGAAACTTCCAAGAAACTAAAATTTTATTTACCAAAAGTGTAACAAGAAGTTTACAGGAGTTGTGATTGTTGATTTTCTTCAGTTGACCTTTTGGTTTTACATGTTTGTTTCTGTTTTTTAGGATGTGGAGATAGATATTGAACTAGCTCCTGGAGATCAGACCAGCACGCCCAAAACCAAAGAACTTTCGGAAAAGGACATTGGAAACCAGCTGCATATGTTAACCAACAGACACGACAAATTTCTTGATACGCTCCGGGAAGTGAAGGTGTGTGCAAATTTGGGGGGATAGTTGTGGTTCTCCCCCTGCCCCTGAACATTTTGAACAGTCCATGAACCCATGGACTCCCCCATTCACTGCTCGAGGTGATCGTTTCTATAGCCAGGTCTGTGGATACTCGTGGCCATTGAGTACTTTGGCCTCTGCCACGCTGACTTGGAGCAAGGAGGCACCTGGCGCCCTGACCGGGGTGAGGGGAGCAGCCACATGAGGTCAGCCAGGCTCGTTTCATCATGGCCTTCCTCACTGGGCAGCCTGAGTAGCAAGTAGGAGTATTTTCCACTTAAATGTTTTCTTCCATTTTCCTTGGAATATTTGTATCCTTGGGTTTTGCATTTTTAATAGAGATGTGGGTATGAGAGTGAATTCCCTTCTTGACCTGTTGTTGGGTAAAAAGGACAACATGATTGTTACGTGTGTGTCTCCGTCTTAGGCAGCAGGGCCCATGGAGGGACGGGAAGTGTGTGCCTGAGCCCCTCAGCGCCGGCTTCTTGATGCCACGTGGGGAGCTGGGCTTCAAGCAGCCAGAAACGTGGCTGTTTATAAGAAATTCATACTTCAAAAACCACGGAGCTGTGGACAAAATCAAACGCATCTGTGGATTTGATATACCCTCTGGGCCCCTGGTTTCCAACTCCGACCCCATTTGTGGGGTGTTCCGGTTCAGCCCTGTGCGTTCCAGGCACCTCTCCAACTCTTGCCCACTGTCAATTGCAGAGACTCTGAACTTTCATGGTTCTTGATTTGTTCTTCAGAATTACACCTGTTGGCAAATAGCTTAGCTAGTATGTGTATGCTTCTCCTGTTTCCTCTTCATGTCTTCAGTAGCCTCTGCTTTGATGGCGCCTGTGTGCCTCTCGTTTGCACTTCCAGCATCAGCATTGTGTTCGTACTTCTCGGGCCTGGTGGAATCAGTAATACGAAATGCGCTTGAAAGTTAAAAATGTAGGCGTGTCACTGGTGAGCCCCTTACCCAGGTCCTGGCTCAGCTGCTAAGCACACCGGGGGTCTGTGGTGCTCAGAATCTGTGTCTCACTGTGACATGACGTTTGTTCAGGCCTTTGAAAGTTTGGAAGTGGAGGAGCGTGTGGTGAGGTGGGGCAGTAACGTTTCCTGACCCGAGACGCATGGGGCAGCCGCATAGCAGGGGTTTCAGCACCAGCCCTTGCCCGCTACACCGGTCTTTCCTCTCCGCAGACTGGAGCCCTGCTCAGCGCTTTCGTCCAGCTGTGCCACATCTCCACCACGCTGGCCGAAAAGACGTGGGTCCAGCTTTTCCCCAGATTGTGGAAAATCCTGTCTGACAGACAGCAGCATGTGAGTCTGTTTTTTAAGTCCTCTTTTGAAAAATATAGTTTTAGCTTTTGATAAGTATTTGATTAAGTTTCAAAGGCTGAGGAAACTAGTATTATCCAAGAGTGAATTATCAAAAATATCCCAGATGCTGAGTGAGAGAGTAAAGACGGGCTGATTTTTGCACAAGACCCAGGTCAACCTGCTCTTGGGTTTCAGGCTCTGGCGGGCGAGATCAGCCCATTCCTGTGCAGCGGCAGCCACCAGGTGCAGCGGGACTGCCAGCCCAGCGCTCTCAACTGCTTTGTGGAGGCCATGTCCCAGTGTGTCCCTCCCATCCCCATCCGGCCCTGCGTGCTCAAGTACCTGGGGAAGACCCACAACCTCTGGTTCCGCTCCACCTTGATGCTCGAGCACCAGGCCTTTGAGAAAGGGCTGAGCCTGCAGATTAAGCCCAAGCAAACGACCGAGTTTTATGAGCAGGAGAGCATCACTCCGCCTCAGCAGGTGAGGCCCCGCCTTGCTTTGCTGGTCACGTCTTCCTTGCTGGTGACTTCGTGGTCCCAGCAAACATCTCCCCAGTGATTTTAAATTAGGTACCGTGAAGTTGCTTTGTTGGGGCAGGGGGAAGGCAGTTGTCATGAGCACTCAGAAACTGGGACCTGTGTTTCAGGAGATTCTGGATTCCCTCGCTGAGCTTTACTCTCTGTTACAAGAGGAAGACATGTGGGCGGGCTTGTGGCAGAAGCGTTGCAAGTACTCGGAGACAGCGACGGCCATCGCCTATGAGCAGCACGGGTTCTTCGAGCAGGTAGTGCCGTCGGGCGGGACGTCCAGGTCGCATGGGTGGTGAAAGGCGTTTATAGTGGTTCTTCAGTATGTCCTCCAGTCAGCTCGTGTCTAAATAAGAAACTTACTGTTTTCTTTGAAGCATTTATTTATCCACATAAAGACTCTTAGATTAAAGTCTCAATTTCAGAGAAACATACGTATGTGACGTGAACACTTTTAAAGCTCAGTCCTGACTCATTTACTGCTAGTTGCTAATGTGGATGCTTCTTATCTACAGTCATTGATCCTGTTGGAAGTAGTAGGTAGATTGTGATCATTGTGAGATTTTAATCCTCGTGCCTGTCCTTTCACTGTAGTGTGGGTCACTGTCGCAGGTATGGTCGCAGCCGCGTGTAGGACACTGAGCCACAGAAACTCCAGAGGCAGAGGCACGGGCTGTGGCCCCTGCTCTCATATCTGACGGATGGAAAAATGAACCCGGGGTCTGGGCACTCTCCCTCCCGCTCCTTCCGTTGTATGTGGGGAATTATGCACCTTCTCCTCCACTCTCTTCTATTCTCTGAATGGAGAATTCTGGGTGTTGGGTGACCTTAGAGAAGAGCAGCGAGACACCCCTGGGTCTGTGACGCAACTTGCCCTAAATAATTGAGCAATGGTCATGTAAAAGTTTCTAGTTAAACCGCAGTTTGAAAGCAGTTTAACTTTTTTAGGCACAAGAATCATATGAAAAGGCAATGGATAAAGCCAAGAAAGAACATGAGAGGAGTAATGCCTCCCCTGCTATTTTCCCAGAATACCAGCTTTGGGAGGACCACTGGATTCGGTAAGCTGAACAGTGACGTGTTCAAGAATCAGTTAAGGAAACCAGTGAGAATCTCTGAAATTTTCTCATAATGAGTGTTTTTAAGAGGGAACTTTGCTGCTTTCTTTATGGCCCTGTGAAGAAAAGAACAAACAAAAACCTATAAACAGCTTTTAAAGTCTTGAGTAATTGAGAGTGTGTTGGAGAAACAGTGAATGACTCCTGCTCTCCACAGGCTCCGGAGCTCTGAGCTCTGTGCTGCAGGGGCTGCGGTTCTTGCTGCTCCAGGGGCGCGCATAGTTTACTGCCCTGGGGCACCTCAGCATCCCGCAGAAGCCCACCCTTCTCTGTTTGGGGGAAACACTTTTTCCTTTCGGTGGAATGGAAATGACTTAAAATCCCATCTGTGGGTGTGGTCACTGAGCTTTGGCCCTGGATCCCTGGTCTCTAGGTGCTCCAAGGAGCTGAACCAGTGGGAAGCCTTGACGGAGTACGGCCAGTCCAAAGGTCACATTAACCCTTACCTGGTCCTGGAGTGTGCTTGGCGGGTGTCCAACTGGACCGCCATGAAGGAGGCGCTGGTGCAGGTGAGACCCTACCCCTCCCTGCCCACCCCGTGACTAGTCCATGCTCAGGTCACAGTCTCCACAGCTGAGTGGGGCCCTGTTGCCAAAGCTGTGAGTCTCTGGAGATTTCCCTTCACTCACAGCAAGCTGGGCATTTTGACAGATGAAAGAGAGCGCTTGGAAAGCAAGAGTTATTTTGGGTTATCACTAACATCTTTCCTGAGTTTGAGTTAAATTATAACTTAAGTATTAGTTCATTATTGAGTTACAGTAAAAAGTATCAGGTGGAGACCTTGGATTCTCTGAGAAAACAGTAATGTCTGGAGAAATTTGGAAAAACAGAGGCAATTGTACTGGTGGACTTGGTTGGCAGAAGCTCTGCAGCAGTGAGTACAGCAAAGGTGGATTGTACAAGCCCAGGGCCTGGCACAGTAGCTGCTGTTAGTAAGTTTGTTACATGAAAACAGTATCACATTCAAAGCATGTCTTGCATTACGGAAGTGGTAATTGTGCAGTGTAATTGAACTTGAGCCATTAACGTGGTTGAGCGCTACATTTTCAAAAATTAAACTCCATCCAGAGGAATTCAGTGCATGACGGGAGAGCAGGCACAGAGGTACAGTTTTCTTTCTCACACTGGGAAGCCTGTGTCAGGGCATCAGAAGTTATGGTGTCAGACAGTGCAGCTGTGTTGTCTGAACCCCACGTCGTCGTCGTCATCGTCATCGTCATCGTCATCATCACTATCAGTCACCACCATCATCACCATCATCAAAGCCTTGGGTGGTCTGTGAAAGCAGCTATTCTTGTTGCTCTTTATTTTTTCCTGCATCTGTACCCTTCTGTGATTTTCTCCCTTGGCCCCTTTTCTTTGCTGCTGCTCCTCGGTTTTTGACCTTTTCTATGTGGTGCCAGTGTTATGGGGTTTAGGGGTTTACACTATTGTCCTGTTCTCACCTTCCCCCTTTACCTAGTAAGGGTTTATTTACAGTCACACCAATGATTCTCCTTCCTTAATATGGAGATTCAAAAGCACATTGAGATTATAGGCCACTTTGTTTGAAAGGATTAACCTAAAATTTTAACTTGTATTGTGGATACCATGCTTATTTTGTTACTTCTGCTGCTTTTAAACAAAATGCAAAAGATCGAAGAACTGAAGTAGTCACAAGCTGTTAACTCCAGAGTGGCTACAGAGCCCAGGGTCTGGGCTCTCAGGATGGGACCTGGGAAATGGCTCACCTGATGCAGGGAGCTGGTGTTACTCTGAGAAATAACCAATCACTTATGTAGGTAAACAGAAATAAATATTTTGCTGACAGGTTGCATTTACAGTTGATTGTTCTTTATTCTGATAAACTTTCTCCTTTATTTTATCTCAGTGTAAAAATATTTATATTATAAATAAGTATTTATAGCTCACTCTAATGGTTTCTTTTTCTCCTTTCCAAGGTTTCACTTAGCAGGATATGTGCAGTATCATACCATCCATAGGTCTGACAAATGATCTTCTTCTTTCACAAATTCTTGATTACTTTCCCAAAATTTTAAAGCACTTACTGGTTAGAAAAAGCTCAAAGTATATTAATAAGCACTCTGGGTAATCTGCAGTAAATTAATTCCAAATGGTCTTGATAGTACTAACTTATTTACTCATTTACCAGTATTTAAAAGAAAAAAAGGCAAATTACCTTTCTTTTTCCTCCTGGGTCTTGCGATTATGGGGCTGCTTGTAGTAGTTCATTTCTTGGTTTGATTTAATAATTGGGGTAATTTTTTTCAGTGGAGGAGAAATTAGAAGACAGGCCTTTGTTCTTAATGTTACAGAGGGCAGGTGTGATTGACAAAAGTCTGTCTTAAATAGTGTTTAAGTCCAGAAAATGTAAGATTTTAGGTGTAATTTTAGAGGATCATGTAGGAAGCAGATGTGTTTACAAGGTTGTCTCCCTGAATTTCTTCATCACTGGATTACTGAGAACTAAGAGGGGCCATCGATGTGACTCTGCTGTGAAAAAGTCAGATGTCAGAAAACAAGGCCAGGTGTTATGTCAGCGCATTATTATTACCATCACTGCTCTTACATCGTTTGTACAGAGAGCAGCATGGGACTAAGACGTGTGTAATTTCTATTGTTACTTCCCAAAGGTGCTTCACAATGAATGTCTCATTGATCTTGTTACAGCAAGTCCTATAAAATTCTTTTAAGAATATCTCTATATTATTTCATTTTTTTATACACAAAGAGATTATTTTTGAAAAGAGTTTAATTTTTTAATTTACATTTTTTAAAATGCTCTGTAAAAGGCTGATAAAATGCAATGAGTTCTAATGCCTTCTTTAGAAAGTGGTGGGCAAACACAGGTGCTTTCCCGGGCACACCTGGAGCCTCTACCTGGGCTTAGGGCCAGTGGGAGGAAACGTGATGGCTCTGGGCTCTGTCCACTTCATCAGAACTGATAACCAAGATATGAGAAATCTGGGGGAAACTTTATAGTAGATAATAAAGTGCGGCTTTTAAATGACAGTAAAATTTATGAATGTTCACTCATATTCTTATAAACCTGAATCGCTGCCTTCAGCTTCCTTATATAATGTGGAACAAGTTAGATTAATTTCCCAGGATAACAGTGTGAATTGGAAACAATTCAAAATTATACTGATATTTATCAGAGAGGAGATGAGCACATATTTAATCCTTTGAAAATTCACTGGCTGACTTTGTACGTTATTCATCTGGTCCGTCATAATGGTGTTGATCAGTTTCCCCTTTCTGGAACTACTAGTGACCTTAAAGCAAGGAGTCTGTGGCACCTCCATAGATAGAGAGATTGGCCACTCATTGGTATTCGGCAAAGGAGAGTGTCCAGAAAAAATCTAAAGCATGATGACGTCTCTAAAGAAAATGAGTATCTATTTATAGCTTAATTTCTGTTTATTGCTTTGCAAACTGGCTACCAAAAAATTGACTTTACTTTCTGACTCTTTCCACTGAGAGGAAGTATACCCATTGTTTCCTATGTGATATTCTTCCATAACCAGGTAGAAGTAAGTTGTCCAAAGGAGATGGCGTGGAAGGTCAACATGTACCGTGGATACCTGGCTATCTGCCACCCTGAGGAGCAGCAGCTCAGCTTCATCGAGCGCCTGGTGGAAATGGCCAGCAGCTTGGCCATCCGCGAGTGGCGGCGGCTGCCCCATGTGGTGTCCCACGTGCACACACCTCTTCTCCAGGTGGGTCCCTCATAGCAGAGCTCCTCCTGTCCAGGCTTAGGTCCATAAGCTGAGCTGGACGGGAGAGGAAACTCCTTCCACGTGTCGTTTCCCATTTAAACTCATCCTCGGTGAAAGGAAGGCCAGAGTCAAAACGGAGAGGACTAAAATGTTGCGTCTCATTTTTGGTGCTTCCAAGGGATTTAAGTGACAGAAGCCGTCCCACAGGAGTGATCTTGATGATTTTCATTTTTGCTTTAGGAATATTCTTTAATGCCCACTGTACCACCATCAGTGTGATGCCACTGTTCAGTCTGAAAAGGTCTCTCCTCCTCTTGAGACTCTTAAGACTGCAGTTAAATAGGTTGTGCCTTGGCTTCTTCCTTTGTGTATCGTCTTCACTATTTCTGACAATTTGTTCAGCCACACTAGCCACCATTCAGTGGCTCAGATCTAAAGGGTCTCTCCCCACGGCGCCTTGTGCACACTGCCCTTCTCCATGGAACATGCTTCTTCCCATCCTCCCAGCCCCAATGCATACACACACACACACACACACACACACACGCACACGAAGGGCTGTGTCAGCTCTTGGCTTCTTTTATCTGGCACCTGGCATGGAGCAGCTCCCAGTGTTATTGAATGAGTAAAACTATAGGCAGAATGGTCATACTTTTTTCCTCTTGAAAGAGTAGTTTTGAGAATTAAACTGCTATATTGATTTTTATAGTGTAGTTTTTTATAGATTTTTTAAATGATATAGTTATTTATTAATATACTTAGATTATTTTGTCATTGTCATAGGGAACCAGAAGTTCATTGAAGCAATTAATCGCTTTGTTTTGATATTTTTCCTCTTTGTATCTATTATTTTTGGCTTTTTCTCAAGGTGTGCACTAAGGTAGTGTTATTTTGCAGGTATATAACATCTCTAATCTAGGTTATTAAGATATTCTAAAGCCTTTATTTAAAGTGGACTTTTTCTTCCACATCCTCTAAAAGTGCAAAGATGGGTTGCATGTCGTAGCTGTTAGGAAAAAAGTTATTGCATGAACATAGGAAAAAGTTGTCAATGCAAGAAATATTGAGAATGACTGAGTATTATTATGGATGAATGACTAAGTATTACTATGAATAACACAGTTGTGAATAAATAGAAATTATTGTGTGGTTATATATTCAAAGTACAGAATATAAAATGCAGTATTTCAGACAATCCTGATTCAGGAATTTTGGAAGTGAAATTAAAGGCAGTTTCTCTTCCACTGCTGTGGTCACGGTTGATACTCAGTTATTTGTTGATTAGTTTGGTTATAAAGCTGACTGCATTTAGAGAGATGACTTCCTCCCCCAAGTAGCACTATCAACCAGCATAGCTGAGAAATCTTATAGAAAACAAAGACATAAGAATGATTTTATGGAAACGATTCAGTTTGATCATTCAGTAACTATTAATTTTAGGGTCTGAGGAGTTTGAGGAGGTAGAAAGGATGAGCTCAGAGAAGTGTTTATTTAAAAAAAATTAAATGTAAGTACCTTTTTTCGAAACCTATAAACGTTAAAACAATGCCTAATTTTTTGAAATATTTATCATGTTTTAATAAGTTATAAAATAATGTATTTCAAACTACAGCTTGTGTCTGTCCCCCCTCCTCCTCAACTACCACCCCTCAAAAAAATCACTGAGGGGGAAAGTTTTGGTGCTTTTGCACAGCAACATTCCTGTCTAACTGACTCTAGGACCCCAGACTTATGATAGGGATTTTAGATGGTGCGTTTACCCCTTTGGCCTACTGAAAACATCAGTACTGGGCTCCTGGATCAGCCACTAGTCAGGAAGAAACACAGAGTCTGAGCGCTGTTGCAGAGGGAGTGACTCTGCTGTCATGTTGTCCAGAAGAGCAGCATAAGGGCCTCTGAAGTTTTACTTCTTCATAGCAGCAATGGGCACAACGGGGGAAATTGTTAAAACCAACCTTTCACAACTCTGAAATTTAAAGATTTGCAGTAATCCAGGGAGCATTTAAGGAAAAACAGCTGTATTTCAGTAAGAATAGCAAGGTTTGTGGCATTTAATTGTCCTGTTCCCATTACCCCTCTCCCCAGCTCTGCCTTGAAAGCCAACGGCTTCCAACCATAGTAGCTGTGAAAACCAGCCTAGCAGCCACCAGTGGAAGACAGTACAGATTTAGAGACCCCCCCAAAAAGAACCCAGCCCCAGAATGCTGGCACTGTTTAACCAGCACTACAGCTCCTAGAAAAACCCTATTCACAGGGTTTGTCTCTATTTGACCTGACTCAGAGCTCGCTCAGTGGAGAAAGTCATATGTGAGAGCGTTTGTCAAAAATAGTCCCTGGCAGTTGTTTAATATCACAGCTGCCTGAGGTAGCAACACCAGTCCCGGGAAAGGGAAGATTAGAGAATGAGATGTCTTTATATATTGTGAAAAGCTTTAACGTATTCCTGGGAATCTAGAAGACCACATACACATACATCCTGTGCACACATGCTCAGGAGAGACTTGAGGATATCCTAAGCTTTCACCTCTGGCTGACCTTGGGGCTCTGTATAAGTGGGAAGTAAAGGCTGAGGCAGAATTGAAGATTGCCTGGCTGAGGGATGAGGGCATGCTGCAAAAGGCACACAGAGCCTTATCATTTCAGGTCTTTACGGAAATCTCTGTCTAATCATTTGCTGACCAGTAAGCTAACTGAGCAGAGACTCTAGTGGTTACATTCTACAAAGACTCTACAGACTTTATAGAAGTAGTTCAGGAATTTTTTTTTTTTTTTTTTTTTTTTTCTGTACGTGGGCCTCTCACTATTGTGGCCTCTCCCGTTGCGGAGCACAGGCTGCGGACGCGCAGGCTCAGTGGCCATGGCTCACGGGCCCAGCTGCTCCACGGCATGTGGAATCTTCCCGGACCGGGGCACGAACCTGCGTCCCCTGCATCGGCAGGCGGACTCCCAACCACTGCACCACCAGGGAAGCCCAGTTCAGGAATATTTGAAAAAGTTTTATCTGACCTATAAGCACATGAAAAAAGTGCTCAACATCATTAGTCATTAGGCAAACGCAAATCATAACCACAATGAGATACCACTTTATACACATTAGCATAGCTAGAATGAAAAAGGTAATAGCAAGTATTGGTGAGGATGTGGAGAAAAATGGAATCCTCATATGTTGCTTGTAGGATGGTAAAATAGTGCTTGCTCTTTGGAAACAGTCTGACAGTTTCTCAAAATATTAAACATGGAATTACCATAGGCTCAACAATTTCACCCATAGGTGTAAATCCAAGAGAAATTAAAACTTATGTCCACAAAAACCCGCACACAAATGTCTACAGTGTTAATAGTCATAATAGTCAAAATGTGGAAATACTCCAAATGACCATCAGCTGATGAATGAATAAATTAAAATGGTATATTCACGCAATGGAGTATTACTCGGCAGTAGAAAGGAATGAAGTACCAGTATGTGTTACAGCGGGGTAAACCTTGAAAGTATGCTAAGTGAGGAAGCAAGACACAGAAGGCCACATGTTGTATGATTCCATTTATATGAAATGTCTAGAATAGACAAGTCCATAGAGATAAACAGTAGATTAGTGGTTGTCACCTTCTAGGGGAGGAAGAGTGGAGAGAGGCTACCTGTGGGCTTCTTTCTGTAACTAGATAGGGTTGATGGTCATATAGCTCTAGGAAAAATATACATGGTCGCTGAGTTACAATTTTTTGACTTTATGATGGTGTGAAACAATTTTTTGACTTTATGATGGCGTGAAAAAATATATATATACAATCTGTATTCAGTAGAAACCATACTTTGAACACTGAATTTTGACCAGACCAGCGTATGTGGTATGATACTCACGTGGTGCTGGGTAGTGGTACCAAGCTTCAGCTCCTGGTCGGCCATGCAGTCACGAGGGTCAACAAGCACACGCTTACAGCTATTCTGAACCCATACAACCATTCTGTTTTTCACTTTCAGTACAGTTGTTACTAAATTATAAGAGAAAGTCAACACTTTATTATTAAATAGACTTTGGGTTAGGTAGTGTGAATGTTTTAAAGCACATTCAAGTTGGCTGGGCTAAGCTAGGATGTGTGGTAGGTTGGGTGTGTTAAATGCATTCTCAACTTCAGGTATTTTCCACTTAGGATGAGTTTATTGGAACATAACCCCATGGTAAGTTGAGGAAGATTTGTCCTAAAAACTACTGAACTGTACACTTTAAAAGGTGATTTCGATGATGTTTCAATTATACCTCAGTAAAGCTGTTATAAAACAAATATCCCATTGTTCTATTTTCGGTAAGCTTTTGGTGGAAGGATGAGATAAAGGTTTCAGAAACCGGAATGTAATGAATTAAACTTAAATGTAATGAAGTATAGATGGAAAGCATAAATTCCTAAATTTTTAAAATTAAGATGAAACAGAAGGATACTGAGTACTGAACTTGGTGCTGTGTTTGGGGATTCAAACAATTTAAAACTTTCTGCCTCAAAAGAGAATTAGGCTGGAGGGAGGTGACATAGCCATAAGAAGCAAAATTTTAAGAGGGAGTCTGTGATTCAGTGCCACGTGGTAGGACAGAAAATAAATACAAGGATTTAGAGAAGGGAAAGATCCCTGTGGGAGAGCAGAAGGTGAAGCTTGACAGGTAGAGTTTGAATAGGCTCGGAATTGTGGCCAAGGCCTCCCCGTAAGGAGAGGGCACCATAAATTTGGAGCCAGCAACACATCTAGGGTTTAAAGGGTAGTGACCTGGACAGATTTATAGGGATGTGATGAAAATGCATGTATCAGCCCAAAGAGATCATTAGAACCGTGTTCTGAGATGCTTGACGTGGCTCCGGGCTTCAAATGTTCATGGAAGTAAAGCTTGAGGGCAGGGGGACCAGGCTGTTCTGGTCTTAGGCGTCGGTAGACAAAGAGCCACACTTAGCTGGTGGCAAAGGGAACAGAAAAAGGATAGTTATGGGGGGGCGGGGGGAGTCGGTGTTCTCCAGGCCCCAGTGTCACAGCAGCCACAGAGCAAAGGTGTTAAAATGGGGGATGGGGACAGGGACCACGAGAGTAGCGTTTGACGTATGGAGTAAGTTAAACGTGGCATCTGAGGCACAGCGCTTCCTTTGGTAATTGAATCATGAGCTCTTCACAAAGAGGATTCCTGACTGACTCTGGTTTGTTATCCTCCTTCAATCTTACTGCTCACTGTGGAATCTCTTATGCTGGTCCCTTTTAGGCAGCCCAGCAAATCATTGAACTTCAGGAAGCCGCTCAAATTAACGCAGGCTTACAGCCCACCAACCTGGGAAGGAACAACAGCCTGCATGACATGAAGACAGTGGTGAAGACCTGGAGGAACCGGCTGCCCATCGTGTCTGACGATTTGTCCCACTGGAGCAGCGTCTTCATGTGGCGGCAGCATCATTACCAGGGTAAACCTACCTGGTCCGGCATGCATTCATCATGTAATTTTCCAGACACCCCACTGTTCTGGTTTCATGTCTTGGTTATGTTTTGTTGTTTTTTGTTTTTTTTTCTTTTACCGGATTTTCTCTTTTTTGGCATGGTAGATGGTGGTTGTTATGACAGGGTAAAGATGAAGGTGGTGAAAGATGGGAAGAATTTCCCCCTACCTGTTCCCTTTTTCCAGCTAAAACAGACGTGCTGCTGGACACTGTTGCACCAGGGGCGCAGGCCAGTGGGATCACAGCCTGGGTTGTGGCCCTCTGTGTTTTGAAGCCCCCTGAGGAAAAGCTGCACTCAGGTGGCAGCGTGTAGCCTCTTTCACCTTCCCTGGTCCCCTCTGCTCTTCCCCTCAACCTGCCAGGCATCTGTTTGTTCACAGCGACCTTCATGGTTTAGTCAGCCAAGACGGTAACACCCAACTCAAGTTAGTGCTTCTTAGATCTTCCTTTTGATACAGAATACGAGGAAAAGTAATGAGGGTTTATCACAGAGCTTCCCATTGCATAAGCCATGTGTGTTTGTTTTTCATTTTTTATTTAAGCCTCATTGTGGAACACTTTGAAAAATGTTTGACATGGACTGAAAACTCAATTCTTTGCTCTCTAGCTATTGTAACTGCCTATGAGAATAGTTCTCAGCATGATCCAAGTTCAAACAATGCTATGCTTGGGGTTCACGCATCGGCTTCAGCAATCATCCAGTATGGAAAAATTGCCCGAAAACAGGGACTGGTCAACGTAGCTCTGGATATATTAAGTCGTATTCATACTATTCCAACCGTCCCTATCGTGGATTGCTTCCAGAAGATTCGGCAGCAAGTCAAATGCTACCTGCAACTGGCAGGCGTCATGGGGAAGAACGAGTGTATGCAGGTAGAGTGCCAGCCGGACCCCGTGCCTGCCCGCCCACGCCCAGGAGGTCTGGGGAGGAATGAAGGGTCCATGTGGAAACGCCTGGTTCCGACAACAGGGAAAGAGGCTAGAACTTTACAAACACAGCTCTGGTCTTGGGGAACAGTCCTGCCAAAACAAGAAAGGGACAGGAAGCCGCTTGAGTATTTGAATGAATTATATGTGATGGTCTCTATTCTACTTGGTTAATGTAGTTAAGGAAAGAAAATTAAAAACTGCAGAACTATGAGGGTATATGGTAGATTTGGGCTATGTTCAGAGGAATATTAATAAAAACAATGAAACTGACTAGATATGGTAAAGCTTTGGAGAAAATAATACCATTACGGTGTCTAGAACTGAATTTGCATTTAGTGATTGAGTTTAAATACTACTTGTTAGTCAGCAAATATTCATGGTGGGCAAGCCTGTTGTCAATTTAAAGTATATTTGTCAATGACCTTTCGGAGTTGCTACATAGATCAGTATTTTAATGAGGTTTTTATATTATTGTCTAGAAAATTCAAGAACTTTTTTTCTGTTTTTAATAAACAGGGCCTTGAAGTTATTGAATCTACAAACTTAAAATACTTCACAAAAGAGATGACGGCTGAATTTTATGCACTGAAGGGAATGTTCTTGGCTCAGATCAACAAGTATGTATGTTATATAGGTGGAGGGTAAGAGAAAGACTCATCAGATTATTTAAATAGCTGTTTATAACTTGAAGCCAATGTGAAGATCAAGCTAGAAATTGATATGACTTAGTGACAGTTGTCAGGGATGATATTTCAAATATTGCACCTCTAGGAAGGTAATAACTTGCAGCAAATTGACGGGCCAGCTTGAGTGTAGTACTTAGAAAGCTTTTTAAACATGAATTGCCTGAACAGAGAACTGCTGATTACATGGATTCGTTGCCCCAGTTTCTCAGCATGCCATTTTGGAACAGAGTTGATTCCTTTTTTTTTTTTTTTTTTTTAATAAATTTATTTTATTTCATTTATTTTGGTCTGCATTGGGTCTTTGTTGCTGTGTGTGGGTTTTTCTCTATTTGCGAAAAGCAGGGGCTACTCTTCATTGTGGTGCGTGGGCTTCTCATTGTGGTGGCCTCTTGTTGCGCAGCACAGGCTCTAGGCGCACAGGCATGTGGGATCCTCCTAGACCAGGGCTCGAACCCGTGTCCCCTGCATGGGCAGGCGGATTCCTAACCACTGTGCCACGGGGGAAGCCCCCAGAGTTGATTGCTTTTATGGAGATGATTCTTGCTTTAGAGCAGGGGCCAGTCAACTGGAAAACAGTATGGCAGGTCCTCAAAAAACTAAACAAAAAATTATCACGTGGCCCAGCAATTCCACTCCTAGGTATTTACCCAAAAGTGTTGAAAACAGGAACTCAAGCGGGTAGTTGTTCGTGAAGGTTCACCGCAGCACTGTTTACTATAGTCAGAATATCGAAACAACTCAAGTGAATGGATAAACAAGATGTGGTGTGTACAGACATTGGAATATTATTCAGCATAAAGAGGAATGAAGTGTTAACATGTACTATAGCGTGGATGAACCTCAGAAACACAATGCCGATTGAAAGAATCCAGACAAAAAAATCACAATGTATGATTCCATTAATAAAAAATGTGCAGAGTAGATAAATCCATAGAGACAGAAAGCAGGTCAGTGGTCACCAGGGCTGGAGGTTGGGGGAATGGAGAGTGACTGCTTCATGGGTCGGGGTTTTCTGGGGTGATGAAAATGTTTGTGGCCTACATAGAGGTGGCAGTTGCACAACATTTTAAAGGTACCAAATGCCATGGAACTATTCACTTTAAAATGGTTGATTTCATGCTAAATGATGTTCACCTAAAAAAATTTGTTTTGATTTTGTGTCTTCACAGGTCTGAGGAAGCAAACAAAGCCTTTTCTGCAGCTGTGCAGATGCACGATGTGCTGGTGAAAGCTTGGGCCATGTGGGGCGATTACCTGGAAAACATCTTTGTGAAGGAGCGGCAGCTGCATCTTGGAGTGTCTGCCATTACCTGTTACCTGCATGCGTGCCGGCATCAGAATGAGAGCAAATCAAGAAAATACTTAGCCAAGGTGAGACTGAAAGAATTAGCTTTGACCAAAGACCACCCGGTAGCCTTTAAGTTTAGATGAAAATTCAGCAACTTACTGATCTGTGCTGGGCATGAGGCATTTCTTCATGCCTTACCTCTCATTTCCCTTCACCTTTTGAAGTATAGTCCACAGTTCTACTTCAAGCTGAAAAATGGAGGCCTGGACATACTTGGAGTCAAAGGACTTCTAAGCAGCAAAACTGAACCTAGAGTCTGGGTCTTAGGACTCAAGTCCAGTGTTTGCTGTGGGACCTCACATTGGACAAAGATTCCTGCAGACTGCTGAGGGGTCTGCCCAGAGAGCTTACCTGCTAGACACCTGTTAGATTCTGATCTCTCACCTGCAGGGACCATGCACACAGTCACGGAGCCGGTCAGCTCTAGTCACAGGTGATGTTGAATCCCCTGGTTTCTGCACACACTGCAGGGTGAGGTCTCAGTCACCTGCGGCGTCATCCGCGGGGCCCCCAGTACAGTGCCGGGCACAAGGCTGGTATTGACCTGGGCCCAATGGGGGGCCGCTTGAGCCCAAGTGTCCTCCCCAGTATTGAGCCTTCTCAGCCCTCTCGGGAAACACATCAGTACAACCCAGACTCCATTCTTGCAGAAACTTAAGAATAAGTTCTGCTTTTATGTTTTATCCATTAAAGGCTAGGAGTTTTTAGAATTCCTTGATTTAACATCAAAATTTGGATTGAACATCAGCACCTAGTAGTTAAAGCCGACTATAGAAACAGACTGACTGTAGTCACACCAGGAAACCACCTCACTGTCTTGACTCCAGGTTTGCTTATTTTTAGATGTTAATTGTTTCAGACGTCCCTGGACACCAGGCTGCCAACACGGGGCCTACCTGATACTAGCATGGTTGTCACCTGAGATCTTTAGCAGAAGCCCATTTTGTTCTGGGGAGATTGCAAGTGTGGAGTAGCAGGCTGAAACCCCTTGGGGTCACACTGGCCACCACTAGCCAGCCGACTGGGTCAGTTACTAGTGGGCATTAAAGCTAAATCTGGATGAAAGCTATATTTAAATTTTCAGTTTTATTTATAAGATTTACGTTTAGGTTTAGCAATATTGTTGGGCCTTTTATAGATGTTTTCCCACAATGCCAGTGAAGTTACTCTATATGGTATTTTAATGTGGGAGGAAAGGTCACTTGATCAGAGCCTTAGAATTTTCATTCAACTCTAGAATTTTCCCTTCTGTCTTAGGTGCTGTGGCTCTTGAGTTTTGATGATGACAAAAATACTTTGGCAGATGCCGTCGACAAGTACTGCATCGGTGTGCCACCCATCCAGTGGCTGGCCTGGATCCCACAGCTGCTCACCTGTCTGGTTGGCTCCGAGGGAAAGCTGCTTTTGAACCTGATTAGCCAGGTGGGAATAGCAAGGCATCTTTGATCACAAAAAAATTGTCTTCATTTCACATCCTTTTTTTTTTCCAGAAAGGAAATGCGCATGCTCAAAGAGAGATGGGAAGAGGTACACAATTAGATATCACTTGATATAAAGCACAATTGAAAGTGACTGAAGAGTATATCAGGGTCGGCGTGGAATAATCTGCTAGAGTTACAGTATTAAAACGGTCATTTCTTTCCTTGAACGTGTTGCCACATAAGATACACGTAAAATAAACATTCTCTTAAAGTGTAAGGTCACTAGTGAGTACTCAGAGTTACTCACAGTGAGTGTGTATCTGGTTGATACTTTATGGCTGAAATCCCATCGTGTGCTAGTTGCTCTTCAGAGCTTCCCTTCGGAAGAAAACTCAGCCCAGTTGTGGTATTTATTGCCCTTTGTACAGTTAGTTGTTCAGCCGCAGCTGTCGAGGCTGCAAGTTGTGTGCACTGGGTGGGCTTGGGGAGTCGGACAGACTGGGGCCCGGGGTCCTGTAGAAGGGCTTTCATTACCCTTATTTTGAGAGTGGCTCCAGATTGTCCCTCTCCTGCAAAAAGACCGAGAGGGGAAGGGCCTGAACAATAGAGATTTGGATACAGTCGGTCTGAGATCGAGTGCCTTTGACTGTGCTGCTGCTTATAAAATTACAGAGTTATATATATAATTTTCACATGTGAACAGCGTCGTAACCAAGCATTTGGGGACATGCTACTTGTTCATCGTTCTGTCTGTTCTTCACATGTGGTGCATCACCTGCACGGTACCCAGAAGTGGTTTTATTTTTCCCTTGAGAGCTTGCAGCTATGTTCCTGGGTACTGACTGTTATTTCGCTTGGAGTTGATCTGTCAAGGTGTAGACTCCCTTTATTTGGTATTGTCATTCATTGAATATCTCTTAATGTACGTTAGCCAGCCACCCTGTGGCAGAGCTGGGTAACGTCTGCTCAGCCCTTTTGAAGGAGCCATATAACCCCAATTTGGTAAAACCGGCATGTCTTACCTTAAAGAGAAAAAGTTCAGTCTCCTCCTTCCTGCAGTTATGCAGAGTAAAGTCACTCGCTAGTGAGCCTTGTTGTCAGTTAGAATCAGCTCACAGTTCCCGGTGAATAAAGACTGGTGTCATTTTGTGTTTTCCTGTCATTTGCCCGAGTGAGATCCAGGGACTTGAGTGTTTGTCATCCTCATATTAACTGAGTCAAATGAAAGTGTGGTTTCCCTCTGTCATCAGTAGTCCTGGGGCAGAACTGATGAAATACACCATGTTGCTCTTTCTTGGATATTTTAAAGCTAAACTAGATGTTTGACTTGCTGTTTAATCCGGCCTCGTGTGTATTAGGTCGGTGGTGTGGCCAAGTGCAGGCCAGCATCCTACTCATGATTGACTGTCTCAGAGCAGGTTGGACGAGTGTATCCCCAAGCCGTCTACTTCCCCATCCGGACCCTGTACCTGACCCTGAAGATAGAGCAGCGGGAGCGCTACAAGAGCGGTACGTCTCCGGGGGGTGCAGTGGCCAGGTCCCCACTGCCGCGGACACATGCTTGCTTGCAGCTCCTTTCCAGCATGTGGGCTGGTCTTGTGTTTAGTCCCTGAGAGGACAGTGGGTCTGGAAGATAAAACCTGATCTCCCAGTGAAGTTTCTGGTTCTCCTTCGCCGCAGCGTAACAGGGTGTTCATCTACCTGAATGATTCGATCCCTAAGTAGAAAAAAATATATGAAATTTTCAGGTATAGATAATTATAAAGTTGACCTTGCCTCATTAGTTATAAATGCATCCTGGTAAACATTATAAATGTCAGTTACGATGTTATAAGGAATATCTTCAGCTGTCAGGGAATCAGCATAGAAATCAATCTCACCAAATGTAAAAACGTACTCGAAATAGAGGTTTTTAATCTATATTGAATAGCTCTGGTGCGTAAAGAAATAATTTAATGGTTTCAGTTACCCACTAAGCATGGTGCTTTGTAAACACCACGTTTACTTGCTTTACCACGTTTTTAATATGTAGACATTTATGCTGCGAGGCCAGAGTCTGGCTAGGAAGGTGACTCCGTCCACTGGACAGTGGCAGCATCTCCTGGTCCTGCGCGGGGTGGGTGAGGACTGCACAGCGTGCTAGCTCCAACCTCCTGGGTACCTGGGTAGATTCGTGTTTTGGTCATTTGAAAGTTAAGATTTTTTTATTCTAAGAGAGCTGAAGCTAAAAGAATGAGCAAAGGGGGTTCGACAACGTATTTCTTTTTTCCTTTTTTTAAAAATTTATTTATTTATTTATTTTTGGCTGCCTTGGGTCTTCATTGCTACGCGTGGGCCTTCTCTAGTTGCGGCGAGTGGGGGCTACTCTTCTTTGCAGTTTGCAGTCTTCTCATTGCAGTGCTTCTCTTGTTGAGGAACACGGGCTCTAGGCATTTGGGCTTCAGTAGTTGTGGCACACAGGCTCAGTAGTTGTGGCTCGCGGTCTCTAGAGCACAGGCTCAGTAGTTGTGGCGCACGGGCTCCGTGGCATGTGGGATCTTCCCGCAGCATGTGGGATCTTCCCGGACCAGGGCTCAAACGCGTGTCCTCTGCATTGGCAGGTGGATTCTTAACCACTGCACCACCAGGGAAGTCCCTACAACATATTTCTTATATAGTGAGTGACTGTATTTTTTTTTTTTTTTTGGCGGTACACGGGCCTCTCACTGTTGTGGCCTCTCCCGCTGCGGAGCACAGGCTCCGGACGCACAGGCTCAGCGGCCATGGCTCACGGGCCCAGCCGCTCCGCAGCATTTGGGATCTTCCCGGACCGGGGCACGAACCCCTGTCCCCTGCATCAGCAGGCGGACTTTCAACCACTGCGCCACCAGGGAAGCCCGAGTGACTGTATTTTTCAAAGATGGCATTTTATACATGTGGTTTGGCTTACCTAGATGAAAACATGTAGGCTGACTTGTTAACTACTTCTAGATTCTCTGAGCTGTAATACAAGGAATGAATTTTGAAATGTTCTGCCAGACATTTAAAAAAATGTTCAAACTTCCACTGAAGTTAGAGAGTCCAGTGAAGCCTGCACACCCTCACCCAGACCCACCAGTTATGTGCTGCCATACCTGCTTTCTCTCTCAACACATACGCCTTCTGGAACCACTGGAAGCCCAGTTGTAGGGGCTGCGCTCTCCGCAGCGCCCTCTACTTAGAGCCAGGGCGCCTCCCACACAGCCCCTGGGAAGCGCCCCGGAATGTGTCCCACGCCGGCAGGAACCAGCGTTCCTTTGGCCGGTGGGTCCTTAGAGCACCGACTCTCCCATCGGTCAGTTTGGCGCTGACATTGGCGTTGTGTGTGTTGCTCTCAGATTCTGGACAGCAGCAGCCAAGTTCAGTGGGTAACCAGTCCCATTCTGCATCAGATCCAGGGCCCATAAGAGCCACGGCCCCCATGTGGCGCTGCAGCCGAATCATGCACATGCAGCGGGAGCTGCACCCGACCCTGCTGTCTTCCCTGGAAGGCATCGTCGATCAGATGGTCTGGTTCCGGGAAAACTGGCACGAGGAGGTATGTGATGTGGTCTCGGGGGTGCTGGCATCCTGCGGAGGGGATGGATCGTTTGGAATGCTTTCATGGCCGTGTTCTCTTGAGACTACCTGCCTGGTTGTGTGTATGTTTGTTGTTGGATTGAATGGTGGAACAGCAAATATTTCACGTCTGCACGCTAGCGCTGCCTTAATATTGGAAGCAGAAGACTTCAAAAGAAGATGAGATTGAGAAAGCCATTTCTGGCCTTAAAATGCTTATTTTGTTCGCGTGTATGAGCTTAATCACTGAAATGCCACCACTGACCAAGGAGCAGCAGTGGTGTGGGCAGGGCTCACTCACCAGCCGCTCGTCTCCAGGAGCTGGGAGCTAGTTCTCAGGCCACAACCTTAGGGGCGGTGATAGAATAATCAGGCCTTGTTGCCCAGGTACTTGTCTGGCTGGCCACAAGCCCCCTCGTTAGTACCGTGTTGCTTTGTGTGTGTGCAGAGTGCACTGAAGTGATCTGAAAATAGGTTTTTTCCTTGGTTGCTCAACAGAAAGGTATGTGTATGATGCAAAAAGTGGGGTCTTGGGTCTTTTTTTTTTTTTTTTTTTTTCTTTAAATGTTCAGGACAGTTGCTTCTCATTGTTAAGAACACAGCTCATGGCATGAGTGTCTGGGCGGGCCCCTGGTTCCGCACAGTCTGGTGCTGACGCCTGCTGTGCGCCAGGTGCCGAGAAGAGCTTTGTCAGTGGTGGGGCCGGGTGGGCGGGGCAGGTGCTTTTTGGTTGGTGGGTGGGTTGCTTGAATGGAGAGCTCTGTTGTGCGAACTGCCTCGGGTCTCTTTCCCCCAGGTTCTCAGGCAGCTCCAGCAGGGCCTGGCGAAGTGCTATTCTGTCGCATTTGAGAAAAGCGGAGCAGTGTCAGATGCCAAGATTACGCCCCATACTCTCAACTTCGTCAAGAAGCTGGTGAGCACGTTCGGGGTGGGTCTGGAGAACGTGTCCAACGTCTCGACCATGTTCTCCAGCGCGGCCTCCGAGTCCCTGGCCCGGCGTGCACAGGCCACCGCGCAGGACCCTGTCTTCCAGAAGCTGAAGGGCCAGTTCACAACCGGTGAGTCCTGATCCAAGGGAGCTCCCACTCAACGTTTTTCCTCTGTCTTAGCATCTAAGTTAACCACATCCGTTCGTTTTCATGAGCACAGTACCAGGCGAGCTGGTTAGACTGTGTTTAAAATACAGGCTGGATCACAAGGAAACTGACATTCCCCGCCTGGGACTGCACGTCCTTCCCTCCTGTGAAAGGTCAAGGTTTCAGGGCCAGAGCACCGGGCTCCCTGTCAGGTTAGACACAGGGTTTTAGGACAGACCTGCTTCTGCTCCCCCGTCCCTTCTTCTGCTTGGTTTTCATGGGAAAACGCAACAGGGTAAGGTGAGGCAGTAAGACCCAACGGTGCAGGGCCCAAGGTGACAGGTAAGGTTCAGACCTGTAGTGGATTCTGGTGGCAAGATGATAAGGAGGTTGTGTTTCTAATCCTGTCCCCAGTTCAGGTTCATGCATTTCCCTAGACCCACAGGAGCCCCACCTCTTTCTGCATGATCTGAGGTGAACGGTCCAGTCTCCCTCAGCCCAAATCCTCGTCTGTCGTAGGGGCCCTCGTCCCCCCAGTGTACACACAGGCACAGCTGCGTCCCCTGGAGCTCGTGCTTGTGTGGCCTGTCATCCTCTGAAAAAGGAAGAGCCTGAGATGAAAGTTTCATGGAAACCATCATATATTACTTAAAAGAAGTGATATTTAGTGTATCTTTATTTTAAAATGTCCAGATCATTAAATCAAATGTGGTCTGAAATAGAGAATTAGAAGTGGAACAAATCATCCGGATTCTGACGTGAAAAAAAATGACAAACACTGAAACTTGAAAGAAGGACAGCTATGAGGCTCTGACCAACCACAACGTGTAGCGAGTTTCAGATACTTAAATCAAGAGCTGTCCAATGCCTCTCGTCATGTGCCCCCAGGGAGGACCGTCTCTGGGTTTTAGCACTGTGTCCTGAGCTAGAAAGTGGAGGAGAGTTGTTCCTCCATCTCCAGCAACACTGCATGCATTGGCTACTAGCTCCAGGTCTTTAAGGAGGTAGAAGGGAGTTCAAAACAGTACATTAAATTTATCCCAGAGAAGACTTATTTACAAGCAAAAACTTATACCCAAGTGTTGATAGCCGCTTTATTTGTAATAGCTCCAAACTGAAGTCCACCCAAATGCCCCTCTAAGGAGAATGGATACACAACGTGTGGTATTTCCATACTCATGTAAAGCACATAAAGAGGAGTTAACAGCAGCTTAGGTGGACCTCAAAGACATTACGCTGGATGCAGAAAGCCAGCCTCAAAAGGATTCCTGCTGCACGCTGCTTAATTATGAGACACTCGTGAGATAGCGTAATAATCAAGATGGAGGCCAGAGTAGTGGTAGCCAGGCATCAGGGATGCGGGGGGGAGGTGGCTGTGGCTCTGAGAGGCTTCGGGCGTCCTTGGTGATGGACGGTGAGCATCTTGGTCACGGTGCTGGTTTGGCGCTCCCTACACGGCATCTCGCGGAGACACACGTGCACGCGCGCACACACAGGACACACATCTGAATCAGCCCTGGGGGTTATGCCAATGCCTTGGTTTCGGAAAGGGGTGTGTGGCCCTCCCTGTACATTTCTTTGCACTCCTGTGAATCTATATTCATTTCAAAATAAAAGTTAACGAAAAGTAACAAACAAAAATCCATTACATGAATGTCAGGCCTGAGCTTGGTAACACCTTCCTGATCCAGAGCTGAGAAGGAGCAGCCCCTGTGTGCAGCTGCCTGCGTCCTGGCTGGGTGGCCCCTGCCGGGGAGCCTGGGTGGAAACCTGCCTCCTCGTGTTGGTGCATGGGGACCTCTCCAGCCACCCACTTGTGTGAAGTCATGCTAGAGTTAAAGGGAAACCAGAGAAATGCTGTGAAAAAAACCCCACACAATAAAAGTGCATTGACTTTCAGGGGCTTCCCTGGTGGCACAGTGGTTAAGAATCCACCTGCCAATGCAGGGGACACGGGTTCGAGCCCTGGCCCAGGAAGATCCCACATGCTGCGGAGCAACTAAGCCCGTGCGCCACAACTACTGAAGCCCATGCGTCTGGAGCCCATGCTCCACCACAAGAGAAGCCACCGCAATGAGAAACCCGTGCACTGCGACGAAGAGTAGCCCCCGCTTGCCGCAACTAGAGAAAGCCTGTGTGCAGCAACGAAGACCCAACGCAGCCAAAAATAAATAAATAATGTAATTTTTTTAAAAAAGTACATTGACTTTCATAAGACTGATGACCCTGTACACAATTGAGGTCACGCGTGGGCGTGATGATTAGAACTGCTGGAGTAGCCGCGTGCTGTGCTGAGGGCCTTAACGCGTGCTACCTTGTTTAACTTAATCCTTGAGGGTCCATGCTATTTATATCCGTCCCGTGACTTACAGTGCTTTGCTGCAGACTCGACGTGAGATGTGTCTGTTTCCTACCTGGGAGGTGCTTGAGCTGTGGTTTTTGTAGTGAATTAGAAATAGCCCAAATGACTAAAAATGTTTCTAATCATATTTTATTTTGCAGATTTTGACTTCAGTGTTCCAGGTTCCATGAAGCTTCATAATCTTATTTCTAAACTGAAAAAATGGATCAAAATTCTGGAGGCTAAAACCAAGCAACTTCCAAAATTCTTCCTCATAGAAGAAAAGTGCCGGTTTTTGAGCAATTTCTCAGCACAGACAGCTGAGGTAGAAATTCCTGGGGAATTTCTGATGCCAAAGCCGACACATTACTACATCAAGATCGCTCGGTGAGTGAGCCTGACCTGGCCCGGGATCACCAAAACCTTCCCCAGCAGACCCCCCAGGCAGACCTAGCCAGCGGGTCACACTGTAGTTCCCTCCTCTCTGCACTCCTTCCCCCGAAACGGGAGAGGACACAGTGTTGCTCTAGGATATGAGTACCTTTAAAGGGTCTGGTCTAACCACTGGGTTCAGTGTCTTGTTTGAGTCAAGCTTGTGTTTGCTCTCAAAAGAACCCTTTCTGAATCCCCATGGAACTTGACAAAGTATAGTTTCGCAGTCTTCTGTAAACTCAAAGCACAGGATTCAAAAGAATCAGACGATGGTCAAATTTACCAGAGCGAAGCAAGTTGCATCTCATTTAAAATGTAAAGTGAGCTGTGAAGGGGCGACCCTTAACGGTCAGGTGTTTCCTCCAAACCTGACCTGTCCTGGCCGCCCCCTCCCCCTCCTGCCGTCAGCGTGCTTAGGCCCACGGCCCACGTTCGCTTCTCGGGCACCTGGTCCTCTGCCCCAGCGCCAGCCAGTGGGGCCCGTGCCGTCGTGGCTGCTGGACTCCTCTGGGCCGGTTAGCGCCCGTCTCTGGCTGCTGAGGCTGGACCCTCGGCGTGCCTGTTTGAAACTTCCAGCTTCGCCTTCTCTTCCTCCTCTCGTTTTCCCTCCGATACTGTGGCACGACTACCTTGTCGCAGTGAGGTGGGGTGTAAATGACAAACCGCCACTGTCGTACAGTCTGTTTTCCAGGACGGTTCTGACAGCCGCTTCTGCAGAGCTCCATTTTCTTCTCAAAGGAAAGGCTTGGAAGTTGCGGCTCGGGGCGTTGGTGTCTGATTGTCCACTCCTCCCGGCAGGTTTATGCCCCGGGTGGAGATTGTGCAGAAGCACAACACGGCAGCCAGGAGGCTGTACATCCGCGGGCACAACGGAAAGATCTACCCATACCTGGTCATGAACGACGCCTGCCTGACGGAGTCGCGGAGGGAGGAGCGCGTGCTGCAGCTGCTCCGCCTGCTCAACCCCTGCTTGGAAAAGAGGAAGGAAACCACCAAGAGGCACTTATTCTTCACAGGTACCAGCACGGCCCAGGGGCTGCACAGCGACACCCGGCAGCCTGTGCTGCCTGTGTCAGCAACTGCGAGTCTCTGAGCCCCGCCAGGTGGGGGCAGGCGGTAGGCTGAGGGCTGGTGCCTGCAGGGGCCCTGCACCTGGAGGGAGGGGACACCTCCACCCCTGGGGCCTGAGGCTCCTCCCCGCAGGACGGGCGCCCAACGAGGACTTGTCTGGAGAAGGAGGCCCTGGGCCCGTGCACACAGCCCTCCTCACTTCCCCAGGAATCTTCCCAGGCTCTGGCGATGCCCGGCCGAGCAGAGGGCTTGTTGGGCGTGTGCTCACGGCACGTGGCAGTTTTTAAGTGCAGTCTCGGATCTGCTCCGGGACACAGCCTGCAGTGTGTGGGCACCGCCTGAGGTGCTGCCTGGGAGTCAAGGAGCCCCGGGCAGGCCACAGAAATCTCAGGCAGGCAGCAACCAGCAACGTTGAGTGAGGTCTTCCCAGAACCGAGTTGTCGTGGTTGAATTGTGAGTCTGTAGTAAGGGGTGTAGATGAGCTGCCTGTAATCCCACCCAGAGGAGGGAGCTATTGTTACACTTCAGCATTAATCCCCAGTTTAGGAGCCCATTGCAACGCATATTATCTGGTCCTGTATGGAACTTTCTTCTGCTAGCTAAGTTGTGATCCAGCCTATTCTGACCTAAAATCTCTTGCCCTTAAGTTCAACATCCCCAAAATAAGAAGTACATTTAAAAAAAAAAAAAAAAAACAGGTCTATAGAAAGCTGTGTGCATTTTCACATGAATGTAACGTGATCTACCGTGTTGGTCCCAGCTGTGCTAGTTGGTTGTTCTTTGCTGCTTCCAAAGAAACAAGCTCCTGGTTAGCTCCAGGTGGTGGTCCGTGTATGTCCCCTGGAGTCCTGTAGGAATTTCTTCATGGGTTGAAGCCATGGCAACGGGCCAGTAGCCAAGCTTTAACTGGCGTTAGACTGAATCAACTCTCGATTAGAAGTCAGAGGCGTCGTGTGCCCGCCGCCCCCCCGCAGGCTGGCAGACTCGGCTCAGAGCTGCGCCGCTCAGCTCCAGAGCACTTGGCGGCACAGCCTCCTTGTTCTTCTCGTGAGGTTGCCTAGTGAGGCCTTCCTGGTCACCTGTGCCTTAAACGCAGGTCACGGGCGGCTTGGGCTCCGGCCCTGCTAGACGGAGCCTCAGGCTGTGGGCTGAGGCCACCGCGCCGTGTGACCGCGCTCTCCCGGCTTCGCCCGCGCCTCTGCCCCAGTGCTGGCCTGTGAGCCCTGCTCTCATCTGCCCGTCTCTCCCCTCTCTCCTCAGTCCCGCGCGTGGTGGCCGTGTCCCCGCAGATGCGCCTGGTGGAGGACAACCCATCCTCACTCTCCCTGGTGGAGATCTACAAGCAGCGCTGTGCCAAGAAGGGCATCGAGCACGACAACCCCATCTCCCGCTACTATGACCGCCTGGCCACCGTGCAGGCGCGCGGGACGCAGGCCAGCCACCAGGTGCGGGGGCACCGGGGCCGGGCAGGGGGTCCAGTTGGACTGGTGAAGTGGCCGTGGGCCTTGGTGAAGGGGCATTTGCCGCAGACCATTTGTTGTAACAGGACAGAGAGGTACGTTTCAACCTTGCAGAGCCTCATAGTCCTTTACCTGCACTTGCAGAGAGGCCCAGATATCAGAATTTTAAGAGTAACTTCATGGCAGGTTCATTTGGCCAACAAACCAGGTCTAGGTGATGGGAGGCTGTCTCCCCACGTAGTGTTCACGTTTGTCTGGTTTGCTGCCGGGCCTTAAGGTACCACACAGTCTCTGTACCACATGTACGTTCTAAAATACACAAAGTGGGGAACCCTGCAACATGTCGGGCCGGCTGCTTTTGTCGCCTAGGGTGGCAGCACAGTGCCCCCCGCCAAGTCCTGGACGACTCTCGGCTGCACCGGTCAGGTGGACGAAGGTCCCTCTCCATCTGCAGGTTCCTGCCCTTGATGGATAGCAAGGCAGGGGTGGCCCCTGGATGAGAAAGTTTTATCCAGAATTGTCTGCGTCACCAAAAGGCATCTCTTTGGGCCGTTCTCTGGATGCCTCTGGCGTCCTTCCTGTGTTTCCCGAGAGGGCCTCACAGTTTCTAGGAGAGACACCCCAGAGCTGGAAGCTGTGACTTGCCTCTGTTCTCCCGGGGACTGGTCTACATTAATCTGGGTCCCAGAGGACTTGGTTTAGGAGGATGGAGCCCACAGGTGCTCGTTTCACCCACTGCGGCAGTGCTCAGGGCACAGGGTCTTGTGTAAGCCTCCACCTTCTTGCCGGTAAAGCAGGTGGGATTCCTGTGTTCTGCTTGGCCTCTGTGGAGCATGGGCAGTTTTGGGGTGTTTGTGGGAGATGAATGGATTGGATTCTTCAGGCTGCATGTACCTTTCACAGTGTGGAAGCCATCAACTCCTGTCTGCAAATACATGGCTACCTCAGAATGCCCTATCGCTTTGTAAAGATGGAGCTGATGACTGGTCCAGTGTAGAAACAGTGCTAGGGTCCTGCTGGGCCAGCTGGAGATGCTGACAATACAAATAATCCCAGCTTGGTTCCCTCTTCTTAGTCTTTGTCCCCTAGTTTGTTTTGTTATTAACTCTGCTGCTTCATCCTTTGCAGTTTTTTATAACACCTTTGGGTATTATAATTGGGATATTATTCACATGCCATAAAATTTCCCCTTTAAGATGTACAATTTAGGGGCTTCCCTGGTGGCGCAGTGGTTGAGAGTCTGCCTGCCGATGCAGGGGACACGGGTTCGTGCCCCGGTCCGGGAAGATCCCACATGCCGCGGAGCGGCTGGGCCCGTGAGCCGTGGCCGCTGGGCCTGCGCGTCCGGAGCCTGTGCTCCGCAACGGGAGAGGCCACAGCAGTGAGACGCCCGCGTACCGCAAAAAAAAAAAAAAAAAAAAAAAGTACAATTTAATGTTTTCAGTATTCATAGTTAGTCATCACCACTGTCTATCTTTAAAACATTTCATCACCCGAAAAAAACTTCATACCTGTTCCTAGTCACTCCCTATTCTTCTCTGTCCCCACCCCTGGTGACCACAGATCTTTCTGTCTCTGTGAATTTGCTTATTCTGGGTGCATCATGTGATCGGAATCATACAACATGTGGTCTTCAATGTCTGGCTTCTTTCATTGAGCGTGTTCTCAAGGTTATCTGTGTTGTAGCATGTGTCAGTAGTTTGTTTCTTTTTATTGCTGATTATTCCCTTGTATAAATATAACACATTTAATTTATCTGTTCATGAGTTGATGGACTTTAGCTTGTTTATACCGTTATGATTAATGCTGCTGTGAACATTTGTGTGCGTGTTTTTGTGCGGGCCTGTGTTTTCATTTCTCTTGGGTATGTACCTAGGAGCAGAATTGCTGGGTTATATGGTAACTCTTACGTTTAACATTCTGATGAACTGCCAAACTGTTTTCCAAAGTGACTACAATATATGAGGGTTCTAATTTCTCCACAGTCTTAACAGTGCTTAGTATTGTCTGTCTTTTTGTCTTTTTGATTATAGCCGTCCTAGTGGGTGTGAAGTGCTAGCTCATTTTGGTTGATAACCAGTGATGCTGAGTATTTTTTCATTTGCTAATTGGCTGTTTGCATATTTTCTTTGGAGAAAAGTCTGTTCAGGTCCTTTGCTTGTTTTTAAATTGGGTGATTTGTCTTTTTATTGTTGATTCTAAGAATTCTTCATATGTTCTGGGTGTAAGTGACTTGATACAGGTGACATCACCTTCTTGGCTGTGTATTGGCCATGTTGTCCTGCTTCTTTTCATGCCTCATAACTTTCTATTGAAAACTGATGTTTTGGATAATATAATGTGGCAACTCTAGAAATCACATCCTTCCCCCCAAGGTTTGTTGTTGTTGCTGTTTGTTTGTTTTAGTGACTTTCCTGGGCTGATTCTCTCCAGGATGCCATTGAGGAATATCCAAAACCAAACTCATCAACTCTCCTTAGAGGACGTGACCACTCCTCACACAAGTGCAGCCACTGAGGTGTCTCCTCAGTTAGCCCAGCGGCCAGCCAGTGATTTACAGAGATATTGTTTTTGTTTTTGAATTTTTGAATTTTATTTATTTTTTTATACAGCAGGTTCTTATTAGTTATCCATTATATATATATATATTAGTGTATATATGTCAATCCCAATCTCCCAATTCATCACACCTCCACCCTCGGTGTCCATACGTTTGTTCTCTACATCTGTGTCTCTGTTTCTGCCCTGCAAACCGGTTCATCTGTACCATTTTTCTATTTTCCACATATATGCATTAATATACGATATTTGTTTTTCTCTTTCTGACTTCACTCTGGATGACAGTCTCTAGATTCATCCACATCTCTACAAATGACCTAACTTCGTTCCTTTTTATGGCTGAGTAATATTCCATTGTATGTATGTACCACATCTTCTTTATCCATTCATCTGTCGATGGGCATTTAGGTTGCTTCCATGACCTGGCTATTGTAAATAGTGCTGCAGTGAACATTGGGGTGCATGTGTCTTTTTGAATTATGGTTTTCTTTGGGTATATGCCCAGTAGTGGGATTGCTGGGTCATATGGTAATTCTATGTTTAGTTTTTTAAGGAACGTCCATACTGTTCTCCATAGTGGTTGTATCAATTTACATTCCCACCAGAAGTGCAAGAGGGTTCCCTTTCCTCTACACCCTCTCCAGCATTTGTTGTTTGTAGATTTTCTGATGATGCCCATTCTAACTGGTGTGAGGCGATACCTCATTGTAGTTTTGATTTGCATTTCTCTAATAATTAGTGATGTGGAGCAGCTTTTCATGTGCTTCTTGGCCATCTGTATGTCTTCTTTGGAGAAATGTCTATTTAGGTCTTCTGCCCATTTTTGGATTGGGTTGTTTGTTTTTTCTAATATTGAGCTGCGTGAGCTGTTTATATATTTTGGAGATTAATCCTTTGTCCGTTGATTTGTTTGCAACTATTCTCTCTCATTCTGAGGGTTGTCTTTTCGTCTTGTTTGTGGTTTCCTTTGCTGTGCAAAAGCTTTTAAGTTTCATTAGGTCCCATTTGTTTATTTTTGGTTTTATTTCCATTACTCTAGGAGGTGGATCAAAAAAGATCTTGCTGTGATTTATGTCAAAGAGTGTTCGTCCTATGTTTTCCTCTAAGAGTTTTATAGTGTCCGGTATTACATTTAGGTCTGTAATCCATTCTGAGTTTATTTTTGTGTATGACGTTAGGGAGTGTTCTAATTTCATTCTTTTACATGTAGCTGTCCAATTTTCCCAGCACAACTTATTGAAGAGGCTGTCTTTTCTCCATTGTATATCATTGCCTCCTTTCTCATAGATTAGTTGACCATAGGTGCGTGGGTTTATCTCTGGGCTTTCTGTCTTGTTCCATTGATCTATATTTCTGTTTTTGTGCCAGTTCCATATTGTCTTGATTACTGTAGCTTTGTAGTATAGTCTGAAGTCAGGGAGTCTTAATTCCTCCAGCTCCGCTTTTTTCCCTCAAGACTGCTTTGGCTATTCGGGGTCTTTTGTGTCTCCATACAAATTTTAAGATTTTTTTGTCCTAGTTCTGTAAAAACTGCCATTGGTAATTTGATAGGGAGTGCTTTGAACCTGTAGATTGCTTTGGGTAGTATAGTCATTTTTGTAATATTGATTCTTCCAACCCAAGAACATGGTATATCTCTCCATCTGTTGGTATCATCTTTAATTTCTTTCATCAGTGTCTTATAGTTTTCTGCATATAGGCCTTTTGTCTCCCTAGGTAGGTTTATTCCTGGGTATTTTATTCTTTTTGTTGCAATGGTAAATGGGAGTGTTTCCTTAATTTCTCTTTCACATTTTTCATCATTAGTGTATAGGAATGCAAGAGATTTCTGTTCATTAATTTTGTATCTTGCAACTTTACCAAATTCATTGATTAGCTCTGGTAGTTTTCTGGTGGCATCTTTAGGATTCTCTACGTATATAGTATCATGTCATCTGCAAACGGTGACAGTTTTACTTCTTTTCCAATTTGTCTTCCTTTTATTTCTTTTTCTTCTCTGATTGCTGTGGCTAGGACCTCCAAAACTATGTTGAATAATAGTGGTGAGAGTGGACATCTTTGTCTTGTTCCTGATCTTAGCAGAAATGCTTTCAGTTTTTCACCTTTGAGAATGATGTTTGCTGTGGGTTTGTTGTATATGGCCTTTATTATGTTGAGGTAGGTTCCCTCTATGCCCACTTTCTAGAGAGTTTTTTTCATAAATGGGTATTGAATTTTGTCAAAAGCTTTTTCTGCATCTATTGAGATGATCATATGGCTTGTATCACATTGATTGATTTGTGTAAATTGAAGAATCCTTGCATCCCTGGGATAAATCCCACTTGATCATGGTGTGTGATCCTTTTAATGTGTTGTTGGATTCTGTTTGCTAGTATTTTATTGAGGATTTTTGCATCTATATTCATCAGTGATATTGGTCTGCAATTTTCTTTTTTTGTAGTATCTTTGTCTGGTTTTGGTATCAGGGGGATGGTGGCCTCGTAGACTGAGTTTGGGAGTGTTCCTTCCTCTGCAATTTTTTGGAAGAGTTTGAGAAGGATGGGTGTTAGCTCTTCTCTAAATGTTTGATAGAATTCACCTGTGAAGCCATCTGGTCCTGGACTTTTGTTTGTTGGAAGATTTTTAATCACAGTTTCAATTTCATTACTTGTGATTGGTCTGTTCCTATTTTCTGTTTCTTCCTGGTTCAGTCTTGGAAGGTTATACCTTTCTAAGAATTTGTCCATTTCTTCCAGGTTGTCCATTTTATTGGCATAGAGTTGCTTGTAGTAGTCTCTTAGGATGCTTTGTATTTCTGTGGTGTCTGTTGTAACTTCTCCTTTTCATTTCCAATTTTATTGATTTGAGTCCTCTCCCTCTTTTTCTTGATGAGTCTGGTTAATGGTTTATCAATTTTGTTTATCTTCTCAAAGAACCAACTTTTAGTTTTATTGATCTTTGCTAATGTTTTCTTTGTTTCTATTTCATTTATTTCTGCTCTGATCTTTATGATTTCTTTCCTTCTGCTAACTTTGGGTTTTGTTTGTTCTTTCTCTAGTTCTTCAGGTGTAAGGTTAGATCGTTTATTTGCGATTTTTCTTGTTACTTGAGGTAGACTTGTATAGCTATAAACTTCGCTCTTAGAGCTGCTTTTGCTGCATCCCATAGGTGTTGGATCATCGTGTTTTCATTGTCATTTGTCTGTAGGTATTTTTTGATTTCTTCAGTGATCACTTGGTTATTTAGTAACGTATTGTTTAGCCTCCATGTGTTTGTGTTTTTTACATTTTTTCCCTTGTAATTCATTTCTAATCTCATAGTGTTGTGGTCAGAAAAGATGCTTGATATGATTTCAGTTTTCTTAAATTTACTGCGGCTTGATTTGTGACCCCAGATGTGATCTATCCTGGAGAATGTTCCATGTGCACTTGAGAAGAAAGTGTAATCTGTTTTTGGATGGAATGTCCTATAAATATCAATTAAATCTGTCTGGTCTATTGTGTCATTTGAAGCTTGTGTTTCCTTATTTATTTTCTGTCTGGATGATCTGTCCATTGGTGTAAGTGAGGTATTAAAGTCCCCCACTATTATTGTGTTACTGTCGATTTCCTCTTTTATAGCTGTTAGCAGTTGCCTTATGTATTGAGGTGCTCCTATGTTGGGTGCATATATATTTATAATTGTTATATCTTCTTCTTGGATTGATCCCTTGATCATTATGTAGTGTCCTTCCTTGTCTCTTGTAACATTCTTTATTTTAAAGTCTGTTTTATCTGATATGACTATTGCTACTCCAGCTTTCTTTTGATTTCCATTTGCATGGAATATCTTTTTCCATCCTCTCACTTTCAGTCTGAATGTGTCCCTAGGTCTGAAGTGGGTCTCTTGTAGACAGCATATATGGGTCTTGTTTTTGTATCCTTTCAGCAAGCCTGTGTCTTTTGGTTGGAGCATTTAATCCATTCACATTTAAGGTAATTATTGATATGTATGTTCCTGTTACCATTTTCTTAATTGTTTTGGGTTACTTTTGTAGGTCCTTTTCTTCTCTTGTGTTTCCCACTTAGAGAAGTTCCTTTAGCATTTGTTGTAGAGCTGGTTTGGTGGTGCTGAATTCTCTTAGCTTTTGCTTGTCTGTAAAGCTTTTGATGTCTCCATCGAATCTGAATGAGATCCTTGCTGGGTAGAGTAATCTTGGTTGTAGGTTCTTCCCTTTCATCACTTTAAATATGTCATACCACTCCCTTCTGGCTTGTAGAGTTTCTGCTGAGAAATCAGCTGTTAACCTTATGGGAGTTCCCCTGTATGTTATTTGTCGTTTTTCCCTTGCTGCTTTCAATAATTTTTCTTTGTCTTTAATTTTTGCCAGTTTGATTACTATGTGTCTCAGTGCGTTTCTCCTTGAGCTTATCCTGTATGGAACTCTCTGTGCTTCCTGGACTTGGGCAGCTATTTCCTTTCCAATGTTAGGGAAGTTTTCGACTATAATCTCTTCAGATATTTTCTCAGGTCCTTTATCTCTCTCTTCTTCTTCTGGGACCCCTGTAATGCGAATATTGTTGGGTTTAATGTTGTCCCAGAGGTCTCTTAGGCTGTCTTCATTTCTTTTCATTCTTTTTTCTTTATTCTGTTCCACAGCAGTGAATTCCACCATTCTGTCTTCCAGGTCACTTATCCGTTCTTCTGCCTCAGTTATTCTATTATTGATTCCTTCTAGTGTAGTTTTCATTTCAGTTATTGTATTGTTCATCTCTGTTTGTTTCTTCTAAATTCTTCTAGGTCTTTTTTATACATTTCTTGCATCTTCTTGATCTTTGCCTCCATTCTTTTTCCGAGGTCCTGGATCATCTTCACTATCGTTATTCTGAATTCTTTTTCTGGAAGATTGCCTATCTCCACTTCATTTAGTTGTTTTTCTAGGGTTTTATCTTGTTCCTTCATCTGGTACATAGCCCTCTGCCTTTTCATCTTGTTTATCTTTCTGTGAATGTGGTTTTTGTTCCACAGGCTGCAGGACTGTAGTTCTTCTTGCTTCTGCTGTCTGACCTCTGGTGGATGAGGCTATCTAAGAGGCTTGTGCAAGTTTCCTGATGGGAGGGACTGGTGGTGGGTAGAGCTGGCTGTTGCTCTGGTGGTCTGAGCTCAATAAAACTTTAATTGCCTTGTCTGCTGATGGGTGGGGCTGTGTTCCCTCCCTGTTGGTTGTTTGGCCTGAGGCGACCCAGTACTGGAGCCTACCTGGGCTCTTTAGTGGGGCTAATGGCGGACTCTGGGAGGACTCACGCCAAGGAGTACTTCCCAAAACTCCTGCTGCCAGTGTTCTTGTCCTCAAGGTGAGACACAGTCACCCCCCACCTCTGCAGGAGACCCTCCAACACTAGCAGGTAGGTCTGGTTCAGTCTCCTATGGGGTCACTGCTCCTTCCCCTGGGTCCCAGTGCACACATTGCTTTGTGTGTGCCCTCCAAGAATGGAGTCTCTGTTTCCCCCAGACGTGTCGAAGTCCTGCAATCAAATCCTGCTAGCCTTCAAAGTCTGATTCTCTAGGAATTCTTCCTCCCGTTGTCAGACCCCCAGGTTGGGAAGCCTGCCGTGGGGCTCAGAACCTTCACTCCAGTGGGTGCACTTCTGTGGTCTAAGTGTTCTCCAGTCTGTGAGTCAGCCACCCGGCAGTTATGGGATTTGATTTTACTGTGATTGCGCCCCTCCTACCGTCTCACTGTGGCTTCTCCTTTGTCTCTGGATGTGGGCATCTTTCTGGTGAGTTCCAGTGTCTTCCTGTCGATGACTGTCCAGCAGCTAGTTGTGATTCCGTTGCTCTCGCAAGAGGGTGTGAGAGCACATCCTTCTACTCCGCCATCTTGAACCAATCACATATAGAGATTTTCTTAAATGCCTTGAATCAATAAGTTTTCGGCCTTTTTTGAGGGCCCCTGTGTGTGTGTGTATGGGGGTAGCTCACAGCCCTGCCGTAGCCTTCACCGCCTGCTTGTGCAGAATCTCGCCGTCAACCAGAAGTGAGAGTGTGGGCCTTCTGAGGTTTCTCATGAGCATGAGGCTGGCCTTCAGGGTTCCCAGGAATGTGGTGGAGCTTTTCAAAGCCCCCATGTCGTCTCACTCCCCAGCTTGTCCCTGGTCTGGCCGCCCTCTTGTGTGCTCTGAGTTCAAACAGACAAGCCCAGTAAATGGGTTTTTTTTTCCAGAGGCTGCCGACAGGTCACCAGTGACCGTCCTCTGGGGATCAGGCCTTTCTGGGGTCACCACACCGATTCTGCCCACTCCAGTGGCTGTTAGCCTGCTTGTTTTTACAGCTGCCGAGGATACAAGGCTGTTGGTTTTCAGGGCCACTGTGGAGCTGGGGAGGGAGGGATGGGAATAGGACAATTAAACTGCCACGAAGCTCACTGTTCTCACCAAGATTCAGCCTTCTTTTTCTTGAATAAAAGTTGCTCAGATTGTCGCAAGCCTTTAATTTCCAGAGTTGTGGAAAAGTCTGTTTTGATGGTTTTTGCCAGTGTTCTCATTGCGTTTACGGAGCAGCAGATTTTGGAAGTCCTCACTCTGCTATCTCAGAAGGGCTTCTTTCCATTTTGCTGATGAAGTGAACAGAGACAACGTGTGATTGGAAGTCTGCGTGGTTCTTGGTTGCTCACGGCCTGCATACTAGTGGTTATCCAGAGCACATGGGTGTGGCTTAGCCCAGAAGAGACCTGTATACCTTTACCAGTTGGTCTAACAGGAGCCAGCTTAACTCAACATATTGTGAGTCTTCCAGTGTAGAATTCAGTTTAAAGTGTTGTGTAACATCTAATCTCATTTTAAGACTAGCTCCTTCAGTTTATAAAACTTTTGTCTTTAATATTCTTGGTTACGAAGTATCCAACTATTCTTTTGATCTTCTGTTCATCGGCCTGGTATATTCTGTAGTTGGTGAGTTATAGTATTCAGCTAATTACCTAAATTCTTGGTGAAACAGATCATTACACATCATGCAGCTGAGGCTTTTATTCACAGAGCTCCATTGTTGCTTCGGGCATAAGACATGGATGGAACCTTGGAGGGAAATTGACCAATTTTGTGCATCCCCATGATTAGTCAAATGACACTGCATATGTATTTGTCAGCAAAGTTCACTCAAGTGGTGCTAAGCAAGAAAGAAATTACAATATGAGAGTTTTCTTTTTGAAGGAAAAAAATAAGTGAATTAGATGGAAGAGTCATGGAGTGATGTGTCATTTCAGGTCCTTCGAGACATCCTCAAGGAAGTTCAGAGCAACATGGTGCCACGCAGCATGCTTAAGGAGTGGGCTCTGCACACCTTCCCCAACGCCACCGACTACTGGACCTTCCGGAAGATGTTCACCATCCAGCTTGCCCTCATCGGCTTTGCGGAGTTCGTCTTGCATCTCAATAGACTCAACCCCGAGATGCTGCAGATCGCTCAGGTAACCTGATGTGAGCGGCCAGCCCTCCTGTAGAATCTGCGTCCTACTGTTTTAAGTTTCTGAAGCGTCTCCTTCTGAACTTTAGGACACCGGCAAACTGAACGTGGCCTACTTTCGATTTGATATAAATGATGCAACTGGAGACTTAGATGCCAACCGTCCTGTCCCTTTTCGCCTCACACCCAACATATCTGAGTTTCTGACCACCATCGGTGTCTCTGGCCCGTTGACCGCATCCATGATCGCCGTCGCCCGGTGCTTTGCCCAGCCCAACTTCAAGGTAGGTAAGGGGTCGTCTTGTGAGGAGCACAGACTGGGTAACTCTGCACGTGGTGGGCTCACAGGAGCCCCGGATCTGCAGACAAGGCAGGAGGAGGGAAGAGCATTCACAGCACGTTCACTGGGGAAAAGGGGTTAAAATGTTCTCTGTGCATGAGTGTTTAGGATGCTGGACCAGTTTACAAAGAGCAATCTAGAAGCCTCTATCGGATAGTTTCCCCAGCTACTACCTCTGTGTGTCAGTTTTGTTTACTCCATTTTATAGCTACCTTCAGTTTCTCATTTTGCAAACCTTTCTGCTTAAGAGGGCAGGTGTGTCCGTGTTGGATGGCTCCTGTCTTACTGGGGCTACGGTGACGGGCCCTAAACAGACATGACACGTGAGGCAAATAGTGAACCCCCATGAGATGCCACGTGGCAGATGCCCTTGGCCACGCCAGGGCTGTGACACTCTGCGCCTGGCACTGTGCTCAGGGAGGACAGACAGGGATTCAAATCCAGTTCATTCTCACCCTGATCCTGTCTCTCCACAGTTGGGGACGGAACACAATTTATTTTTTCTTTTAATTTCTGAGACCAGCTGTATTACTATTGGTTTGTTTGTTGTTTTCCCAGATAAGCAGTTTGTGTCTAGAGAAGGCTGCAGACACCAGCTGCTTTCACAAAACACTTACATAGAACAGGTTTTACGTTATGGGATAATCTCTTAACTGTGAACCAGAACTTCGTGCTCTTTTTAATCTTCGGTTGCACATGCCCATCAGTGCGGGGTGCTGCTGTGGGGATACAGTGATGAGCTGTTATGAACATGAGTGAGAACAAAGAGCCCACGGTTCCTTCTTGAGAAAGGAGTCTGCTCTAATGCAGGGAATAGCAGTGCACTTTTATCCACTTTGGCTTAAGGCTTGAAATATGAACTTCTCGTTTGTTTCCAGAACAACTGTTTCTATGCAATCAGGGTAATTCTTAGAGTGGCATTTAATTGAAAACTTTAGAAAGAGTGAAGAAGGCCCTCCATATATTAAAGACCTGTTACGACTTGGAAAAACACTGGGAGTTACTCTGCACAGTCTGAGCTGGTATAGATGGGAGGGAACTGGGCCTTCTCCAAACTCTGGGCCCAAATGTAGTGACTGCCTTTACGTTAGGCTAATATAGAGACTGTGCTATGTGGGAATCTCCTTTAAAAACACATTCTGTTGGGGCCAAGTAACACAGAATAAAACCCTCAGCATGTCAGTCGAAGTTACTTTAAAGCAGCCCCGGTGCCTCACGAAGCTCCCGCGTCCTTTGATGGTGACGATGGGCTGAGGTCCCATGTTGTGGTTCAGGAGGACCTGTGCACGGTGTGTCCGTCGTGGGAACGCCATCTTGTCGGTGATGTCAGTGCCACCGCTGGTCTGGGTCCCCGGCCCTTCTCCTCCAGTCCCCTCCCCCGGGTGCTTCTCACCTTCCTGCTGCAGCCACCACCTCCCCACCCTGTGGACCCAGTTCCCACAGTTCCCTGACCCCAGGGGGAGCGGCAGCCGCTGGCCCCTCCCTCCCTCCCCCTCCCTCTTTCTTCAGCTTAGAATCCACGGGGTGTCATCACGCGTGTCTGGCTGCAGTGGCCCCACCAGCGTGCCTGTGGCACCTGGCCCCGGGTGCTGAGGCTGATGGCCCGTCGGCCGCCATGGCTGAGCCCCTCACTTGGGGAGCCACCCTCGGGGCTGTTGTTGGTTAAGCGCGGACCGTTCTGTTCTCTCCCCACCCAGGTGGACGGCATCCTGAAAACCGTGCTTCGGGACGAGATCATCGCTTGGCACAAAAAGACACAGGAGGACACCTCGTCTCCTCTGTCAGCCGCCGGGCAGCCCGAGAACATGGACAGCCAGCAGCTGGTTTCCCTCGTCCAGAAGGCCGTCACGGCCATCATGACCCGCCTGCACAACCTTGCCCAGTTCGAGGGCGGGGAGAGCAAAGTGAACACCCTGGTGGCCGCCGCCAACAGCCTGGACAACCTGTGCCGCATGGACCCCGCCTGGCACCCCTGGCTGTGAGCACGGCCGCGGCTGGCCGGGAGGGCGGTTGCTCGCCTGACAGTTGGAGGGGGGCGAGCATCAGGAAGGTGAGGCCGTTCGAGGGGGGGAGCTGAGACTTACCCCCAGCTTTTCAAGTAAAGATGCCAGGGTTCCCTCGTGCAGAATTTATGAATTCTTTTTTACTGAGTTCCTCCCTCCGTGTGAATGTACAGATTGAACTGTAGAAAACGCTTCTGTGTCGTCATTTTTAACTTTCAGAAGTTACACCTCCCAGGAGCTTCGTGCTTTTGTACAGAACTTCGTAGCAAGTGTACAGAAAACCCACTTAGTTGGAGAACAGGAAATTACGAACGAACTGTGTTGGATTTTCTCTGAGCACAAACTTTTACGCTGTACGTAACCAGCCTCGGGAGCCTCACTGAGCAGCCGACTGGATGGATGAGGCCCGGGGCCCCAAGGGCCGCCCACTTCCCCTGCGTTCGGAGTCGGATTCCTCTGGGGAAACAGAACTGGAGAGCTGGCGGTGAACCTTACTTTACAGGCTGGCTCTTTGGATGTCTTCTAGACATTTGCTGTCACTGTACTTGGAAAAAAGGAACACTTTTTCCTTCTTAATTTAGAAAGAAGCAACGAAGGTTTGTTCATTAACTCCAGTCTGTTATGTTCACATTTTTATAAATATGAGCCTTGAGAATGTTCTATCTGAATTTGTACAGTGTGATTTTTTTAGAATAAATATTTTATAAAAGGATGAGTTGTTTCCGTGAGGTGTTCCCTCTGCCCCTCAGGGCCCCAGGCCAGCACGGCCTGTGCCCCAGTGTGGCTCCACGGTGACGGTCACGTGCGTCCAGGCAGGGTCTTGGCTGGGACTTGGGTCTGAACCACTCGGCGTGTGCTGTGATGCTGACCAGAAGTGCTGGTCCCGACTGATGGCGTCAGAGATGCCCAGGGATCTGGTCCCTTCAGCTGTGTTCACGTGTTTCAGGGCTGCTGCTGTGTAACCTGTGTGCGAAGGGGAGACGCCCAGAGGCCTCATCCTGGACCTGCGTCCCTGGCGGGGCTGTTCCCGGTGCCTGGAGCCCCACCCCTCGCCTCAGCTCCACCAGCTCGTTGGCCTTCAGCCCCTCCCTCCATCGTCACCTCAGGTACGGAGTGAACCAAGCAGCAGAGCCCTGCCCTGGAAAACACTGGAGGGACGGTTCCCCAGCACAGGCCGTGCTGTCAGCAGGACGAGAAACTGAGGCAGGACGGAGGAAGGGGTTGTGACTTTAAAATTACGATTCTGAATTTAGAAGGACTCGCCCCTTTGGGAAGTGTACCACATGTGCAGTGAGGAGGACAGCCTCTGAACAGCTCAGGGCCCAGACAGCAAGGCCCCCTCGGGGTCGGGGCCCTCGACCCCGAGGCCTGCCCTGTACCCCAGTGTCCCAGGCTAGCACAGGGTGAAGCCTGCAGCTGAGTTCACCCAAACCTCACTACAAGTCCAGTCCAGGGGGCGTAAACAAACGTGCTAGAAGCAGCGAAAGCTTGAGACTGTGGTGGCGCTGGGTTAGGACTGGGGTGCCAGCGCATTTGGGGTGGGTGGGACCGACGGCTACAACTTGAGGTCACCGTGCTGGTCTCCAGTCCTGGGAAACAGGTGGGCCCACAGCCCCTCCACTGCACAGAGAGGTGCAGCTCAGGGTGAGCAGCTCCTCCACGGTCCAGAGTCCCAGAGCCAGTCGTGGAGGAACAGCCTAAACCTCATCCAGCTTGACTCTGGCCCCCGAGGCTACACCCTAGAGCACAGATGGAGGCTGAGGGGCCGGGTTTTGCCCAATTGACTGGACTCTCCCATTCTTTCTTTTTTTTTTTTCCTTCATAAATTTATTTATTTTTTGTCTGTGTTGGGTCTTTGTTGCCGCGCGCGGGCTTTCTCTAGTTGCAGCGAGTGGGGGCTACTCTTTGTTGCGGTGCGCGGGCTTCTCACTGCAGTGGCTTCTCTTGTGGAGCACGGGCTCTAGGTGCACGGGCTTCGGTAGTTGCGGCACACAGGCTCAGTAGTTGTGGCTCGCGGGCTCTAGAGCGCAGGCTCATTAGTTGTGGCATGTGGGCTCAGTAGTTGTGGCTCGCAGGTTCTAGAGCGCAGGCTCAGTAGTTGTGGCGCACGGGCTTAGTTGCTCCGCAGCATGTGGGATCCTCCCAGACCAGGGCTCGAACCCGTGTCCCCTGCATTGGCAGGCGGATTCTTAAGCACTGCGCCACCAGGGAAGTCCCTCTCCCATTCTTTCTTTGGAGCTAATTATGAGTTATTTTACAAATACTTGGCTGTTTTTGTGAGAAAGCATCTTGGATTGCAGGATGACAGGAGCCTGTATCTAAAACGACAGGTGTCATCGTGCCGTCAGGCTGGACGGGGAAGACGCCCATCTGTCTGACAGTCCTCACTGTGTAACAGGGTCTCGCAAGCCGGGGTCAGGACTCATTTGAAACAAGCCACTGAGTTGCCCTTGTGCGCTTGGAGAGTTGGCGTGGAACCTGGTGGTTGTGTAGATGTGTGGATGGCAGTTGGGTGAAGGGAACATTTGTTTCTTAGCCTCGATAGTTGGGAGTCTGGAGTCGGTATCCTGGTGAGAAGGGCCTGGGTCCCACGCCAGGCTCGCCCACACTGTGTCCCAGGCACTGACCCTGGTTCCTAGGAAAACCAGCCTCTGAAGAGCCAGAGCAGGAGAGAGTTCCCCACTGGAGACCCAGCATCTCCTGAGTGCTGCCTGTAAGTCGGAGTTGGGAGTCCTGAGCCAGTGCTTCAGTGACCAGGAGCCTCTGCATTCTTCCCCAAATGTGGCACTGCTGGGACCTGGGTCCTCAGGAACCAAGGAAGGTCAGAGAAAGAGGTGGTGTGGGGAACCACACATGGATGCCTCTGATTCTCCAATCACTGTTTCAAAGTTAGTACGATTATTAGACTTCTTTTTAACTGTAAAATATTACATAACAGAATTTACCATTTTAACCAGTTTTATGTGTACGGTGCAGTGGCATTGAGTACATTCACATCATCGTGCAACCATCACCACCTTGCATCTCTCTCCAGACCTTTTTTTATCATCCCAAACAAAAACTCTGTTCCCACTAAACTCTGTCTCCCCCTCCTCCCCGCAGCCACAGGCAAACACCCCTCTACTTTCTGTCTCTATGAATTTGACTACTCTGGTAATCTTACGTAAGTATCGCAGGATATTTGTTCTTTGGTGACAGGCTTATTTCACTTGGCATAATGTTGTAGCATGTGACAGAATTTCCTTCCTTTTTAAGGCTGAATAATGTTGCATTGTGTATATATATCACATTTTCTTTACCCATTCATCCATTGATGGGCACTTGGATTGCTTTCATCGTTCGGCTATTGTGAATAATGCTGGAATGAACGTGGCTGTTTTGGGAGGAGTCGAAATACCTGTTCAGCTTCCAACTTTCAATTCTTTGGGGAATGTATACAGAAGTGGAATTTCTGGATTACATAAGGTAGTTGTATTTTTAATTTTTTGAAGAACCTCCATATAGATTTCCAGAGTGACTGCACCATTTTACATCCCCACCAGCAGTGCACAAGCGTTCCAATTTCTCCACATCCTTGCCAACACTTGTTTTCTGATTTAAAAAAAAAAAAAAAGCCCCCTTTTTTTTTTTTTTATAAGAATCATCCTAATGGGTGTAAAGCAGTATCTGTCTCATTGTGGGACTGGTTTGCATTTCCCTCATTTTTAGTGATGTTGAGCATATTTTCATGAGCTTGTTGACCATTTATATCTTATTTGGAGAAATTTAAATCCATTGTTCATTGTTTTTTTTAAGTTGTAGGAGTTCTTTATATATTCTGGATATTAAGCTCTTATCAGATACATGACTTAACAGATATTTTCTCCCACTCTTTGGGTTGCCCTTTCATTCTGTTGGTAGTGTCCTTTCTTGCCCAAGTTTTAAATGTTTCTTAAGTTCAATTTATCTAGTTTTTCTTTTGTTGCCTGTGCTTTTTCGTTTCATATCCAAGGAATCATTGCCAAATCCAATGTCATGAAGCTTTTCAAAGTGTTTCTGCTAAGAGTTTTATAGTTTTAGTTCTTACATTTATGTCTTTGATACATTTTGAGTTAATTTTTATACATGGTGTGAGGTAAGCTTCATCTTTCGCATGTGGATATCTGGTTTTCCAAGCAACATTTGTTGAAAGACTGTCCTTTCCTATTGAGTAATCTCGGCACCCTTGTCAAAAGTCATTTGGCCACATACGAGGGTTTATTTCTGGGTTATCTATTCTATTCCATTGGTCTGTATGTCTGCCTTTTTGGCAGCATCCTACCATGTTTATTACTGTAGCTTTGCAGTAAATTTTGAAATCAGGAAGTGTGAGACCACCCACCAAATTGTTCTTTTTAAGATTGTCTTGGCCAGTTGGGGACCGCTGTCATTCCGTGTGAGTTTTAGGGTGGATTTTTCTCTTTCTGCAAAAGCGTTGTTGGGATTTTTATGTAGGTTTGTGTTTGAATCTGTAGATCATTTTGGGTGGTAATGATGTCTTAACATTAGTAAGTCTTCTTACTCATGATCCCAGAGTGTCTTTCCATTTATTTGTGTCTCCTTTCTTTCGCTTTATAGGTTTTTTTTTAATTTTTTTTATTATTATTTATTTTATTTTTGCTGTGTTGGGTCTTCGTTTCTGTGAGAGGGCTTTCTCCAGTTGTGGCAAGCGGGGTTCTCTTCATCATGGTGCGCGGGCCTCTCACTATCACGGCCTCTCCTATTGCAGAGCACAGGCTGCAGACGCACAGGCTCAGTAGTTGTGGCTCACGGGCCTAGTTGCTTCGCAGCATGTGGGATTCTCCCACACCAGGGCTCGAACCCGTGTCCCCTGCATTAGCAGGCAGAGATTCTCAACCACTGCGCCACCACGGAAGCCCCTATAGTTTTATAGTTTCAGTGTACAAGTCTTTTATTTCCTTGGTTAAGTTTATTCCTATTTTATTCTTTTTGATGCTACTATAAATGGAATTGTTTTCTTAATTTCTTTTTCAGATTGTTCATTGTTAGCATTATAGAAACACAGTTGGTTTTTGTTTGTTGATTTTCTATCTTGCAACTTTGCTAAATTCATTTTTTAGTGTTAGCAGTTTTTTGGTTTGTTTTTAATCAGGAAGAAAACCATTTATTTTAAAATAGTGTTGGCAAAAATTTTCTTTGGAAAAAAACCATTTTAGTTGTTGGACGAACGTGGTAAAAAGTATGAAAAGATAAGCTTCAGTCTAGTTTCTTTTTTTTTTGCGGTACACGGGCCTCTCACTGTTGTGGCCTCGCCCGTTGCGGAGCACAGGCTCTGGACGCGCAGGCCCAGCGGCCATGGCTCACGGGTCTAGCCGCTCCGCGGCATGTGGGATCTTCCCGGACCGGGGCACGAACCCCTGCATCGGCAGGCAGACTCTCAACCACTGCGCCACCAGGGAAGCCCTGGTCTAGTTTCTTGAAGGAATGATAAGAACCAAGTAAGAGCTCTCTGAAATGCTTCACTTAAAAAGAGGATCATGGCGGGGGGGATAGAATAAAAGATGTAAGTTGGGTCTTGAGGAAAAGGTGGGACTTGAGAAACATGGAAAAAGACAGGAGCGAACCAGGAGGCAGTCTGCACAGGTGGTGGATACTTCAGGAGGGACCAAGGAGTATTTCGATGGGCACCTGGGCCACCTCTGGCTAATGAACCAGCTAACGGGGAGAGGAGAAGGTCAGAACCACGGGTAACGAACACTGGATTATGAGCCACTGTGAGCTGGTGCTGAAGTTTTCACCCATCATTAGAAAAACCAGTGCACCAAAGTGAGGTCTTCATAAAAGACAACCAAAACAATAGTCTTTTATTGTGAAAAGTTTTGACGTTAAATGTCCTTTTTAAATGAAATGTTGGTGATACAGATGATTTTTATCTGGTAAGTATATTTTGCTGGTCTATAAAACAGAAAAGTTTGGGAAATACTAGTCTAAACATCTCATGGCTATATGAGATTCCTTATCACTAAAATAGTGTAGGATGTTTTTCACCTGTAGCTTATATTTAATTCCAAAATCTAATGAAGAGTCCCCCCCAAAAAAGTGTGGGCCTATATCATGTATATGTATAGATAAAAAAGCTTAAATAAAACACCACCAAATAAAATTCAGGACTATTTTTACCCCTATGCCTCATAATCGTAATATGATAAAACAGTTGTGTGCAACACAACCTAGTTATGTTATTCTTTTTTATATTTTTGCATAACATGTATTCTTTTTAGTGAATTATCTAGTTACTATATTCATCTTGAACCTACCTGTCTACCTTCAAATATTATACTTCACCTATAATGTAAGAATCTTACAACTGTAGACTTCTATTTCTACCCCCCATCCTTGGTGCTATTGTTTACATGTTTTATTTCTATATATGATATTAACCCCACAATACATCATTATTACTTTTGCACTAGACTATGCATTCTTTTTTATTTTATTTTTTAATTTTATTTTTGGCTGCATTGGGTCTTCGTTGCTGCGTGCAGGCTTTCTCTAGTTGTGGCGAGTGGGGTCTCGTCTTCGTTGCAGTGCGCGGGCGTCTCATTGCGGTGGCTTCTCTTGTTGCGGAGCATGGGCTCTAGGCACGAGGGCTTCAGTAGCTGTGGCACGCGGGCTCAGTGGTTGTGGGGCACAGGCTCGGCAGTTGTGGCACAAAAGTTTGGTTTTTTATGGCTGAGCAGTATTCCATTATATTATGTATATTTTATATCTATATGTACCACGTCTTCTTTATCCATTCGTCTGTTGGTGGACACTTAGGTTGCTTCCATATCTTGGCTATTGTAAATAATGCTGCTATGAACATGGGGGTGCATGTATCTTTTCAAATTGGTAATTTTGCTTTTCTTCAGGTATATGCCCAGGAGTGGGATTGCTCTATTTTTAGTTTTTTGAGGACCCTCCACTGTTTTCCAAAGTGTTATCAATCTCTCCTACAATTCTGACTGTAAGAAGTTTGCCCCTTTTCTTTAGAAGACCCTTGCCAGACCACTGACTTCCTGTCTTATGGGATGTTAAAAAAAAAAAAAAAAAAAGCTGTTCCACACCAAATATCAGACGTCAAAAATGTAAAGTTGTGAGTTTATTGCATGTGTAACAAAATGAACCTGACCGCCGGGGCCCAGCCTGCTGTACAGTCACTGTTTGTTTTGTGTTTCCAGCTGGTTCTATAACCACATTAAATAGAACTAGTATTTCTTTAAATACTTTTGATTTTGACATAAAACAGAACATTTAGTGTACAACTTTCACAAAATAAATCAGCAATCAAAACAGTGGGAAGAAGGATAACAAGGATAGCAGCAATACTTAAAAACAAGACATTACAAAATAAATTAAAAAATACATTATAAAGTGGTTGAGAAACAAAAATAAACAAATTTTTAAAATTCATACTATGTTTTGGGAAGGCTGCCGTGCGGCACACACCTGGCTGCGGACGGGGGCGGAGGGGCGTTTTTCTCGGACAGCTCCGATCGGAGGACCACCTGACCTGCATTTGGACCACGCGGCCCGGCAAGCTCTGGGGCCGCAGTTCCAGGCGCTTCTCCCTGCGGGAGTCAGGAGAGCTCCGCCCACCGTCACCCCGGGGCCCTTCCGTTCTCCCCACAGCACTGGCAGAGCGGTGGTTTGCTACATCCCTGAGGGTCGGCTGATGACCGCTGGTGAGGCAAGCCTGGAAGTCGGGCCCTGAAGCATCTGGGCGGAGAGCTGAGGGGACCAGGTGGGTCGCTGGGGTTCCCGAGAAGGGCGACAGATGGCGAGGCTCCCGCAGACCCCAAAACCCACGGCTTGCCACACTATTCTTTGGTGGGGGTGGTCGGGGGGTGGGGAGTGTTCCAAAGGCCCAACCCACTGTGGACAGTTACGGTTCTAGGAGCAGTGCCACCGACAGCCCTGTTTGGCAGGAGTGACCTGGAGCTCCGGAAGGTTCTGCTGTGCCAGGCTCCACAACAACCCACGCAGCTGGTGAGGTGCCCGCGTCCCCGTACGAAAGCGGAGACCCAAGGCCTTGCGGGCAGGTAAGTCGACTTTCCCCAGCAGCCCGTGGAGGAGCCAGGACGTGAGCCTCTGGAGCTTGCCGAGGTGACACCTGACACGTGAGGGTGGCCTGGGGCCGGCAGGGGCACTGCCCACCCCACCCCCCAGCCCCCGCCATCAGCAGGAAGGCAGCTTTAAAGGAGGCAAATGGCACATTCCTGCTTCCAAGTCTTTCCAACCACTAGACCCTTGTTTCCTTCCTAACTTACGGCGGATTTTGGCCGACACCACATGATAACTGGGTGGGCCTTCCCCCCTCAGTCTTGAGGGCCTCAGTTCCCGGATGGCAGTCTCCTCCTTGCGGTTTAGGTCCATGTTACAGAGGAGACCTGTCTGGCGGGTGAGAGTGGTGGGGGTCTGTCTGTATCATTCATTTCCTCATTCCTCCAGAGGAGGACCCACGGCAGCCAGCTTCCAGGACGCCAGAAGGTGTCATGGTAAACGAGACACAGGAGAAGCCCAACGGGCAAGGCGGGACTTCGGAAAGACTCAGCCCGCAGTCCATCCTGGATGTTCTGAACGGATTACATTCTCCTTCTGCAGCCAAGGCATCCTTCCTATTCTAGAACCTCAGCAAGTCACCCAGAAGCACGGCTTTCTCTCGCTCCTGGAACCTCCAGCCAGCGAACTCCGGCCCGCCAAACGTCAGACCACTGGCTGCTTCCCGGTCAAGCCGAAGAACCACAGCAAGGTGCAGAGGGTAAGTTAAGTGCGCCTCCAAACCTAGCACCGTCCACAGGCGTTAGTAACAAAAAGAACAGACGGGACAGTCGGCCAGAAAGCTCCTTCCAAACCCACCTCAGACCCACAGCTGGATCCCAGCACTGAACTCGGAACCTTACAACAAAACTTCAACAGTGAAAGGTCTTGCTAATGAATTACCCTGCACTCGCCCCCCAAACAAAAACCACCACCATACGGGAGAACTTGCTGCCACTGCTGTTTTTCTGCTGAACTTTATCTGAAATCAAACCACTTTGTTAAAATGCTTTTTGATCTTCTGTGCAAATTGGGAAATGGTGGTAGAAACCTAGGGCCAAGGCTTGCTTTGGCCTTGCTCATATCTGGACAAGTGAATGGAGCAGCAGTTGTTAGTGTCACCATCAGACGTTGGGGAAGTGGGCTGAACGTGTCACGGTGGAGCGGCCCCTCTCTGCCTTCAGGTTTCCATCCACGACCTACTTCTTGTAAACGAGTAACCTGGGGTGGATTTAGGTCATGGAGGTTATCCGTTCTCTCTCTCCCTTTCAAGCTAGTTTGCACCAAGCCAGCAGCTACAATGATGGAATCTTGTTCTATTAGTTTAGTGCTTTCCACAAAATGGTTTGTTGTTAGCATCCACGTGGCCCAGTCGACGCCCTTCCAAGTACAGGTGGGGGCAGTAGCCACAGCCTGCGCCTGGCTGCGAGCATCTGAAGCTGGGTTTGGGCTGCTTGTTTATAAGCTCTGTTATGTGGTGTTTTCGCTGGGAAAATATTTCAAACTGGATAGATAACGTGGCTAAAGGGACTCTTAAAAGGAAAGATCATTTTTCTTTATGCAAAACAGATTTTTCAGCCAGGAAACCCTGAAAAGAAATAAATACCCAGGCCTCCAGCACAAGCTGCCCCGATTCCCTTACCTTTCCAAAAGGGAAGCACAGTTTTGATGCCAGCTTCCTGCAGTGGCAGAATTCCAATAAGCATACATTATACGGTTATTGTTCAGGTAGAAATTAATCTGCTACCCAGAGCAGGCTGCTAGGATGTGAAATTTGGAATTTGAGCTGCTGAACTTGAAAACCTCAGGTCTGCTTGGAGACAGAAGAGCTAGTCCAGCTACCAGGGCCGAACCCTCAGGCAGCCCCGCTCAGCTCCATAACTGTGGGTCAAGACTCCTCTAAAGCCCACAGGGCAGTGAGCCTGTCCCCAGCAGCGTTACAACCGCAGCAGAATATCCTGTGTGGCCGAAGCGGTGCTAAACCTGGCTGCGTTTATTGGGTGGGTGATGGAAGGGGTGGGGGGGGCGGGTTCTGTCAGGAGGAAAATATGGGTGAGAGCCACCAACTGAAGTCCCCCCGCCCCCTTTGCTCCCCCAACGAGAAGCAGGGGAGACAAGCCTTTCCCTCGGGTGTTCTAGGATTCCAGAGCCTCAGCCGGCCTCGCGGAGGCGCACAGAGAGCGTCGCTTGGGGTCTGGTGGCCGTGAGCTAGCATCTGCTGCCTTGGGCCGCACTTCACTCCACAGCAAACCCACAGGTCTCCTCCACTGCTGTCAGCAGCTTCTCATAGAGCTTCTCATATGACTCGTAGGGTGGAATGTCGATCCGGTTAAAGCTGGAACGGGACAGAAAGGTGAGAGACTCACTGCTGGTGCCGCCTGGCCTGAGGACCTGCTCCCAGGACAGGGTCAGGGCCAGGCCACAGCAGAGCCTTTGCGGCCACAAGCACACACATGGTGGGGACAGGGCAGAGAGGATGGGAAAGCATCTCATCCACCTAGTTCTGGGAGATGGATGAGAGTTTTCCCCTCTCCTCTGGTGCTTTTCTGCTTCTTAGGCAAAGATTTTCAGTCAGTCAACACAAAGCAAAACAAATCTTGTAAGATCTTCCAAGTGAGTATGTACTGGTTAGATTAGGACAAAGCTCTCAACTTGTTTTCACTGTTGTTTTGGGGAGAAGTTATTTCTCAGACCAGGAACACCACGTTTGCAGAGCACTGCAGTCCAGGCTGGCTGCAGTCAAATCACCACTAACAATTCATTGCCTGTGTATCTAATCCCGTGACTTAGATCTGAGCGCAAAACGGGGCAGTCTGGAGTATTTCCTGCAAAAACAGAAACTGTATCTCAAAAATAATAAAACGTCAGATCCCTGAGAGAGGATTAAACGACCGGGTTAGCATTTCCTCAGGGAAGTTCATTCCCAAAGCTATGCCCCAGAAGACACCTTTGTAGACGATATTTACCTCATAACAAATCAAACAATGCGAGATTCTGACTGAGAGGACATAGAGCGCCTCTTGAATTACCAGAGGTTAAGTGATTGAGGATGGCTTTTGTCAAGAAGGAATCGGGCTAAACTGTGTGGAGGCTTTTCAGGGGGCTTAGCACTGGACGTTCTTCACGTCCGTTTTACTCAAAGCACTAAACCATTAGAGGACACAGCCTGCTGGGGCGGGAGCAGCCCTGTGCGTTAGCATGCGCCACCCCGGGACGGCCATGCTGGGCGCAGACCCTGGGCCCGGGGAGGGCGCGTCCTCTATCTCAAGGACATGGAAACCCAGTTTGATGTCATGGACGGCGTGGGAACCCACAGCCTTGGTTCCCAACCAAGAACCTCCCATCACATCATGCATCCCGGCAACATTTGGAACTGACTCTCGTGAACCAGGGGTGGCTCTCGTCTCCAGAAATGGCTCCCAAAGTGCATGTAAGTGATTTGATTTTAAACCACAAAGGAAATAACCCACTACGGATACTGTTTAAGTGAAAATCAAGGGAGGAAACATTTTTCAATACACAAGGTGCATCTGTCATACGCAGAGTTCTAAGAGGAGACCAATAACTCCAAACTTAAAACTGCAGTGTTCCCTCCTGACACTGCACATGTGCGCGCGCGCACACACACGCACGCACGCATGCACATGTGCGGCAGGACCCAGCGAGGTGACGACTGGGGCCGGGGAGCGGCTCCAACGTCAGTCACGTCTCCAGACAAAACTGGGTTCACGAAAGAGCCTTGTGCTGACCCTCACGTGCGTGCTGTCCACTGCAGAGTCCAAGTAAGAAAACAGCTCAGAAAAGTCACGCACGGAGACAGGCTCCCAGGGCGCTGGTCCTTACCAGGTGTGGGCCTTGGGCAGGTTGTCTGTGTTCGCGTCGATCAGGTGGATGGTGAACAGCCGCGGCCCTGCGGCGCCTGTAGAGCCTTACAAGACAGCATTCTAGTTAACACGCTTCAGAGGCCGAGGCTGGGCCCTTGTCGCCACCCCGAGGCCCTGGTGCTAGGCGGCCGTCCTGCCAGAAGGTCACGGGGCTCACACGGCCACACGAGCCTCTGCCCGCTTTCAGGATGCACCTACCACGACCATTAAGTGACTAACACCAGACATTTTAGAAAATCACAGGAGCAAGGCAGAGCAAAGGCGGGGACCGCTCTCCTCTCACCCGACCACGAGCCTGCTCCAGGGCGCTTATCTGAAAGCAAAATCTTTCAATCGCCAGTGATTTTTTTTTTTTTTTTTTAACAGAAATGTCTAGCAAGCAGGATATGGAGTCAGGAAACCTCCCCAGGCAGAGGCCCAGTGGCAAAAGAAAGACACAAAGGCTGGGACCAAAGCCCTAGGACGAAAAGTAATTTCTCTCACTCCAAGAGGGAGGAGTCGTCTACAGGGAAGGTACACGTGAAATCTATCTGCTCCCACTAAGTTTTAATATATTAAGATTCTTCACCTTCTTCCGGTTGTCAGGGTTATCAAGTGACAAAACCCCCAAATTTTACAAATCACAGAGCCCTAAAGAGGCCTTCAAGGACTTTCCCAGTTGGCTGTGCTGACCACGAGCCCCTCCAGAGGCTCAGAAGCCTCGTTGTGGACAGCCTCCCACTCCCTCCTCCTCCAGCCCCCAGCTCCAGACCCAGGTGAGCCAGAGACCCAGCCAGAGCCGGAAGGGATGCATGAGAGGACGGGGACCTAACTGGACAGGGGAGCCTCTCAGGCAGGCCCCTTGTACAGATGAGGAAACCAAGGGCCCGGGAGGACCTCTGGAGCTGTGACCCACACGGCAGCAGTGTGCTCTCAGAGACTCAGGACTGCAGTTAGAGAGCTGCTGTCAGAAAGTTCAAAAATTAACCCATGGTGCATTTTTAAATGGCTTTCTTTCCCCAAAGCCTTGCTCTTTGTACCCCCTCTCTGTCACCAATTCTGTTGAGGGAGGGAAGCAGAGGCCCCGGCTCTCCTGGGCCTTCCTGGCTCAGGTCTTTCCAGACCCAGCCCTGTGTGGGCACCAGCCGGCCGGCACCCACCACTGCTGTGTCATGTGGCTCAGAGGCCCTGGGAAAGGTGGTCTGAGGTGGGCGGGGCTCTGTGTGATGCACATGCCCTCCTACATCTTTCCAGATGTTTTCTTTCACCTTGGGCAAAGGATAGTAGAGCCTCGAGCCCTGGGGGCAGCAGAGAGAAGGGCAACCGGAAGGCCATGGCTCATGTGGAAGGAAGAGGGTCTCTCCAGCCCCTTGGCCAGGCAACACCCCTGCAGCGCCGAGTGTCTGTCAGGAAGGACCCGAGGCCATGTCGTCTCCTGGCGACGCCCCAGGACGACCGCCTGCCGCAGCCCGTGCCCCGGCCCAGCGCCAGCCCCACCACCACGTCAGTCACCTTGCAGCGCCTTGAAGCCCTGGAGGGGGACCCGCGTGGAGCCCGTCACGAACTGCAGCAGCCGGGCCCTCCTCTCCTCGTCGAAGGTCTCCACCGCCTGCCAAAACCACCGGACCACGTTGCTGTCGGCCCCGCAGTGCTTCAGCCGCGTGTTGGACTTCCAGTCGTCCAGGTCGATCTTGTCCAGGCCGCCGATGATCAGCTATGAGGGCGTGAAGGCAGGTCACCTCCCCGACGTACAAACCGACGGGGCCCCAGCTCCCAGGACACGGAGAGCGTTACAAACCACGTCCCGACAAACCGGACACGCGTTCAGACAAGTCGACAGACACGTACACAGCGGGCCTGAGGCCCACACTCTGTGTCTGCACCTCCGGGCCGGCTGCCACCCCGAGGACGCTGGTGTGGCTACCCATGTGACGTTTCCTTAGCAGCGCGTGCGTGTGTGCGTGTGCATGTGTGTACACTGCACTGGGGAGGACGGAGGACCGAAGGACCAGCCACAACGGCTGCACGGGGCCACATGTTAAGTGGGGCCGCCTCCCAGGGATGCGTGGGGCTTGAAATCTGAGGAGGAGGGAACAGGTCAGGGACGTGCTTGTTGCTGCGACCCGCTCCGGAGCCATCGCTCCCCCCGGGGAGGCACCTCGGGGCCCAGAGCTCTGGCACCGCCCTGGGGCCAGAAAGGCCGGGAAGAGCCTGAAAGGCAAGGGCTACTTGGCACCAGAAGCGGATGGGGTGCGCGGGAATTCGGCTTTGTTCACACCCATGAAGAGGGACCAGAAACGACAGTAATACTTGGTTCTGGGCCTAATAACAGCCAGAATCAAACAAAGCAGCTGGTCATGATAACTTCCTCCATCTGAGGTGACCCCACAGGAGGGGCTTAGGAAGCTGTGCTGCTGGGGAGGTTGCCCAACCCAACAGGACAAGCCACAGAACGCCCGGCAGGATGTCGCAAGAGTTATCCGGATTCCCTGCCGCCAGGCGGGCACCAGGCCTTGGCATCAGCTGCTCAGGCCTCCCCGACCCCCCACTCCGCCCCCAGCCCTGCCTCTGCTCTCCTGCAGCCCCGGCGGCCCCTGGGCCTGCGGGGATCGAGCAGCCGAAGAGCGCCCGTCACGCGCCCCGGCTCCGCAGGCGCTCACGCACCTCCAGCTCCTTCTGGTCAAAAGGCTTCAGTAAGTGTTGAGGGATGAGTTCATTAAACCCCTTCTGAAGAGCCAGGAACTGGGCCTCGATCCCCCTCATAAACCTCCAATTTACATATAACCTGAAAGAAAAATTCACACGTCGGAAGCAGTATCAAATGGTTTGTGAACGTCGTTTTTTTCTCCATTAGTTGGTTCTGATATCCGCTGAACCCTGCCCACCATCCTCCCCTAATGGGGAGGAAAACCCCACTGGCGGGCAGTACCCAGCCTAAGAGTCAGGTTAAAACTAAATCAGATGTTCTGATTCTTTGCTTGAAATGGCAGTAGGATGTAACCTGACCTGTTACAGGTGCCGTAATTTAAAAATATGTTTGAAAAGAAAATACAGGGCACAGTGAGAACTACACACCAGTCTGACAGCCTGAGCACAGACATGCCCATGTGTCTAAATTTCCCATGGAAGTCACTAGTCACTTATTTGCCTCAAGAGGTGGGAAAACAGACTATAAAGAGGTGGACTTCCATCACACCAAGCTCAAGGAAGCTTGCCCCAAACTTGAGGGAGGCCTACTCCTCCCTCCTGTGGCTATACCACCTTCACACCCACAATCAGGCGGTCACTGGAAAGCTACCCCTTGGGCTCTGGGGTCATGAATCCCCCTTTAACGGGTCAACCCTGGAGCCCACCGCTGACCCCGCCGGTTTCTGGAAGTCTCTGCCGCTACCATGACTCTGGTCCAAGCGCTCCAACGACCTAAACATGCCCCCCCCCCCCCGTGCCCAGGACAGTCCCAGGCCCCGCCAGTCCCAGCGGCAACCCCCAGGTGCCCTAGAGCATTACCTACCGGACGTATTCTTTCTTGTTCTCCTCTGTGACAGGGACATTCCTGCCGTTGGGTTTCAGTTCATGCTGAAGAATCCTCCCGAACGCGTTGTGCTCCACACAGAACGTGTGGTCCAGCACGGGGGTGATGTCGTTCTCTCTGGGAAGTTAGGACAGAAGATGAACGTCACTTAGGCCTCGGCCACCGCGCGGGAGCACGTGGAGCGCTGCATCAACAACCGGCAGGAAGAGGGACCGGCTCCTCCTTTGCAGAAGAGGGGTGACAGTAGCGACACCACCCTGTGACTTCCCGGGACAGAGCCAGCCGACTGCTTTGTACCCTGAGCGGACAGGAGGGAAGCGTGAAGGGGCGGCTGAGTCAAAGGGAAGCCTCGCCAAGAAAACACGGCGCCCCCTTCTCCAGGCAGCCTTTCCAAGGGCATCAGTCCAAGGAAGCACTTGAAAGTCAGAACGGGCTCCTTCATCTGCCATGTTTCTGGAAACACAGACTGGGAGGTTCTCTATAGCATGAAGGCCCTGGCCGCCCCGCAGACCTGCCTTTCAAGCTGGGACACGTGGAAGGAGGTGGACAGAACACAGGACATGATCGAGTCCTCGGCTTGTCCCCCGGTCCCAGAGCCTGGACCTCTCATTCCCATGAAATCGGTCCTCACGAGGACCCCCGACACCTACGGTGACCATGTAACTGTGCCTGTTGCTTTTAAGAGAGTTTTAGGGTAATCCTAAAACAAAGGCACCTAAATATTAGGGTGATTTTGGATACCTCCTTGGCTGGAGACACCCCAGAGTGTCACAAACCAACCAACCACCAGGCCTGGGGATTAACATTCACAATCATAACTTAAGTCAAGGAAACAGCAAAAGAAACGAGTCCATATGATGAGAAACTGGGCAGACGTTACGTGGAAAATGTCAGTTAAGTATTGTTGTTGAATCTACTTTTATGTTTCTGATAGTTTTTCTATTCTCTGATTTCACACCCATCCCCCAAATACACACCCACGGGCACGCTACACAACACAGATGGATTCGGGGCACGCTAAGACGGGTGACGATGGATGCATTTTCAGTTAACTGAGTCAGTACTTACAGAATCCACACTAGGCTCTTATGAAGTTCCGGGTCCACCGACTCCAAGTCAGGAAGCTGGATGGGTTTCCCCAGCAGTTGCTTGTAGAAGGGAACTGTGAAACCCCCGTTGATGTAGTGTCCATGGAACACAGCCAGACCCATGATCCGACCCACAAAATGGAAATAAGACAAGTGGTCCTGTAGGGGGCACCATAGAACACGAATTCGTGAGAAAAATGACCGGCCAAGGCAGATGGGTATCTTGTACTTTTCTCCAGGTTTCTTGAATCAGTTACTTACAGGCTGCACTCATGACCGGATGAAAGACGGCTGCATAGGAGGTCAAATTTAGCGCATGACTTTTGGAGAGGTCATCCGAAGGATACCTTATATTATGCCCTTGATTCAAACACCTTCTCAGAATTGCTACCTAATTTGTGGGACCCAGTGCGAACTGAAAATGCAGAACCCCCTTATTCAAAAGTTGAGAATATCAACATGGTGACGGCAGAGAATCAACCAACCCTGGTCCCTTCTCAACACAGGGCCCGGTGCTAGCACAGGTTGCCGCCGGCCCCTCCCTCCCACTGCACCGCGAGGAAATAAAGGGCAAAAGGTAATCCCCCTTCTTCCTCTGCCATCCCTCCCCCATCCCACAAAAAAGGAGAAGAGAAAAAATCCCAAGGGAGTTGAGGCAGGGACACAGGAAAATAACTGTGAACAACCCAAGTAAGAGAACCACTTTAAAACCAGCACTGTTCTGGTTTGTAACCAGGGAACCTCCTGTTTCTACTTTTAGGTTGGAATTATACTCAGAGAGTTAGCTCCCATGTTGGTAAAAGGTCCTGTCACATCGACTGCTCGTCAGGGGCCACGTGCAGGATGCGGCCCCACGTCAGAGGCCTCCTCTTACCCGCTGGCCACCCTCGGACCAGTTACACACACACACCGCCTATTTCCTCATCTCTCTGACAAGCAGCTAAGAGCATCAGCACCGGTGGCCAAAAAGGCCAATTATGGGAATATTCCCATTTCGACTGGGAGGAGGATGTACCTCGTAACCCACTAATCAGAATGACACCATCAACAAATACAGCCGTCAAGCCAGAGTTCCCCTGAAACGACATACTCACTGATACCAGTCACTGAAGATACGGGATTGAAACCATCCATCTTAATCCAGTTCTCACTCTACCTTGCAATGTTTTATTTACCATAGACTTTGAGTAAGTCTACAATGATCAACCAAGAATTGAGATTGAAACTGGAAATCCATTTAAGAAATTCTCCAACTAAGTCTCCGACCTCTTTATTCATTAATACTTACAGGGTTGATGGAAGAATCGGGATTGATTTGCAACATGTAAATGTTGTCCGTGGAATACTGGAAGAGTCCATAATACGGATTCAACATCTCATGGCACAATAAGTAAAGCCACTCCCTAAAAACAACAACAACAAGACATTTTAAAACTTCCTAGTTTCAGATCTTAACAAAAGGACTGATTCACCATGTCCTAGAAAGCCAAATTGGTAAGGCTGCCTGGCTCTGAGAGGATGTGATTTGTGCCGATTGGGCAAATAAGCTTAATGAAGTAAAAAAAAATTGCTTCTGGTGGTGTCAGAAATGGATTTTCTGGCCAAAAGTCCAGTAACTCTGAAGCTGAGAAAGAACCGTGGTTGCCTGGAATCAGTACCAGCTCAGAGGCACAGTGTGCTCCACAGTCTGTCAGCTTTCTTGCACCCCAACTAAGGTTTTCTCTGCTACTTTGCAGAGATCAAGATCTCAGGTGACGATGTTAACAATGTGGTAAAAACCAACAAAAGTGCAACAGAAAGCTGTCAAAAATGCGTGTGCACATACACGAAACAGAAGAAATATATATGCAGAGCATAAAGAAAGACGGGAAGGATTTATACTAACATGTTGACAGTAGGTAACTGGAGAATTTGCATTCTGGGCGTCTAATTTACTTTCACTTCTTTCTAGTTTTTAGATTTCTGATGGTATCATGTTATTAATGTTTAAATAAGGAGAAAACATTTCCCAGTCTAGGGAGACAGGGATTATTTAAGAACGACTTTTGTCCTCATAATTTTCTGTCCTGTTGAATTCTTATTTTTTGCCATAAGCGTTATCACTTTTATAATTTAAAGGACTAGTTTCTTAAAATGTTAATTCTAAGAGTTAAAAAATCTGGATAGGGTACATAAAATGGATTGTTTTCTGAATTCCTTTGTGTTTGAATTATTTCATTATAAAAAAGCCCCAAATCAAAACCAATCAAACAAAAAAAGCACTCTAAACAGAACCCGTATGACTCCGCTGCTGTGGCCAGATTGTGGTAAGCCCGGGTATGGGGGTCTATACAACACTGTGTAGCCTTTTATTCTTTCTACTCAAAACTCCTTTAAATGGACGAATCTTATTAAGATAGCTGCCCCAAGTTTTACTCTGGAATTTCTTACTCCTTCAAACAGAAAAGACAGAATTGAGAAAATACGAAAAGGATAATAAGCACAAAAGCAAATCATCTGTCTGAGAAAATTGTGAAAATACACACAAAATGATTTACACCAGCACAAAGCTGTGTGTCCAGCTCAAAAGAGCAGGACGGAACTACCAGAAGAGGTGAGACAGACACCAAATCTTATGAAGCCTCTTTACTAGGAAGGCAGAATTTCCCAACTCTGGTGCTTTGATTTATCCCCAAGTTTTGGAGTTTGGATTTACGAAGAATTGTTTTCATAAATGCCAAGGACCTGCCCCTGTCTAGACAGGAAGTGATTAAAATACAAGCAAACATCCTGACCGAGCTGTGGACAAGGTACAGAGCACGAGGTATGTTCTGGAAGTGGTCAGGGAAGAGCTAACTACACAGGCAGAAGAGGGAGAGAAAGGAAAAGGTTCAGAGCCAAACACTGAGGAGATAAGCATAGACTGATTCCCATCGACCAACATAAGGGACACAGACACACACGTATGTGTAACATACATGTCACTGACATCTCTCCTCAGCCCTACACGACAGGTGTGAGCCACTCAGACACGAGGAAGACTCAGCTGAAACAACGTGAGATCAGACTGGAGGCAGAAAAGCAGGGCTTCTCAGCTCTTCCCTCTGTAGCATCATGTTAATCAAAGGAGCTACACAAAGACTTGATAACCACGGAAAATGCAGAGGACAGCGAACTCCTAACCAGACCAAACCTAACCCAACTATTCACGTGCGCGCCTAGGAACCTATAACCCCAGCTGTACACGGGAGCGACCATAAAGTAAAACAGTTCAGGATACTGACTCTTGAGATATCTCGAGACTATAAAGGAAAAGGTAGAGAAGAGAAAATGGAAGTAGTTTGACTTGAATTTAGGACAAATATGAATGAGGAAGTAGGAAGAGTCTCCCTGAAAAGGGGGACGGAAAACCTAAACCCCTAGTCAGGAAACGGAATTCGTGTTTTCAAGGGCAAACAGAAGTTACATTCGCCAGAAGAAAGATGGTTCCTAGAATCAATATTGAGAAGATCAAGGAAGAAACTTGGAACAACCTGGAGAAGGAAAAGCATTTCCCATGGAGAGGCAGTACCAGTGCAAGCGCGCTATCAGGAAGGCCGGGATTTTCTGCATCCCTCATCCCAGACGGAGTCAAGATCACCTGAGGAGCACAGCGATGGGAAGAGGCTGGAGGAATGATTCTGTTCTGGGGCCCAAGGGCGCATCGTGGCTTTTGTAATTATTTACTTTTGGCTGCTGAAAAAAATCCCAGTTCCACCCAGAAACCTGATGAGACCCCCTATAATGCTTCTCAGAACCTAATTTTGCTGGTGCTGACTGCTGCAGTGCTGAGAATCCACTTGTGTTTTCTAAATTGTGAGGGTACGAGGCTCTCCTGTCCCCTGGCCCCCAAGGCCGGGCCACTATCACACGTCCGCACAGGAACGAGGCCCCTTGGCAGCATCTACCAGCGGTGTGGTCACTTGTGCAATGTTATGATTTACGTCTGGACCTCATCAGGTTGAGGACTCCTTTGCACGGGGGGAGGGGGGGTGAAGGGGGCAGGGGACACGTTGCTTTGCTCACATGGTATCCCAAGTACCCAGTCTGCGGTGGAGTCTCAATGCTTACTGGTTAATGAATAAATACAGAAAATACCCCCTCTGAGGGCCCGAGGGTGCACTGGCTCCGGCGGGGAGGGGGCGCATGCAGCACAGAGGGAGGCTGTGAGGACCACCCGCATCTGAGCCACAGGGACTGGGTGGGCAGTTCAGTGAGGCAGGAAAGAACAGGGAGCAGTTGCGGGGAGGGGCAACCCGAAATGTTGAACTGTTAGGTTTAAGAGGCTAAATACCCAAGCACAGATGAGAGGCAACTGGTAAACAAGTCTGGAGCTGAAGGAGGGGCGAGGAGGGGCGGCCAGGAGGCTCCAGGGCTACGCTCGGATGCCCGCAATGTCCAGTGGGAAGGAGGAGGGGGACGCACAGCAGAGGAGCCTGAGAGGGAGATTAGAGGGAAACCAGGTGCCCTGGAAACCAAGTGGCAAAGGTGTTTCAAGAAGCAGGGGGCCACCAACTACAACGAGTCCTGCTGACAGACCAAGACTGAGTCGTCATCACTGGGTTTGGTGAGACGCAGGTCAGGCGGGGGCCTCGACACAAAGGGCTTCAGAGGGCAGAGAGATCTGCTCAGAATGTGTTCAAGAGAAAGCGAGGATGTGGAGGCGGGAATTGGGATCACACAACTCTTCTGAGGGGTTTTGCTACAAAGAGAACAGAGGAACAGGGCGATGACTGAGCTATGCATTCTTGAACGCATCTCTGTCTTTCCTGGAGTTTCTAATTGTTTTTCTTTTTCCTGTGCTTTCTTTGCCTTTATTGCCTCCTTTATTGTAGCTTCAACAGGAAGGGGATATAGTATCTAGGAAAGGTTTGGGGGGGGGGCATGTTTGTTTCTTTTAAGAAGGGGAGTTGCCG